>NC_073702.1:49437623-50041277 GCF_023634085.1 Falco cherrug
TTCCTGTTGGAATCAAGGAATTGCAAGCAATTGAACAAGTTTCATGCTTCTGGTTGAAGTCATCAGAATAGTTTCTTGCCTCACTGTCCCTTGTTCACCACCACCACCGTGAGTGGGAAGCTTTTCTTACATTCTTTTGCTTCTTCTCACATTTCTGGTCGCAGCCTGTCAAAGCATTGATGCTGAAGTTGTCCAGACTACAGTAGCCACTTCTTGAATCTTTTTGGCTTCCTATCTGTTTCCTTAAATCTTCCCCTTACATTTCCCATCTGACTTCCCATCTATTTCCTCACATCTTTTCCTTACAGATCTTCTTTCAAGAACTTTTATAAGTTTTGTCTGTATTTCATTCCATCATATTCCTCTCTCTCTGTTTCATCTTCTTTCATTTTGCATTACTGGTTGCTTTGCCACCCACTATACTCAAGAGATAATAATACTTCCTTTTTCCCAGCTGTGATCTGTATTCTCCAGTTTTCCTGAGCTCATGGAGTCTGGAGACCATTATACTTAAGATACTATGCAGTGATTTCAGTGCAGGTCTTTGACTTTCTTTTTTTTTAACTCCACTTCTTTGGCTTTTATTCGTTGGTTTTTTTTAATGACACAGACTTTTAAGCCAAAACTCATAACTGCCATCAGATCAGGGCAGGCTTGAGGTGCATCATTTCATCTTCCTTCTGAAGCTTGGTTCTGCATGGCACAGTGACACCTGACTGGCTCTAGAGGGGAGTCATCCTGGGCCAGAGGGGACACTTTTGTGCCTCACCATCAGGCAGCAGCAGCCCTGGAGGACGTCAGGAAGCCACGTTAGTGGTCCTAGGACTAGGGTCAGAGAAGAGGGGGCTAGGACTAGGGACAGCTGTGGGTTTCTGGGTGGATTATCCTTTCTGTTGTTGATGTATTTACTATCAAAAAATGCTCCCTGAAAACTAGTGAGTCCTGATTCAGCAAAACTTTTGAGTAAAGTAGTTAAAATTGGATGATGAGTGAGTGGCAATTCAGACTGTGAAAGTCCATGGGAATCGTAGTGTAGACCAAAAGTGAGCTCTGAACTTTACCTCTGAAGCATCACTCCCGAGACATTACTTTAAAGTTGGTCACCAGCTGTTAACAAATAGAAATTGTGCAGTGGGAATCAGTGGGTACAGGCTGGCTTACTTGTCCAGACTAAGGTCTGATCCATTGATTTTGGGATCTGATAGCAGTCCATGCAAATACAGCAGGGTGCTTCAGCAAGTATTTAAAGGTAGCAGATAGTTCAGAAAGTCAAAGGTAAAGTGAATGACAGTACAAAAGATGGGCAGTGTTTTTTTCTTCTAACTAGCTTTAAAAAACATATTCCTGCCAGTTCCTGAATTTTATGTCAGTGCTGCTCTGAAATTTTCCCATGAAGCATTTTTTAGCGGCCTGCATGTCTTCCACAAGTGCTGAAGAAAACCCAAAACTATGTGAAACCCCGCTTCAGGAAAATGCCCTGTTCTAGTGCCTGTTACCCAACCACTCGCCTAACTGCCACAGCCCGCCGTGGCTGGTGGCCCCTCAGCGTGGGGCTGGGCCAGCCCCACAGCGCAGGCCTCGCCACTGCCACCACTTGCAGGGGGCCCTGGGGGGGAAGGCCGGGGCGGCAGGTGACACGCTGTCTTGTTTGTTGCAGTGCCCGGCGCCCCCGGCGCCCCCGCCAGCAGCCCGCCGTGCACCGTCAACATCCCCATCGCCCCCATCCACAGCTCGGCCCAGGCCATGTCGCCCACACAGAGCATCGGCCTGGTCCAGTCGCTGCTGGCCAACCAGAACGTGCAGCTGGATGTGCTGGGCAACCCGCCGGCCGAGGTGGGGGGCGAGGGGGCAGGGCCCTTCCCGGGGGCGCCGAGCCGCTTCCCAGGCCCCGGGGCCGGGGGGGAGCTGGGCCGCACCGCTCCCCCGCCCCCCGCCCTTGCCCCGCTGCCCCCCGCCGCCCCCATCATCGCCCTGGCTGACCTGCGGGACCACGGCGACCGCGAGCACGAGCCGCCACCCAAGGCCAAGGCCCCGCGGCCAGGACCGCAGCTGGTGGAAGGGGATGCCGTCGTCTTCGGGGCCGCTCCGGAGCTGCAGCTGAACAAAATGAACCCCCCACCGCCCTACCCCGGCACCATCCCTGCCGTGCCCACCAGCGCCCTGCCACCCCCACCCGGCCCCCCGCAGCCGCCCCTCGACCTCTGCCTGAAAAAGGGGGAGTTCTCCCTCTACCCAGCGGGGCACTACCAGACGCCCCTGGGGTATGAGCGGATAACGACATTTGACAGCAGTGGGAACGTGGAGGAGGTGTGCCGGCCTCGCACCAGGATGCTTTGCGCCCAGAGCACCTACACCCTGCCGGGGCCCGGCAGCTCCGCCACCCTGCGCATCACAGCTGCTGAGAAGAAGATGCAGCAGCCCTGTGCCAGCGCCACCCTGAACCGGCTCACGGTGCCCCGCTACTCCATCCCAACCGGGGACCCGCCGCCCTACCCTGACATCGCCAGCCAGCTGTCCCAGGGCAGAAACATCGCGCAGAGGCTGGACAGCAGTATCATTCATGCAACTCTGCGGAGGAACAGCAGGGAGGCAGCCCTGAAAATGGCTCAGCTGGTGGATGGTCAGAGAGCCACCTTGCAACTTCCCCCAAAAGCCAAGAGCAGCGTGGTGACGGCACAGTACCAGCAGAGAGTACCCACCGCCTTGTACACCTGCAGCCAATGCAGCAGTGGTGGCAGCAGCAGCAACACAAGCACTGGTGGTGTGGGAAACATCCCTAGCACCAACGCTAGTAACAGCACTTCCAGTATTGGTGGCATGAGACCTGATCTGAGCACGGGGAGTGGCTCCCAGCACAGCTCTGTCATTGCTCACTCCGTCAGTACTTCGCCTCTGGCCTCCCAGTCCTCCTACAGCTTGCTGAGCCCGCCTGACAATTCCCGTGACCGAGCGGATTATATCAACTCCGCCTTCACAGAGGATGAGGCCCTTTCTCAGCACTGCCCAGTGGAGAAATCAATACGACACGTACCTGTGACCTTGACGGAGGCTGCCCTCGGTGTAAAACGGCCTCCGCCGTACCAGTGGGACCCTGTGGTGAGTGAAGAGATATGGGTTCCTCAGGAAAGGACATCTCAGAGCGCAGTGCCCAACCCCCTAAAACCTACTCCTCTCATCATCGGTCAAGCTCAACATCTGGATATGTCTCGAGTGCCATTTGTTTCCCCAAAGTCTCCAACCAGTCCCACTGCCACTTTCCAGACAAGTTATGGGGTTGGAGTACCTTACCCAGCAAGCTACAGTGCCCCTCCCCTTCAGGGAATGCAGCCCCCCTGCTCCCCCAAAGAAACTCTGGCCCCAACGCAGTTTGCACAGCAGGAGCCCACAGTTGTGCTTCAGCCAGGTTATCCACCCAACCTCTCCTATTGCCCTTTACCACCCATGTACCCAGGAAGTAGCGCCTGCTCTAGTTTACAGCTGCCACCGATCGCCTTGCACCCGTGGAGCTCCTACAGCGCCTGCCCACCCGTACAGAACCCCCAGGGCACCTTGCCCCCCAAGCCGCTCCTCGTGGTGGAGAAGCCAGTGATGTCTCCCCCGCCAGCAGAGCTGCAGAGCCACGTGGGCACAGAGGTAATGGTGGAGACAGCAGACACCTTCCAGGAGGTGCTTTCCTTGACGGAAAGCCCTGTTCCTCAAAGGACAGACAAATTCGGCAAGAAGAGCCGGAAGCGCCTGGACAGTCGAGCCGAGGAAGGAAACGTGCAGGCTATCACCGAGGGCAAGGTCAAAAAAGAGGCAAGGACGCTGACTGACTTCAATTCACTAATATCCAGCCCTCGGCTGGGGAGGGAGAAGAAGAAGGTCAAGAGCCAGAAAGACCAGCTGAAGTCCAAGAAGCTAAACAAGACAAACGAGTTTCAGGACAGTTCAGAGAGCGAGCCGGAGCTTTTTATCAGCGGGGATGAACTGATGAACCAGAGCCAGGGCAGCAAAAAGGGTTGGAAAACCAAAAGGAGTTTGAGGACAGCCAGTGAGCTGGATGAATTCAAGTGCCGGAAGGCCAGCGAGAAGGAGGATGGGAGGCTGGGGAGCCAAGGCTTTGTGTATGTGATGGCCAACAAGCAGCCGCTGTGGAATGAGGCAACACAAGTCTACCAGCTGGACTTCGGAGGGCGGGTGACCCAGGAGTCGGCAAAAAACTTCCAGATTGAGCTGGAAGGGCGACAGGTAGGAGGGAGTGGCATACGCAGGCTGTGGCGGGGGCAGGGGCTGGGGGAAAGCTGTGCCAGACATAAATTCTGCCTCTCATGCAGCCATATGCCTCCTGCTCATGTTAGCTGCTCTGTGAAAAAAAGCTTTGCCACGTAGTTGATAAAAACCAGCCAGCAAAGGTCTAGATTCAGAATGGAGGGTGAAGTTTAGTTGTAAAGTAACTGTACGAAATGTGTTTGGTCTTACTGCAGTCAGACATGGGAACAAGGGCCTCCTTTAGGCTCACTGGCTCTCACGGCTGAAGGTAGGTAGATTTTGTGATAAATGTAGCAGATCTCCCCAGCATAACTGCATTTGGTGACAGTGGCTGTGGATGACAGCTAGCTGAGTGAACACTGCTCCCTTCTTGCAATGCTCACAAAGGGTAGCCAGTCAGCAGATAAGGCAGAGGTGATGGACAGGTAGTTAGCTTCCCTCCATGCCAGATTTTCCCTCTGTGGGTTACCAGGTCTCTGGGGCTGGTTCTTAATGCTAGTGAGGCACTGACCCTCCCTGGAACAAAGCGCTCCTGGGCTGCTTCTGAACTGCTTCTAGCCTGTGGCTAGAGTGGTCTGTGGATAGGTCAAAAACTCAAAAAACTTTTAATTGTAGGCTCTCTCACCTTGGCCTGAGTGGGATGTTACTACACCAAACCCAGGCTGTTAAGTGGTATCAGTCAGCAGAACACTGGACTGAGACTCAGGAGACATATTTATTTCCTTGTCCAGCTGTCCCATCTCTGTAAGTCACTTTTGATTTATTAAAGACATAAAGGCTCTCAACTCCCTCTGGTTTAACTTGGGAGTTAGATGCCTTAAGTATCCAACATGCATGACCAGTGGTGGTCTCTTGGTTTTGTTTGTCTGTAACAGCAGCTCATTAAAAAGGCAGTGATGAGAGCCATTTACGTGCCTGCCTTCTACAGTTAAATAACTGTGGATACATGCCCATGGGCAGCTGTGCAAAGTCACCTGGCCTCAGGTTTTGTTGGTGGAGGAACAAAGCCTGACTCAGCTTGCACAGACAGCCTCCATTCTAGCTAAGGAATCTTCACTGTAGAGCAAATACGATCTGGGCTTCTGATGAAGTGAATGAAAAAGCAAAAGCAGTAATAACAGGCCAAACGTCAGATATTCCCTGTGGAAGAACAATGAACAGCCTGACTATCCTCGCTTTACATTTCAGACAGCTCCTACTGCCCCTTTGCTAATTCATTCTCAGTGTAATTTATGTGCTAGTGAAGTTTATGCAAAGGAAAATAGAACTGCCAAGAACATAAGCTTACCAGCTATGAAGTGCTGGAGTCAGGAGATTGGTTATTCCCCTTCCCTGAAAGCTTCTTTCTTTGAAAACAAAATCTGTTTTCCTGATGGGCTGATGATAGGATCTCTGCGAGGGAGAGAGTGGCATTTTCCTGCAGAAAGCATGGTGCTGGTGTAACCCACATCTGCTGAAGAATTGGTGACAACCTACTTACACCAATGCTGTATACAGTCTAGCGTGTTTTAAAGTTCAATTTACTCTATAGAATCAAACACTGCAGTCAGCTACTCTATAGAGACCACTAGGACAGTGCTCTTGCTCTTCCTTGGCAGCACACCCCATTCTGAGCAGCCCCATTCATACTAGCTCAGGAGGTGAGGCATTTGTACAAAGGAGCAAAACGGTTGCACTTTTCGTCTCTGATTCCTCTTCTATGGATCACTTCTTTTGACTTTGTTCTCTTTTTCCTTCCCTTTTCCTCTTCCCCTGCTTCCCAGGTGATGCAGTTTGGAAGGATTGATGGCAATGCTTACATTTTGGACTTTCAGTATCCATTTTCTGCAGTGCAAGCCTTTGCTGTTGCTCTGGCTAATGTGACTCAACGCCTCAAATGAACAAGCAGAGACTGGAGAGAGGAGAATGTTAACCTTCTCATAAAGTCCAATCCGGAAAATGTCAGGGCAGCCTGCTTTAGGTGTGCAGAGGTGCCTGGGAGAGAAGGCGGCAGTAAAACTGGAAGTCTCTTGGTGCCCAGCAGAAGGGCATTAACTCTAATCAGTCATGGGGAGGAGGGTGGGGGGTTGTTTCCTGTTTTGTTTGTTTGTTTGTTTGTTTGTTTTCAGGTGTTTTCTTTTCTTTTTAAGCGTTGTGCTGGGTCTCAGAAAGAGCGAAGGGTTGGGAGCCATTCAGTGTTACGTGGAGAAGTGTGGCTTTTGGCTTGTTGTGGTTCTGCCGTGTTTGCTACAGTAGCTGATGTAAGCTCATAGGGGGATTAAAAAAGACTGCTCTTTTTGATAGACTGCCTTATATCATGCTGTTCTTTTTAAAACAGGGAACGTAACTTTTTTTCTGGTCCAGTTTGTATTACTACTACTACTACTACAACATCAGTAATAGCAGCAAAAAAAAGAAGCTGTAATACTTGAAGACATGTATTTCTTCTCTGATATCTGATAATAACTGAGCACCACAAGTTCCAAGGAGGCTTATGTAGGTCAATGTATAATTTCTAAATAATGATGTGTTATTCAGAAGAGAAAAGTTGTTACCAGTGGGTAGTTTTAAAAACCCACAGCATCAAAGAAGTTGATGTCTGCTTGTTTTGTGTGCTGTTATTGGGGATAAACATCTTTCAGTAGGTGACAGAAGATAGAGGAGAAAACCATTATGAGCGTTGCTTCTTCTGTTGTTGGGAATAAACATCTTCCAGTAGGTGACAGAAAATAGGGGAGGAAATAATCGTGAGCATTGCTTCTTTGCTCGTATTGATCAACAGTGTTCTCTGATTTGGCCTGTAGCTGGGAGGGGTACGGTGTGACCAGATGTATTTCTGAGGCCATGCCTGTACATGCTCCTTATTTAAATGTGTTTACCACTTTACAAACAAAGTATTTTGAGTGAGTAAGAAGGCCCAGTGTATTCAGTCTTCTTAGCAATCAGTGTGAATCAAGTTCTACAACAGTGATGAGCACTTGAATTAGGAAGGAGACAGAAGTGTAGCAAGTGATTACAAGAAGCATTTTCATCAGGAAAGCAATTTCATTACAGGGAAAACATCATGGCTGGCTGGAGAACGAATGAGTTGAAAGAGGAAGGAAAAATTGGACAGAATCATCCCTTTTATCACCTTGTTACTTGAGTAGGCTTTGTGACTGTGGTTTGAGATTATAACACTCCAGCTAAAAGCAGGAAGCCAAAGTTTGCATGGAGTGTTACAGAGGAAAGCTTAATAACTATAGCATGACTCTGCAGTTCTTTCTGTTGGACATGCAGACCTGTTGAGCATTTCAAAAGGGTTGCTTGGACAGAAGAGTTTCTGTGTTGTCCACGTGTTGTGCACATATTTATTTGCTTTCTCTCTTTCCTCCTTGCCTGCATTTTGCTACAGAATATGTTTTGATATGGAAGTAGTTTCCCCAGTAATACAGAAAGCCCAAAACTATTAATGTAATTATTTGGACATTAGATTACAAAACGTAACTGCAGATTTCCTGCAGAAATTACTGTTTGAAGTGAAAGGCACACTGAGAAAGGTATGCTGGTTGAGGTGTCGATGGCTGCTTTGTCTTTGTCTTTCATCCACAATTTCAGCTTCTTACTTGAAAAATTCTATATAACTTAAGATGAATAGGCGTGATTTTCTCTTTGCTTTTCTTAAATCCTAATGGTAGGGCAGATGTGTGTTGCATTTTATTTGTTCTAGAAGAACATACTGCTTAAGATAAGATCCTGCTGTAGTAGAAGTTACCAAAATGCTTTTAACTTCTGCTCTGCTGAGGCTTCTAGAGGTGTACAGCACGGAAGGAGTAATGCCAGTCGCAGAGGGGAGTTTCAGGGAGTTGCCAAGGGAGATGACGGGGCAGATCATCCACAGGTCATGTTCCACAGGGTAAGTCCAGAAAAAAACACCTGCAAGATGGTTTTCTTGGAGAGAGGTAGGAAGGAAGGAGGGAGGTAGATGGTACCATGTCTCTGTTATCCCAAAGCTCAGCAACTTCTGTTTGAGTGTGGGAGTGGTCAGGCACATCATTCCTCTTGACATCTAGCAGATTGTTGTTTGCTTTAATTAATGAAGTTTGTTTCCATCAGTTGTCTGGGCCCATTTGTATTCTTTCTCACATGCCTGATTTATTGAGCAGTTTGTGTGCCTGTACGTATAATGTGTGTGGAACAGAGGAACTAAGACGGATTTGGTTCTGGTCCCTTTAAAATCAATTAAAATGTTTCCCTTGGGTTTTGTGTGGAGGAAACACTATTAAGCCCTTTGTCTATATTGAGTTGTATGCTGTACAAACAGCAGGTTGAATTCTCGGTCCACTGATTCCAGTACACAAAGAGGAAAGTTGGCTGATGAGAGTCCTCACCTGCTCCAAGGTCTGTGCTAACCAGTCATACCCTAATTAGAGTATTATAGGCACACACTGAACACTGTAAGAGAAGAAACATACCATGGCTTCCTTGCTTGCTTGCTTGGTTGCTGAGGCCACTCAGCCACATCAGAAACCTTCAGCTGGAAGAAACATCACCTGTATTTTTAAGCCAAAATTGTCAGTACATGGAAACAACATGAATGTCTTTTTTTCTGAACAAAATCTAATCTATATAGAAGGACTTCTGCATGCAGTTTCTTTAACCTTCCAGAGAACGGTATTCCTCTTCACTTGGTTCGTTGCCAATTTTTTCCAGTTACTGGCAGTTTTATGTTAACAGAGAACCAAGAAATTAAACCCAGTACAACAAGGAGCGATTTGGTTTCATTGGCCCAGGTCATGACTGCATCCTTCTGACGGCACTTAACAAAGAACCTTGGCATAGAAAGATACCCAGGTTTTGCCCCAGCAAAGCACAAGGAATAATTATCAAAAATTAGGAAAATAAATGAGATTTCCCACATCCTTCCCATTTACTTGTCAGAAAATGCTATAGGATAAGATAATCTTTTATCTTTTTGAAAATAATTCAAGAGAGTCCCTTTAATTGAGGATCTTAATTGTGTAGAGAATAGCCAGTATTAGAGAGAGAAAGTACTCTCAAATATATTAGAATTTTAATAAAAGGAATGGAAATTATGTAAATGTCTGATGCAACTGGGTCCTAAATTATACAGAGAACAAGTGAATGTGACAGTTGTTTTCTTTGTCATTGAGATACAATATAGGAAACAAATTTAAAAGCCCCCCCAAATAATCACTATTGCATTCAACCAAAAGAAGTTACATTTTATATTTCATTAGTAAAACACAGGTTTTATGTAGATAACTAAGTTCTTCTAGGAAGAATGTAGCAAAGTGTTCAGAAATACCTAGTTCTTTTATACGTACAGTAATTTCCATTAGTTAAGTATGTTTTTTCCAAAGCTTGTTTTTTTTAGTTGTGCAATAATTGTAACAGTCTGGGGGTTTATGAGTTTTTAGTTGGTTTGGGTTTTGGGGGGCTTGGTTGTGGGGTTTTTAGGGAGTTTTGAGTGTTGGGGTTTTTTTTAGGGTAATTTAATGCAGATTTCCGGTTCATGTCCAAAACCCAAATTATTTATCTTGCATAATGTAATAAGTGATTTAGGGATTATTTTATTACTATGTATCAGTGAGTTATATACACTTTCTTATTTATATTTAAAGAGCATCTTTGTAAGTAATTGTTTGTTAGCAGTATGTTTTGGTGCAAGAAGTTAAAAATGCATATAGGAAGACCTGTATTTGCTAGATATACAAAATTTCATAATGCAGGCAGGCAAAAATTTTTTTTGGCAGCTGAATGCAACAAGTTTGCCGTGGAGGACTGTGTAGACGACGAAGAGTATAGATGTTTTCTTTGGGACCTGCAGAAATCTGTCCTTCTTCACTGCTTTCCTCCTTTTCTTCTAACTATATATTTCAGTTGGGGGTGGTTTTCGAAATACCAGACTTGATTTGCTTTCCCTCTTAGCACAGTGCTTTTTCTTGAGAAATAAAATAAGGTGGGTTACATGATAAAAGAGGGTATAGCGATATATGGTCAGTTTGTAAGAAGTTCATTGCACAGTTTAGTAGGGTTTGGCAATGGCATAATTCAGCGCTATGCGGAGATACAAGCAAGTTAGCTTGGAATAAGCTACTTGAGGCACAAGAAATAGTGTAGCAGTAGATGCATTTTCCTCTGCTCAGACTAACAACATTCCTTCTTTCAGCTGGGCTCTGCTGATTCCAACACAGCTGTAATGCTTCTGATAGCTGAGCTAGCGCTGTGCAGGGCTGGTGGAGCTGAGCCCTGATGCTGCCTGCAGCAGCTTTGCGTCTTCAGCGTGCTCCATCACAGACCTGGTGGAGCAGGCATTCCTCCACTCGTCCTTCCAGGTCTGTGCCAAGAGCAGCGTGAAGCTGCCATGGGGTTTGGCTGCAGCAGCTTTGGGCAGAGAAAGCCCCAATGCCAGCCAGTGGCCGTGGTGGCCATTTGGAATCAGAATCTGCCCCACTGGAGTTGCCTTTTGAAAAAATATGGCTGATGTCCTTGAAATATAGCTCCTAAGAGAGTCTAAGAATTGATACTTGAAGTCTGGTAGGAAGTGCACCGTGTGTGGAGTGGCGAATTTTAGCTTGAAACAGCGAGGATATCACGTTTCTGCAACACCCTAAGAAAATACAAGAAAGAGGAGGGTGAAAGAGGAAAAAAGGGAATTAACATGTTAACAATTTTGCCCTCAGTTCCAGACGCAGCAGTAACATGTGCCATGGGCTGCCTGAATATTGTAAATCTGCACACAGGTTCATCGCAGATAAACTTCCTGTGATGCAGCCACGAGTAAAACAGTTCCAACGTTTCTTTCTCCAGTTTTGTTGCATTGTTTTTATGAAGACACTTGAAGGTCTACAGATGTCAGAAAAGATATCTGACTTGGCTGAAGCCTTGAGCCTAGACCTTCTGTGGGTCCAGACTTTCCTTGGTGTGTCTTTTTAGTGTCCTCTCAGAAATTCCAAACAGATTTCAAAGCTTGCCTGGTCATTGCCTCAGACAATTTCTGTGCATTTGTTTTTTACAGCCTGATGTGTGTGATCCTATGTAATCTTGGTGCCCTATTACCTGTCAGAAACAGTTTAAATCCTCACATGAAGAAGTTAGCAAGTACAAAAATTGATTTGATAGAGAGAAAGCAGAGAGGAGACAGTAAGTTTTCACTAGCTGTTTCCCAGAGCCAACAGTTTAGAAACTGCAAATTTCTGCACTGCCCAAACCACTCCAGACTGGTAGATCTGACTTGGAGATTAGTAATGCGAGTCACTTGCGTGGCACACTGACAGACCGCTGACTGCTAGCCTCACTACATGGTTACACCAAGGTATATAAGAGAGTAGAATCCAACCCAAAATGGACTTTCCCATTTCTGTGTGGTTATAAAGTAAGAATGACTTACATCACCAATATGTCCACTTAAGAAAATTATAAAGCATTACCCAACAACTATATTGATAGTTCCGTATAACCCTCTCTTGAAGAATGCTAGATGTAGAAACCTGGCCACAGAGTAGTCATTCAGATTTTTGTCTTTTATTCCCATTTCTAGGATTCCATCACAGGAGAGCAAGCTGTTTGTTATTTAGGGATTGGCATGTTTTTCCCAGTATAAGAGTGCAAGTGTTACCGTGCTGCTAACAAAAATGAAAAAATTCTGGTAGATGAATTTTTTCATTTTCAAGTCCTTTCATCTTAAGGCAAGCACAATCCTCCATCAGCAAATACCAATTTGCAGTCCTCCTGTCCTCAGGAGTAGTCTGCAGGTAGGCACCACAGGTCCTCTTTGCAAGAATTTACATGCACCATTCTCAACAGAATAAGATTAGTTACTACTTGTGAACAATGGGCTATGTGAATTATTTTATATCTTTGTACTTATTTAATTTTCTTCTAAAAACATCCTACAGAGATGTTTTAAGATTAAAAGACTTAGCTTTGTGTGTTGCCTGATATCTCTGAAGAAGGATCAGGAGGTAATTTCTTTAGGCAGTTTGATTGTTGCTGCATCTAGAAAATTAGATTTTTAAGACAATTAACCAAATAAAAGAATGAAATCGGATTCAGTGAAGCAATTCTTGCTAAGAAAATTAAAAACTTCACCCTTCAACTTCTGATTTTGCAAATGGTTCCATAGTGAGAAATTTGTGCTTCAAGGCAAGTTGATTGTTGTGCAGCAGTATGCAAGCACACAGGTTTGCTGACCCAGACCTGACTGCAGGATCAGAACAACATGATTTTGTGAAACTTAAAATTAAATAAATGAAAACACCAAACGCCTATCCAGATTGTTAAACAAAAAAATCAGGTGGTATGATGTTAAAGCCTGCCAGTTTATTCTTAATCCTTGCCCTCCAGTTTACATTATTACAAATACAAAAATACGATCTGATTCAGCAATTCTGAATCCTGACAAATGTTGTCTATTTGTGGAATATTTATCTTACTGGCCAAGTAGATGGTTTAAGATACAGATTGAGATTAAAGTAATAATAAAGAAGAAACATTTTTTACCAGTGTGCAGACACCTGAGTTTCAAGTATTTCATTGGAACAGTGCTCAGCTTGTAATTCCTACCTATGTTGTCTCAAGATATTTGTTCAGAACTTTCCTAATTTTCCCTTTGTTTCCTTTGTTTGCTTGATACATGTTTTGCCTTTGGTTGCCTTTCGTTTCACTATTTCTGCATTCACTGCTTCTTTTTGTGTGTTGTGCGTTTGGGGAAGGGTATGTCTGTTCAAGATCTCATTGTTTATTGTAGATACAATATATGGTGTTGTGGAATAGCATGGGGATGCATTTGATTGAAAAGGCACTGTAGTGTTTCCTGAAAAAGAAGGGGAGTTGCATTTGTTTATAAATGCATTATTTTGGTACTATAACTTTGAACGTGATTTTAGAAAATTTTTTTATTATTATTTAATGAGCATATACCCATGCAGGTGCATGCATTCTTAAGCTAGGAAGCCCAGCATGTTTTTCTTAAGGCTTTTAAAAATTTGGTACACAGTTTGTGTACTTTTACATACCTATGCTATTTTTTAAATACATTTTTTGGAATCTCAAGTTTTCTTTTTTTTTTTCTTTTTTTTTCCTCAGTATACCGTGGTATACCTGCTTTCCATTGGACTTAAAAACTACCCTGATCTGCCTCTCCTTCTATGTATCTTGTGTAATAGATTTTGCAGGAGGTGCCTAGAAAGCATTGTTGGTTTCCCTATAAAAATGTGGTTTGTCCAGATTCTTTACTGTCTACATAACTGAGAGATAGACTGATTGCCCTATTTTTCCTTGATGATTTGGAGTTGTAAGAGTTGTCCAGCTGTTGCTTAATAAAATTTTGCAGACTAGAACATTCCTGACTTGTTTTCGTTGCATTCTGCATCTCATCGAGCACCTTCAATAATTTTAAAGCAGATGACAAATCTGCACTGGAATGACCTGAGTAATAAATAGCTAGATGCCGTTATGCTTTCTCTTTTCGATAACTGTATCCACAAGTTCCACTGAACCTGAGGTATTTACCAGCTCATCATACTTTGTGTCATTCATATGGGAGGATGGGTGGCAAAGATTTCGTGGTAATAATGTTCCTGTCTGCCTGGATATCAGCTGATTCTTATGCTATTTCTCTTCTGCTTGCTTTCCTTTTTAAGGAAATTACCTTTGGGGTTTGTAGTACTTCTCATTTTGTCATTGATATACTGGAAACTTTAACATTACCACGAGGGATTCCTCTGTCCTGTCATCTTTAACAACAGAATAAAATGCTGTGATGGCCAGTGTTCATTCTCTGGTTTTTAACTAAAACAAGCATTCTGGGCGCTGAGGGGGGGGGGGGGGGGGAAAAAGGGTAGCAAAGTAGCTTACCTTGCATGATAAACATCCCAGCTGTGGCACAAATGAGAGAGTCCTGGTATGGATCCTCATAATGGATGCAGGTTACCGGTGGAGTTTTGCAGGGGTCTGTGCTGGATTCTCACCTGTTCACCGTATTCATGGGTGGCCTTGAAATGAGTTTGAACGTTGAGCTGCAAAGTTTAGTAAGGATGTGAAGGTATTCGAAATAGTAAAGGCAAGGGCCAGTTGTCAAGAATCTTAGAAAAGTCTTTGTGAAGCTTGGCAATAAAATGGTAGGTGAAACTTGGTGTAGGAAAATGTAGAGTGATACACGTGCAGAAAACAAAACAGTCCTACCTTCACTTTTGCAGTAGATCTCTGTAGTGATCCCTGCTACTCAGGAGAGACCTGAGAGTTTGGTGGATAACTCCCGGAATACATGAAGCTGGTGCTCAGCAACAGTCAAAAGAAGAAAATAAAATATTGGTATTGATTAGGAAAAGAACTGATGGCGAAGGAGAAAATACAGTATCACTGTATAAAATTGCAGTTCACCACACTTCACATACGATGCCGTACTGGTCCCGTTGTCTCAAAAATGGTAGGGATCTAGAGGATTCACAGAAGGGCAATGGAAGACACAAATCAACTTCTACATGAGGCATGACTGCAAAAGCTAGGACCCTTCACCCTGGAAAAGATAGCGTAAAGGGGTTACTAGAGAGCCACCAGAACAGGTGTAGTGTGGAAAGGTGGGGAGGGACTGTCTGTTGGTTGTGTCTTCCTGCAGAAAAACTAGGAACTACAAAACTAAAATAAAGTGAAATAATAGTCGGACAGGAAATCAAATAAAAGGAGGTGGTTCTTCAAGGAGAGGTGAGTAGCCAAAGCCACTTTGCTAAAGGATGCTGTGATACAAGAAGTTTACAAGAAATCAGGCGAGACTGGAAACATGAGTGAAAGAGAGCTCCACTGGGAACTGAACAAACTACAACAGGAGCAGAAAGTTCCCTGAGCTGAAAATAGTCAGAGACTAGAAGAGTACTGGGGGAAATACCATATGAATTTGCTCTGTTCTCACTCTTCCCAAGAAATCTGCAAATGACTGTTGTAGGAGACAAAACACTGGGATCACTGTGAACCAGTGTCACCGTTTGTACACCGGTGTTTCTAAAACAAGCTTCTTAAACCTGGAGTGTCAGTCTCTGGGAATGAGGAGAAGGGGGAGGATTCCCAGCGTTGTGTCTGAATGCTTTGCACTGCAACTGTGAAAAGTCCTCTTCTAGCCAGGGAATGGGTGCTGGGGATCTGCCAACACTGATGAAATCTCCTGGAGCTCTAGATGAGGTTTTGGGTAAAATTAAACTTCTACTGAAATGCAGAAATGATGAAATTACTTGTTATGTTTGGAGACAGAGAAATGGAACGGCACTATAGCTTCTGGTGATGGCACTCTGCTTTGGCCTTGTGCTTTTTGTGCTTTGGCTAGTTTTGGTGTTTCCCTGAGCTAGTAACTGGCTGGCTGAACTAAGCTGATTCATGCAGTTTTAGATTGAGGTTCAAGCAGTTTTCAGGTTTTTCCTTCTTTGTGTTGGCTATTGACTTAAAATATAGTAATCTTCTGCTTCCCTGCCCTTTTTTCATGGTAATTTGGGGGGGTTCTGCCAACTACAGCACTGGTAATTGATGCAATCAGGGTAACAATCTCTGTCTCCTTTGCTCAGGAACTGAGCTAATGCAGTTTGGCTTGTTTTTCTGGAAGATGGTTTTTGGAAAGCCCCTCACTGCTGGGTGCAGCCAGCTAAATTTAACACATGGAGTTACTTGTAGTTTGTAAATAAATTATAGTTTGCTGCATCACCTTCTCTGCATTGGTACAGAAGTGTGACTAGATGAGAACACTGGAGCTGTAACTAACTAGTGATGCAAATGCAAAAGTTATCAATTAACAGGGGGTGCAGTAAACAAAATTTTTTGAGCCTTTAAGGAAATATCCTAGAAAGATTCCTGTGATCATTTTCCTGCCTCCCTAGAGGGATTAACAGCATTTATTTGGTTTTTTTAATACACAGTTGTGGTGGTTGTTGATAATGGTGCTATCTTATTTTTAAGATTTAGGTGAACACAAGGGCTGTTTGTGCCCAGTGCCCTCTATTTATGCTGCCTGGTTTAGAGGTCAGGATGTGTGCAGACATGAGGGAACAATATTTAAGCAGGGGCTTTTTAAAAAGAAGCTGGGAATGCAGCAGCTATACATACAGATAAGCTTGTATGTATGAACTGCTGACTAGATCATGAGCTTTTTGTTGATGTTCTCTGGTCAATGGCATATTCTATTTTTTATTGGCGTTACCACCAAAATAACTGTCCATAATAAAATAGCAATCTCTATACTGCTAAGTTTTTCAACAGCAGCCCAGTTTTCATTTTGTAATCTTAATGGTGTAGAGTCAGGAGCTAAGTAATTACCTAGTTGTAAGGGAGCTGTACAGGACCAGGAAAAAAAAAAAGCAGCACTTCATAACAATGGAGATTCATCTCAGAGCTTTCATCTTGCTCCTCATCCATTATACCTGTCTGTTGCATATTCTCATTTTTTGTTCTGTTTAAAACACACACATTTAAAATCTTTTTTTGTTTCATCAAAGGGAAACCTATTGATAGGGGAGAATGCTTTGCTTTGTTGCATCTCCTGATATTTTTATCCTTCCCAGCTGTTCCACATTTTCTTCTGTTTCTGACTTCCCCATGGATAAGGAGGAAAGTTGAATTTGAACTGCACTGAGTAGCATTTCTTTGTTCTTCTCCTTTCTCATTGCACTCTGTGGTGATAGTCCTCTCACTTAAAGAGTATCTTTTTTTCCCTTTGTTGCACAGTTTTGGTGAGATTAATTTCCTCCTTTTCCTTTCAAAGCCATTTAGAACTTTTTTACATTTTTGTAATCAGAAAGGATGTTTATTTTGGAGAATAGTCTATATGAGGCAGTTACAGCCAAGGGAAGATACTAAAGGTGATTTAAACATCATGGAGGCTTCTAATTGCCTTAGGCAGAGGCAGCCAAATGCAGAATCTCATCTTCAGAAGTCACGTAACTGCTTTGACTTTTAAGTGATTTCTCTATCTCATTTTATGATGCTTTCTAATGAGAGAAGCATCCTTGTTTTCATCATATCTATGAACATACCTGAAGATTCTTCTCCTTGAGCTGATGTGGTAGCTAGTATAATCTGAGGTGGCAAACATTCATTTTGACAGGCTTTATTTGTGTGGCTTAAGAGAGTCACTAAAGCCAAGATTCCAGTTTCGTTCCTAAATCCAATGCTAGTATTCCTGTTTATGTGAAACTAATAATTTTATATGCCGTTTAAAAGAATATACAGATTTTAGCAATTTGAATAGTGTCTGATCAACAGAACATATCAGTGAGTGTGAAGGAAGAGTGGACATTTTCAAAGAACGGTGGCATATGTATAATTCATACTGGAAGTTGTGCTATGAATTTCAGAAGTTCCAGATGCTGATGAAGTGTGCCCACAGGCCATAAATTGAGAGAGCAGCATCTTTGGAGAGCTGCCAGAATCCCCAATTAAATTCCACTTCTAGAGATTGTGGAAAACTCGAGTGAGAGTAAAGTGCCACTAACTGAGTATCATCAGAAGTACTGCGGTATATGCGTGATGAAAGAGCTCTCCAAAGAGTATGGCAGTAGCAACTGAGAAAAGAGAGGCTTCTGGAAGTCAGTGAAGCTGTTGGGGGGCAGAGGGATCAGCAGCATGTGAGACAGAATGTACCTTACTTCAGAAGAACTAAGAACAAAACTTACGCTGATGCATAAGTGTAAATAACTTGTATTCAGGTACATCAATGCAAAATCTACAGTGGTGGTCAGCCTGCCATCATCGCTAGAAAGGTAGTGGCCACAGAAGGTTTTTTTGTGGAAATTTTTACTGTGTGAATATTCAATGTGAAGAGAAATCAAAATAAAATGCTATATGGTGAGAATGATGATCTAAAATTCAAATATTCTGAAATAGAAGATGTTGCATACTAAGAGCAATTGACATCCATTAGGAAAATATCGTTATCCAAAGATGGTAACAATGAGCAGCTTCATAGCAAGATTGCTTGCATCTGTGAAGTTATTAGCAAGCCAATGAAGAACAGATCCAAAACCTGCAGCTGTCCTAAGCTGGAGGCCAGGTCTGAAAGACCAAAACATGGAATTCATGAGGATAAAGCAGTGTTTATCACACTCCCAAAGTTGTTGCATTAGTCTACTATGTATAGATTACTGAGTGCAAGAGACAGACAAAGTTGAGAACAATTTAATCAAAAAAACACATTTTAAATGGTTTTGAGTAGAGTTTTACAGACAACTGATGATGTCAAGTGTCTTTAAATTGGATCTCCGCATTCTTCTGGAAGAATCTTACTGTAGCAGGCAATTACGAAGTAATCAGCTGAAGAGATTCAAAGAATAGGATGTACAATGAAATTTGCTCTCAGAATAGTTGTTAGGCAGTAATTATATGAATGAGTTAGTAATCATGCAAAACAACTGACAGCCATGATTTAACTGATTAATTTCAAGGTAACTCATGAAGACCTGTAAGCACATATGGCTTTAAAATACTAGGTGGGTGTTGAAGCTTTGTTTGCAAAGTTTGAGGGCATGAGATAAATGTAGTCAGTGCTAATGAGGCAGATGCTGTCAGTCTGTTAACTGCTTGGCCAGTTTCCTCTCTGGTGGTGTTGGTACCCTATTAAAGTATGTAGAGTTATGGAAGCAGCACATAATGGTACCAGGAGGAATTGTTTTAGGCATGATTCACCTTCATAGATGCATTACAACTTGGTGTCCAAGTAGAAATATAAGATGTTTTCAAGTACCAACAGAAAGAATGGAGTTGGAAAGTGCTCAGAAAAGAATGCTGGAAGCATTTCTTGAGAAAAATATTAATTGTGCAACACAGAGAGCTAAAGGAGTTCCTGTGTGTTCCCTGGGACTGGTGACAATGAATGGGCTACAAGTGTGACTCCTACTGAGATCATCGTCTCTGTTACTACAGAATGCATTTAGTCCAAAGAATGAACAATGTTAACTAAGTGTTGATATCACCAGGTCGTTAGCACTACCCAGCTGATAACAGAAGCTGCAAAATTTATGTCATGTTTGGTATTTCCAAAAAGATGGCCAAATAAAAGGTGCAGAGATGTGCAACAGGATACAAAGCATGCGTTCATTTCAAGAACAGAACTCTGTAGCAATAGAGAAAGGGTTTTGAACCCATCAGGAACTCAGCCCTCATCCAATTTGTGGCAAAAGAGAGTACATTTATGTGCTGAATTCTCCATGTCATAAATGAGTCCCTGAGCTAATCAGTGACGTGAAAAAAATTCAGAGTTCCTAAATTGTCTTATTGAAAAGCTGATGGACTTTTTTGCATGCCGTCAGTGCCTCAAGGGACGGGTACAAATCAGCCACACTTACCCCTGAAGATGTAATTGTCCTTGAGCTGAGCCTCGAATGCAGCAATTTTACATCTTGGCCAGAATATCAGATGATTGGAACACAAGCCTGGACAAGATTCACGGGCATCCATGGAGTCGAATGCTCCTCTGAGGCTGATGTCTGTGGAGCTGAAACAAGCCTATGTGTCTTGTTTGGGATGTTCAGACTGCTAAGTGAGGGAAAGTTGGGAGACAGAAAACGCATGCAGGTGTAGCTCCAGGCACTAGTAATTTCATCACATGTCATCGAAACATAGGTGTTGTGAAATCCTGTGATGGGCAGTACTTGGTGTAGACAAGTTTATTATCCTTTCTTCCAAAATGAGTGAAGTAGGTCCCAGCTGTCTTTGGGCATGCACATGTCACTTTGCACTGTGTATGTTTACACTGGAATTTGGAGGCAGTTGCTGCAGCGCAAACCTCTTTTGCTCAGTCCTGCAAGTTGTGGCTAAACAGCTGACACCCAGAAGAATCTGAACAGGGAGTGGATGTTTGGATCATCACCACCATGGCTGCTTTTCACATTTATTATCAGGTGTGTCCTCCATGGTCAATGCACATGTCCAAATCAGTAATGCCTTTGCTTGAACAAAGAGGTGCAAACTGCAACTCTCTGCCCACCAGAAGATTAAAGATGACGAGAGAAAATGGATATAATCATTTCACTGAAGATTTGTAAGACATGGATGTAAATTATTTTGTTTGAAATAGTATTTTCCCTTAACACATCCACATACTATAAACCACTTGTAAGATTCTATGTTGTCTGTTTATGGTGCTTTTAAACAATGAATGTATATATCATTCTTATTAATAGTCAGATTTTGACTGGTAAATATGTAAAGCTTAAATGTTACAGCACAAAACTACATCAACAACAGTCAGGGCACCATATTGAAAAGCTTCATCATCACTTTGAAGCTACCAAAGGCTGTAGGATCTGAACAAAGTCCAGCAACACTGACGTCTTCAAAGAACATTGTTAAATTTTGCTTCTTCAAATGGCACCAGCAGCTGAATTTTCTGACCTTGGTTCATTAACTCTGTGAGCTGAATGCAACTCCCAGGAGCTTTACACACAGCAAGCTCACCCAGTTAACTGGATTTTCCTCCCAGATGGTTCCTGATAATGACTTCCCTGACGCAGTGACACGGAGAAGCCCTATAACGGTTGTCTCTGCCTGGCTCAGAGTGATTGAATAAGGCACCATTTCAGCTCCTCAGTGTTGCATTCTAATAGCTTCCCTTTTTATTGTCCTGTTCTTTATCTCCTTTGATATATTCGTCAAGCCAATTAAAAAGGAAAAAAAAAAATTAAAGCCAACTTCAATGCAACACTGGCTTTCTAGCACTTGATACATGCAGCATACCGGTGAGCCTTAAAGGAACCTGATCTATCAGTGATGGTCACAGTGTGGTGGGGAGGCAGGGGCTTTTCATAACAGCGCATCAAGAATGAAGAGGGAGCATCCCCAAGGCAAACACCAGTTTCTGGGGTGCACCTGTGGTAGGAATAGGGAAGTGGGTCAGCTCACCCTACTTCATCATGCCTGCATGAGTTCACCGAGAGGGAGATTTTCCTATGGAGCAGATGATGAATGAACATACAGACTGCAGCTGTAGGGACCAAATACAATCTTGGAGAGCCAGAGGTGAGCAGGGAGCTGCAGACTGCAATAAGAGTCTTACGGTATGTCACAAAAATAAAGTAAATGTGAAACACGGATCCCTGCCGCAACAGAAATCACCTGGGACTGCAAAGCAGTGAATTTGAGCAAACTAGCAGGAGGAATATTCAAGGTAATTCCCTGAGGGACCAGACAGTACACCCACAGGCAGTTGGGAGAGACAGCTTGAATCATCAAAGAATTTGGGTCTTGAGAGCACTGCAGAGATGTGAAAAAGCAAACTGTGTTGTGTCCAGTTGCCCACAGTACAGATCTGCTGAGCGGTACCCAGGAAGTGGATTTAAACTGTGACTGATCCGAAGAGATGTAATTTCAATAATTCTCAGCTCTCTTGTGGACAGCAATAACTGGATTGAATCCTACTATAGCTTGAAACTTGCTGTACAGCCCCAAAATAAAATGCTTCTAAAGAAATTCCTTTCTCACACAAGGAGGCAAAAGATACAAGGAGGCAAAAGATACACGGAGGCATTAGGCAGCATGTCAAGAGATTCCAAGCTCCAGAGCCAGTTCTGCAATTTTAGGTCTAAAAAAAATATCTTGCTACAAAGTACATGAGCTACAAAGTACATGAGCTAACTTTAAGAAAAAATGTGGGAGCTATAATTTGTCACCCTGAACGATGCAAGATGGTATCACATACTGCTTACGGTTGGAGAACATATTGCTAGACTTGAGCACACTCAACACCTTCCTTCCTTCTCTGCTAAAATAGATGGGTAAATTTAGTGCAAGTTAAAGTACAAAATTAAATGTCCTGCCAAATGCGTTCTTCAGACAATATAGTTAATGACTTGCAGTAATAACCAGAATTGACCTGTATCAGTTCACCCTGTTTCATTCTTTTTTCAAAAGGTTGAGACTTGGCTAGTTTATCAAGAATGGCACAGAGTGGGCGAAAGGGAGTTCCAGCCAACTGCTGTGCATTTTTAATGAATTTTATATAGTCTGAGAAATTTCAGGAGCCTGAGAAAATGCTGAGCTCACAATATTTGAAAAAAAGGAAGTAGGTAGCAGGCCAGCCATGCTGGCCCCAGCAGCAGGCAACATAATAAAAAAAGATGATAGAGGAGTCAGTCAAAAACTGGAGTATAAGGATGTAAACCATGAGAAAATAATTTTAGGTGATATGTTATTATGGAGAAAAAAAGAGATCTTATCCCACTGTGTCCTTTGACACCATTATTTGAGGTTATTACCTCAATTTGTAGATAAAATTCCATTCACAGGGCATTTGATGAAATAATGCCTAGAGTCCCAGTAAAGAGATTAGCAATAACTAGTGTGAACGAGGTGTGCTTTAAATGGATTATGAATGGACCAAGTGATCTCACAAAGTAGCCTGCAACCTGGAATCGTCACTGAGTGGACTGTTTCTGATAGAATGTTGCAGAGACAGGTACTAGATCTGACCGTGAACAGGACTCGAAAGGAACTACAGGACTGTGGTTGATCAGGTCTGGACATGGCACAAAACTGCCAGAAAGGCAAACAGCACTAAAGACAAGGCAGTGAAACATCACAGACAAAATGCATTTTGAAACGTCACAGACAAAATGCATTTTTAATATAGGTGCATGTGAAATTATGCATTTAGGAGCAAGGGATGTGGGCATATCTTGAAAATCAGTAATTTAGCTCTGAAAGCTGCAGGTCTGATTTGGAGGCATAGGTCAGAGCAAAGCGCCTCAATGGGATATGTTCACAATCCCAAGACCTTCTTTCAGAAACAGCTAGTACAATCCTCAGGTTCACAAGTGGGGCAGTGGAAGGTGGAAAATTATTTCACCTGATAAAATACTGAATCTGCTTCTGCTGTCCTGGCTTTTAAACTGTCTTGGAAGAAGGGAAAGTCTTGAAAAACTATTAAGTTCAAAAACTGAAAAAGATTCCTTACAGCAAGAGATATGTCTGTTTAGCTTATTTCTTTCAGAAGAGCGTAATTAAATAATTCTCACTATCTTAAAAAAACTAACTGAACTGAAATACTGGTATCAAAAGGCACTTTAATTTAGCAGGGAAAGGCACAACAAGCACTAATGACTGGGGGCTGAAACCAAGTACAAAAAGAAGTAAGACACATTTAATAACAAAAATAATTAACACTGGAACAAGCTCAAAGAAGTTGTGGGTTCTCCATCCTGTGAAGTGTTCTGATCAAGACCGCTTTAGTTAAATGCATTTGGACAGATGTAGAGGTAAATGTGTGAAACACACAATGCCCAAAGGCGAATTGGCTCCAGAGGCATAGGTCAGTATTTGCCAAGGTCTTGGTGCCCTCATCAGCCAGATGATGACCTAGCTGGAGGACACATCTACTCCTTTGCCGTCTACACACCCAGGTTTCTTTCTTTCCTACAAGGGGAGGAGAAGTGAGGGCCTGAGGATGAGGAATCCCTGTCTTTTGCGGGCTCATGATTTAGCCACACAAGGCCCAGGAGCCTAGAAATATGCCTGAGCCCTGCAAATTAGCTGTAGTCCTAAATGGCTGAGTGGGATACGCATTTGTTGGTTTGTCCAAGAGCTCTTGGTTTGCTCTACTGGGCTACGGACACCTGCTGCAAAAGCTGTATTATCTATGGGGGTTTATTACTTTCAAAAAAAAATGTTATGTGCTATTTATAGCTGGGTATTCAACTTTGTGGTTCCAACCAGAAACAACTGGCTGCAGAAAGGAGATTCCCAAGCACAGAATAAGGTCCTGGTAATACTGCGTGTTTCTAGTTAGATCTAGCAGTATCTAAAGATTCTCAGCATTAATTTATGTGTGACTGTGCATGGAGGCAATAAACTGCTTCTAGAAGGAGAGGAGAAGTTTTCCAAAATGCCTGGCACTTTTCACTATTTCCAAGTTAGTTTTAATTGCTTCCCTTGAGCTCTACAGAAAACAGTTCAGAAACAGGAGTATTACATGTAATGGAAAAGTATTATGAAGTCTTCTATCCGAAGAACGGTGTACTGTATGGGGTGTGGGTGCCCAGGTGCTGGCAGGGAGGGCTGCAAAGGTGGTCTCTCTGGGAAGAGGCTGGGGCTGCCCTGTGTCGGGGACAGATGGTTTCAGCCAGCTCCAAAACAGACCCAGTGCAGGACACAGCTAAGCCCATCAGCAAAGCTTCTGGTGCCTCCGTAGAAACATATTTAAGAAAGAGCAGAGGCAGGAGGAGGGAACAAAAAGAGTGAGAAACAGCAGGAGAGCACCAAGGTCAGAGGACGAGGAGGTGCTTCATGGTAGGGCAGGCACCCCACCACTGCCAAGGGGCTGTGTGGCCCATGGAGAGGACGCACACAGCCCCCCTGGAGCATACACACCCCACTGGAGGGACTGCAGCCTATGGGTAAGGCCATGCTGGAGCAGGTACACCCCAAAAGAGACAGCAGCCTCTGGATGACCCACACCAGAGCACAGGAAAAGAGTGAGGAGGGAGCCGCAGAGAGAAACCTCAGTGTCCTGACTGCACCCCCACCACCGCCCATTGCCTCACGGGAGGGGACTGGGTGTAACTTGCAGTGATAACTGGGTTAGGGGAGTGCAGAGGAGAGGTGCTTGGATGAAGATGAGCCTGGGAAAGATGGAGAAAAGGTGGTTTCCTTAAGTGTGTAAATGTTTGGTTTGGGTTTTTTTGGTGTTGTTTCCCAGTGTCCAAATCAGTACTCAAATATGCATCTCAATAAATTAAATGCCCCCAGTAAACTGTGGTTTGCCTCCAACAGTAATTGGCAAGTAAGCGGTTTCCCTGTTTTTATCTCTACCCATGAGGGTTTTTGCTCCTGTTCTTTTTATTTTGTTGCCTGTCCAATTGGTTGCAGGGCAGGGTGGGGGAGTGAGCAAGGAGAGCGGGAGTTTGGTTGCCCATCCAGGGTCAACCCATCACACATTTTTAGTCCGATGTATTTTGCATTATTATTAGTCAATTAATCCTAAATATTCTTGAGAGATGAGACTATATCTCACAAGAGAAATGACTTTGAAAGGAAGGGTAATGGGCATCTTCAAATCAAAGCAAAGGTATTTTGCTTAAAATAGATACAATAAAACTGGCAGGATATGGCATTACATGTATTTTCTCAAACATTATGAAACTTTAGAAAAATACAGCTATACGGTTTGAAGATCGTGTTTAAAATTTTCTCTGAAGTACACTTGCAGCAATATGCTGTATGAGAACAGAAAAGTAAAGATGGTGATCTACGTCACTGACTTATGGTAACCAAAATACAAAGAGTAAGCAGCAATTAAAAATACGCAGTTATTCTTAAGTCTTCACTAGTTGTTACCTAGATATCACAAGTTGCTGAGTTTTTATTTACCTTATGAGTATTCCTTTTAATATGAGTGGGATATTTAAGCTAATGTATGCCACTGGTAATTATTATTCCAAGTATAGTTGACATTTGAAAGCCAGTAATCACACTGGTACACCATATTAAAATGTGAATTTATATATAGGACAGGCAACTTAGTCATGCTCCCAATTAGGCCATTTCAGTCTTCTCACTGCTCTTACATGAAAGTCAGGAGAAGAGCAACCCAGCCATTCTGAGACATACACAAGAGTGTTAATCAGGTGTCATTAGGGTTTCTTCTTTGTCATCCTTGAAATCACTTCACAAGAGATTCTTCTTAAGTTTTAATCAAAAGAGATTATAAATCTTGTTGTATTTTCCTGTCCTCACAACTCTTCAAAGCAGGATAGATTCAGGGAAGATTCATCTACAAAGATACAAAGAGAGAGTGATGAGTCTTTCTTGCTGCTGCTGTAAGGGACAGGAATGACAGCTCCAGCCAGATGTGTAGAGCTTTTTTCCTCCCAGTGATGGCAAGAGCAGCCGCGGCTCCAAAGCCCCTGTCAACAAAGGGATGATTTGTTATGGATGATCTGCCAGGGCTGTCCCAGCTGATGTCTCTGCACCACCTCTTCAAATAAGTAAGAAGCCTTGCTTCACGGTGAGCACCGTGCTCCTGCTGAGCTCCTCCAGCCTTTCTGTCCCCAGTGCCCTGCTGCGATCCTCTCCACCTGCAGCAAGGGCTGTATGGCAACAGCTGTCATTGCAAGTGGGTACCTGTGACAAAGTCATTTTCTGACAGGAGGAGGCAGTCAGGCCATGATGGCCTGGGGCAAGGCAGGAGTAACTTTTCCCCAGAATCAAGGCAGCAGTGGAGAAGAGGGCAGGGTGCACCAAAGTGCTGAGTATTCTGTGGGGCTCAGCGCAGTTTCTACTATTGCTATTTGGAGATAATCAGTGACAGGTCCTGTATGTGGTGAGACTCGGGGGCATATTTGCAACTGTGTAACAGCAGCACAGACACTCTTACCTTGGGAGAGTCATGTTTCTGTGCTTGTTTCTGTGCTATCTGATGTGCCAGTCCTTAACTACACTTGGAAGGAAAAAGGCAGTTGCTCTTTTCAGCCAGCAGCTGCCCCTACTGTCTTTCTCTGGTTCAAAAGAGTTTTGAAGGAGAAAGTATTTGCTAAGCAGCTGGACTTCTGCTTGCTTGTGGGTTTTGTTCCTTTGCTGAAAAGGAGGGACTTCAGCTGGCAGCAGTTATTCCCTTAACTTCTTTGCACCAGCTGCTATTGTTTCTGAGAGAGCCCAGAGTAATAATCCTGGTGCTTTTACATGGATTGCCAAACGTTGTATTTAGCTACTATCACAGTTTAATACATGTGGCTGATGCTGCAAAAGGCTAACTATACACAGGGGGAGAGCCAGGAAGAAATATTATGTGGAGGACTTCTGTTAAGCTCCACCTTCAAAATAAACTCTGTCCGTGTGAGGTGATACAATGAGTGCCTTGAACAGATGTTGCGTTTGATCACATCTTATTCTTAGACTCTTGGGGCTTTTGTCTCACTCATGAAGCACTCAAGGGATCAACTGAGTTCCAGATGCTTACGTTCTAACTGAGATTTATTGGACTCTCAGTATTACTTTAGTCTGGTTTGTTCTTACATGCGGTTTGATGGTGCCTCTTTTTTATTACGTGCTGTGCAAAGCAGCAAAATAGGTTGACACAGAAGGTGCTGTGCTTGGACAGATGAGTTAGGGTGCCCTGAAATGAACAGGGCAAGTCATACCCCAGAGCAGTGTCCCAGTGCAGGTCATTCATTCATTACTCTTGTATGTTGTCTGCAAAGCTGCCTATGAAACCTTGAGCTTCCTTTGCTTTTATTGAAGTTGTGCTTCCCGCAGAACAAAACGCTTTTCTCTGCCAGCCCGACCTGTGCCATGACTGCACTGACAGGATGGACCCACTGATGAAGGTAGAAGCCCGATCTGTTAGCATCTGCAGGGCTAGGGGTAGGTAACAACTAACTGAAATATTCTGTTCATTAGGTTTTAACAATGGAAAATAGATTGGCAGTTTTAATTTTAATAGAAGTGGCTGTTTAATATTAGAAGTTCATTTTAATATTTTTCTCATTTAAGAAAAAAAAAGGAAAACATGACATTTCTTCGAAGAAAAAGCTTGGATGGAAGGTAACTTTTTTGCCTTAAAAATGTTACCTAGGAATTGCTACTGCGTCGCAAAGGAAGCGCTTTTTAAAAAAAGCAACAAGCCAGACTTGTAACTACAGTACCATTTTCTCAAAGTCACTTTTAGGTGGCTGAACATCACAGATCACCAGTGTCCTCAGCTCTTGGGTGTTTTCTTGGCTGCACAAGGCACAGCCAGCACGGCTCCGTGTGCTTTCAGTGTCTGGTCACTTCCCAGGCAGAAGAGGCCATGCACTGAAAACATTTGATTGGCACACTGGTGGTACATGCATACAGCTCTGTGTATTGCTTGCTTTGTTGACACGCTGAAGTGTTTTGGAAACTCAAAATGAATTCTTGACCTTAGCATTTCTGAGCGTTTAATTGGACCGCAATGGGAATATGCAATTAGCTTGGGTCTTCACACCAACTTCACTGTTCACAAGCCTAGTAATTTTAATCCCATAATGTCTGGTAATTAGTTGAAACATTGACTGCTTTTTTTTGGTAGCAAAAGGTGGTGGGTTAATATATGGTCAGCGCTGACACCTTCTCTGAGTAACCTGCAGGCCTGACCGTCAGCCTTCCACAGCGGGTGTGATTTCCTCCTGAGGCACTCGAGGTGCAGGGGACACACACTGCTTGGAGCCAGCCTGGATAATGTTCAGCACAACAGGGAGGAAAACAGATTGCACGTCAGGAACGGTGCTGCTTTGGGCCCTTGGGCAAACCCTGGTTTGCGGTGTGGGGTGTGAGAAATAAATGCAATAGAGGTCATTTCATTGTAAGTAATTAAATGGTAATCTGTTTTAAATCTTTGAGCCTTTTTTTTTATTATTTTGCTACACTAACTGCGCAACTCCTAGCAGTGAATGTGGGTTTACTCTGCTGAAGCTTTAAGTGCTTTATTTCCTCCTTTTGGTAAATATTTAAAGATCCCATTGATTATTCCTATCTCTGAGCCTGAGAGCTGGAAGCAGCACATTCATCACACATAACAAATTTTAATTCTTGCTTTGAGGGAAATCATGGCTAAATCTTAATCACAAATGAAATGTTTACCCTGAAATAAACACTTCCAGGAAAATGACTACATCAGCCACATGTATGTAACGAGCAGGGTGCTGGTGTGTTACAGCACACAGGCAGTCACAATCGTGCAAGGGACCTGCTAAGCCTGTCCTGAGGTTTCAGAGTAGCTGTTCAGAAGCTGTTCAGGCTCTACCCTAACTCTGGCTGGGCTCTGTGGTCCTCTTCAGAGACTGTTCCAGAGCAATAGTCCTGTGCTTGTTAGGAACCTTCTAGCCTCCAGCCTAAATGTGCATGTGGCTTCTATCCTGCTGCTACATCTTCTCAGGCTTAGAAACATTCAGAGTTAGGAAACAGAAATTCTTAGCCAGAGGCCAGCCTTCCTCTCATGCTCTTTCCCCCAGCCACCTGCCACAGGACTTTTTTGTCCCTCTCCCACTGTACCACCAGGAATAACTTCTTGTCAGCACATATTGGTGAGGTATCGAAGTGGGCTTTTAAAGTAAAAGTGCATGTCCCAGCCTTCGTGTGGGATAAAATACAGAGTAAGGGCAAAGCCGGGAAATATCCCGGGCCAGCTTCCTGAGCACGAATGGGAAAGACATTTACATGGGGCAGTGCAGAGGCTCTCCAGAATTTATTACAACATATCAATAGCGATGCATTTTCATATTTAATATGGATACCATCATTGCCATTCATCCATGGAAATGATTAAGATTTTAATTGATAGAATAATTTAAAACAGAGTTAAAATGTTTTAAGGTTGTTTAAGAAGAAAAATTTAATACAAATTAAGCTAATACCTCATGCTGGAAATTGACCAGAGCGCAGCAGAAGTCACTCTGAAAATCAAAACAGCTTTGTTCATAATGCTGGAGCATTATGCCCAAAAAAAGTGGATTTCCCACAGGATTTCTTTCCTGTGCTAGGCCTTCTTCAGTGGTGCCAGCCGGCCTCATTTTGGTGGGATAAAAGATCCCATAAAACCCGGGACATCCACTTCAGGTAGAGCTGGTGTGCTTTGAAGAACAGACCGGTTTTATTTTACACACACACACCCCGATGTTGGCAGCAGAGGTAACGCGCGGCCTTTCCCTGCTTCCCCGGGCGCTGCGGGCAGGCCGGGCCGGGCGGGGCGGGGGGCCGGGGGAGCCCCCGCTGCCCGGCATCAGCCACGGGGGGCGGAGAGGCCTTGGCCCCGCAGCCGGCACCCTGGCGCCGCGCCGGCTCCGCAGCCCAGCCCTGCCCCGGCCCCGCAGCCCAGCCCTGCCCCGGCCCCGCAGCCGGCACCCTGGCGCCGCGCCGGCTCCGCAGCCCAGCCCTGCCCCGGCCCCGCAGCCCAGCCCTGCCGCCCTGCCCCGCAGCCCAGCCCTGCCCCGGCCCCGCAGCCCAGCCCCGGCCCCGCAGCCCAGCCCTGCCGCCCTGCCCCGCAGCCCTGCCCTGCCCCGGCCCCTTTCCCCGGGCGGGGCGGGGCAGCGGCCTTCCCGGGCACCGGCCGCCCCTCTCCGTGGTGCTGAAGCGGCTCCCGCCGCCCCCGCGGGCGCGGGCCGTGCGCCGAGGGCCCGCCCCTGCCGCCGCCGCCGCCGCTGCGGCTCCTGCGCCGCCCCCGCCCCGCGGCCGCGCAGCGCCGGGCGGGCTCTGGCGGGGCGCCATGGCGGAGCGCGGGGCCTGAGGCGGCGCGGGGCGCCATGGAGGCGGATTTCGCCGCCTTCGGGAGCCCGCTGTGCGGCGAGGTCAAGCGCTTCTGCAGGCGGGTGCGGGAGACCTACCGGGAGATCAAGGAAGACCTCACCCCCTACAAGGATGACCGCTACTACCGGTACGGGCGCGGGCGCGGCTCTCCCCGGGGCTCCGCGGCTTCCTCCGGCCTGGCCTCCGCGGCGCTCGGCCGGCGGCTCCGGAGGGGACCGGGCCGTCACCGGGAGCGAGCCGGGGGATGCTGGGCGGGGACCGGCACCGGCGATCTGAGGCCGGGCTTCGGGCGACGAGCCCCGGCGGCGCAGCGGGAGCCGCCGCCCCAGCCCGGGGCCGTGTTCCGGCGGGCGGCGCCGCGGGGCCCGGGCCCTGCAGTCCCGCCGCGGCGGTACCGGGGCCGCAGCGCCTCCGGGCAGAAAGCCCAGCGCCGCCGTTCCCCACCTCCCGCGTTCCCGTCCTTACATCGGTGATACCCGCAGTTCCCATCTGCATCCCTCCGTGCACGCCTTCCCCTGCCCTAGCGAGGCGGCGGAACGTGGTCTGGAGCACCGTGAACCGGCCCTAGGACAGGGACAAGCGGGCGGGGAAAGCAGTGGCCGGCAAAGGGACGGGTGCACTGAGCAGGCTGCATCCATGTTCCTGCCGTGCGTGGCCCTGTCCCCCGTTTCCCTAAATGACCAGTGATGGCGGGAGACCGTTCGTGCTCAGGGATTACACAAGGCTAGGGAGGACTCCAACGGCGTTGGAGGACGGGCTTAGAAAAGAAAAGAATTTTTGGATCGGAGAAAGGGTCTGAAAAAGTAGAGCGAGAATCAGGAGAAACAAATGCCAGGAAACAGAATGAATCTCTTCAGCCCAAATACAGGTTGTGGGGAACAAACAGTTGGGTAGCTTTTTTTTTTTTTTTTTTTTTTCGGTGGGAGGGGAGGTATGGGAATTATACTACCTTATAAAATACCTTCTTTCAACAATGACATTGTCTTATACATGTAAAAAATGTCATTTGGGCATACAGCAAAAGCACGGTTTGTAAGATGTGAGAATTAAAACATCTACTTCAGTCACCACTCCAGACCTCAGCTGCAGCTGTGTCCAGTTCTGGGCACCACACTTGAAGGGCTTGCCAATGGAAGAGAGCATAAGGACAGAGATATGGATAATCAAAAGCCTAGCAAACATAGGTGTGAGGAAAATTTGGGGTTGCTCCCCGAAAAGAAGAAACATCCAAGTTGGAGCAACAGGAATTTCTGTAAAGAGAAACTTTAAGTTTGTCTTGGACAAAAGATTACAGAGTAATATTAATTGAAGTAGTGAAAGCTCATATTAGTCATTAAGAAAAAACTTCTGAATGGGAAGGATGGTAAAACACTATAGAAAGAACTATCCAGGGAGGCTGTAGCATTTCCATCATCTGGAGGTCTTTAAAAACTTTTCACAAATGTGTGCCAAGAAAGACGTAGGTCTGGCAGATGCTCTCTTGAGACAGAAGGAAAAATTAGGTACCTTGTGAAGTCTCTTTCAGCTCTATTTTACTATAAATCTGAGCATAAGGACTTCTGCCTCTTTGTGCATGGTGCCCCAGTTCTTCTGCTTTGATCATTTGACCCCAGTATTCTGTGCCTGTTTTCCCAAGGAAGGGGCAGGTGGCCCATTAGATTGAAATTGTCTCATTGCTCACAATGGTAAAGCCTACAGAGAGTCACAGAGTTTGGAAACACTGCCTGACAGCTTGGCAGAGTTCACCATAACCATGGTCCTTCCTGTCAAAACAGGGGCTCTTTGTACCTGAGCATGCTGTGAGAAGCCATGGGAGGTGGTAAAGAGCGATGGAAATGTGCCTGTGTGCACCTGGCAGCATGATAATGAATATCGGCACTAGAATGGAGAAAGAGGGGAGGCATAAGCTTCGAATTAAGGAATAAGAGGTCCTGGGAGAGGCATTTGTTCAGCTTTGTTTCCAGAAGAAACTTGAGCTCTCCAAGGTAAATGGTTATTAACTCATTTTTATGACTTTAAATGTGTATGGAGGGACTTTCTGGGTTGAAAAGAGAAGGTGCTAGCCCACCGCATCAAATGAGCTTGTACAGTTAGTGCTAGATTGCCCTTTCTTCAGTAAGAATATCCCCAAGAGTTATCAGCTGCAGGTCATCTAGAATGAAATGGGGTTAATATTGGGCTCTTGGCAAGGAAATAACATTTCATGACTTAGAAGTCATGCTAGTACTTCCCTGCATTCCCAAAACCCTAACCTAAGTGACCTGCAATAAAATTAGTTTACTGTTACTGTCACTGCATACCTGCTGTTCTGGTGAGTGCTTCCCTTCAGCATGATGGATGGATGTAGCAACGGCATCTGCCTTTTAGATTCTAACTCTCCCTTAAGGGATCAAGAATTCGATACTTCATCCTCTCTATTTTATTCAGTATGTTTGGTCAGGTTATAAATAAGTACATTCAGGGATGTAATGGAGATACTGCTCTGACAGCAGGCAGAATTTTGGAAGTTTGACCAAGGAAAGGCTGTGTGGCTTGCCTTTACTTCAAACCAGGCAGGTTCTTCAAAATAGTAAGGTTACTAAAAGCAAGTAATATTTTATACCAGACTAACAAAATGAAGAGATGGTAAAACCACATAAAAGCATGTTTTTCTCTCTCACACACTGTATTCACAAATATGAGGCTATCAACCGCTGCTAGCCTTAACTCTCCCCTCCCACCAGTTGAGCACAGCCATTGGGCCTTCAGCTGGTGGTTTCCATCGCCTCTTCAGAAACAGTGGTCAAGTTCATTAAGTGGTAGGAAAGGAGAGGCTGGGGCAGGGCAGGGGGTGGGTGGGTTTGCAAGTAATGTTTTCTAGAAAAAAAAAAAATTGCTGCTGCAGTCTCACTCCTGATTTCTGTAAGGGCTTCCTTCTCTGAGTGCCAACAGAAAAACTCAAAACTGGAAAGCTTTGGAGCAGAGCTGGTGCAGAAATGGAAAAACACCAAGCAGTCCCCTTTGTGACTGGCAGGGAAACAGCTTTTCTTGACTCAGGAGTGCTTGTTGTATGCTGTGTTGGTATGTGCTTATTCTCAGTGACAGGGGATTCGGTGTGAAGGGATGACCTAGCTCAGAGACGGCTGATGAAGCTGTTATCCCAAGTAACTATGCTCTCACTGCACAGATGGCTGAGTCACTTCAGATTCAGATCTGAGGCTGTCCCAGTTCAGTGATATCTTTTGGTGATGGTTTCCTTTAAAGCACGGTGCTCTTGAACGTGTGGTTTAGCAGCTGTCTGTGAGCAGCCTGTTCTTTGGGCAGGGGTGAAAACTAAGGGTGGCAGGCTCCTCAGCCACCTCAAGCCACATCACCCTTACGCTGCATAGCCCCAGGGCACTCATCCACACTATAGAGATGAAGGGGTGTCCGTGTTAGTTTGTTCTGCTCAGCAGCCCAGTATAGTCTGTACATTGTGCATCCTGGTGTATTTCCCCACAAACAAGCACGAGTTTACCCAGCCATCTGGGAGAGGTGGAGAGAGCAGGGTTGGCCGTGGCTCAGCGCACTAACTGACGCCATCTGCCTGGGTTAAGAGTTCCCTTAGGCAGACATGGCACTTCATGATATGCTTGTGAAAGAAACTATTTATTTACAGACTAATGGGTGTCATATTAAATAACCTCATTGGTAACTCCAATACCAGGTCGGTCTGGACTTAGTACACCTAGGATTAGTCTGTGGTACACCAGGAGATGCTTGGTGTGGTAGATAAGCTCAGAGAAGGCAGACTGGAATAGTGTTGGGCTCTCCCATCAGTCTTGGGCACCACTACAAAGTGCATCAGATCTATTACAGCAACTTCAGGGTTGTTCTAATTTATACACCTGACAAATTGGTCTGAAGAAGCCACTTGAATGAACAGTTTGTTGCCTGGTGTCTCTCCCTCCCACTCCAATATGTCCCTTCCTCCCCTAGCATGCCTTCTGGCCCGGATGGCAGGGCAAGGAGAGGAGGGCTGGCAGCTGACAGCAACCTCCACTGCACTAGGCAATTTTAACTAAGCTATGGGTACAAAAAGAACTTAGTACAAATGTTACTAAAGCATCTACATTTTTATTTCTTCGACATGTGGTCTGTGACATATACAAAGCTTATCAGAAGACAGCAGGCCTCACAGCAGGCCTCCCAATCAGCCAACAGTTATTTCAGTGGGAGTTTCATAACTCGATCCCCTAGCTAATGTCAAAGAGTTCAGCATGCTGAAAACATTTTGATAGGAAAGCAAGCAATGAAAGTGCCTACCTGACAGAGAGTAGAGAGCAGGAAAGTGGCCAAACTGTGGTGTGACATCACAGTTGCATAACTAAGTAACAGCTTGGTACTCTTGAAAAATCAACTTCTAGGTTAATGAACATATCCCACTGGCCAATCAGCTTATACAAGGAAGCACAGTGTTGATGCTGAATTTAGTAATAATACCCAGAGATTAAGATAAATGACCTACAATCTGCCCTGCTTTAAATAAGGGATACATTTTAAACTCCTATCATTCAATAATACGACATTTTGTACATCAAAAAGAAAAGACTACATATAGGACATCGTGAAACTTATTATTTAACTTGCAGCTTTAATTAATGCTTGATGTTGCTTATATGGGTAACAGAAGTGGTAATTATAGATGATACCGATATTCTTAATTCCTCAGCATCTCCTACGAGTGTTTCCAGTTCATGAAAACATAGCTAATCTTCAAAACATGTGGGAAAAGTTCATTCACAGTGGTTCTGCTCCCTTAACAAAAAGACCACAGAACAGCACATCATTTACTCAGCAACAGAGAGAAGCTGTTCATTTTTCCTTTGAGAAACTAGTGTCTGTGTGCTTCAGAGAAACTAGAAGTTTGCCAGAGGGCTGTTGTGATAAGGATACGCTTCTTCCCACCTTCTTAAAATCTTTCCCAAGTGCTCAAAGTGCAAGTCTCTGAGAAGCCAAGGGGTCAGCAAGACCTTGCTAGAGAACTGCTGTGAAATTCCCTGAAGGTTCATGCTGCTGCCAGCCTAGCCCCAGGCAGGACCTTCAGTGGCTGCTTCAAGCCACAACTGGTACCCTTCTCTTGTTCTTACAGGGCTCACTGCTGGGTCCTGGCAACTGGGGGAAGAACCCAAATGACCCCAGTGTGAAGTACACAGCTAGGGCTAGAAGGCTTGAAACAGCAGCAGGAGGAGGAGACTTAACACAGTAGCTTCATGATGGCTTTAAGCTGCCATAAGCTGGCTCTGTGGCTGGAAGAAGCCATCCTAGCTCTCCTAGTCACACATTTTGCTCTTTTCCTCGTCTGCCCACAAATGTTCCTGGTAGCTGCACAATGACAGAGCAACCAATCCAGCAAAACACCATTTTCTTTCTGAGTTACTTGCAACTCAGATAATTTCCATTATTTGATTCACCACTACTGCACAAACATTTGTGCTCGCAAAAATCAAAGAGCTACGGAGAGGCTGGATTTCACCTTTTGTCACTAAAGCTGTAGGTAGGAGCCATGAAAGTATAAACTGGTCATGAAAGCATAGCGTTAGTGTTAAGGTGGTTAGTGTAAACAGAATCCTAGCTGAGCTGGCATTCAGCCTTCTTGTTCATAGATCAGCCTGCCTCTTCTTGCAAGCCTCATTCACCATACACCATCCACTTTCTACAACGTATGAGGCAGACAGTAGCTTCTTGCACTGTTTCACCCCAGAACACGTCAGACAAGGCACTGAGTGGCACCTTCTTGCAAGGGGCAAAGCAGAGTGAGACTGACTGATTCTGCATTTGTGGAGGGAGAGGGGTTTCACAGTACCTTCCCTCTGAGCGTTTAGTTTGTAAACTCAATGCCACTATTTTGACAGCACTTACAGGTTGCAATGCATGTGTTTACAATGTATTCACAACCCTTTGAAAGCTGGTAGATGGCAAAGAGAAATGTGGTCCCATGGCTGATCGAAGTGAGCTGGATTTCAAACTCTGCCATCCACACGCTGTTCTCTGAGTGACTTTCGGCTAGGCTGTCTCTCTGTGCTTCAGTTTCCTACCCATTCAATGAGAAGAATGTATTTTTATTTTGAGGAGAATACATTGATTCATGTTAGTGAAACATCTGAGTGCCAGAGGGATCGCAGCAGTTATACAAATAGCTCAGATGTGTGCACATAAATGGTAGCAGTCGTAACTCTGCAACTGTGCCTCCCAGAACACTGGAAATGGTCACAGATGCTGTAAACATCATTCCATCATTTTCTGGTCAGAGAGAACTTGTTGGGGAAGCCTGAAGTCTGCTGAGAGCGAGGCAATGCATGTCATATCACCTATGACCTAATGACTTCAAACTGTGGCTTGGTAGTGCTATCTTGTTCTGAACAGATACAGTTTGTTAGGTTGTCCTGATTTCTCAAACCTTTGTTTTCTGCCCTACAGTAGCAATTCCTGTCGATTTCAGATTTATAAATGCCTTTATTTCATCACTTCATATTATGCATTTCTCAAGACAGCCTTTTTATGAGATTACTAGATAATCATCAGTGGTGTAATTCAAAGATCTAACTGATGGGACAAATATGGTATCATTGTCTGAATTAATTCCCAGCATGTTTCTTTTGGGTTTAGTGGTGCTACACAAGATACACACTGGGTCCCACAGGTCACCAGTAATTACATGAATTACCTGTAAGGCAACTGAATGAAATTAATAATACTGTTAATGTTAAGTACCTTTAAAAAGGAATTGCAATAAAGCCATCTTACCATCTAGAGTAAGCTTTTATGGACGTATTTGATTGTTGAAGAGATAATTTTTAAATTATATGTTGACTGATCTATCTAAACATTTCTGGAGTCATCCTGGGTTGGCAATATATATATGACAAATACCAAAGCCAGGAAGTTACTCGGAATTTTATCCTAGACTAGACACCAGGTATTTTATCCTAGACATGTGTTGAAGTGCTGGCTTTCTATCAGAAATTAGCTCAAAATATAACTTGGCAAAATCCCTAAAGCTGCCTAGTTTTGATCATTGCTACCCAGTGGATCCGTTGACAATCTTTGTTGCCCAATCCCAGGACATTTAATAGGAAAGTGGAACAAAATCCAACTGTACCTCAACATTTGTGCAAGAGCAAAATGGTGTTAGGTGCGATCTGGAGATTTTTATTAAGCAGTATCTTCAAACCAGTAGCTGGTGACTGGGAGCTGACCGAATTCTCTGTGAGCACGATACCTCAGTCACATCTCGAACACCACGAAGCTGCGTACAGGTGACTGCAGTGATAGCATTTTCATTCCGCTGGAAGAGCCATTGCCATTTGGTCAGGCTGGGAAAAAATCCCATCACATCTGCCAGCCGGGAGGCTGTCTCTAACGGGCACTAAACCAGCACGTGTTCACCACAGATAAGTCACCTCAGGCCTTACGCCTCAAATGGGCAGGTTTAGATCAGATCCAGAACCAATTCTCTGTCTTACATGTTTTCTGTTTATAAGGTTACATTTCCCTGATACACGTGGCTTCTCCTGCTACACCACCAGCTGACGCGCGCGCTGGAAACGTGGAAAATGCCGCCGCCACCCCAGCGGGGCGGCCCGTGTCGAAGCCCCGGTGGGCGGGGGAGGCCCAGCCGCTCAGGGCCTTTTCCCCAGAGCCCAGGTAGCACCTCAAAGGGCCGAAGCTCAGCGCCGGGCCCCGGCGGCCCTCCCGCGGCCCCGGGGGGGGGTGGCGGCCGGTGACTGCGCCCGGCGCCCGTCCCTCGCCCCGGCGCTCCCGCTGCGGAAAAGCGGCGGCTGCAGCCGGCAGTACGGCGCGGGAGGCGGCGGATGGCCCCTCAAGGCCGCGGGCCGGGCCCTGCCCGCCGCGGCTGCTCAACGCGGGGCCGCCAGCCGCTCCCCGCGCTCCCCGCACCGGCGCGGCGCCCGGCCGCCAGCCGCAGAACGCCGGCCCGTGTCCCCTCCGGCCCGCCGTAGCGCCGCCGCCCCCCGCCGGCAGCGCTGCCCTCCGGCCCCCCGGCTGCGGAGCGGCGGGGGCTGCCGTGACGTCTCCCGAGTCGCGTGGCGGCCGGGTGACGCACGCGGAAGCCGCCGCGGGGCGCCGCTCGCGATTGTGCCACGGCAGCGGCGGCGGCTCGGGGCGGGGGGGAGGCGCCTCCAATGCGCATGCGGCGCCGGGATGGAGCCGTGAGTGGTGGGCGGGGGAGGAGCGGGGTGGTCGCGGCTCGCGCGCCGGGGACCCTCGCGCGTGCTGGGCGGGGTGGCGGCTCGCGGGGGGCTCGCGCGGCTGCCCTCGCGCGCGGGCGCTGGTGGGGCGGGAGCGGCCGTTAACGGCTGGCGGGAGCCCGCTCGCCCGCCCGCCCGCCCGCTTGCATACCCGTCTGCCCGCCGGGCCGGCCTGCGGCTCCGGGTGCCCCCCGGCTGCCGCCGGCGCCGCCCGCTGGGTCTCGGGGCGGGGGGGCAGGCACCGGCCCGCCGTTACCGGGACCTGCTTGTTCGCTTGGGTCAAGGTCCGGAACGGGGAGCAGAAACGCCTTCCGCTGGCCGGGTGCGGGAATCTGGGCTTTTCCCCTGTGAAGACCTGGATCTTGCCGTTCAGGTTACATACGTTAACTCTCGTTAAGGAAGTGCGGTTACGGCCGGTTACGTTCATGTCCCGGGGCCATGGTTCGCCAGCCCGCGCCTTGCGAGCGCCAGCCCGCTCCGAGCGGACCGCGGCGGCCCCCCCGCTGCTGCGGGGAGTGAATCCCGTCGCAGCCCCGCGCCCGTCTTGTGTCTGAGAAGGAAAAAGCAAAACTTGTTTTCCCGGATATGTTTTCGCATGGATAGAGGCATCGCCGTGACTAATTGTTCAGAGTTCAATGAACACAACAAACAAAACGCTGAAAAAAAGCACCAAACCTACCGCGTGCTCGCAAGCTAGACAGCATAGTCGTGGTTAGCTGTCAGTTGTCATAGAGCAGTGCTGTGAAATGCTGTTAGTATTAACTGCATGCATCTTTTTATGTAGTCACGTGCTGCCTCATTAGCTACTAACCATTGCAGAATACATCTGCAGGAAGAAATTAAAGGTCTCCTGAGGGACACTGAAGCAAGCTGTGTCTTTAAACTGTGAGAAAGTGCAATAGACCCAGGACTATGAATATAGGTAGCATATATAATCATTTATATCAAAGTGGGTTTGATGGATTTATTTGGGAGTGAGCCTAGAATAGAAGAGAGCAGTTGGAGGCAGAGGTGTTGAGGTCAGCATGCCAGAAAAACTGTTCTGGGTAAAAGTTATTTCTGATTTTAATATTAAACTTTGTGCTACCTACTGCTTAATCTCAATTTTGTCACAGCCTTCCCATCTGTAAAGTGAGAGTCTTAAGTGAAAACTATTGTATAAGAGGCTTTGTTTTCTGTGATTGTCTTTGTAAAGACTGTGATGCAGGCATGAGAAGTGATTTCAAGTTGGGGAACGGCTTGAGAACCATTTTGCTTAACCATTTGAGCCAAAACTTTACTCAAAGAGCAAGATTTAACCTACCCTTACATCTCACTTATGGATGGTTTCTGAAAGATTGCAGGTTTTATGAGTGTGCATTTCCATAGTTCACTCTATCACGGATTGCGTTAGTGCAGTTTAGTTCTTACCGGCTGCTGTTTGAGATGTCAGAGTAAAATAATTCTGCTTCTGTCTCTGTGCTTTCTGCTCTTTTGCAGTTGGTTTTAGACATATCCATTTTAATTATAAAATATGTAGTTTCTGTCTCAGGATAAAACTCAGTACAGGTGGTAAAAGCTGCCTGAAAAATCTGCAGACTCTTGGATGGCTGGTCTTGAGCTTCAGGCTGCTCTGGCTAGGCTGATGGAAGCGTCTTCCATTGGTAAAGCAAAGCACAGTTCTTAACTCATTTGAATAGATGCTTCCAGAATGAGGAAGCTTTTTTTGCTTTTTCCCATAAACGCCTGTAAAACATTTTATTCTTTATTATGCCTTCCAGATGTAAGAAAGAAACTGCTAGTTGGGGGATCATCCAACTTGCATTTATGTATATTAATAAATTTTGTATCATCTCTTTCCGAAAGGCAGATGTTAAACAATGAACATACAGGAAGATCATTTTATCTGCTTTGTATGTCAGCTGGTGATAGGTTGAAGTGAGACATTGAAACCACACAAGGAAATTCTATACATCATGTGATAGGAGCGCTACAAATTTTTGTTTGTTGTCGTGATAAATGGAGTCAAGATTAGGCCGAGGTCTTACATTTGCCCTTACAAAAGGAGTCCGTGTTGTCTCACTGACCTGTAAATTGCACATACTGTAGCACATAAGTAGCACATACAGTCAGTGGCTTAAATGAGACTTCAGGAGTACCAGTGTGAAAGAAGGGAAAACAGCACGTCCCTGCTCTCTCTGGTCTCCTCTCTGCTAACTGCCAGCACGACTGTTCTTAGGTAGGTGTATACCAACTCATTTTGACTACTAGGTGTTGCACCACCTGGAGAGGAGCTGGAATAAAGAATGAGCCAACGTCTGGAACATGTTTCTTTGAAAGCTTGCAAGTGCATCTGTGCTTTGGTGTACAAGTAAACCAGGGTGATAATTGCCAATAGCTGTGATGCTGTGAGTGTTGGCTGGGTGGTGAACTCCGGTGACTTTCCTGTAAGGACTGTGGAGGTGAAGCTGCTTCTCATGTTCACATTATGCATTTTGAAATGTGGAAGCTTATCAAAAGAACCGAGAATATGCATAGCAAGTCAGAAGTATCCTGCATGAGACTGTATAGCTGTTAAGAACAGCATGAGCATATGTCATACTTTCCTGCATATATACGATACTCTTCCAATTGTCAGCTATTCTCAGCTCATGGACTTTTCCCATCCAGACCTGGTTTCTGTGTGTTGCGTGATCCTTGGTGTGTGCTCTGCCATGAAGCATCTGGTATCCCCTTCAACCCTTATGTTTCATTGAGGCATATCAGCATTTTAAGTACCATTTTTATATAGCAAGGATTTTCTTGTTAAGATTAGTATTTTGGTATCTCAAGATAATGTGCCGTATGTGGTGTTCTTAGGGAAACAAGGAGTGTTAATTAATTAATTAAGGAATGAATTAATTAGGGAGACAGGTCATCTGTGGAACTGGAGGAGCCCTTGGAACAGATAGGAAAATGCGCCTTAGTGTAGTACTACTACAGATGTAGTAGCTTTAAAGCGATTTAAGTGCATGAAGGCTGAGGTGTTAAGACATTGATTGAAGGAAAATGCTGTAGTTAATATCCCTGCAAAAGCTGTGCAAACAAGTTCTGGTTTGAAATGAGCCTATTATTTGGCATTTTTCAAAGTCAAAATCTTATTTGTCTGTAAGGGTCTCTGTGACAGAGATCTGATCTGTTCCTGGTTATGACTGTCACAATTTCCTGTACAATTTACCTTTTTTTGCCTGTACTATCAGCTATTCTGACTTCTTAGACTGGCGTGGGGCTTTTGCGCTACATAAGGGTGTGTGGCAAGCAAGGTAAGTTACACTGTGCTTGCAGGTGCTGTGCCCAGAGTCCTGTAAGGCCAGTTTGGGAAAACTTGTAACATTTACAATTACTTGTTTGCAGTTCTCATTACCTCTGTGGGGTTTTCCTCCCTTCCCCACCTCCTTTGTGAGTTAAATTAAGATTTGTATCTTTCAAACTTACAGTAAAGGAATAATGTAATTATTTTTTTATTTGGAAAGAATGCAGGGATTCTTAAAAACAGAGGTTATTGTTACCTTTTACTGGTGTAAAGTGAATTGTTTGCCTTACTTTTAAGGGCTGCCAGGCATGCAGGCATGCGGTACCTAGTCCCAGAATTCAGGCTGGGCTTATGGAAAGGATTCCACCACTTTTTCTGCATTTCTTCAATAATATGGTGAACCAGTAACGGCACCATTCAGCTGGTGAAAAAAAAGTTTTATTCCAAGCTGAAAGGGAACACTGTCTTTAAAATGTAATGCATTTATTTCTTTCCATGATGATGCTCATACAGTTTTATCGGAAAACGCCCTTACCCCCAATCGTATTGCTTTCCCATATAAACTGTACAGCTTTCTATGATCGTGCCTCCTGGAACAGCAGTAAATCAGCTATATGGCAGCTCAGCTCTGGCATGACTCAAAAATCAAAGTGTTGGCTGTATTTTGAAACGTGGTGGATTTTCCTGTTCTGAACTATGCATTTAATAAAAAGGGAGATAGACGAGGGATATGTTATGTAGGATTAATTCTTTGATCATGTTTCCCTTAAACTAACAGAACTGGAAGTTACCTGTTTCCAAGGGAGGCAGTTGGTCTTTTCAGTTTTTTCCCATTTTGTCTTTAACCTAATAATAACCACCAAACAATTGTGAAAGAGATGTCATTGCTTTTATGTGTATCTGTATTTAAGTGTCTAATAATAAATTTAAGTTCAGGTTTCTATTTTCCAAGCTTTGATGGAGCTCAAAGAAGAATGCAGAGCCTGAGCATGTACCTCCAGCACATCTGGAGCTTGCCTTACTCCTTTTTAGGGATGATCCTGCAGGGATGAAGTGTATATATCTATATATTATAGTGTATATATATATATATAAAATTATATATATATAGGGTGTAGAAAACTCATCAAGATCCTGTGCAGGTAACTGAGTTGCTAGTGACATCAGTCCTTTAGGTTAAGCTGTCATTGCAGGAGATATGTTGGATATTTAAATTATACGTATTAACATATGAACTAAAAAAAAAAAGTAACTTTTTCTCTCTCTAAGAAATGCTTTCTTGTGCTCAAGTCTTAGGACGATAGAAGACCCTAGCATAAAAAGTATGGGCAAAATTCATACATTTTGGGACGTGCATGTGTGTGCACATATATAAGCCTAGCAATTCCTAGTAGTTATCCTTGCCCTATAAAGCAGCATTAATATTATTTCTTAGTGTTAACATGTTACCTCAAAGTTTGGTTTAATTTTCTTTGTGGAGGAATGAATGGGGACTATTCCCCCACCCCGGCTTCGAAATATGACCAACAGCTAATTCTGTGCTTTTTTTTGTTTCTTGTAGGCTGGCACCGATGCGATTATATACACTGTCCAAACGGCATTTTGTTCTGGTCTTTGTAGTATTCTTTGTTTGTTTTGGTCTGACAGTCTTCATAGGAATAGCAGGTAAGGATATTGTCTTTGTAAAAGATTTCAGTTCTTGTATGCTTTATCTAAACCTGTTGGTATTTACAGATGTATTTAAATGCTAATGAGCTTACTGCCCCTAAGGTGTCTGAGAAAGCATTACTTTTGACAGGGAGGGGGAAGTGTCTCCTCCATCTCATTTTTTTCATAGGAGTATTACCTACACAGATTTGGTATTTGCAGCTGCTTTCCAGGGGAGAGTCAGTAAAGTAAAACAAAACCTGCTTCATTGTAACGTAATTTTTCAGCAGGCTGCTACATTAATTTTCTTCTTTGTATTTCAATCTGTAAAATGGTGGTGCTCATACGTCATTTCCTGGAAGGAAATTGATAACTGTTTGAAAGGCTTCTAAATGTTTGGGTGATAAATGCCACAGAAATATAGAATATTTTAGTGATGTAAAAATGGCAGCTTCTTTTGTCAAACATAGATGAGCTTAGGTGTCTGGTTTCAAAGACCTTTGTGGGAGTCACGATGATCTGGGAGACTAAGCCTGGATACTTATCCTGGAGATCAGAGAGATTTGTGAAAGTCTGGTTGACAAAGATGCGGAGTGTCATTAGGCAGACGGAAAGTGTGGGAGCCATCTGTATTTCATTCCAGAGAGCTTCTCCAGGTCTAAAATGTACTTGGAAAAAAAAAAAATCAGTGTGCTGTCACTGCACTGTTAATAAGCTAATGCTTTGCTGTCAGAGTATCTTTGTCAAAGCAGAAGCGATGGACAGGGAGAGGGGAAGGGAGGGACTTGTGTACTCATTAAGCAACCCGCCCCCCCCATGTAAGAATTATTTAAGGACAAGGAGGTTACCACCTCCCCCCACTTTACAGCTTATTTCCACCCAGCTGTGTTCTCCCTGGCACTCTCTGGCACCTCTTGTAGGGTTGTCTCTACCTCTGCCCTGTCCTTCACTTCCTTTAGAAGGATTTAGATTCATCCCCTCCTGCCTGCCTTGGAAAGAAGTGGGGGTTAAGTGGAGGCAGCTGTTTGGGCTTTTTGTGCCTTGTAGGCAGTATGTTCTTCATAATAGCATTAAATAATAATTTTTTTTTCTGTGAAATAAAACCTTCTTTCCTGCTGTTTGATTTATTGTAGCAGCCTAAGGTTCAGACAGACTTTCAGTCCATAGAGCTTAACCACAGATATTCCTGTGATTTGCCTAAGGATGCTGAAGGGCATTATTTTGCCGCTGAAATACTGTATAAATACATTTACAAAAAAGCATTTTACATGAATGATAAAGGAAAAAACTCCTGGAATTACTTAATTTAGTGCTATTTGGCTTTAAAAGTGAACCATATTTGTAGTTGTGTATTTATACTGCTGCTGAGTTGCAAGAGATGCAAGAAAGTTATTTTACGTAAGGCTAGGCAAAAAGCAGTGCTCTTGGAAAAGAAAACTGAGCATTTCACTCTTAATCAGTGGCAGAACGAGAAAGAGAGCTGTGTTATCGTGTTGCGTCTGTGTGCAGAGTGATCCGATGATGTGGTTGCCTTTGGTCCAGGGAACTTGGCTGCTGTAAGGCAACACTTGGTCATGTGCACCCCGCTGGGGTCCCAGGGCTCGCCTGTGATCCCCTTCAGGAACTGGCATGGCTGTGGGATTTTTGTGCTTGTAAGAGTGGTTTGCTGGATCCTTTTGTTGACAAAGCGTGAGCACAGTTCATTATTATACATTCATTATTTTTAAAAGAATGCTGTTTACCTTGGGAGGACACCCACTGAACATTTACTGTGATGTTTTTGGTGGCTTTTGTTGACAGCTCCTTGCTTCCAGTGAATAGAGGGAGGGGCATTAACAATAGGGTGCTCCCTCAGTAAAGGGTGCAGTCTGAACAAAACTCACCAAACCCACTAAGTAAATGAAAAAAGTGTGAGATACCTCCGTGTTTTCTGTGCTACTTGAATATGCCTTTGCCCATATTCAACATCTCTCTCTGCAGTTTGGGAAGCCTAGCAGAAGTCTTGCTTCTCATCCGAGGAAACAAACAGTTTAATGAGGTAGCTGTTACTCTTCAGTTCTTTTAACCCAGGACAGGTGCACACTTGTTCTCCCCGTGCCCCCACACCCCCAAGTTACATTCACTTTCTTTCCCTCTTCCCAATGGGTCTTTGTTATCTTCCGGGTGAGACAAGTGCAAGGAAAATCCAAGGTGCAGAGCTCATTTTCTGTACCTGTGCAATTTTCCTGTTCGCCACCTCAGGGTGGTTCTCTTTGTTTTCAGGCATGATTCTGTTGACTGAGCAAGACTGAAAAAAACCCGCCCAATAACAATGTAGTGTAATCACCATTGTTTAGTAACATGACCACAGCATTGTTTTGGTTAGCTGCTTTAAAAAGCTTTAATATATTGCTTGCTAGAGGAGTAGGAATTACAGCAGTAGAACCTTATTATTTTTTTGGTTGCTGCTCTTAACTGGGACTATGGTCTCTCTGCCCCAATATTGATTCATATCTTCTGGTTTAAAAAAAAAAAAAAAAAGTTTAAAAAGGCTCATTGTGTTGTTTTTGTTAAGATTTAATTACTGAAAGATGATGACTTATCAACCATGAGCACTTACTGAAATTGAATTAGGCTTTTCAAAACAAAAATACCTTCCAAAAATCTGTGCTGTTTGTATGTACTTGAGAATTGAAAAGTTCAGTGATGCAGAATGGACTTTATAGTGGGTAGCTGTTAGTGAAGTTGAACTGTAATTCTAATATGAAGCTTTGATTATGATGGGTGAAATTCTTCATTTTTCCATTGTAAAGTCTGTAAGATTATTAATATTATAATTACAGTGGTTATAGAAGCCCAAGCAAAGCTGCATGTTTAGGGCTGTCATGGCAGATAATCTAAAATACTTCTTGCACAGAATGATTCCATGTTGCTTATTTATAAACTTCCTTCTTTTCCATTGTTTCCCTGTAGTAACTTTGAAGTCTATGGTCTTTGTGAAAAACTGCTTTTCTTGCATAGTTTTTTTAATACTAAATTTGTGGCTGAAACAGCATGTTTTGAGGATTAATAATTTACAATAAATTGCCAGGCTGAATACATAAGGGGAGAGACCATTTGAACAGAGAAATCTTAACTGTGACGCCTCTAGAATGATCCAACTATGCATGTGTATGTCCTGCCTATGTCCCTACCTGCTATACATGTCCTCTATGTTTGTTCATACCCCAGTATATACATACAGACTTTTTCCTGCTTTTCCCTTTAATTTTTCTGGTTTAGTCCTTTTGCGTATGTACTTATGCATGCATGAGTACATACTTCTGCGTATATACATACAGACATACCTAAGAAGGCTAAGGGGAAACTGTACTGCTGTCTATGACAACTTTATCAGAGGATACACAGGAGATGGGGCTAGACTTTTCTCAGAGGTGCATGATGGTAGGGTGAGATGCAACAGACACAAGCTGGAACACAAATTCCAGTTAGACATGAGGAAATTTTCTTGTTAGAAGGGTGGTTAAATACTGGAACAGGTGGCCCAGGGAGGCTGTGGGAGTCTCTGTCCTTAGAGATGTTCAAGACTTGACTGGACATGGCCCTGAGCAACCTGATCGAATTAAATAAGAGGCTGGACTAGATGGCTTCTGCAGGTCTCTTGTAACATAAATTATGATTTTATTGCTTCCCATTAACTGCATACAGAACTAGAGGTAGAATGTGAGTGGATGGATGTGGTTGACCAGTACATGTGTGTCTGTATCCAGAATGATTAGAGGAGAGGTTGCATAAAAAGTCTGGAAGCAAGCTGAACACCTCCCACTACAATTGGACATGAAACTCTATGGATTAAATAGATCGTCTGTCTTGGGAGAAATTGTTTATAGAACTTTTATACAATTATGTTTATTTATGTGATGATATATATAATATATTATAGCACCAGCTTTCTATAGAGAAGGAGGGGCCCCATCTGAGTAGACTGAGAATTGTTCCCAAACATGTGGGTATCTTGGCTTGAACAGACCAATGCGATGAAAATCCCGCACTAGCCAGAAAATACTGTTACTATGATTGTACAAGCGAGTACACTACATGTAGATAAAACAGCATTAACATCAGGCACTCAAATACCATGGGATGTGCTTGCCCTGCTACCCAAGCCCGGAGTGCAATGCATTAATGGGTGCTATGCCCTATGTAAATCAGGCCGTGGTAGCAGTTCGGCTATAGAAACTTTATAATGCAATTAAATATATTGGGTTTGATATGTTGTTTTAAATATGTTGTGGTTTGTTGAGCTTCAAGTTACTGTAACAACAGTGCCACTGGTGCTTAGCTAACTTTTCCTGTGGCTGAGTACCTTTAATGAATGCAATGTACAGCTTAGCTTGGGAAAAGTACAGTGTGGTTGGTTGTAGTCGTTTAGAGTACACATGCAGGGCTTCTGACACGGAGTTCTTGATTTATAATTTATTTCCTATTTAATTATGCCTAGAAATACTGTGGCAGAGAGGCTTAAAGGAACATTCAGGCCAAGTTTATTAATGATGTTGAGATGTCTAAGTGATTTACCCTTCATCTTAAACATCTGAAAAGTGGAATACTATTTACCTGCTTTTCAGGGAGGTATTTTATATGGTCTTTTTAAATCTGATATTTACATCATTACTAATCAGTAATATGCATACTTCAATATTGTTTTCTTTCTTCCTTCATATGTATTGTGTAGGTCCTAATGTAATTGAAACTTCTGTAGCAAGAACTGACTTAAATAACAGCCTAAAGGTAAGAGTTAATAAATATTGTTGGATTACAGGAGTGGCTTTATTTAATGTCAGTAATGTTACACATTCACCTTCCCCCAATTATTTTAAGTGTTAAAATTTGTACTGGAAAAATTCTTGACCACATGATGCTTTCCAGTTTGAAATTGAATGTACAGTATTGTACTACCACTGTGTTGTTTCATGGGTGGCCAGCAGCAATTTCTAGTCTCTTAATTTTCTGAGCAGGAAAGGCAGGAATTCTATGATGTTTCTGAACAGTAATTTCTGATAAAGTAACCCTTGAGTATTGATAGGATTCCCTGGTGAGTTCATATTGGAGATTCTTGTAGGAGGTCCAGAAGAAGAAATTGAGAACATAAACTGAAAAAGAATGCTGTCAGTGACAACTGATGATATCTTTCTTGTGATCTTCCTTTTTATCAGCCGAGAAGGAATATGTTTTTTTCTTGTTAATTGTTCACTGTCATGTGACCAAGACATGGGATCTGGCTTCCTAACATGAACCTTCATGTTCATTTTCTTGAAAGCTTTCATATTCTGGTTCTCTGTTCTTGCATTTTATTTTTTTGTCTAGCTCTTCACTGTCAAGCTAATATTGAAAATAATTTGCTACTTCTCTGGAAGACTTACATCTGAACTGCTTATTGTACTGTCCACAGAGTTGCACATATTAAATCTATTACCAAAAATATTGTCACAAACATAATTACCATGCCTTTCATCGTTGTAACTACAGATATATCATGTAACTGAATAATGTCTGGTGCTAATCTTATGGGGTTTTTTACAGCTGAAGCCATTTAATTTAAGTTCACCACCACTGTCCACTTACAATCAGCAGCTGTGGCTGACCTGCATTGTTGAGCTGGATCAGCATGAGGGTGAGAATCTTACCTAATTCTCAGGAAACTGATATAGTAACTTGTATATTGTATCTTTCATTTCATCTGTCACATACATGATCCTGTTGCTTTCTGGTTATGATTGGTGGATTTTTCCTCTGATACATTTTCTCCCCCTCCATGCCACCCCCTGCCCCTAGTAAAGACATGGACAGCAGTAATCTTGAGAACTGGAAGCAATAGGTATATGGGATAAGCCGTTTGCTATTTCTGTGAAAGCAGTAGTATCTAAAGAATCTGTCTCCCCCTTCATTTTGGAGGTAATTAATGTGTAGATTGTAATTGTATCAATTTTTCAAAAAAATTTCCCTGTAAATATGTGAGAAATACTGTATTGGTAATTGTTAATCTGTTAAGATTCAGTAGAGGGCATTTGTGAATTACTGCCTAAGTATATAAATAAAAAGTTTTGTGAGTTTTTTTATTAATATACTGGACCTCTACTCCGGTAAAGTATAACTGAATAACTTTGAGTAATCTTTGGATATCGTAGTGTTTTAAACTATATTTGGAACTGTATTTCTGCATGTAGCAATAGCTTAAATGTTTTCTCTTTTAATTACAGGATCCCTCAAAAAAAATGTTACTATGACAGTCAAAGTACTTGGAGTGGTGAAGGACGGAAGCACACCATATGTTAATAATCAGGTTCACAATCGGACAAGATTACTCAGTTGTGCACAAGTATGTGCCTGCTTAAATAAAACTGCTGAAGTACATTTTCTTTCAATCTGTTTGTGTGCATGTTACATTACATTGCAAATGAGAAGAATGTATCTGTTAAGTATGTCTCAGGAAAGACTCGAGTATAGTTTTAACTAGAATTGCAACCTAGCTAGCAATGCTGACCAAGATACCTACCTGTTTGTCTCTTTCTGTTTACTTCTATGACTTTTGTCTATTATCCCTCAAAGACCCCTCAGCAAAGCAGTGTGTCCTGCTTAGTCACCTAAACAGATTTAGCAGTACTGAAGAAAGGGGTATTGTAGTAGAAGATTGGGTATAGGGCTCCAGAGGAGACAAAAATTCTCCTCCAACACCTAGCGGAGGGTCTATTGAAATCAGCTGGCATCTGTGTTCTGAAAAAGCCAAATGTCTTGCCAACTGTGAAGAAATGTTTAAGGTTTTTAGTTTCTAGTATAATTTTTACTCATGTTTTTAGGTTTAGAGACATCCAAAACAGCTTCTCCAGATGCATGTCCTTTAGGAAGGGCATAGCTGAAGGTTTTTTGTGATAAGCATGTAGGGTAAATAAAATATTTTCTTTTTTTATATATATATACACACATATATATGAAATCTGCAGAAATTAATTGTGTTCCATTAGATTTAATTACACACAGCCAAGAGGGCAATATGCTTGGGTTTTTTCTTTCTTTCTGTGAAGTTTTAGAAATGAGTTCATACAAAATAGCCCCGTCTCACAATCTGATAACCTAGAGCTTGACTGACAGGAGTTATGTAGATCCTTCCTGGTGCTGCAAGCAGTTGCTTTCACCAGCTAAAGTGGAAAGCTAGCCTTCTTCATCAGTTCAACCTGCTGACTGACTTCAGCAGTTTCTTCTACTTTGTCTGATATCTGTCGAGAAATTTATGTGCAGGTCTTACTTGAGTCTTATTCTGACTGATAAAGATTGGTAAGGCATATAACAAATACCATCAATATCTGACCATTTAGAAACAAATTCTCCAACCTAAACTAACAGTGCATATTCTGGAATGAAGGCTTTTACATATTTTTCTTCACTATATATGTTCACAGAAATGCAGTGAAATCATTGTTGCTCACCTTGGCTACCTGAACTACACTCAGTATAACGTATTTGTTAGCTTTGAAGATCTAAATAAGTTGACATACACCATCCAGAATATTACTTTCACAGTAAGTACAAAGTTTTATACTAGCAAAAGAAATCTCTTTAATTACTAATGCTGTAGAAGTCTGCTTTAACTGTAATTAAAAAGTTGTCTCATTTTTGAAGATAAACATAAAGATGCATCATAATAATTTTTTTCTGTCACTACTGTCAGAACTATTATAGCATTTGCTGTTAATAAAGTTCTAGACAAATTTTTTTAACTCTGGAAGGAAAGATTTTTCTTTCAGAACTGCTACTGCTGTTTTCTGGAACAGATAAATTTAATGTGATATCTGGAAGATATTTTTAACAGTATGCAAGCTAAACTAGAACATCCAGTTTTCTGCACTTTCTTACAGAGATGTTGCCTCTCTAAAACAGTATCTTTTTCAGCCTTTCCAGGAGGTGTATCTGAATTTGCAAGATTTTTCCAGACTTTATAAAAGCAAGGGCTAGAAAGATTTAAGACACTCAAAGAAAAATGAAGACTACTTTTTTATTATTTTTATTTTTTTTTAATTGTGCTTATAGGGAAAACTGTTTATTCAGCTAAAATAAGCAGGCTAATAAAATAGTTCACTAAAATAATCCATAGTGAAATAAGAAGTTCAGTTCATAGTGCTAAAGATTGCTTATAAAAGTTACATCATCAGTGTGTGCTGAGTGGCTCCAGAAAGAAATTTAGAAACATGTGCACTGGGAGAAAATGAAACTAACCTAAATTTATAATATAGGTTACTATGGTATATTCTACCTATATGCAACAGTCGATATGTCAGAGCAGGTAGCAAGCAAAAATCTTACTGTAAAGCTAAAGTGTTTTTTATGTACTTAATTAACTTCCAGATTTCAAACAGGACAAAAGGTTGGAGCATTTATAGTTGTAAGATTTATTATCTTGCTTTGCAGGCTGCCTTTAAGGCAGACCTGCGTGCAAAGCCAAAATACCCAAAACTAAACCCCTGTTTCCCTGCAGCAACCAAAACTGTCAATTTATTTCATTATTACAATGGTTTATGGTGATCTCAGTTGAAATCATAGGTTGCCTTTTTTATAATAGGTTTCCCTACATATAATTTTTGTTCTACATTGACAGTTTAAAAAGACAAGACAGAGGTTGACAGATTTAATACATTGAAAGGTACAGCTTCTTGTTCAGATAGGCAGAGCATATGTTGTACCAGGATTTTACATTTCAAAAGTGGCTTCAAAAGAGAAGCATGCCAGGTATGAGATAAATTGTCAACAGAGCAGAGTTTATGCAAGCTGATATGTTATAATTAATATTTTTACCCTTCTAATAATTAGAGGAGGACAAGAAAATTTTCCTCCTTAACCTATGAAAAATGTTCTTTATTTCTGATTAGCTCAAGTATTCTTCCTTACTTGATTTTCTTCTTTCCACTTCTGAAACAAGAGAATAAACTTTAAGAAAACAAATCCATTACAGGAGGATGCCTGTACTTTATTAACCTGTTCATAATCAATTTATGCATTTGACTTTGATAATAAAGAACATACTGGATTTAGCCAATTATTGGCATTCAAACTTTGAATGAAAGTGCAATTGAAATCAATTAAGGAAGTATTTTTTTGTCCTGAGAAGAGCTGTAACATATGACAGCACCCTTAACGTGTTACAAAGTGGCAGGGTAAAGCAGAAGCAAGGATATTAGGCTGCTTTGGTTATCTTTTCATCAGATAATCCTATGGGTATACATTTATCTTTGCCTTTCCATGGTGACATGGTGGAATTTGGTTATACCTTTACATTTTGAAAAGCCTGAGAACTTCTCAGTGTCTGCAGAAAGTGCTGATTATTCATGTTGTATGTACCCTGTCAAAGCATTGTTCACTGGGCTATTTTTTTCTGTTTCCTTGTAGTGGAAGACCTACAATCCAACTTTTTCACAAGTGGAAATATGGTTCCGATTTGTCTTTGTCGTTCTTACTTTTATGGTCACGGTAAGATTTCGTTTCAGTTTTTCTGGAGTATATTATGTAGGCAGCTGATAACCCTGCTCTGTAGTGCCATATTTAGTAACTTAACCCCAGGCAGCAGAGATGAGATATCACTGCATGGGTGTAAAAATATGTTTCTGAAATACTTTTGTAGTTGCTACTTTTATGTTTTTACAAGTGGTATTGAAGCAACATTATGAAAACGGGTTAAATGGGAGAACTTGTTTTTCTAAACTCTGCTTTTTGAATTGAACATAAAGAATTTTGTTTAAACAAAGGGAGTTGTGAATACATGCTAGAAAAAATATGTTTTTGCCATGTGGGTAGGCTCAGACATTGGAATAGGATGCCCAGAGCGTTGGCTCTCCACTCCTGAAAATGAGCAAAACTCAGTTGAATATGACCTTGATCTAACTTTAAAGTCATCACTGCTTTGAGTGTGAGGATGGGCCAGATGACCTCCAGAGGTACCTTGCAATCTAAATTACACTATGATTTAGATTATCTCTCTCCTCCAATCTGGTTTGGCCCCTGGAAAAGAAGTGTTTGGGGAAAAAACCCACAACATAAAATCTAAAACGCAGAATTTTCAGAGTAAGGACACTAATGCCCTGTACACCTGCATAACATTCTTCTCACATAGATGATGTCAGCAGGTAACTGTGAATGTGGTATGGAATCTTTTTTTTTTTGTTAAGAAGTGAGTTTAAGTGGAAGTTGTTGGTAGTGTATGACCAGTAATCAGGCAACATTTTTTCATACATTGTTGATTTGCACAGTACTAGCTGGTTTCCTTCTCAGTTTGCTTCAGAGATTAAGTAATTTGCATTGGGGTAAGCCCACAAACTTGAAGTAGAAGTAGAAGCTAGGAGATGTGGCTCCTGTTTTACAATGTTCTCAGTGGCAATGAACTCATGAAGTAGCCTTTGCAATGGGCTGTGTTACCTCTTTAATCCGGTAAAACCATTAAGGCTGTATTTGTTCCTTAAAATTTTTTTTTGTTGTTTTATAGTGTCTGTTTGCACATTCCCTGCGGAAATTCTCTATGAGAGACTGGGGTATTGAACAGAAATGGATGTCCATCCTCCTTCCCCTCCTGCTACTTTACAATGGTACTTATATACTGGAATTTTTAGAAAAGCTCCTTTTTAAAAAAGAAAAGAAAAAAGAAAAGAAAAAAAATGCACGCAAGAGAGGAGGCAAAGTGGAATTTGGCCTTGAACTTACAAGCAGCTGTTTATAAGGCTTCAGGAAACTAATTAAAAAAAAAAAAACAAACCACACAAACCACAACCCTTTTTAAGTGTATTAAATTCAAGGGCATAATTAGTAGGTGGATTTCATTCTCTTCAGCCACATGAACATCAACGCTATTTGTTTAAAGCCCTGGTTGGAAAAGGTGACTGCAACCATAGTGAACCTTCCATATACTGACCTATAAATGCAGTTTCTGTGTCTGCTAAGTCTTACTTCTTCATTTTTCAGATACTTGCACGTCAGTTAAAAATGGAGGGTACTTTTAGTCCAGTAAACCACATCAAATTCTAGCACACTCTAGCAGTACCAATAAAGAATAATTGCTTTTCGGTCATTCTATGATAATTTTTTAGGTCATCACCAAGAGTAGTGGTTTAGTAAAGAGTCTAACAAAACCTGAATTCTTCTAGAAGTGTTGGCAACCATTTGAGATTATTTCTGCAGCACAGAGGATTGCTGCTGGAGGCACCTTTCTTTGTAACGGCACCAATCTTTGTAAATTAAGATGCAGTAAACTTCAATTTCATTTTCTGGTGTAATTTGAAAAAAAAGGGCGTTTTGTTCCTCTGAAGGTCCATTCTGCTTTGCTTTTCATAAAAGAAAAGGCTGTGCTTTTTCCCCTCTGTTTAACTTTTTTTTTCTTATTTTGTTACAGATCCATTTTTCCCCCTTTCCTTTCTGGTGAACAGCTGGTTTCCTGGAATGCTGGATGATCTATTCCAGTCACTGTTCCTGTGTGCGTTGTTGCTGTTCTGGCTTTGCGTCTACCATGGTATAAGAGTACAGGTAAGGGTGCAACATTATCTCCTACTTACTGAGAAGTCAGTACTTTTTTTTTTTTTTTTCAGTTCTCTCAAAAGGTGGCAAAAATAAAATTGGATTTTTAAAACAAGAGACATCTATGTTATTCTTAAAGTACAATTTGACACATGAAGCTTTGGAGTTAAAATGAGTTGCAGTGAAGTAGATTGTCTTGACGCTACCATGCCTAAACGAGATCGATGGGACAGTCCACTCTACACTAATGCAAGACAGTCTTCAGAATTACGATGCCGTTATGTCTTGTTCTTGCTTGAAAGGTTTTGTTGTGGTATATGGTGGTTGATTGGTTTTTAAACCCCTTTAAAATACTGCATAAGATAAATATGAATTCTGGAGCATATTCCTAGATATGCAGTATTAATGAAATATGTGGGACCTTATAAATAGGATGCACCAAATGTACTGCATCTTATTAACACAAATGATGATACAGTTTTATGTCTTCTGTAATCACCCATGCAAGTTAAAAATACAAAAGTCTCTTAATCTAGTTCATGTTGGACAAAACAAAGATGATAGCTATTTTATTCTGTCAAGAATGAATGAAATCTCAAATGTGTTGTGTCTCAACAGGGGGAAAGGAAGTGCTTAACTTTCTATCTGCCCAAATTCTTTATTGTTGGACTATTGTGGCTGGCCTCTGTTACATTAGGAATATGGCAAACGTAAGTAATTTAAAATTTAGTGCAAAAGTAATGAGCTGAGAGTATTGAAGAATGAGAAGATTTTTTATAATTAGTGGTATGTTTCTTAATGATCTGATTGTGATACAGGAAGGGAGTTCAAATTCTTATGTCTTTCTGTGTTGCAAATTGTGACTGATTTGAAAACAGAATTTCTCATGGATGATCTAGTAGTACATAATTTTATAAATCAGACAGAGATCTAGAAATCACTAGTTTGTCAGTGTTACGGCTCCCTGCAGTACTCCCTCTAGCACTATGTCCCAGTTAGCTTTTAGTATTCAAAGCAACAGTTTCTCTGTAGTTAGCTATTACACAGTTTGACCAAACTTTCTCAGCTATTAAACCTGCACAATTGGTATTGACACTGCTTAGTCAAGTTATGCTCTGTCTCTTCAAAACACAATTATTTTGCTTGGTTTAGTGTTTCTCTTTTCCAGTTTGTTATGTTAACATAAAGGTGTCACTATTCCCTACCCAGAAAACTTTCTCAGTTTTGGTACATTTGTAGTTTCTAAACTGTTTCAGCCTCAAGTGTCTGCCTCTTATTTTATTCCTCAGGAGGAAAATATCTTGTAAACTTCTCCATGCCGTTTTACATTGTTGAAAGCAGTGCTGTTGGAAACGCTTGGGCTAATGACCTATCAGCAGAATTGCTATGAGGGAAGGGCTTATACCACAGCTATTTCTTAAGTACAATTCTTATCACCAAGGATAAGATATAAACACTAAATCCTGAAGGCTTGTAGGAATTTACAAGATTATACGTTTTCTAAAATATAAGTGGGGAGATTAAGACATGCTCGCACCTGAAATCCTCCATATTCCTCCAGAACTGGGTTTGGGAAGGAGGAGGATGTTATGTACTGTAAACTGTCATGACTCCATTGGAATCAATGACATTGCACCAATTTATACAGCCAAAAACCTTTAGTTATAAACTCTGTATAGTAACTTTAAACCTTTTCTTTGTTAGTGGGTTTCTTGGTCGGTACGTTCTTTTTGACCTTGTCTTTTGTAATGGTTTAAGTACCACTTTTTCATTTTGAATCTTTTCCAGTGTTAATGAAGTACATGATCCTACATATCAATACAGGGTTGACACGGGTAATTTCCAGGTAAGTCAGAAATGTTTTCTTGCTATTAAGTGGTCAGGTGGAGTTTGTTCTATTAAAATCTGTAACACAATTTAGACAATAGGAAATGCTGGTCAGAGGGTCCTATTCTGACTAGAGTACTTTTAATTTTGCTTTAGAACGTGCATAGGCCATACTGAGCTCCATCCCAATGAGAAGAGTAAATTGTCTTGTAAATCAGGACACTCAACACCACAAGTTTAATTATATACTCATGGCTGTTGGGATTGAAAGAAAAAATTTTAAGCTTCTTACTAAGTCAGTTTTGTACATCTTTACTCCTGCCAAGTTTCTGTGTCCTAGTAAATTTCGGACTTTCTTGTTGTAAAGGAAGATCTGATTTATACGGGTCCTTGTATTGTTCTCAGGAGCTGTGTTTTTAGAAAACCATTGAGATTCAGCTCACTGTGACCTCAGTGAACAAAATGATGACTTCTATCAAACCTTTCTTTACATTCCCCCAGAACCTACCTTGATGTACAGCCATCCTTCTTTTGTACTTCCTTTCATGAACATACTTTCCCTGGATAAATGGACCATTTTGTGTTGTGCTTTGGGAAACGGTGATTTCTATTGAGGGAAGAAGGAATACACCAAGTCTTGTAAAAAAATAAAACCTAAACTCTTCTTACAGGGAATGAAAATCTTCTTCCTTGTGGTGGCAGCTGCATATATTCTCTACCTTTTGTTCCTGATAGTGAGGGCATGCTCAGAACTTCGCAACATGCCTTATGTGGGTAAGCAATATTCTTTTGATTCTTCCCCAAACAGGCTTGCTTCTCCAGGATGCAGGTGTGAGTTTGCTAATAACAACAACTTTTCTGAATCTCTTTCAGATCTCAGGTTAAAATTCTTGACTGCATTAACCTTTGTTGTACTTGTCATTAGGTAAGGCTTTTCAAAGTGCATTTCTCAGTCCTGTAACGTTAATAACCTTTTTTTTTTTTCCAGGGCTTTGAATACATTTTGTTGCTAACAAAATTGTCAATGAAACTGAGGAAAAACCGATATGATTGTTATGGCAAGCATTTCTTAATTTTTTTAACCCTTCCTGAGGCTTTTAGAGATAACTTTATATTGTTACCACAGCAAGACACTGCAAGATTTAGAGGTTCACTTAGCAGAGGTGTTTTCTGTACTGCTGAGGGGTCTGCAGTGCACTGTTCACTTCTTTTGGAGTTTTATAAGCTTCACTTAGTCAAAGCAGAAGTTTAGAATTAGTTTCTTAGATTACTGTTAAGTGTCTGTCTCCCCCATTCCAAGCAGTTATTTCAAATTACTGTTGACTCTTGTATTGTCTATATTGGTTGAAATCTGAGGCAAATAGACCGGGGTGGGGGGGCTGGGGTCTGCCTTACTCAGTTGACTGCTGACTTTCAATCACAAATGACTTTTAAAAATTACTTTTAATCATTCTTAATTTAGAACTATGAAAGCAAATGTATCTTAAAATAAATGGTCAGCCTGTTAACATAATTATTTTCTCATATACTCTTCTGTCAAGCTACCATTTCAATTTTGCTGTTTAAAGACACTGTACACATATATGCTTTTAACTTTTTTTCCACAGCATTGTTATACTCTATCTACGCTTTGGAGCACAGGTTCTACAGGACAACTTTGTTGCTGAGCTGTCGACTCATTATCAGAATTATATCCTTGTGTTGTGATACTGCTCAAGTAGGAATGTTAATCTGTTTTCATGCAAAAAGTACTTAACAGTGATGCACCTAAGGACTGAGACCTTTGACTTCTAGGTGGGCTTTTGAAGTTGAGTCCACTTTGATTAAGGCTTTACGTCAGCATTTTGTAACAGCTTTTTGTAAAGATTATGAGCTGTGAGAGTTTCAGTTGACTTTGTGTACATCATAGAAGTCATTTGATACTGCATTTGATACACTTCAAAAGGAACAAGGGCCTAAATATGCATACATTCAAGTAATTTTAACAAGTTATTGTGACAAATTTGGCTGCATTCACTGTGTGAATTCAGTTTGCTGTATACCTGTTACTTGGCACGGAGTGTACCAAAATATTTGAGAAATTAATAGTTTAGAAGCCACTGAAAATGTGTCTGTGTGTTGGTCCAAGTCTACATGTAGAAGAGGTCACAGCAGAGAATTTAAGTGACTTGAGAGAGACTATTTCTGATGCCTATCGGCAGCAGGATTACAAACTATTTCTGGACCTGAACCATGAGATCCTAGTTCATTCCACTATCTGAAAATGCCTGTGTGACTGCAACTGCTCCCATTACTGATATGCTTAGGTAAGTATTGGGAGCTAGTAGAAAACAGTAAGTAAAGCCTTCAGTATTTTCCCAAAATGATGGCAAGAAGCCATCTTCCGTGTTCTGTCTACAGACAGTCCTTTCTCCCTCCTTCTCAATCACTGTGCCAAGGAAAAACTTTAAAAAATAAACAAAACAAACCAACCCCACCTGAACACTCCCCTTACTCAGCTTTCTTTCGAAGGCACAACTATTCAATCTACCATGCACTCCACCACTCAAGAGTAGACCTTATCTCAGCAAATGTTACTTGTGTTAAAGCTTTGTCTTCAGCGAGAGCTTTACCATGAAAGAGCGTGAGTACATTAATTGTCACTGAATTTAAAACATGCAGTTTTGTTTAGCCATTCATATTCTCAAACTTTAGTAAGGTAAACATTTTTTTCATTGAGATAGCTTATGTATGGTTTGGGTCTTGTTTCCAAAGTTAATATGTGTGGAACTATATTGAGCAAAATCCTTGACACTTACTACCAGCAGAATTCTTATCATTTTATGGTTTATTGAACTTTTATCTCTACACATTAGCCTTCGTGTACTCCCCCTCAAAGAACGCACTTTATGGTAAGTGTAAGCTATTGTGTGGCATACTTAAATGACAAGAGCTGGCATATTAGCTTATACTGTGTAACATTTTTATATTTTGGTTGTCTTTTTACTATTTCCATTTACTTTGAGTTAACATAATCAGAAGCTGCACTGCTCCTGAACAAATGAGGATTGGAAATATGAAGGAACACATAAAATGTATACAGCTGATCAGCTAGACTTGAATTCTTATGCACTTAGACGAAGCTTATAATCGATATGATGTTTGCATATAAGGCACTAATTTTTGCATGGACTCACATAAAGTCCTTAAGGAGCAACAACACTGCATTTGTACTTTGTTCTAACAAAGGTTAATGTATTGGCATGCTGGCAGACTGGACTCTGAAATAGGTAACACGCTGTTGGAAAAGTAGGAGTGAAGCTGATCTCTTACATAGGAGGAATTCTGGGGAACTTGCTATGGGGAAAGGGCTGCACAAGGCCCGTGTAGAGGGAGATAAAGGATTGAATTGGTGGGACTTCTGGTTTTGCACTCTGTGTGGAGGATGTAATTTGATTCACATGATGATTATAAAGCATTATCCCTCTCTAGCAGATAAAGATCTTTAAAATAAGTATTTTATTGCTGAGTGCATTCTCTGGTTTTAGCCTTGAGTTTAAAATATGGAACCATAGAACAGCCCAGTTTGGAAGGGACCTGGAAAGATCATCTGGTCCGATCTTTCGTGGGAAAGAGAGCCTAGATAAGATTATCTAGCACCCTGTCTAATCACATCTTGCATGCAGAGAGGTATGCAGGGGGAAGGCATTACATATCAGAGCTAGCCCTTCCTCTAAATTTAGAATGGTGATGGATGGAACCATTACAGAAAATGGCTATTTTTCCATTAAGGAAAACAAGAGGAATGGCTGGGTGAGCATAAAGTTAAAAACTTGCTGATGGGTTGCAAGAAATATTGGTTTATAGAAGGCAGAAAGTAAAAAGCTGCCAGGAAGGTGCTGTTTATGGCAAATGGCTGGATTGAATTTTACTTGCATATGGTTATGAAGTGGAGTTAAGCAGCACAGATTTTGCAAGGAATGAAGGCCTTGAGGTAGAGGGAATTATCATAAATAGCCAGTGGGAAGTATGTGTTTTGTTTTGTCTCGCCGTAAAGGTACAAGTCCATCCTTCATCTATTACAAGGATGAAAAATAACAGGCTAATCATTGACTTGCATACAAGGAATTACAGCTTTGGTCTACTATATTTGTAGTTTGGAAATAACCAAGAAGTTAAAGAAGTCAGTGCTTTTTAATACATATGAACTTTTAAATAATGGTTAAGAATAATGAAGACTGACTGAATTACTCTTATGTGCAGGTTGAAATAATATGACATAGGGAACTGCACGAGGGAGGATATCCACTTACGCAACATGGAGAATATCTATCTAAAAATGAGATAGTTACATCATCTCCTTAACTTTTAAGACTACCATGATGTAGTGGCTGAAGGGTTTAAAGGAAATAATTCCTGTTTGGATATAGTTTTGTTGAATTGTAGTCATGACTGCCTTGGAAGTTACTGAGTTTTCTGCTACAGTGTTGAGTTGGAAGTACAGCCATATTTCTATATTTAATGTGCCAAATTAACCCTTATTTGTATTTTCCAGAATCACAGTTGAAAGACAATCCTGCTTTTTCTATGCTGAATGATTCAGATGATGATGTGATTTATGGGTAAGATTTTTAAAATACCTACGAGAGTTACTTCTGTTGTGTTATTTTTGGATATGGAAAAGAACATTATATTAAATAACGGAAGGATTTGTAGGTTGTAAGCAAAAGTATTCTGCCTAAAGAACAGAAACATAGCCGTATTCTGAAACAGAAATGCAATGAGAATGCATGTTATTTTTTTTTTCTTTTTTTGGTTTCTAAAAGGGATTGCCATGGCAGTAATACAAACAGGTAAGGAAGTATTAGGATGCTGGTAGTTTATGAAGGCAGCAAGAGCGGTGAAAGGAAAGGACCTCCTTTTAAACTGGGAAGGATTGCAGGAGCCAGGTGGAGTTTGCAAAGAGGCAGCTCATATACAAGTGCTTCAGGGAAGGAGAATGGCTCTTCTTAAATGTCCATCACCTACTGAAATAAGTATAATCACATCTAGCAAAACTTCCTGGACTTGTGTGAGCTTACGGAATACAATTACAGTAGCACTTAAAACTCATCCCAATCAGGTCTTTCTGTGCTAGAGACACTAAAGAAAGTCATTATCTGCCCTTGACGTTTTCCTCTCTTACCAGAGACACTGAAGTGGCTGGAACAGTGAGGATGGGATTAATATTGTGGTGGCCTGAACAAGTTTGTGCTAGACTAGCTATATGTGTTGTCCGAGGTAGCTTGCCTTTGTTTAGTTAGATGAATAGTGGTAGTACCGGCTTGCTTCTGTACAAATCTGCATGAAAAGGGGCTTGTAGTTAGTGGAGTAACTTTTATTATGCATCATCCTCTGGAGAGAAGTCATATATGTTGTTCATAACTCCAACAAGGAAGGAAAACAGATAACCAGCTTCTTACCCAAACAGCAATTTGATACCTCAGTGTACTTTAGAACTTTTCTGTTTGTTTTTGACTTCCTCTCTCAACACCATGTTCAGAAGTTTTAACAAGTATCTGTTTTACAGGAGTGACTATGAAGAAATGCCACTTCAGAACGGTCAGGCTATTAGGGCCAAGTATAAAGAGGAATCGGACAGTGATTGAGTGATTTTGACGTAGACAGACTTGTTCAGCTGGAATTAAACCAATTTAAGTTTTCTTAGATGGACAACTTCCTTGGCTTCCTTACAGTCTGCTGTCATCTGAACACCGGCTCCCAGGAAGGAAATCCTGCTTCTGTTTTTGTTTACAAAGTTAAAACTGAAAAAAAGGATGCTTGAAAAGGTTGTGGTGAAAACTTAAGAAACCAGAATTTTTACACATCTTATAAAATGCCTGATAGCAGGATGTTTGTGGACTAAAATCTTTAAGTCTATTTCCATTTTAGAAGTGTCACATTATATGCTGATTTTAAAATTGCTTCCTTGCTGCAGCTTGGTTTTTTGGTTTTGTTTTTGGGGGTTTTTTGAGGATTCTGTACAGCATACTGTCATTCATCTGTTCTATTTGTGTTAGCTCCTTTGCATATTGTCCACTGCTGTATGAAGTGCCTCATTTCCTTTTCATTTTTCTACCTTAGCCTGTTGAGCTGGAGGCAGGGGAGGCAGGGAATGAAGTGTTTTAGTGTTTTGTTTTTTGTTTTTTTTTTTAAATGTGAGTAAACATGAGCTTTCCATTCTTCCTTTGAAGAAGCGATATAGTCTTAAAACATTTTCTAAATGAACGTTACCAGATTCATAGGTGCGAGATACATACAAATAGTCAATTTCTAGCGAGCCAAAATAGCCTCAGTGGTGCAAAATCATTTGTATAATATGTTTCTTAACATGCTTTACTGCCACAACAAAAGTGTTCATTTCAGTTTTTGGTTTGTTTTTTTAAGCAGCCCTTTCAAATGGTAATATTCAGACAGCAACAAATCTCAGAAGGAAGCCAGTACTCTCTTCTCCAGGTTTTTTATATGCTGGATGATATTGTTGCATTTACAGATAATATAGTATGAAAGTTTCATAGTGAATTACAATTTCAAATTTTCAAACATTTAATTTTTAGGGGCTTTTCTACATCAGAATTTTTCCTTAAGTTGAATTAATAGATAGTTAATCTACACCCTAGGAACAATTTGTGGTTGCTTATGTGTTGAACATGCATGAGAGAGCTTTTGAGATGTTCCATGCATAGTTCAACTTCTTTGTCATACCAGTCACCTCCTGCATTGATCAGAACTTACTAGCACATTTTGTGATTATCTGTGTTCCAGCCTGTGCTGGAACAAAGTTATACGGGAATTAAGTATTCCTAGTACAATGCTGCTGCTTCTCTGTTTCAAAGTTGGTTTCGCCTACACCATCATTCAGTTCTTTATTTAAGTGGATACTGTTTGTTTCTAATTACTTTTGTTTTCAGGTACTTGACCTGTTTGAAAGTATCTTTTTTTCAATGGATTTGTAACTGTGATTTACTCTTGTAAAATTTCTCTGCCCTGCTGCTGTAGAAGACTCTTAAAAGCACTGTTAACGTATTAGGCAGAAAAAATGGTGCTGGCTTACACCAGGGAATTGTGCTCATCACTGAAGCAGTTTAAGCAGAAGAGTGCTATGAAGTCCTACTAGACTTGCTGAATTGTGCTGGGGAGAAAGTAAGACTTGTTCTGCTTTGATGCAATAACTGTTCTGGACCATTCCCATTGCAGTGACCTCCTGGTAGCTGTTCAAGATCGTGAAGGGGAGACCTCACAGGATTAGCAGTTTTCTTAGAGAGGACCAAAGGAACTACTTCATGTGGTTGAATGTGATCATAGAATAGTTTAGATTAAATCAGCGCTCTGTTAAAGACCAAGTGTGGTAAGATGCTGCGTGTGTGTGTGTGAGAGAGAAAATTTTCTAAAATTATGTAGAGCTGTGAAATTTTTTGAGGGTATTTGAAATTAAAAACTTTCTGTACTAGGGATCATTTATTTGTGAGAAGCCAAAGCACTTTTGTATGACTAAAGCAAGGAAACTGCTGGAGCGGGAGGAGGGGGAGGTTTTTCCCCTTCATTTCTTGATTAATTGGTTTCGGTTTAGAAAAGCATATAGGAAAACATGAAAGAAGTATTTCAAGTTAGTGTTTTTTTTCTTTCCAGTGAACTGCAGTAAGCTGTACCTTCAGCACCTTCATTTTAGATATTTTTTTTAACAAATATGGGAGATGATCTTTGTATCCTACAAGTGGAGAGCCCATTCTCACTATTCTGAAGTGACTCTCTTGAGGCTTTTTGAATTTGCTGAATCAAACTTGGGAGCCAACTAGGCATCCTTTGCATACCCCAATCCTTTTGACTTCCATTGGAGCAACAGTGGGTACAGGAATTAGGTCTTCAAAAATTGTTATTTACATGGTCCTTATATATTCAGATCTCTTTTGGCTCTGATATCATTTAATTCTGTTCTGAAGAGAGAAAATCTTTGATTTGACCAATGTGCGATGTATACTAATATTTATCACAGCCTGAACTGGTTGTTACAGTTAACCCTGAAATACAGTATCATGCTTTGGGATTTTATTAACTAAAGGAAATATTTTTAATCTAACTTTGAGATAATGATTTTTTGTCTAAACTGTTCTCAGCCCATTTCACTTGCCATTTTGTTTCCATTAACTTACCTACATCACTACATTCAGAGTGGAAACAAGAAAGCTGAGAATGGGAAATGTATACTTTAAGTGTCTCACTATGGAAATAGTGAGAAAATAGTTTCCTTGTTAATTTTTAGAGAATATATTTTAGGAAATGTTTGCCATGCATAAGAGCTTTGTATTTCAGAAGTGCTAGAGTGTAACGGTAAGCTTGGTTGAAATATTACATCAAATTCAATATACAGTAAAAAGGCAAAAGCAGTGAAGCAGAAACAGTTTTGCTAGCAAGAAATCTCAATTTCACTCTTATTCCACAGCTGGTAAGCAGAGACAGTATCTGAGCAATATCACAATATGGATTGTAAACAGCTTGGGAGTAGGTGGCATGAATTCACCTATAAGTATTGTAACCTAAGGGTGAAACAGAAGATATCTTGGCAAGAAGCTAGCCTCACTTTCCTTTCCTTACTGCTAAAGTAATTGTTTCCATCACTAGTGGAACTGTATAACAAGAAATATACGAAAGGCTCCCAAAGCAGCATACAATGTTCCTGCTCTAAAGGAGATGCCCTCCATCTATTAAATAACTGCAAGGTTTCCATGTACACAATGATCAAGAGTGACTTTCAATGAAACCAATAATCATTCAGCATGAGCCATTCACAGCAACCACTCTCTGTAGTAGTTGCTTTGAAAAGAGAGTTGGTGTTGGATTTGGTTGGAAGCTTTCCTAGGACTGGCAAACAAAAGGAAGCATAAGGCTTAACACCAGTAAGGAAGAGCTAGCGCGGCAGACCCCTGGCACTAACACTGGGGGAAATGGGAGGACAGTTCCAGCTAGGAAAGACTTTGGTCTGTTGTCTTTCTTTGAGCCAAAAGACAACTTTGTATCCATAGTCACCTAATTTTTGCCCCGTTTCCTTTTGCTTATGCCAGTAATAACCTTTGCATTACTGTAACACTTTTTTTAGAAGTTTGTAAATATGTAAAATGAAAACATGGAAAAAATTGTGTACCAAAATGGTATAAAAATGTGTAAGATAAATGCTCTGTTTAATGAGAAGCTGTAATTAAATGCTGCTTTGAGACAGTGTGTGTGAGGACATGTTAAATATTCTACGTATCTATACATTGTTAATGACAGCAAATTTACCCATTTATGTCTGAAAACTTCATGCTAATATGGAATATGAAGGAAAAACTAATACTTCAAGTGAAAACTGGGTATTGAGTTTCTTGGAAGACTTCATGTGCATAATCATTGTTAAATATGTTCATAATAAAGTTTTGTATCTTTATATTGTATCTTGGGGGTTTTTTCCTTCTAGTGAATGACTAACTACCATTTTCATTATATACACATTTTCAGTTTACATGTATTTTCTCATGCATATTTAAACTTAGTTAATTCCTTGGTCAATCTGTGCTGACAGCCTCCTGGACCCCATCCTTAAGCAATTATGTTTTGGCTTGGGTTTTTGTTTTTTTTTTATTACCTTGCCTGGGCTTGAAGGTGGAAGGACAGGTTGCTAATTTTCCTAAGAAATACACTTGCCAGCTCCTCTGTCTTTCTCAAACAGCTTAACAGCGGCTTTGCTGTGTCATGCTGGCAGTAAAACCTCCCCTGGTGGGTGTTAGCAGCACCTACCTTTCTGCTACATGTGCACGCTTCAGGTTAGCTGCTGTCAGATGCCTCTGCCAGCAGGGCTGTACATTCTCCTACTTACCCTGCAGTGATCCATCCTCTCAGCACACCCAGGAAGGGCTGCCCCACCTTCAGCCCAGGGGCCAGTAATAAAAAAAGCTCAGAGCTTGTGAAGATGCTGATGTCATTCATCTCCTTAGAGCTCTGTATATTCCAAGAGTTCGCTTGCTCACAGCTGTTAGACTGCAGAAGCCATCAGCATGTCTCTTTGAGGTGATGCCATTCCTTACATAAACTCAAGGAGAGAGTGAAATCTCATCGTGTGCTGTATAAAGTATCTGTAAACATCTCTGCACAAATGATACACAACTAGCTTACTCCCACTTTAATATCAGAGAGGGTAGTGCTCGTTTACCAGCAGCAGTTAATTCTGAAGTGATTTTCTTTAGGTTTTAGCTAAAACAGTTACTGGTAGAAGACGGGCCATACTAATTTGTGGCAGTTACAGTAAATAATGACACCCCCCCACTTCCCCCTTCCTCTTCCTCCTCCCCTCCAGATCAGAGCTGATGCACCCGATTTCTATGCGGCAGTCCCATGAAGAGGCATGGCAGTGAAGCTAACGACAGGAAACAGACCATAATTACCTTCCTGAATACCGCAGCCCACAGTCTGTGCTAGGTTTCTTTGGACAGCCAGTTAATTGGAGCAAGGACTCTGAAAGCTCATCACTCTAATGCTCTGCTTTGGCACCGAGGTGAGCTGGCCAGCAGTCTTTGAAAAAGGTGGTTAACATGCTTGAAGATACCTAAAACTTAAAAATCTTTAACTGTACAACACTGAGACACTGTAATATGCAATGGCTGAGCATTTCACAGAAAAGTCCTAAGTTCAGCAGAGGGGGGGGACCAACATCCAAAAAAATCGCAACCCCTAAACCCCCTTCTGTAATCCTAAAACTGTTACATTGGAAGTGTTGGTTATTGCTCAAATGTATAATCTATAAAACTCTCTTTCTGTAGCACAACTTCTAGTTTAATTCAACAGTGTTTTTCTCCTCCCGTACAGCTTCTACACTGATTTTCCTGTAGTTCAACACATGCAAGAACCAACAACCAACACATACGCACACAAAAAAAAAATATCAAGAGATTTGCTATTATTAACATGAACAAAATATAAGGAATGTTTGAATGGCCCGACTAAATACCAAGTGTTTCTAGAAGGAAATACTGACTCACAGTGCACAAAACTACTTTTTTAAATGAAAATAAGTATTGGAGTAGATACTACACTACAATTATTATTCTGGCATGCTAATGGAAAGGAGATAAAGTATCCAACCAGCCAGATTAAAAATTCCCTTAGTGATTCTGCGATTTATTCTCTTTATAACAAGTTTCTCTCTCACCCTGATGGCTATTTCAGGTACTTTATTCAATTTATCTTGTTTTTAATATTTTCTTTTTACAGATGTTGTACTATTTCTGACACTGAATACTCTGCTAAAACTCTGCTACAGAACTGTAAGGTATACACTCCTCAGTACAAGGTGTATATACACTCAGTATAGCCCTGTATTATTTACAAGGACATAAGCTAGAATAAAGAAGTCTCTTATCATGAAGGACATGTTTACAGAGATGTTTTGGAACCGGTATGCTAGCAGAAATATATGACTTTTACAGCTATATTAGAAGTCTCAAATGTACCAAGCCCAAACCTGCTGATCAACCTTTTTCCCAAACTTTTTTGACAGCAGAAACGCGTAGGCAGGAAGAGGACTGAAGCCTTGGCCTAGCACAGGGTCTTATACAGTCTGTTTGGATACACAGAGTTACCACAGAGAGCACCCCTGAGCACACCCCTGCGCACCTCGCGCTATAAAAAACATACCTTCTACTGTCATTTGATTTTTCATTATTATGTCTTTCCAGATCACGGAAACATACTGTTGTATTAGTAGCCATCTCATTCTAAACAGCTTTAGTTGACAGCCAGATTCTGAAAACATTTGACAGAGTTTCCTAAATAGAAGCAAATGCAGGTCACCCAGACTAACTCTAGCCCAGGAATACTCTCCCATGCTCGCTTTGTAATTCTTTCCACTTCACTAGCAATGAGCTACTGCTCACAGCAGCAGCATAGCAGTTCGCACAGGCAGTCCGAAATTCATAACATGCTTCCATTTCTTCAATTAGCTGACAAAGAAAACCTTACCCAAGCCTAAGCTGAAAACTTGTTGTACTTGTTTTTCCTTTGCAACTTTAGAAGGCAGGAGACCTATCCACATGTTATTTAGTAAGGACACCTTGAGGCAGCTTCCCCCCCCTTTCAGAAAGGATCATGTTTCACCAACTCTCGGGACTCATCACACTCACTGAATAGCACAACCAGTATAAAAGGTAGCAGGTAAGTTCAAGACCTACTTGACAGGAGTAACTGGCTGCAGTAGTGAATGATTATCCATGTAGAGCTTGCTGAGCACTTCTCCAATGCGAAAAACTCCACCTCTGTTTCTGTTCAAAGATTATAGTTATTTCTGCTATCCTTCCATACCCTAAATACCGTACAATCAGATTAAACCTGTCCCAAAACCAGAGCCAGGTTAACTTCTCATAAACATCACCTCATTTTCTTGCAATTTTTTATTGACTTTGGCAAAATTATGGAACTGCTTTGTGTTCTGCTACATACCTCAACTACCTTGAAGAGAATTAAAAGAACTGGAACCTTTTTTAAAAATAACAAGAGACTTACATTTAAATGAGTCACACCAATTGTTATGAATTTCAATAATTTAATGCTAACCAAGAGTAGAAAGTGTGAAAGTCGGTGTCTCATTTATACTGGTCTTAAAAAAGTTATCTAGAGAAAGTTTTACACTGCAGCAGATTTCAGTATTAGCACCTTGAAGAGAAGTTCTTGAAGTGTTAAGACAGTATGGCAACACTGGTACAATACTAAGTACAAACATAAACCATATAACAACATGTTTTCACATTCTACATTTAAAAAAACCAAAGTTACTTAAGTACATTAAAAACAGAAGTTGTTCAGTGTATTCACAGTTTAAGTAGAGATGGAATCAAGTGCTGGAGTAGAAAAGAGAAGGATGAATGACTTCAAGGCAATTATATTGCAAGTCCAAAGGCACTGACTATACAATACATAGTCTTGTTCTCCCATCTCACAGTGCAGGTTCCTACAAATACAAAAAAGGGGTTCAGAGACAGAAGAAAGTTACAGTGATAAGTGCATGCCCTTATATGCAGCCATTACATGCAGGTTTGTAATTGTTTACATTAAGAATGAATTTTCACAACAGCTTTTCATATGTATCAGTTGGCATCACTGCCACAAGGAAAAAAGACGAAACTGCATGCTATTACTCCAAAACTATAGCACTTGGAAAAAAAGAATAGTACACTGCCTAGTCTTAAAGGGACTAGCATTACAGTGGCAAGCTGAAAAACCCAACAGTTGTGCTCCTTACCATCACTGGAGTTGTCCCAGAAGCAAGAGCTTGCTGTATGTAGCCCAGCACCATTCTTTTGCATAATCACACAGGTCACTGTTAGCCAGTAGAGAAGCTTTTAGTAATTTATCACTAAATTAACATTTAGCTACATTTTTGCTTAGCATAGTACATACATGCAACACATATGCATATATACATGCTTACGAGTAGTTTATAGACATGGTTCTTGTCAAGATCTTCCCCCACCCCCTAGCCATCAGCGCACTTGACTTTACCAGCTTCAACAGAAAAGAGAAAGCTGCGCTCACCAATATACTTGAAAGGCTTCCCCAGCTTTGTGAGTTGGCTTAACGTTTGTTCCACCACACTGGTTGTCCACTGGTTCACTTTGCTGTGCTGGTAGGCATTGCCACCTATCGCACTTTCTATGGCCTATTGGTGACAAACATATTTTATAATGCATGAATAAACTGCACTGCTGTCCGTCTACCAGGCACCCATTAGCCCATTCCAACGTCAAATACTAAAGATGAGACCCCCGTACCCACAGAAAAAGTCCTAAATACTGCTTGTCCATCCTGATCATTGGAAGTGTTTTCAATTATTACAAAACTTTCAGGTCAGAGTTTGAGCCAGGCATAGAGGAAATTACCATAGATTCCACTCTCTTTTCATTTTGTGATATTTTGATTATTTTAATTCCTATCCCAATGTCCCAAAGCCAGAGTTACGAGAAGGGTCTTGCATTTAAACAGTCCTGAAAAGACTGGAAAAAACACACACAGCAATGGCTCATTCACACATATTCTATGGAAATGAACTCCAGACTTTTCAGCAGAATCCTTTTTGGGAAATAAAACCCACATGGTTGCTGGTTACCAATAAAGCAGAAGCTTTCACCCAAATAACCCATTCTACTTATGAGGATAGTTTCTCCTTTACGATATAAACCAAAATACATTAAAGCTGCATGTTTTTCATTGATACATTTTTTCCTCACAGAACTTGTTTTAAAAATAATCACAAAATTATTTCAGATTCAGAAGAAACAGGAGCATGTATTAAAGCATGTGGATTCAATTTACGAAGTCTGACCAAAACAGTTGTTTTGCAACAAGAAAAAGATTGTACTAGTTTACAAGAGGAATTTGGGACACAAAACTCAAATCCCTCTGGAAATTTTCTACACAGGAAGTTCATGACTGAACTATTTTTGTTGCTAAGAAACATTTCAAACAAACAAAAACTCATCTTAGAAGAAAAGCATCTCAAAAGAACACAGTAACATGCGTATTCAGACAGCCTATAAAAAATGCCTATCCCTCATAGAAATTCAACTAGGGATACACTGCAACTAGAGAGGAGCATATGAAATTATTTCAATTATCTTTTGGATTTGTAATACACATCACAACTAAAGCTAGGTGTCACTTCCACTTAAAGCATATACATTGGTTAAATCAACAATTATCTATACTTTGATAGTAACCATTCTAGAAATCTATTACATATCAGTTACCAGATTTTCTCGAATGCCTTTCAGCACATGGCATACAACATACTATACTTTCACACCAACAAAATGAAAATGTTGTTTACCTCTTTAATGATGCTACTGACTTCATCAACAACAAAGGATGTCTACAAAAAAAAAGTAGAATTTTAAATAATCAGTGGACACATTCTTCTGTTTACAGAGTCAAGCTTTGTTAAGAACAGGCACTAGAACCTTAATTTATGCTTGTCAGATTTCTTGCAAGTCAGAAGATACCACGTCTTCCCTTATTAGCTCGTATGTACCCTGGCTCCCTGAACCCACTCAAATTAACATTCTTAACAAAGTAATGAAAGTAACAGATTAACTAATATTGGCTGGCCTTTTGAGTCAAAGTGTTCAAATTTTAACTTGAAAGTATTTTAAAATAATACACATAGCACTTATGCACACACATATTCTCATTTTACAGTAAGTTTTAATGTCCACAATTCACAGTGAGGTTGCAGAGAAAAGCTTGGTGCGCAGACACAGCTTACAGTTAAACAGACATCTCCAAGGCACATATGTGGAAAAAACATCAATTCACAGCACAAGGAAAAGCTGTCATGACAACCTCAGCTGGGGAGAAGAAAACTGCCCCTTGGAAACCAAAGGGAAAATCTAGCTTGCTGGACTCCCCACCACCTTCAGCCTTCTCTCAGGCTCTGGGGAGTAGGGATGAAGCACGTGGAATCAGAACAGAGAAGGTCCCAACATTTTACTAATCTTAAAAGTACTATCTGTTTACTTGTATGGTTAGTGTTTTAGTCCCTGAGCTATTGCTGCCTCCCATGTAAGGTGGCTAAAACAAGCTGCCACCACTGCTGGGGAGCCAGCCACCCCCTGCAGCTCTTCAAAGGGCCAGGGAGCACTGGTAGGTGAGCACTTGGCACCACAGCCAGCCAGCCACCATGTTTTTACTACTAGGTATCTCATAGCCTCCCCTCACAAACCAGAAGAAAGGAATCAATGAGAAGAAACGCACATAACAGCAAACTAACAGATTTCAAAAGACTGAACAAGGATTTCAAAATTAACGTAATGGAGCCTACGTTGACCGAGTTTTCACTGGGAGGTCTGTCAGCTTCTTCAGCTGGCAAACACAACTAACAGTGTAATACAGGTGTGCGGTCAGGACATCATTACACCTGCTCAGGATTTCAACATCATATTGATAAACCTTTCAGAAGGTGAACAGCCTAGCCAGCTTTAATGACATGTGACATTCAGAAAGATGGGAGCAGCTGAGTGTTCTCCGTGACATAAGAAACAGCACGCAATGCCTTTTCTGTAACTACTGAGAGGCACCAATTTGCTCGCACACTTCAACATTTCTAAAAGCTTTTATGTGCTATGGCAAACTGGCTTTTATTTACAGCTTTGACTTTAATTTTAATATGCCTCATTTGTTTTCATGGTAATAGGTTTTACGGGTGCTTACATTTTAAAGTGCACCAGCGTATTTAACCAAATGAGAGCTACAATTATCAAAATAGTCTTTCCCATAAAGCATAAGTTAAGAACAGGCATGCCAGACATGCTGGCAGACATGAAGCATGCTGTCTGGCAAGATGATAAACCATATACAGGTTTTTTCTTCACAAAGTCTACAACTCTGCTCGCAAACACCTTTGAGTGAGCACAAACACTGTTCACCACAGTAAACCAAATTAAATTCAACCTGAGTTCTCAAAAGCATTTCAATATCTAATTTGTACTGAAACAAGTGGGGAAGGGCCATAAAGAGATTTGAGGATTTGGTTCTAGGGTTGCTGTTACTTCTCAGCCTTCCTTTTCTGGCAAGAGAGCATATATGGGTTTAGATGCACAACAAAGCAGAACATAAAGTTCTGATATCCAGCTTTGTGATTTATATGCTTAAACTGAGCTGCCAAATAATACAAGCCCCTCTTTAAGTAAGATGATGTAAATACTTTTTGTACTGAAAAATAAAGGGAAAACATACAGAAGCTTTATGACTTTCCTGTGCTACACCTCTGGCACAAGGAAAGCAGATGTAGTTTCCAGTATCTTGTTTAAAAGGGGTGCTCCCAGCCAACAAATGCAAACTGCAAAGCCGTATTATCTTTCAGTAATACTGAAGACGTTTTTGAAAACAGCTATAAGAATGAAGTTCGAGCATGTTGGTAACATTTTTTAAAAAATACCCATAACTGTGTAACACAGGCCAGGCCCAGCAATCAGGACAAGGCTTTCTGAACAGCACAAGCCTGACACCCCTTCACCCCTCACACTGCTTTGCTATTGTCTCACCAAATGACAGTGCAGCTGTTTAAGAACACTGCAGCAAACCGCCACAGCTCGGACAAGCTCTGCAAGAGCAACGCTCGCTGGGTAGCCATTTGGCACGAGAAAGAAAAAGACCCTTGATTTATCAGACTTCGTTAACATGGTAGAACATCTCATTAGCGCGTCCCTGCCTGGACTCTCCGCACACAAATATTGTTCGAGTCTTTCACTCCCCTAAACCGCACCAGCGAAACGCCCAGCACAGCGCCCTGCTCCATCCTGCCGGTGGAGGCAGAGGCCACGATACCCCCAGCGCTTTCTGCGGGCGACCCGCAGCGGCAGAGGGGCCTGCGTGAGCCGCCGCCGGGGAGAGGCGCCCGCCCCCCGAAATACGGACGGGGGCGGCCCCGCCCGGCAACCCCCCTCACGCCGCCAGAGGCCGGTAACCCCACTGCACGCTGCCAGAGGCCCGTAACCCCCCTCACGCCGCCAGAGGGGCGGCCCCGCCGGCTGGGCGGCGGGAACAAAGGCCGGGCCCGTCTCCAGCGTTGCCCGGGACGCGCGGCTCGCAGCCGCCGCCAACTGCCGGTGTCACCCCAGGGGCGGGCGGTGGGGGATCGGGGCGAGGCGAGGAGGGAGTGGGGGGTGTCCCAGTGGCCCCGGGCTTGCCGCGGGGAGGCCGAGGGGTGGTGTCCGGGACGGGCAGGTATCGCCTAAGACCCTGCGCCGGCCCCGCAAGGAGAAGCTAGGGGTGGCCCGAAGTCGCCCTTCCCCTGCCCGCCGCCCCGTTACCTCCTCCCCCGACTGGAAGTCGTCCATCTTCTCGGTGGAGCCCCTCACGCCGCAACGGACACCCCGGCACCGCCCCCTCACCCGCTGCGCCCCACGCGCCGGCCGCTGCCTGCAGTGCGCCTGCGCCGCCGGCCCCGGCTCCACGCTCCCGCCGCGTCGGGCTGCGGCGCCCGCGGCGCTTGCGCAGTGCTGCGCGCGGGCGGTGGCGCCCGGCCATAGAAGCCGCTCGGCGCTCTGCGCCTGCGCGCTCGGCTCTGCTTGGGCTCCGTACGGCCCGGCGCTTCCCCGCCCCGCCGGCCGCCAGCGCGCTTGCGCACTCTGCGCGGCTCGGGCGCGTAGCAACCGGGAGCGCCGCGGTCGCTGCGTCGACTGCCGCAGCGGGGCTGAGCCCGCCCGGCGCCCTCCAAGATGGCGCCGTTTCCATAGCGACAGCGCGGAGGGGCTGGGAGGGGCGGGGCGGCGCGGGGCGGCGCGGGCAGCCATGGCGGTGGCGGAAGCCGCGCAGCCTGAGGCTGAGGGAGAACGGGCGGCCCGTCACGCCTGTGTTTTTCACGCAGGTGGCTTGCCTTTCGTGTGCCGCGGGCGTGCCTGCGGGGGTGGATCCGAGAGGCCCTTCCCTGGGAAAGGGGGGGTCTGCGGCTTGCTTCTGGAAACAGCTTGAAAAGAAGGCCGGAGGATGTCATGTATACTCGGCAACTGAAAAAAGCCATGGAAAGACATGAGGAATATCTGAATTCTTACAGTTCTAAGCAGATCCTGTTATTTTTAGCAACCAGAATCTGGACAATGAAGTTAGAGGGCACACTTTGCACAGTTTATGGAGTGGGGGGGCCCCAGTGTTTACAGATTGTCTAAATTACTGTGGATGTCAACCTCTGAGAGTGGCTCTAGATGGTGGAAGATGATGTTCAGGTTCAGCGTGGCCTGGGTGAACTGCAGAAATAGCCTGAACGATGAAAAAATTAATTCACTGGGGGCAAGCGCAAAGGCCTGTACTGAGGCAGGAATAACCAGCTTTATAAATGCAGACAGGGCAGGACCAGCTCAGCTCACTTGGCAGCCATTGCATTGACCAGAGAGAGTGTGTTAGGTATGCTTTACCGCAACTCATCATATGGTGCTGTTAAGGAGATGCGATATCGGAACCCGGAAATGGGCATATAGCTTGCAGGAAGTGGCATTCCTATTGCACTCTGCAATAAAGCCTCACCAGGAATACAGTGGAATACTGCATCCAGTTTTAGGCATTGTATTTCAAGAAGGTTGAGGGACTTGCAATGTCAGGGCCTGAGTGCGCTGACAGGTTGCAGCTGTGGCCTCCGCCCCTGCGACCTCTGCTCCGGGCCTGTCTCTTTGGCAGGCTGCAGCTCTACATTTTGACCTTATCTCTAGTCCTCTGTCAGGCCCTGCCTCCTGTTGCTCCTGAAGAAGAAAACTCTTACTGGTCACCTCACTTTGGGACTGCACAGGCATCCTGCGGCCAGCACCCGCTCTGCCTGCCCCGCTGGGATACAGCGGGACTGTGGCTGGCTGCTGAGCTCACCCTTGGTCCCTCTGAGCCCTGTGCTTGCTGCTCCCGCCAGCCAGAAAGCAGAGACAAACACATGAGGACTATGGGAAGGCTTAATAAGTGGTGCTTGTTTAGACAAAAGAATAAAAGGTTATAACTTGGTTATAGTCTTAGCACGTATAAAATAGCACAGCAGTTTTTCATGTCCAGGCATGAGAGGGAAAAATACAACGAGTTAAAAGTGTGGTGGTTAAGGCTTTGGTTAAATATTAGGGGAAAGCTGGTGGCAGGGCTAATGTTCCTCAGCCTGAATGTGTAATACTACAAACCTGTTGCTGTGGGTAGTAACAATCCTCAGGTTATTTCTGGTCTTTCATCTAAAGTTTTGCCTGAAATGAAGGCCTAAATAATCCAAATATTCTTTATTGAGCATAGCTCTGTGCCCCACTAACAGTTGCTTTCCCTTCAGTGATAATGGTTGAAGAAGGTGATTAAACTTGACCTACACAGGTGGAAATATTTAAATCTATTTAACTTAACGAGGTTATAAAATTGCAGGCTGTTTAATTTTGCCATGTGAATAGAATTACAGTGCTTTGTTTAATTTTAACTTGAAATAATATTTCTTAAAACACCCAGAACACTAAGAAGGGCTTCTGCATTGTATATAGAGTTTATCTGGTAGAGCCAGGAACAAGAAAGGAGAATGACCTGCAGGAACAGCCTCTCTTCTTTTTCAAACTTGGAAATAATTCGGATGTAATTTTGAACTTCATTACTCACAGTTGGTTCTATAATAGACTGACTTAGGATATCCAATCCTAGTAACATTTTAACTTTTAATTGCTATCTGAGATCAGATTTCCAGTTGGAGGTAAAATAATTTTCTTTTCGCTGATGCATAAAAAATAAATTCTTTTGAACTGTTATCTGTACTAATTGCTTTCTCATTCAGACCTGAATAGAAAACTATTTTGTGTCCAGGAGAGAACTGTTTGCAATACAAGCAGTTTTCTGTGCAAGTCCTGGGGACTTTGAGGTTAGTAGTATTTCACATCTATAATTTCTGAAAAAGAAATTATGTAGAACTCAAAGCCACTGCTCTTCCTGTGTGCGGCTTGAAGACGGAGCGTATTTTGATTGTATCAGTCAGCTTTTATAGTCTCTTGTGCCTAGCCTCTTTTTAATGTTAGAAAAATGAAGAACTTCTCTTTGATTGTTAGTTGCTGTTGCTGGTAACAAAGCCAGAGACTTGGCAAAAGCTGTTGTGACACTAGAGCTTTGTTGAGTGTATTTGCTTTTAGCTGTTTTGGGGATGCTCCTCTGTACATACATCAGTCTAATTTTGGTGCCCAAAGGAAGGAAAGAGGGTGGAGAACAACCACCAGGGTTTTTTTTAAGGAAAGATAAATAAATAGTAAGAGTGCTACTGATCTCTTAAAAGCAGTTTACTTCCACACATCTTTGTTTGATGGCTGGTGAAAAGGTAAGGACATCAATTTAATCTATTCTATAGGACATTGCATGGGGGGGATGCATTTTTACTTACTGGAATAGTGTTTTTTAAACTGCAAAGATTTCAGGGAAAGACCAAAACTGGAACATAAGTGTTTATGGTTTTTGTTGGTTTTTTTATTGTTGGTTTTTTTTTTTTAATTTAAGTGCTGGGATGGGATGTTACTGAAATCCCAAGACAACTTTGTTAAAACATTATCAAAGAACTTAAACTAATTTGCATGTGGGTATGCAAGGATATGAAAATTAAACTGTTGCAGCCAGGTAGTATAAAATACCACTTGTAACTTTCTTAACTAAGAATAAGTTTATGTGAATTTATTTCTATTCTATAGAATAGAAAATAGATACAAATTATGGCAGCTTTTGTGATAATTTTTACTCTGAACCTTCTTATTCTGTGTCCTAGCTACTGATGTATTACGTCCATCTTCTGGGTTAATGGATGAAGTAATCCAATTATCTCCAGCCAATGAAGGCTGTGACTTTAGAAGATCAGTTTATTTATACTTATTTAATTGTCATTATTTTGGTGATGCTTAAAGATCTGAAAGGAGATCAATAATACATTACATGCAGAGGTGCTTCAAGACAAAGCTTGCTAAGTCAGGCATTTCTAAGTTTAAAAACTTAAAAAAGAAGCTACCTTTGCAAACTTGATCTTGCCTTAGGTAGGCCTTTTGATTTTTCTTTGGTTACATAACTACATACTATTTTAGCCTGATAGAAAAAAGCACAGTGAGTTTGCACTGTGGGCATCTATGTCTCCCTCTCCTACGGTGTGACCACTTTGGTTGTCCCATCTCCTTTACAATGGCTTTGAGACCTCACAGGTTGTTTTCAAAAAGCTACTGATCCATTTGCAAGGTGCCTGATACTGGATTATTTTAAATACATAATTTAAAATTATGCTTGAACAAAATACTTTATGTGAGCTTTGTGCTGAAAAGGGGAAAATGTCATGGTATTTACTAAAGAGGTTGCAGTTGCTTTTGGTTTTACATAGAAGATGCTTGGCTTTGAGGTTAGCTGATGGTGTAAAAAAGCTAGCTAGTTGGATTCAGTGGGTAAACATGAAAGGAGAGCATCTGTGAAGATTTTTAAGATTGTTTTTTCCTGTCAAGAAGGGTCATTACTGAAAACACCACTTCTTTATTACTGCTAAAAAACTAATGTAATGCAGACAACTTTGGTGTTAGAAAAGCCCTTTACAATGGTAAAGGGCTTTTCAGTCCAGTTTGAACATCTCTGTGAAATGATTATGAGCTCAAGCCTGTTGTGGGGCACAAGGATTATCTCCCATTTTGGGGGATACAATATTTTATTTATTCATTCTTAAAGCTACCTTATCATTAAGCTAGATTTTGAGTTATCTTTGAATGTGCAAGAAAAATTGACAGAACACAGCATTTGTCAGAGCTTAAATGAAGATTAAAAAAACCCCAATTGTAGAAATGTCCAGGTGTAATATTGATAGAACTGTTGACTACATTGATATATTTTAAGCTTTATTCTATGCAGCATGTGATGATCTTGCCCAGCAGTGAGAGCACCACGGTGGCTTTTTTCCTCTCTGCATAGTGAGAGACACTGTAGGACATAGGGCCTCCGGAACTTTTGCTCTGCAGTAAGTTTGTTCTGTTGTTTGGTGCCGGAAGATGATCCTAGTCCCTGCTGGCAATCTACTGCTGGCATTAGATTCAGTGCTTATGATTTATCACTGTGAATAGGATACGAAGTGTAGCGATAGATCAACTGGTTTTGATGATGGTGTTTGCAGTATCACAGATAGGTTGAGGTTGAATGCTCTTCTGAAGAGTCCTGCATGGGCTAGGGCAGAACCCGTGTCTCGCAGGGGGGAATAGCTGTGAGCCACACAAAGTGGAAACAAGGGGAGGCTCCAATCTGTTCCTTCCCTCACACCATTTAAATTTGTGCAAGCTTGAATAGCTGAAAGCATGTATTAAAAAAATAATATATATGCATCTCTAAATAAGAGTCTTTGTCTTCTCAATATTTTTCATACACTAAGATGTCATCTGAAACCCGTTTCCCAAAACAGGCTTGAAATATGGAAAACTTTGTGCCCTTCTGAATAAGGGAGGTAGTCTCTTTTTTTAAATAATTTGAAGGAGGTATCACATAGTAACTATTTCTGTGTTTGCTTAGCTGCAGGTGTTGCTCTTAGTAACTGTTTTACTTGTTTCTTAATAGCTCTGTAAGTCATTCGTATGTTTTCTTTAAGATCACTAGAGCGGTTTTATTGGATCCACCTAATAGTGACTATCATGAATTTGCTAACTTTTACTGATGCTTCAGGAGGATTTCCTGATGACATTGAAGATATGCTAGCCTTTGGAAGTCCTGGGAGTTTACAGAAAATGTAATTTATGCTGTAATGGGTGTCTTGGTATCCTGTATAATGCAGAGGTGTCAGAGTTTGTACTGACTGCTCTGTTAGACTGTATTAACTTAAATGGAGTTGAAGGCTCTGAACACGCTTATCAATCCCGGGATTCTTAAGGTGAAAGATGAAAGCAGGTGAAGGATACAGGGGCCTTTGAAAATGACATATATTGTGTTAAAAAATTGCTCAGGCTTTTTAGGTTTCAACTGAGTAATTTCCTGTGAAATTGCAGCTGGTAAGGAAATAAAATATGATTATGCCTATCTTTGTCTCTCTTGTTTCCACAGGAAACCAATCTCTTTTTTTTTTTTTTTTTTTTTTTTTTCTTTGTTAGCACTACTGTGAAACGCTTTGTCCTTTTGATGTCTGTGGAAGGGTTTAATGGAAATATACAAAAGAATGGAATGCATACTGTTTATAAATACAAATTATTACCTCCTGCTTTTTTTGTGGGAAAATAAGTACAGTAATTGGGACAAGTTATATGTAAAGTAATTCCCTGCACCAAAAAAAATACATTGTCACTGTATAGCTGAAGTATTATTGTTGTTGGCTTGTTGTTTGGTTTTTGTGTTTTGTTGGTGGGGTTTTTTTGTAAACCTTAAAACTCACAGTATTTTAAAATAATGGTCCAGCAATGCACATAGTTGGTCACATTCTCAGCTGAGGTCCATCAGTGAAGTGTCAGTAACTGCTTTGGAAAGCATTACCCTTCTGTCCTACTGTCTAGACATTCTGCCTACAGCCTGACTGTATGTATTTAGCTCAGATTAAGTTTGAAACACTTAACCAATTTTCATATACTTATCTTTAATATTTTGTGTGCCATAAGTGGAACTCTTACGTAGTACACACTAGACAGCAGTATTAAAACTGAATATAATGAGTAAGCTGAATTAGATTGAATAATCATTTTTTTCTCTTGCAAAGTATATTTACATTATTTTCTGTTTTAGTGGGAGTTTTACAAAAGTAAAGGTCACAGAATGTATCCAAAATACAGTTGTGACTCTGTTTAAATACTTCTTGTATATTTGTACATTAATGTCACCAGTTTGAGACCAAAATTACTGGTGCACTGAGCTGGAAATAATAAATGTCTTAACTCTTTAGTGTTTGTGTGTGTTGATGAAGAGCATTATTGGGTATTAAACTGTTTATCTAGACTTGCCAGGCCTGGGTAGTTGATAGAAGTGACTCTTAGAGGGTGTCTTTCCCTCTTTCCTCTTAGGCTTGCAATGTTTTGTCTTTTCAGTAAGATAGGATTAGAAAGGGACATTTCTGTCTCAACCAGCATGACTTTTCCAGTCATGAGGCCTGTAGGCCAGCGTTCAAAACAAGCTTAAGCTTTTTTATTGGTTGTTTTATGCTAACTGTACAAAAAAATGTGAAGGTACATGGCTGAGTGTTGATGGACAGTATGGTGAGACTGTCTGAAGAATGGGACTGTCTTAAAACCTCTGCTGTATCTGAATTAGTGCATGAAAGGTCTGAATATAGCAAAATGTGGTCTTCACATACTATTTGAAATGTCTTGAAGAGGTGAGGAGGGGAGAGAATAATATGTATTCTTTGTCTCCCTAGGCCTGGAAATAGCAAATCTACAAGACCAAATTAAAAAAAAAACCAACATTCCCTCCACTCCTTGACACTATCTCTTTATGAATTGTCCCTCCATCTGGTGACACTTAAAGCCCTATCCCGGACCTTGCTGCAAGCTCTCATCTCTTTTGGAACCACTTTCAGCAAAAAGAAGAATAAGAAGTTCTTTCATGTGAAAAAGACAAGACTGCTGTGTCCTTGCAAAGTGCTCATATTCTCTGGGTAGCAGAGATACTTCAATGATGACTTGTGTGAAGATAGACATGGTTATTTTTCTCTTCAAGGGTATGACACAGTGACTGTATCACCAATCAAGTAAGGGCAGTTAGTAAACACTCAGACTATATTATACTCTACAAAGTGTAACTTCTGGATGTAGTAGAACCATAGGACAGCGGTCTACAAAACAAGTGAAGCCTGGGAAAAATGGCCTGTGAATATAATCTAAACTTCCTTAAGGAATTAGAACGAGAGGCTGTTCTGGAAGTCCTGTACCGTGACCAGATGGTGAGAAAAATGGAAGAGGAAAGAATAAGGTATCTGCCATTTCCCTATTCCTGTATTTTGGTTCCTTTTTTCTCAGAAGTCCTTTTCTTCCTCTTTGCTGCCCTTCAAAATGTGTTCATTTATTTTAATTCTTGTTAGCTAATGCCTTTTTATTCTTTGGGAAAACTAAAGGTTATCCAGAGCCTCTTGGATTTACCATACTATTGACTACTCTACAGTGAAGATGAGCAAATACTGTTGAATGAATACTTGAGGAATTTTACTTCTAGCCCTTGTAGAAAGTTTAGCTGCTGCTTATATTTTTTCTATGAAGGCTTTATGACATTCTCATCATGTTCCTATGTAGTCCTGGTAACACAGAACATGATCAGATCTTTGGTTGGCTTATGTAACATATTTTGCCAAGACTGGATTTAAGAATCATTAGATACATGCTCATTGTGCCGAATCCATCACTGTCCCTTCTCACATACAACAGGTAGCAAGTGCACCACACTGTCTTGGAGCTTGTTACCAGTGTCAGCAGATGTCATTGTTAGGAAAAGGATTTTCTGTATTTACTCAAATTATGGAAGTATTTCAGTTGCGAAGGGCATTTTATTTGCCTTATGTCAGGGCTAGGGCAAGGATTTCCTTGCAGCTTATACCTTGCTTTGTCACATTGCATCCCCATGTGAAACAGGGTATTTGTGTTGTTAAGTTAGGTATTTTTATTCTCTTAAATCTAGAAGCTGTATTTACAGCAAATATTTGCATAAGTATTACTGGACATATTGAATGATAACGAAAAATGAAGGGTTATAAAGAAAGTCTGAATTGGTTAGAAAATCCCTTTCAACTGTTGATGTTGCTAACAACTGAAAACATAGATATTGATTATTTGTACATGTAGTGGAAGAAAAGGTAATGAAAGGGAGAGGTTTTGATATTTTGTTCTGATATCTTTTTTATTTAACTTTCGGATGATGCATTTGTTGTGATTATTTTTACTTGATAAAAGGTTTGATTTTTGGATAAATATGATAAAATACATTATCAAATGAAAGGAAGCAGCATTTAGTCTCGGGTTTTGTGTGTGAGTATATAATCACTTGCATACACAATTTCAGTGCTGTGCCCTGAGTGTGCATAATTGACACGAACAGAACCCTGTTTTTACTCTTTATGTGTGGATGTGGTTGCATATACAGTTACAGTGCAAAAATGCTGTGTGTAGACACCTTCAGACAGTGCTCAATTGAGGTAAAATTGAGGGCATATCTCCCATTGCTAATGATATTGCACAACCAGGGCATTAGCTTGTGAATGACCTGGGGGTCTCGGTCTATTTAAATTTATTTATTTATTTACTTTACTTTACCTGGGTTTTCAGGAAACTGAAACTGCAGGTGCAGCAGCTTCAATGGAGAGGTGCAGGAAATGTACGCCATGAATACCAGGAGAGGTCTTGTGCTCGCTGTCAGAAATCACTTGGGTTGTTGATAAACAGAGGTGCAGTATGCAATGGGTGCAGCCATCGAGTGTGCTCTGAATGCCGTGTCTGCCTGAATCCCTGCCTTTGGAAATGCACTGTTTGTTATGCTCACGGGTAAGAAATTTTTTTTGGTTTGGATGTTGGATGAAGTCTTGGTAGCAATGAAATTGATGGTAATTTTGTGTTACACTTCATGTAGTCAGGATTTCTCTTCTTATATTTAGCAAAAGTTAGTGTGACAAAGATGACAATGGTAGAGCATAGGAACAGTCATTAGTTTGTGAACTGCAGAGAGAACTCCTTCCCCTGACTCAGTGCTGCACCGGAGCATCATAAGAAGTCGCTGAAGGTAGTGTGGTATAGCTAATTTCTTGACAATTTCCTAATCGTGATTTTTTTGCCTCATACTACAGGAGTGAGGAACCTGGATTGATGAATAATTTGAAGTCATGCTTTATATAAATTTCAAAAGCTAAAAGCATTAATAACATTATCAGGAATTGTTTAAATGTGGTGAGAAATCCAAATTTATTTACTTTGTATTAGTTGTTTTTTCTTTTAGTATGTCACCTCAGTTTTGTTTTCCAGGAAACCGGAAGCAATCTTACTTTTACTTTATTGGTACAATTTTAATATCCTAATACTCCATCATAGTCCATTCTATTCATCAGAATCTTTCTAAACCAAATGGTTTAGCTGTATTTCCACCTTTGATGAAAAATAGCATTATTTAGGAAAGAAAGATAGTTTTGGAAATGAATCAGCAGCTGTGCTGGATGATATATATCCCTGTACATAGCCTGAAAATTTGAATGAAATTTTGCTTTATGCCAACACAAGACTAATACACCACTTCACTCCCTCTCGAGATGCCAAAATGAGATTTAAATAATGCCTGGGAAATGTAACGCAAGGTATTGGTCTTAAGTGAAATGAATTTCTACTACTAGTTTGGTAATTTTTTATAGTTTGGAGGAGACTGTAAGCTATCACTACAAAGATGTTCCCTGAATCCTCAATTTCATTTGGAATTACATTAAATAGGCAGATTAGCTCCATCCCTATTTGATGCAAAGCAGTTTCTAGATTTTGGTGCATGTATTTCACTATCTCTGCTTCATACTTTACACACTAAAAGGAAAGGTTATAAAGTTAACTTTCCATATCCTCCTCTAGAGACCTCCCTCTGCTTCCTCTTCCTTTAAATTGGTTTCCAGTTATTTGGTGGCTCCAGTGGAAATCCCCTATAGAGAGTGACTAGTTGTTAAGCTGCCTTGTATAGTGCTGCACAACCTTAATTATTTCATAAGCTTGTCCAGACGTTTAATGTTAAAACCAGGAAAGCACTATTTAAATGAATTAAAAGATGTTTTTACTTTTCCTTGCGGGAACTACATTTTTTGTCTTGCTAAGATAGAGGAATTCTTCAGCTGTCATTGAAATTCTCTTTATAGCAAAGAGGCAATGCATTTGATCTTGTTTAGTTGTGATGCAAACTCCACTAAAATTGGTCAGACTTCTTCCATTACCTTCAGTGAGCTTTACATCAAGGCTGCAAATCTCAAGAAGTATAGGGAGTACAGCAGTGTGGTAAATGCTACTCAGTGCCTTCTATTTACCCTGGAGAGGGGAAAATAGGATGACAGAAATGTAAGAGCTGATTTTCAAGTCCTGATCAAATCTAATTTTGAGTCTTGGTTACCACTAGAGTATTTTTTCCTGAACAAAACATTATCTGCAGCAGCACAACTTCTAGACCTAGCACAACTTCTCTCCTAGACGCTAGGGTCATGTTTGTAATGAACATGCTTAAACGCCTCAGTGGAAGAGCATGCAGAGATAAGTGAATGTTCACTGTTTACAAAATAAGAAATTTTAAAAGCCTTGTGGAATGACAAAGTTTGTATCTCTCACCTGGAAGAGGCAACTCTTATGTGAATGCAGTTGGTCTAGTGTGTGGTTTGGTTTTTTTTTAAGGAATACTGTCTTCTAGGGGTCTAGAAATACATTTGCTTTGAGGGAGTTTAGTCTGTTTTACCTGATTAGGATGGCTCTTTATCAGCTTCCTTGTCACACTTTCGATACAGTCTTTAGCCAAAAAAAAACCCCAAACCCAAACACCCAAAGAAGGCTATTGTCAGAACTGTTTTCGTCTTGTGAGTGGTCTCATTATCACATGAGTGTGCAGAACTGGAGATTAAACTCTGGGAAGATAACTATGGGTAATGGAAAGAATATAAAGGGAAGGCTGGAGATGAAATTGAGGCACTACCAATGCAGAGCCCTTGAAGATCTAGTGCAGCCAGGGTTTTCAGACATTTACTAGTTAATAGATCTCCATCCAAAGTAAGTATCCTGTCTCAAAGTTATTTTAACCTCATTTTCAACTCATCTGTGTTCAGTTGTGCACAAGGATCTATGTTTAGGCAGGAAAATAAATAGTGCAATCTAAACAGGTAGTGATTTTTTTTTTTTAATATTCTGCTTTGCTCCTTACAAGGGTATTATTTTAAATGCCTAAAATGCCTTAAAATCAAGCCACAGAAATAAAAAGCAGGATCCTACCTATAGTTTGTCTATTTTAACATAGAGTAAGGTTAAGTGTGAAATGGCAGACCCAGGGATTTTGTTGCCTGTCCTTTGCCAGATACCACCATAGCTCTCATGTTTAGAGACTTTTGCTTTCTTAAGGAGGTAAGCCCTACACAAATTTGCTGTCTGTATGTTGTTGCCAGTTTCAAGCAATTCTGGCAGAGGAAATGGTAATAAAGAGATTAATTTCATAGAAGGAAAATTGACTACTGTGTAGAGAAGAAAGTTGAGTAGTGCCTGTACTAAGGAAATTTTTGCAGTGGGACTTCATCCTATAAAGCATCTGAAAATCCACAAGGAACAGAGAAATATGCCCTAAAAATGAGTAGGACATTTGGGTAAGAACTTGGAACCTGAAGACACCAGAGAATCCCCCACCTCAGTTAAAATTCTTTTGGTCTCTTTAATAATGGACGAGTTCAGATTGCAGCCTTCATCTAAGTCAGTTGGAGACAAAATGCAAGAGTCAAATCTGCTGAAGATCTGCTCTTGACAGAGCTATCTAGGCTGATATAATTTTATACTTGTTAATCGTTACTTTTCTGATGCTGTGATCCTGGTGTCTGTGCATTGATGTTAGTCTCCACGAAACGGAGACAGACGGGCCATGAAGCCATCACACCATCAGGGTTGTGGAGCTCAGTGGTCCCTGGCAGCCTTCCCAAGTTGTGCCTGGGAGCGTGTCCTTTATCATTAACTTTCCCTGCTCCTCGGACTAGGCTGCAGCTGGAAGCAGTCAGCACACATGGCTGGGCTGTATGGCAGGCTGGTTGTGTAGACTGGAGTGGACCCTGGCGGTGGCTTCAGAGCAGTGCCTAGAGCAGTATGTGTTGTTCTCTACGGGCAGTCCTACGTAGCAAAAAGGAAGAAAAAAATATGGAGGGGGGGGGGAGTCCTTTGCAGACCCACAGGAAAATCAGTCAATAGAGTCGGCAGTCATGAAATCTTATTTTTATTGTAGGATTAAGAAAGGTTGTTGGATTGTTAAAAAGTTATCAAGCATTTGAAGAAGTGCGCTTTGGAAAATGTTGATTCAAATGTCTTTTGCTTGTTTTTCAGAGATGTGAAAGTAAAGGCTGGTGAATGGTTCTTTGAGGAACGAGCAAAGAAATACCCAGGTGAAGGTAAATCACTGGAACAGACCGTAAATTTCTGTGTAATGTGTAGTCCTCATCTAAGTGAAGCACAGAATGATGTCTGCTGGTGTATTGAATGTTTCTTCCACTTGGCGAGAGATTTGTTAGAAATTATCATGCAGTGCATCTTGTGTGCACTAAATAAAACATCAACACAAACTAGCAGAATGCATTTGGAAGTATAATTTATTTTGTATTAGTAATAAGAATAAGAAAATTGCTGGCCATATCCGTTTGAATTAATGAGTGTGTAAGACTTCTAAGAAACACAATGACATGAAATAAATATAGAAACGCTTCAAATATATGTGCAGGAAGGAAATGGTCTTGCATGCATTGTTTGTCAAAACTTCGGTTGTTTTCACTGAGAGAGTTCTAAAGCTTAAAGAAATGACAGAATGGAAAAAAGAAAAAAATTATAGCTATAAATCAATGAGAGAGCTAAATGCTTAATGTTTCTTTACTCAGCCATCTGTGCCATTGCTTTGTGTTCAGTCTTTTCAGTGCAATTAAAAAGACAAAGACCTAAAAGAAATTACAGAGGATGTGGATGGATTGCTCTACGGGGAATGTGTTTCACCAGCCAAGGGGCTGTCTTCGTTTTCACTACAGTGACTGCTGGGGTGGAGAGGATTTCCTTCCTCTTTCCCTGGAAGTGCCAGTTTGGATAGGCAACTGTTTCACTTTGTGCCTGACTGTAGCTAAATGTTACGGTTTCACTTCCAGTATCTGTGTTGCTTCTAGCTGGTAAAAAGGAAGATGCTGGGCCTTTTTAAGATCTCTTAGGAAACTTTAATGGAAATAATTTTATAAATGGAAGAACGTAGTCAGGCAAATTTTGGGTAGTAGGTATTCATGAAAGACAGCAGGTAGCATATTAAGAACTATAATTCCTGCTAAAACAATTCATTTTAAATTTGGAAGATTTCACTGAATTCCATTCTAGTTAACACAATTTCTAATTTTAAAGTATTAGTTGACAGATCTTTTAAAGCATAGTTGTATCCAATAACCATTGTTAAGAATTTTCCCTCATATTCTTTCCAGCAAGTCTAAAGCCAGTCATTTTACCAGTCTCTCTGTTATTGAAGTTGCTATGTTGTTCTCAGACACTGAATCTGATATAGCAAGGTGCTGACTGTCCTTCTTTCCAGTGAAATAAATGAGTTCTCACCTTGCATTATCAATGCTTTGTAGGTGCTTGAAGCATTTTGCTTAGTTACTCTAATAGTAATACTGTTGACGTCACAAAGATCTAAGGATATACAGAAGATAAGCCTGCAGGGAGAAATATGTTTTGTTTAGTTCCTTTGGTTAGACCAACTGGTATAATTAAAGGGGTGAAAAAATGGCAGACTTTGAAATACAGCAGCTGTCCCAGTTAGGTTCTTCGAGCCTGGAGAGACAGTGCCCTCTCTTGGTATGAAAATATAACACTAGTGAAGTATTCACTGGAAAATAACAGGAAATAAAACACGTTACAGTGAAATTTTCTCATGTTGCAGAGTAAAAAACCTCCATGTTACATCAGTATGCTTTTTATTAATTTTGTGTAGCTTCTACCTGAAGAATAAAAATCATATTTCATAAAACTGATGGGTTTCCTTTACTGACTAATAAATTTTAAACGAAATTATTTAACGCTGCAATAAAGATACCAAATATTACTTGCTAATAACAGAGCATTAAGCCTGGAGTTCTGATTGAAATTTGTAGCAGCAATAAGCTGATTATTGTTTCTACCATCACCATGGTCTACTACTTTTACGTAAGTGATATGTTATAATTAATGACATCTTCAGCAAAGTGTGGATCACGTGATGCTTTCTGTATTAGGAATGATTAGTGATTAAGGCCACTCCAGATATTTTCAGTTGGCCATTTGTTACATGCATTTAGCCCTTCTTTCTGTTTGCGATCGCTCAGGAGCAAACTACATTTTTATGATTCTTCATTGTTCGTGCCTGTTGGAGCACTTGCTCCTTGGTGTTCTTTACATCATGTGGCTGCTCACCTGAGGAATGTGACATGGTTGCTATTTACCCACAGGGATGGCCTTAGCAAAGGGGTTTGCTCACGTTTGTGAGTTGGTCATGTGTTTTCACGATTGCTCAGATCTCTAGTAGGAAAAGTGAAAAGAATTTTTCATAAGATGCAAGAGATGACCATGTGCCTACTCTCGTATGCATTTTCAAGCTTTCCATAGTGTTTGAGTTTTATGGTTGAAGTGTGCACTATCTGCCTCCTGGATCTTGGGAAGCTGAGAGCACTTAGCCTGCAGGAATGGGCCTGTTAGCATCCGTGCCTGATTGTCCTCGGCATTTGTGATAAGCTGGTCTGAACATGTCACCTGCAAGAAGTGAAGGTGGTCATGATACAGTTTGTGATATGAGAGAAACTTGCGTGTTGCTTGGCATGTATCCTGCTACATCGGGTGGGGGTTGATTTCACTCCTGACTTGCATGTGTGTGAGCTTTTGTCAATACAGGCCGCTTTCTGAAAGACACTGATTTTAAAAAGTGTTGTACAGGTGTTAGTAACTGCTGTTGTTGCTAAATAACCTTTGGGTGGTTTGGGGGTTTTTTGTTCTCCTTCGCAGGCAGACATGAAACAGTTGGCGCAAAGCTCTTGAAATCTTACCAGAAACTGAGGTAAGACTCAAAAAAGGACAAATGGTCCTAGGACACTAAGAATTTGTATAGGTGATATATTGTATGTTATAAACCAGCCAGAAGTTTGTAATTTTTTGTTATGAAAACCAAATTTCAGTACCTTTGGAGTGCAAATGATAAAAGCATAGAAAAATCGGCACTTTGTCAGCTATCCATAGAAAGGGTCTCAAGTACAAAAAAGAATACTATGTTTAGAGTAATATTGTCTTATTTACTTAAAATGAAGAGACATTTTTGTTATATGTGCTTTTGTTTTTCATAGCTGTTTACACCATTATCTTTCAAATTTACACATTACTTTTAAAGGCTCAGAGGTGAAAATTATCGACTAGGTGTATTAGCAAAAGCATCATTATTTGCTCAATGGGAGATATTGCTGATTTGATAGCTTTAGAATAAACAGTAGACAAGAAGCTCTATATTCAGTAAGACACGTCCACTTCCCAAACTTCAAACGAGGAAAAGGTCCAGCTTACATGGAATAAATATATTTTGACTTGATGCCTAAGCATGACTGTACTTAAGTTATTACCAGTGGTACATAATGAAACAACAGTCTACTTAAACTATATTGTATAAAAGAAACCCTCTTCCCTAAAAAAAAAAAAAAAGCAAAAATAAGATACAAAGAGATGGCCTCAATTTTACGATAATTATCTGATGAGACATAGCTGCATAAGACAGAAACTTAAGGTCAGCTAGATATGATCCTAACCAGGGCTGCATAAGGACTTCCTTTTACCTAGATGTGGTAAAAGTAAAAGAGAATGCAAAAAGGAAGTTCACCAGCAGCCTTAGGGTCCATGATTGTGCTGTGATAACAGAATTGGTCAGATAAGTCCTATTTTTATTTTACAGAGAGGGGCTATTTACAACAGATGAAATGGCTGGAATGCTGTAAAAGGGCTGTAACAGTTTTGGGCCCAGGCAAGGAAGGATCCTTTTAGTATTGTAAATAAAGATGACTGTTTTCTGAAAACAGGGGTGTGTTACACAGGAATTGTGTTTTAACACTTGGGACGCAGACTGTAATACTGCCAACCATATAAAAGTCTTGGAAACCTGTCCTAAATTAGGTCTTCCTGATTGTTTTAAATTATTAATTCTGCCTAGAGCAGCCCAAGATTGAGAAGATAGAAAGGTAGTCCTAATTCTTACAGAGGCAAGACACAGGGTCTCAACTCAGATCTTTAGATACTGTGCATGAACATGGTGTATTTATCCATCTATTAGCATAATATATTAATTGTTGCACTGTTTATTGTCTCTTAAATTCCTAGTAAAATTTCTGTCGTACCTCCAACTCCACCTCCTTTCACAGAATCCACAGCAGGAAGCAATGTGATGGTAAATGTACGTATTACAAAATATACATATACACACACCTCTTAGGGTGTCATGAAAAGACCAGCCACAGAAATACAGTAAATAGCAACTGCTGTAGCATCATATTGCAATATAAATTCTGCTTTATGTTCCTTTGTAAATATTTTTTTTTAATCTGCTTTGATAGTAGGAGAGAAAGGTCAGAGGCTATCATGAGGGATATTTTCAGTTAGTGTTCAGTTTTTGAGGGAAGCAATTAACCGCTCTACCTGGTCCTAGAATACTGCATCTGGGTTTTTTGTGCCTCACTACAGGAGGGTTCGACTGAGATCTCCTCAGCTTCCCTCCAGCCTGAAGGATCCAATGATATTCAATAGTCATTTATAAAGTGATCATTCCACATATTACTTTCATTACTGAGTGACAAACAGTGAATTTGATGGTTGCCTTTGCCTTAGAGTTTCTAGTGGACAGAATAATAGGATATGGCTCCGAACTAATCAAAATCACACTACGTTACTCTTTCAGTTCATTCTGTATGGGGTCATAAGGCCCTGGTTTTGAAGCCCACTGCAATTCTGTAAACATTCTAATATGTGTATACCTGGAGACTGATTCAGAGCCACGGGAGCATCTGTAATAGACAGGTCTTTCCTACTTGAAGTATTAATTACATTACAGCAAATCAGTGATGTAATTAGTTGTACTTATGAAATTGCTGTGTGATCTTCCTACAAGGAGTTCTACTTATATATCAAAAAGCGTGGAACTGAAAAGATCATTTTCCATCTTCATACATCAGTTGTGACAGTTTTCAACCATGTCAACATGTCCTCAGATGCATTTGTCTACAGAAGTGAGCAAAGGGCTGCGGCCTTACCATCTGATTGTTATGTGGTCTGTAGATGTCTGATCGTGGAAACTTACAAACAGCAAATATTTTGTGTTTTCTTACTCTTGGCATCTCCTGTTTGCAGGAACTCGGACAGTCTAAAAGTTTTAATAAATCTGTGGAAAACTTGTTTTTATCTCTCACAACACATATAAAAAGTAAGTTGCTTTCACTGCTTTGTCATTCTAGAGTAATGTAGTCAGATGTTTCAAACTTTCGGCCAAATTGTTGGCCAAAAATAGTTATTTAAAAAGGGTATTAAGTAATGGCTGAAATGACTAATGCCAAGACTGAGCCAACCTGAAAAATAATACAGTAAGCCTAATTCTTCAGTATTCTGCTAGTTTAACAAGCTGATGATACCAACCCAGAATGCCTTTCTTGTAGAGATGTGAAAAGAATGTATGATGTTATCTTTAAATGTACTGGGTGTTCAGATGCAGTATACTTACCTCATGTTAGCACAGAGTAATAACCACTTTCTGCTGTAGTGATCTTTGTGTTATCTCACTGAACCCCAACTGACCCTGTCAAAGAATCTATCATGTAATGAAAATAGAGTTTAATATTTTCATTCACTGGCAATTTTCAAGAGGACTTCCTTCCTCTTTCTCAGTCTGTCTAGTTATGTGGTTTCTTTCAGTGCATACTTCTAAAAGCCAGCCAGTCCTAACAACTCTTCTTTCATTCTGGTACTTTTGATTCCTTCCGTGCACTTACGCTGCCTGCTGTTCTTTAGGGTGCAGGTTGTGTATGTGTCTCTGAGGCTAACTACACTGAGAACAGCCAGCCTTTGTGAAGAGCAAATTAAAGGCATCAGTGTCCAGAGGAAAACAGCTTCTGAGCCTTATGAAGATTACAGGGGGTTGCAGATTTGCATGTATTTGAATAAGCCTTAGTGTTTTCTTACTAGCTTCGTTTTAGACAATCCCAAATGTGAGATTAGACCTGAATAAATTTGGCTTTAGTGCCTTTCTGCCTTTCCCCCTAACTCTTGTCTTAGCTCTTGTTTGGTCTTTCTCTAACTTCTTCCACCCATCCTAAAGGCCTGCTTTCCTTTAACTACACAAATTTAATGTTCCGTCTGTGTGAACACATGTTAAAGCTATGCAAGCTAATTTAATGGTTCACTGCTACCAAAAGGAAGGTCCTATTTCCCCCTGGTCTGTCTTCTTGCTCTATTTCTGGCCTTATGCTGCCATCGCTCACCTTGAATTAGCACCTGTGTTTCTGGACCCCTCTGGAAACTGATTTAGCTAATTAAAAAGGCAGAACATTAACCCAGACAAAACACATAGGTACTTTTCTGCTGGTTTAGTGAGTTAAATTGGCTCAAGGTAGGGTATATATGTTGGAGCCTGCACAACAGAGGGTGCTGTGCCGTGTGGCCAGGAGCCAGGGGTTAAGGAGGGAAGAGCAGTGGTTGCAGAGGGGGATTGACATCAAGCTGTTCAGTTCAGATGAAACCCCACTCAGGTGCTGTCATATCATCCTCAGGGTAGAACCTTTTAATTTGTGAGAAAATAACAGGCTGTTGCACTCACTGAAGTCCATAATTAAAAAGTATAGGAAGTCTTACAGAGAAAAAGACTGGGGCTCCTCGACTTAAGGAAAGAGCTCTTCCAGACAGTGTGGCCTCTTAATGAAACCTGGTACTGTGCTGATTAATGCTTTCGGTCAGGAGTGTCTAAAGTTAGTACTTAGTATCTTATCTAGATGAAAGTGTCCTCGTTCGCAGAGGTATTTTGTACACCCAGCTCCTGTGTATTGCAGTAAATAAACCCGGAGAACCTTGTTATGCCTCTGATTCTATCACTGGAGCCAGTGAGTGTGTGTGTCTGAGAGCAGTGGGAACAAAGGATTAGCGCGTGCAGCACAATGCCACCATTGTGCTATCTGCTCGTTATGCTGTTACCTCCTGTTCCAGCGTGGTTTGGCAGCAACAGGAGATTATAATCCAATGGTTACCATTTGGTGAATATAAAATGAGTTGCTGGTTGTAGTTTTATTTGCAGTGCGAAATCACCCTTGGCACTGGAGATAGCATCCATCTTACTGACCATTTGGGTAGAGAAGCCAAAGGAGGAATAGATATGAAAACTGAACAAACAATCATTTTTTTTCTCACAGTAACCTGTTCATTTTAAGAGGGTGTGAGGCAAGCTTGTGTTTCTGCTTCTACTGCTGGTCAAGCTACTCAGATTTTATCTGCTCCTTTAGATTTCTTACTCCAGTCTCTTCTATGATCTCTGATTTCACTGTGTGTTTTAAAAACATGGTTTCATTTACAGCCAGAGATGACTTAATTGAGCCTGCCTGTCAATATATCACATGATGTCTTAATGGTGTACATAGAGTACAGTAAACATCTGAGGACCAATTGCTGCTAATAACAAAACTAACCCAAAGTGGCTTTAAAAATCACACTTTAGAGTGCCATTGTTTTTGAATACCATAATGACATACTGTCTGCTGTCTGAGGTTCCTCCACAGAGGCTGATGTTGTGAGAGAAATATTTATTTCTTCTGTATGAATTAAACATATGATAGCTATTTCATGTACCACTTAAAAGTCATTAATTCTTCATGAGAGACTAGGACTTACAACAAAGTGTCTGCTGCTAAGCCTACTAGTTTTCAACTTCAGAAATCATGGATAAGTGCTGCCCTTTCCTTTAAGTGAAATTCTGGCTGTACCCTGAGGAATAAGAAGCAAAAAGTGGTTCACTAAATGTCCAGTTGCCCTATAGATTTATTTGACAATAAACTAGATGTTACTGAAGTGCTAATTCAATAAAGTACTTAAGTATGGACATAGCTTATCCATATGAGTGATGTTATTGGAGTCGGTGAGGGCTACTCATATTCTTAAAATTATATGTGATTTGGGACCAGAGTATGTAATAGCTCTCCTTTCATCCATATTTTGTATAAATTTCTAAGTATTTTCCAATATGTTTTGCTTTATAATTTCCACTGTTGTGTCACTGTGTTGTTAGAATGATCTTGCTTTTACCCTGAAACAAACCAAACTGCTTTACAAATCAAACTGTATATAGGGACTGTAGTAGCTACCACACAATTCCTTGCAGCAGCTATAATGATAAGAAGCAAGGAGCGTAATTTCCAGTTGAAAAGGCAGGAAAGATTCAGGTAGGCAAAATATAATTATACAAAATGGGACAAGCACTTGCCTTCCCATCTGTTTCTTACTCTTAGGAGATCAATACTAAAATTGCAGGATGAAAGTTTGAAAGCTACAGAATTAACCTATAAATCTACAGGATTGCTCTCAATGTTTATTATGGTGACTTCTCTCTTTATTTTCACTTCAGAGATCTCTAAATCCCAGAATGATATGGCTGACAGACGTCTTCTAACCACAGATTATGGGCAGAGCATGGAAAGAAGGAAGCAAAGAAGGAGCCAGTCTGACACTGCCATCAATGTTACAAGCAGGGTATCCGTGTTGTTATACACAGTCTCTAACTCTAAGGGCTGTTTCAGGAACGGAATATATTTGTAAGACTAATGACTTACACAGTGGAATTTTACTTTTATTATACAGGCAGTGCTTAGCTGATGTTCACTGACCCTGGCCAGAAGCCTGATTCCTCACGAAGTTTTTGACTGAGTCTGCACACTTGATCTCAGCTCAGAGCTGGAATGTTAGACTGAGATTTTACAAAGACCCTCACACAGGGAGAGAGAGGATGGGTTGTTTGGCTCTCAGGCACTCACAGGCTCTCTTGAGGCTGATTGATGTCTGCTCTTTGTGATTGTTGGGCTGCAGGGAGGTGCTCTGTCTCTTGTTCTCCTCCTGCCCCTCTTACTGCTGAACCAAGCTATGACCATCCAAAACCCATCCTGATGCTTTCTGAGCACTTTTTAATTTGGGAAAAAGAAAACGCTGACTGCTGTTAGTTGTTGGGCAATTTCCCTTTTCCTTTTGCTTTGGTTACAGTCTCTAGCTTTCAGTGTTTTCCTGAGGAGTTTGACAAAAATCCAGCAGGACTGAAGATGATGTCACGCATCTGCTGTACAGTTACACAGAAGATTTTGTTTTGTACACTTTTACCTCTCAAGTGACAGAACTTTGTCCGTACTCAATTTTCCACATAATGTGTACTTACTGAATCTCCTTGTTCATCTGAATGAGGTAAATGTGGTCTGCTAAGTGCCTGAATTAGATGCTGAGAAAAGCTTTTGCTTTGGGCCAGACCTCATGGCAAATATTACTCACAGCTCCCTTGGTGCACACTTGTCACTTTCCTCTGAAGCGTTAGGTGTTGATAAGTGGAAGAAACAGGATGTCAGACCACATGGGCTAGTGGTTTAAATTGGCCCAGAAGGGTCTGTAAACTCTGGAAAATTAGTTCTGGTATTTTTGTATGCAATTATATTATATGGCAACAATTATTAACTACCCGAGTGCTGCTTTGATTGTGGCAAACCACACTTCAGTGTGACTTTATTCCAGTGGCAGAACACTGCTCTTCTAATGCATTGGAAAACATCAAGTTGGAGGTGATATGAACTTAAACTATGCTTCGTTAAATGCTGATCACACATAGCCTGTCATGTTTAAAAGATGGATATGGATTCTTTGGCTTTTAGAAATATATTAGTAGGAGATTCCAAATTATTTGTGTGTGGGTTTAATAGCCCATTTAAAGATTTAGGACTTAATTTATGTCTACCATTTCCGTTACAGATTTTGAAAGATAGGTTTCAATGCTGTTTGTGTGTCAGAGTACTATTTCTCTGAGTCAGGAAGCTTTTGTTTCATTCAAACCAATTAGACTATATTTAAGCTAGACTTTTAGTTTTGCTAGAATTGCTGTTGATACCTTTTTCTTGTAAAAGTCATCTTAGCCATTTAGGTTGTTTTAATATTGAAAGAAATTTTACTTGTCTGTCCTTGCATTTATATGATGACTTAATGTATCTTTACTGTGATCTTAAAAGTTATTTTTAATCTCTATTAATGTCAATGGCACTATTGCATTATTCTTCCATTTATTTTTTTCTTTTCCATCTTTTTTTTCTTTCTTTAAATAAAGGTAGCTGTTTACATCCTTACTAGAACTATGGCTTAAGTTTAGGGACAGAACCTGTTTTAAATTACGCTTGCAAACCAACTAATTACTCACAATTATAACAAAATATGAAGTAGAAATCTTACTTGTGATTTCCACCCCAGAAAGAGCTTTCATTTTTGGAGAATGAATCAAAACATTATTTGTTCCCCTAGAAAGTGTACATTTTTCTCCTAGGAATGACTGGGAAGTAATAGCTGTAACTGCCATTTTGAATGTGCCAGGGTATAAGACTGGGGCACCACTTTATTCTCAAGAGCACTGTCTGTTTCTTGAGCAAGTTTTCCAAGTTTGTGATATGTTCAGAGCTTGATTTCTTCAGATTAAGTTTGAAAGAGATTGTGTTTAACTTCAGTGATAGTGAAAAAACAATCCAATGGCAAGAACTACCAGCCAACGTAAAATCTGGACTTAGGAAATTAATTGAATCGTGTTTTCTAGGGCCTTTCACCATCAGAATCTCTTAAGTTCATTAAAGGAACTGCAACTATACCTGCCTTACTGGGGGAACAAGCAGACACATGAAGCTTTGGAAGCTGTCTGCGGTGCATTGGTAGCTGTGTGTTACCCCTCTTGTGACAGCAGATGCATGCTGCTGCAGGGCTAGGTGGGAGTCTTGCTTATGTGACCTGATGTGAAGTTTAGCACTGGTAGTTATGTTGCCTTGTCAATCACTTCTGTTCTGTTTAACACAATAGAGAAGTCTTTATGATCCAAGTAGAAGCTAAAATTCATTGTGTAGTAGGTTATGTTGGTTAGCAAGTGAAATTGGTGGTGTTTCAGTTTTTTCTAATGCAGGGGACAATTTCTCTGCTGAGAAACATGATGTTTTGGTTTTGTTTGGGGGTTTTTGGTGGCTATATTCTAAATGCATAACAGCATACTGGTTTGGATTTTGCACATCCTGTTTTTTCAGAAGTAATCTCAATATATTATCTCCTCTGTTGTCCTCGTTCTTTAGTGCTTTCTGCTGATTGTGTAGGAGGGGTTCCCAGGTTTGTTAAAGATATATTACCTGTTCCTTTTAGGCAAATAAGGCCCAATCCTTTTTGTCGATTCAGTTACACTATATTCTTTCTAGTCTTTCAGGTAATCCCTGTTATACTTTTTTTAAAGAAATTATTTTCTTAGATCCTAATCACCTAAATTTTTTTACCTCACTCTTTTCCTATTCATTGAACTGTGAACGTACTTCTCATAGATTGTATTCTCTGGGGTAGCTGCATGCCAGAATGAGCTAAAATCTATTTTCAGCATATTTCTAGCCATCTGTATTAGTCTTTTGGCACTTCATTCTATTGTTATTGGTAACAGAGGTGGCTGAAGGTAAAGCTCAAGGAGTTTTGTTACTATATATCATAATTTTTCACAAATTATCAGGGTTTTCTTGGGAAAATGGGAAAGGTGAATGGACTTAGTTAAAGCAAAGTCAAGAGCACCTCAGAAATTTAAGCTTTTCCTGTAAGTAGAGCTAAACAAGAACTTGTGAGTCTGTTTCTATTTTCATTACGTTCATTCTTGCATGGATAGACATGGGCATGTGTCATGCATATTGCAAAGTACTATTTTTAATTTCCTAGAGGCAAGAGGGTTTTTTTCTTCCAAAATTACTGTTTTGTTAAAGGCTAATAAGGCTTTTATTAGCATATTGCTACTTTTGGTGTGTTATTAGTAGGCTGTTGTTAGTAGTTGCTGTGGTGGTGATCCTTAGGTTAGGTAGTGGTTTGTTGATTTTAGAAAATTACGAATACAATGAATGTACTTCTAGCTGGGATGAAAGAGTTGTAAATCAACATCTAATGAAGTTACTACATTGCCTTTGAAAGCAAGCCAGCTATGTGGCATTGATCAGAGTGAATTGTAGCGATTTGCTACTGATTTTTCTTCCGATAGCATTCCTGAGGGAATCAATGCTTTTTTCTTCAGTATAAAAAAAATTACTTGATAAATTTCTTACAGATTAAAAGTACACCCAGTCTTCAGCAGCTCATCGCTGGGGCCCAAAATGACAGTGAAATTCTGACCAAAAGGAATTGCAAGGAGGAAGACATACCAACCAGTCCCACAAGTGACGCAGTTTTCTGTGATGGCAGAAAACATGTAAGTTAAAGGGTGAAGCACAACAGAGCAGGTGCTTAATGGGAACATACATAAAAGCTAAGATCTTGTGCAAAATGTTCACGTATTTTGGGTTATATTATGAAATGAAGGAAGAATTTTACTTAGGTTTGTATCTGATGAAAGTCTGACTACCCTTAGCACAGTCCTCATAGTAACACTTTTTGCAGTGAACTTTTTGCAGCATAAGCCCAATCAAATTAATAATGGATAATTGATAGATGGATAGATCCATTAATAATGAATAACGGATAGATCAGCTTCCTCTGAATTTTGCAAATGCAACTAACATTCTTCCTATTTTATGTTAGGGTTGGGATCATGGAACATGGCTCTTTCTAACCTAGTAGCTAGTTTTTTCTCTTAAAACTTTATTTAGCAGAAGGGTTTTGTTATTCTGCAAGAACTGTGGTAATGGAAATGTCAGTGGAAAATCAAATGTCAGAGTGTCAGCGGATGAAAAGGAAGCTGACAGTGATGGAAGCCAGGGGAGCAGTTCACAGGTTTAGGGGATGGCACTGAATCATTGACTGATGGATGGTATTTTGCAAATGAGAGAGGAGGAAGCCAGTTATGAATTAGTTCAGCACATGCTTTAAAGCTTCTGTGATTAACTGTGGAAGCTAATTTTTATGTATTAGTGATGAGGTTAGGCGGGGTGAAGTGTCCAAAGAATCCATGGTTGATGTTGTAAAGAAGGGAACTAAAATGACTTTTAGGGAATCAAATCAGCCTGCTCACTTTGCAGAGAAGTATAAACACACACAAGGACCTTGGTGCTCTCTGTCATTTACCACGTTGTGGAGTCTGAGATGTTAAACTGACAAATGGATAACAGTTTTGGATGACATTTGTGTTTCTAATGAGAACCGTCTGAACTGGGCTCTAAACAGCCCAGGCTTAAAACTGAAACATTTTCTATCTTACAAAGGGAAAGATCAAGTACCATTAAAATTTCCTTTGTGGGTAAGTGTTGGATGTTGATGACTGCTTCATGAAAATGTGTCTTTCAAAAAACCAGATGGCATTGCTTCCAGTCATGCCAGCCAGAGTGTGATCCATGAAGTCATTGCTAAACCCTAGTTCACTGAATGAAAAGGATGAACGATTTCTGAACGATTTCTGCATTGAATCAGTGTGACTCCTGATCAGGTGGGAGACACATGTATTTATAGTCCAAACATCATTAATCAGAACACCTATCCAGCCTCTCTAAACAAATAAGAGGTTCTGTGGAAGAAATATGAGGGACTTTTGCAGAACTTTTTTGAGCACATATGACCTAAGACAAAAAATCTGTTTGCATTCCTTTGTCATGAAGGATTTTGGTGGAAAATAAGCATTTTGTGGTCAGATGAATAAAAATATATCAGTGAGTGAAAGAGCAGAGCTGAACAAAGCTGCAGGGAAATGGATTACACTGATACACACCTCGTGGAGGGAGCAAGGTTGCACACAACAAGCGTCAGGTCAGGACAATCCCAATGCTTGTTGTGACTTCCTCAGTAAGCAGTCTGACCCTTCTTTTGTCAAGTTTGTATGTTACTTAGAGCTTGTAAGATAGATAACTTCTTGAATTAATTGAGCTGTTGGTATGAATTTTAAAATGAATATTTGGCAAGCTGCTCAAGCGAAGAACATCATCTGCATGGAAGAGAGATACGATCTTACAAACACTGCTCTGCACTCTTAACTGCTGGGTTGTGCAATGCAGAACTCCTGGGTTAACCAGTCCTGTGTGGGCTGGTGTTTATTTTCAGAGGGAGGGGTGATCTGACACAGGTATCTTAGCAATCTAGGGCAGTGTTGCTGTGAGATTAATCATAATTGTGTCTTCGTGACATATGCTATGTAAGTTTCTAGGGCTCACCTTGAAGAATATCTTTATAAATTAATGCAGACCAAACTATTTTGATTGAGTTGACAGTTTGTTACAGTGAAGGCTAGATAGTACCATAAAGTTACATGTCTGTGCTGGGCCACAGGAAGAATTAAGAGTTTTTTCCTTCATTGCAGTTTTATGGCCTCTGTAAATGCTAGATAGAGTTGCTGTTTATATATGTGGATGGACAGCGTCCAACCTTTGCTCCATAGGCAGAAGTAGATGAAAGGAGAACAAAATGGCTAAGGCGAATTAGGAAACACCTTCTTTATGCACCAGCTTATGTCAACTGGATGCCTTTGTATTTTAATCTTTCCTGAACAGACTGCTCCGCTATGGAGTATGTAATTTTTGTAAGGAATTGGGGCATCTTGTAGAATATTTACTGGATGTGCAAGGCCACTTTCGGTTCCTGTAATACATGGTAGAACCCAAATGTCTTGGCAGTGTATTAAAAGCAGTCTAGTTCAATGTTTTGTGTGTTCTCAGATTTCAGAGGGGTTTTTTCACTCTTCCCCTTTCAGACACTTACCTTGTTTTTCTCATGGGAAGCCACATGGCAGTTTTATTCAGAGACAGTCTCTAGATCTAGAAGCTACCTAAGAAAGCATTTTCTTAGCCTAGAGAGCTTACTGAAAAGAAGAAGGCAAAGCAGTAGTTGCAATTGCAGTCATGATTTTCACAGCTGTTATGGAAGCAACAGAATGTTTTATACAGGTTACCATAAATTTTCATGATTTACAGTAGCTCTGCAGGCATGTCTGTAAAGATACTGACCTCTGAGGGAAATAAATGCTTTGTCCTGTTTGATCTGAAGCTACTTTCCCCAAACATTTGTCTTTTCTTAGGGGAGTTTGTATAGTCTTAACAGCACTTGCACTGAGACTGGCAATTTTGGCAAGACTAACGTCACAGGAGAAATAGAGTTTGCCATAAGATACATCTTCAAAGCTTGCATCTTAGAAATTTGCATCAAGGAATGCAAGAACCTGGCTTACGGAGAAGAGAAGAAGAAAAAGTGTAACCCGTAAGTATTTTGTAGAGACTGAGAATAGAAAAAAAAAATAAGGAAAATATTCTTGCTTTAAGATTGATGTATGATCACTCCTTTCCTTGCCAAGCTGCGAGCAAGCACTCTCTATTGGTAATACTCCTTAGTTTTGAAGCCATAATGCAAATACAGCCCACTGAACTCACATGAAAGGGAATATTTAAGTATTAATGTTCACATGACCTACACATGAGGAACTTTGAGTAGGAATGTATTGGTACTTGATAGTGGTCCAACTCAGCTTGCAGAAATTTTTTTTACTGGTTTTCCTTGAATCAGTGTTAGGGCAACTTTCAGCACTTTAAACAATCTTCCACTTTCACTGTAGTGGCTATTATAACAATTAGCACTTGTAAGATTTACAAATTATTATATACTATTTGCATGATTATACCTTTTTTTTTTTGCTACATGGTACTTGGTGATATAAAGATAAGATATTTTCTTCATTAACAAGCAGCAATGATCCTAAAGTTGATTTTGGATTTGTTTTTTTATTTGAGCACAGTATATGCTGTTTGTTGTCATCATAAAACTGTTACTACAGCTGACAGGGTGACTTCTTTGGTAGTGATTTTATCAGAGGCCAAGAGCATGAAAATGAAAGATTCCTATTCAGATCCTAATCCTTTCCCAATTAGAATAGAATTGAAACACATTAGCTGAATGATATACGGGGATCCTTATAGTCTGTCTGCTTTTATTGAGAAAAGATATAAACCACAATTTGCCATTTTATTGCTTGGAAAATTACAAAGTCAATAAAATTGTTTAAGAATTAAGAAAAAACTCTCATCTAATTAATTTTTCTTCTCAATTTGATTACTTTTATTCCTGACCTCCCTGATGTTCCCCCTGCCCTGTCCCCCACCTCCCCTCCTTTCTGGTGACTTTCCCTATATCCTTCTCTCTTTCTACAAGGTATGTTAAGGTTTATTTACTTCCCGATAAATCTCCTCGGAGTAAGCGGAAGACGGCTGTCAAAAAGAGCACAGTGGATCCAGAATTCAATGAGACTTTGAAGGTACCATTTTCAGTTGTGTGCTGCAAAGTGTGCTTTTCCATGGTAATGTCCTCTTTTGTAATGTGCAATTCTGCAAGTTCAGAGCTGTCCTGATGGAGCAAATCTAGAAGTCACTGACAACAAATTTTTTTTTTTAAAAAAACATGTTTTTCAGTTCAAATAAGAGAAAATGCTTTTGGAATTACAGTAGTAAATTGCAAACCATTGGAAGAGTCTGCCTTTGTCCATGAAAACACTTTTAGTGAATTCCAGTGTTGTTACCATGTGACAAAAGCAAAGTATAGACACATTTTTTTGTACATTCAGGAGCTAGGTGTATTGCAGAGCAGTTAGTATTTTACACAAGTGTCCCTTTCAACTGATGCTCCTTTTGTCAGTGCCACTGGAGTGTCTCTCTGCAGTTAGCTGAATGCTAACTCAGTTCCACCACCTTTGAAATGTTGTCTGCTTCCTTTTCCCTGGGCAACTGATGCCAGGCCATCTTTGTAGTGTCCAATTTCAAACATTAATCCCACCAGAGAACAGTAGTTATGTTTTTAATTCCTTAATGCCTTGCAATATTACTTCTTGCATCCTTGTAAGAACTGTGTGTAGAAAATAGGAGCCCTTATTCTCACCTCAGATACACCTAATGAAATGTGAAGCTGAAGCTGAGTACCATCGTCTGGGAGAGGCTGGATTAGTTTGGTTGTTCCCAGCTCCAGTTTTGTACTCAGATTGCTACAAACTTATTTTTTGTGTGCATAGCGAGTTGCAGTAGCATGTAAGATGATGAGTTCTTCGGTAATATGTTATCTTGGAAGAGACTTGAAACGAAGTTAATGGAGGGACAAACTTGCACAGTTGCTCCTTGAACTACTCAAAAGTTTCACTGTTACCCCCATCACTTGGTGTGTATGAACATTAGGAATTTGGAGTGAGGGAAATAGGCAAAATGTTTGAAAAGACCATCGTTAAAATTAGATAACAACAAAAAAGATTTATGTAATGTATGTAATTCTCATATACAGCCCAAAGTTTGTATATAGGGTTTAAGTTGGGAGGAAAAAACCCTTGCAGATGGAATAATTGGTCCCAACGTTATAGTGCCCTTTCTGGTGCCAGAGTCATGCAGAACTGATAAAGCGAGAGTGAGAGCCATGCCTGAACTTGCTGCATGAACGGTAAAGGTAGTTTTAGTTAGAAATCTTTTAAATTCATTTAATTATTAGTTTATCCAGGGTAGCAGAAATGGTCAAAAGAGCATAGTGCTAGTGCAGGTAAACTACATAGTGACACTGAGCTCCAGCTCAGTAGGATTCAGCTGCAAATTAAGGCACGTATATTTAGATAGCTGCATGCATGAGAGATGTGTAAATGCTCTTGGAATCACTGGAGCCCAGGGTGATTCAGCAGCTTAAACGTGGGTAGTGATGTCCTCGTCCATGCCATTGCCTCCAGCTTTCAGTCCAGGTGGGTGCAGGTGACCTGTAGGGAGGCTGTCACATTTGCCAGTCTCATGTGGGTACATTAGATACCCAAAAATGTCTCAGAGGGCTCTAACTATGTTTTGGGAGTGGATCAAGGCTTTAATTAGTGGTCAGGTGAATGACTGCCTTGCCCTGACTGACTGCACTGAGTAATGTCCACTGACCACAATGGAAGTTTTAGCAGCTTTGTTAGGTGTCTTAATCTTGAACTGGCCTCCAGAGCAGCCAAATTCTGGGGGGAGTGTAAAACAAAAATATAAAAAACCACCAGCAAAAATGGTCAAGAATTTATAAAGTTCTGAATTAATAATCAAAATTTTTAGTAAGGCAGGTCAAGGTATTCCCGGAATGTTATTTCATATTTAGATGAGCATTACTTTAGCGTTTAAGTAGTGGGGTAATATGTAGATTGCAAAGCAAATTCAGACAACATGGTTCTGTCTGCATCCAGGTGCCTTCAGCCATGCTGCGGCCAGGCTTCCTTTGAGCAGGTTATGAGCATTGGCCCACATTCATCCTGTATTGCTTTGTAAATGCTGTTTATCTTTCTAGTACAAGATTGAATACTCCCAGCTGGGAAGTCGGCAACTGCAGGTCTCTGTCTGGCATGCAGGAGCATTCAAATACAGAGTATTTTTGGGGGAAGTGGTGATTTCACTGGCAGCGTGGAATTTTGAAGAGAACTCGATGCAGTTGTTCAACTGGTACCAGCTCAAACCCAAGGTGATTCTTAGTTTTTGTGCTTAGTTGTATCTTAAGAGCAAGATGGAGTGAAAGCTATGAAAAAGTTCACCCTTCTGAGATCGTTGAGAGAAAAATGCTGTCAATCCAGCCCATATTAGTAAGACATGCTGCAAACATAAATAAGCTGTGAGAAAGATGTGAAACAGAATGATTGCAGTAACACAGATTTCTGTATGTCCCTTTCTTCAGCTTGAAAAGCCTGAGGTTGATCTTATTCAGTACAGTGGTGAACTCCTTGTGTCTGCAAGACTGTCGGTACCAGCGCAGTATAACAATTTCCAGTTTGAAGGTATAAAATCTTTCAGCATACGTGAATTCCTTGGCTAGAAAACAGTTGAGGTCAATGAAGAACAATGTGTCCATATAAAATTCCTCTATGGGGTTCATAACAGCTCCTGCAAATGGTAGTTTGTGGTGTATTATATTTGAAATTGATTAAAATCCAAACGTTTTCCAACTTCATCTTTTAGTTTTTAATGCCAACAAAAGCTGCACATTATAATGGCAGCAGTATGATGCATCCAGCTGTTTGGCAAGCTTGTGCCTGTCATGGTGTTGCCAGTAGACCTTATTCTGGAGGTGATGCAGCAGTTTTACTGCCCAAGGTAGAGACCAACAATTTAGGGAAAAGGTGGAAGGGAAACGGCTGCAAGGGTACCAGACTGGCACCCTGGGCTTCCTCCAGTGCTCTCATTTTAGAGAGATGGTTTCACTTGGAAGGTGTTACGTTCAAAAGGTAAACTCAGGATTTGGTTTTCATTAATGAAAGACTTGTAAGGTACCTTAAGTTACCTTAAGTACTGCTGTAGTGTGTTAGAGCAAGCACTTGCTGGCGGAGTAAAATAAACACTTTGGGGGGGAGGGGTAGGACAGCCTCATTTTTCTTACCTGCCTAGACCATGGTGAGGTACACAGAGGTTCAGAGCTCTGGTAATGCTGTGTCAGGACCAGAGCAACAGGTAGAGACCAATAGGAAGATCTAATTAGCTGTTAGGTTAATTTGATTGCCTTTTCTTTTCCAAATGACCCCAAAGTTACCAGCTTGCTTTCTTCCATTTTTCCTCCCTATACACACCTGTGTATTGGGTCTCTGCTCTGTAACTAGAGCTGTAACAGAGGAGCATTATCATACCGTAAGTTTGGCTGTTTCTCCTGCTTCTGGCTTTGTTGCAGAGAAAGGCTTCTGTGGGTACTGCCCAGTGTTTACTTTTCATAAATATAACAGAAAGCTCTGTCTTTGGAACAGGAGTCACAAAGCAACCTGCTACTCATTGCTTGCTTTTTTGTGTGTGTGAATCATACACTGTACGAGCAAGTTAAAGTCTTTCAGATGATTCCAATATAGCACTATGAGTCCTTATCCCAGTAGCACTGCTTAGGCTTTTTCTTACTTATAGCAGCATCTTAAGCCATCTAACTTATCTAGCTGAGCTAACTGGTTATTTCATGTGATAAATGCTCATGTTTCAGGAAATAAAGACCAAGGAGTTCCCAAATGCCAGCTTCAGGTTATGATATTTGGGGCCAAGAACTTGCCCATGCTGAGATCTGCTGGAAAGCCAAACTCATTTATTAAAAGGTATGTATGAGACCTAACACTTCAAATAGAAAGTGCCACACGCATTCTGGTCAAATGTATGTATTAACATGTTTTCATCAGGAGACTGGCAGGTGAAAGTGGTGTTGTCCACACTCTCAGTCAGACTTCCTTGTAAATGTGACATTTGGGTGTCTGCACAACAGCAGCACTCACCAGGGCAGTGTGGGTCCCACCTGCTCTTTGGGTCCTGAATGGAACTTCAGAATTTACCAATGTCATTAAAATTTAGAGTTCACTGGTGTAAGTATCTGTTTTTACATATGAGGAGAAGAAAAATAAAAGTCCAAATCAAGATAGTCTTTCTGTTCCTATTTTCAGCTGTGCCTTTGCAGAATTAAATATAGCTTTGGATACACTGAAAAGGAAACTTCTATCCTTTCTATTCTAGATATTTTATAAGAGGAGGGGCTGAGTTTTTCTTCAATGCACTGAGTAGTCTGTATGCAGGATCATTTTACTCTTCTGTCAGGCATCAGAAGCCATTGGAAGTGTCATACTGGGGTACACTGACAACATCTCATAAAGCTGTTTCACTGTCTTCAGTGAAATGGGTGAGCATTTCATCCTACTGAAAGGCAGGTTTCAGGCAGCATTGCATATCAGAAGGGGGAGCAAAGACTCCTTCAGCAGTCAGTGACAGCAAAGGAAAAGCAGACCAGAAAAGCCGACTTGCACTCACACTGAAGGCAGACAGGAAAAGGAGCAAGTCCCAAAATAAACACACTAGTACCATGTTCTACCTTGTACTTAAGCTGAACTTTTTTGCTATTTAAGGCAAACCAAAGGGCCCTAGTTGATTATTGCAAATGTTCCATTTTCTGGATAAGTCAGTAACCTTGCTGAACTCTCGTTGTTTTTGGGAAGTTGTCTTATCCTTCCAGACCGAGCAGAGGTAAAGCAAAAGTCTCCTGTCTTGAAGAAAGAAGCCTGTCCCCAGTGGAAGCACTTGTTTGTCTTTGATAGTGTGACCCCAGCTCAGCTACAGCAATCATGTCTACACTTGACTGTCTGGGACCAGTCAACTTTCAGCTCAAGCGATCATTTCCTAGGAGGAGCCAAGCTTGGTGCAAGTAAGTTATCACTAAAAATTGAAGGTAATTTGGGAAAAAGTTCGCTTAGTTTACATTCAAAATAATATTATTTACACTGTGCTATTTATTACCTGCTATCATGTGCCTACACTTACAGCCCCAGCCCCTGTCCTAAAGCAACTTGGCAGTCTTGGGCTTTGATCCTGCAAGAACCAATGCACATGTTTTAGTTCACGTCTGTGCAGAAGCTCAAGGCTGTCAGTAGGAATTTTCAGGAAAAGCCATTTGCTAGCATGGTAACTTTTAGAGTCAGAGCCTGGCCATGCTAAGATAGGCACAGAGAAGTTGGGTGGACTTAACTCATCTAGAGCTCCATATCTGTTTTTCAAGACTTGTTCCTTGAGTTGTTTTCTATGAAGTGGCTAATTTCAACTACTATCTCATCAAAAGGAAGCATGAGAACTAACTTCTAGTAGACTCCAGCCTTGCTTTTGTTTGTGCTTATTATTTTACATCTACAAATTGGTCCAATCGGTGGGAGATAGAGAAACTTGCTCAGAAGAGGCTATTGCACATCTGAGTTTTGCGCTCTGTGACAGAAGAGCGAGCTTTCTCTCTCAAGACTGAGGAAATACCTGAGAAAGCCTCTGCTCACTGAAGAGGCCCATTTAACTGGTAGTTGAGTAGGGAAGCATTGTCACTTGAACACTGCTCAGTGGAGTCTCTCACCCCTGTCCTCCCAGAGAGTGAGTGCTTTGATTTCAGTATTTGAGATGTAAGGCTCAAAAAGACTGAGGATCAGTCACTTTGTTATGGTATCAACATGCACTTTAGAGTATTACCACTAGTAGTAACTCAATGCTGTGCAGGCTTCCTCGTGAACTTCTTTTGAGTGTGCTTCCCAGCATTTTCCTTTCTGCTAGAGTGGGAACTACCTGCTTCTGAGTGAAGACAACTAGCCAAGCCCTAAGCCCAGTAATGCATTAAAGTCACTGGAGATGAACCGAAGCAGTGGACTTAATAGCAGAATGGCATTATTAGTGTGCACACTTGCTCCTCTGCTTCTAGTCATACAACCAAAAACTTTTTCTTCGCTGTAGGCTGAGTTCTTCAGAGCGTGATCCTAGTTTAACAGGTCATAAATAATGCTTCAAAAGTATAGCTACAATTTATTGCAATTAATGCCTTGGGAGTTACAGAACAGCTGAAATTGCTGTAGAAGTGGGAGAAGCAGGGTGGTTATTACCTCGTCAGCTGGGCCGGAGGCTGGGTAAGGCCAAGTGAAAAGTAACTGTGACTTCTGCTTTCTTGCAGAGGAATTTTTTGACTCTACAGACCTTGTTTCTCAGTCTGTGGTCCAATGGCAGGAAGTGCTCTGCAGCCCAAACGTGTGGATGGACTTCACACTCATACTGCATTCAAATAAGGAAAACTTTAAATCATAAGAGATTACCACACAACAACTTTTCCTTTCCCACATGTGATGTTTTGTATTCTAGTGGCACATACCTTTCAGGGGGGAAAGGTACACTGCAACAGTACCTACTCCAGCTTTTTGGGAAGAGTTATCCATTTGACAGCATGTGATGTTCTGAGGGTTTTACTTCACCAAAAATTCAGGCTCTGTTATGTGTCTCTAGCCAGAGTATAAGCTTAGTATCGTTTCCTCAGGGGTGACTAACTCTATTTTAAATACATTATGCTGACAAGGCAACAGTAGCCAGATGATATGCAGTTTTCCATTTCTGGGCATAGCAGAACTGTAATTAATTTAATCACAGAGAGGAATACTTCTTAGAGAAAATACCTGTCACCTTAACGTTACATGCTTTCACTCTGAGCTTGACACTTTACACGTGTTCAGAGAGAACCAAGAACTAGCTTATCTTTAACTGCTTGCGGCAGATGGGTGTTGCTAACACCTCTGCTTCAGAACCATCTACAGTGCCACTGTTATTTTGCATGACCCTAAAAAGCTTTGGCCTGTGGCTATATGCCTCTCAAGCATGCGCTGTATCATGGTGCTTAAAAACCAATTAAACATTAAGTTCTCCCTCAGTAGGAGTGTGGGGCGACAGCTAATAGAACAAGTGTAGCTGTAGGAAATTCATTGTTCTTATCAGTTGCCAATGTAAGACAGTATTAACAAGTCTGATGCATATAATATACAGCACAGGACAATAATTTAGCTAAGGTTACTTGTTCACGTGAACTGGTGGGGATGCAAGCTTAAGGCCCAGCTACTGCGTCAGTTCAATTTGCCCCAGATGTAGTGTCATGTTCAGCAAAACTTCAATATATACAACTGTAAGTAGTGCTGCTGTTACATACCTCTAAGTCATTACAGCAAGTATTCTCCTTTCTTCCTTTCCAGGTCAATGAGGCCTTTAAGGGCTTCAGAGTTAAAAGTCACAGGGATTCATATGCTCAGCTCAGGAACTAAAAGAGCAGTAGCACACCTTACACAAAATACACCCCACACAAGAAACACCTGAGTCCAAGTCCTTTGTTACTTTGCAGATCTTTTATTTAGATGTTTGCTGCTGCCAATAAAAAAAAAACCACACAAGATTCAAGTCAAGTATAAAGCAGCGTAGATGTTGTAAATGGAAGAGAAGAGCTGACAACATACTGTATCTCACTTTCTAACAGATTTTCAAGGAAAGGGGGAGATTATAGGGGAAGGAATGGTCACAGAAATGCTCTCCACTAGAGAGAATACAACTGTGATATAAACAAGCAGTCCCTTCATCTTTGGAGTCTGAAACTTTAAATCAAACATTTAAAAAAATTAGAAAATTTGTTAGAAAAATAGGTGCAGTAAAATTGTATATATTGGATCAGGTGTACATATAACAGTTTTCATTAAGTAAAAAAATGATCTTTACAAATAATCAGCTGCACTGTATCAGACTACAGTGTTGTTTAGACATTTTTACAGATGCAAGTCTTATTAAATCTGAAAAGTAACAAAATATACAGAGCAAAACTATTTCCCTTTAAACTAGTATTGCAATCCATGTACTGCAAGTTTTACACACACATATATATATAAATACTACACTATAACTGATCAGTAATGAAGCTGGAATGCAAACACAGTAGTGTATGAGATTCCAACAGAGTACTTGCCTAGCTTTTACTCGAGGAGGGTATCATTGTCTCTGAGCCATCACTGCAGTACTTCTCCAGCTGAGAGCAGCGACCAGAAAAAGCCTGACTTCTACGCTAAGTAGTTCTGAGGTGCTGTCAGTTCTTCTGTGTGCATGGTGGGGCTGGGGGACAGACAGGACCTGGGCATCAGGACCACAGGGAAAAACCCAGGGTTTACAGACAGACATGCATCCATGTACACACACACATACAGGTGCTTGCAAATCCTGACTTCTACTCGGCTGTTGGAGACTATGCTGTAGCTAATAACACAAAGATATATGGCACAAAATTCACCCACAGTTGCTTATTTTTAGACCAAGCTGAATCCAGCATCTGCACAGGGCACATATCTTCAAATAGAAGCACGGCCTATGAAAATTTATCTTGCTTAAAGAGAGATGTGACTTAAGGCCTTTTGGCACTAAGCAAAGGCATGAGCAGCTTCCAGGATCAGTGGTATGATGAGTTTTGAACTGTACCAAATTTAATAGAAGGTATGAAATAAAAGGGAGATTCAAACACCTCTGGGTTTAGAGAACATTTGTTAAGTGTCATACAGTGACCCCTCCTCAGGGAAGAAAACAAAACCCAACCACAATTTAAAAAAAAAACAAAACAAACAAAAAACCAAACCAAAACAAGAACACAGCTTTAAGATCTGCCTTTCCCACAGTCCCGCCTTCTTAGTACAAGCATCATTACATCGCCTCAAACTCATCAATTCTTTGCTTGGTGTTGCCTTGCCGGATCTGCCGCAGCGTCTTGTACTTGTCACGTCCCTGTCGCATGTTCTCTGAGTGGATGATGTCATTGTGGGTCCTCTTATTTTCATCTCTAGCCTGGGCCAGCTCATCTGTCAGTGCCTGCAACATAAAGAACATTAAGTTTCAGCTCACAGCAGTAATATTCTTTGGTGAGAGCTGACAGTTGTCAGATGACTGGACCCAGTGATATGGGTACAACATATGCTTTCCATAAACAGTATGGATAATGTAAGTAATCTCAAAGCCTGAGCAATGACAGTAATCTTTATATACCTTGTCTTTAATTCAAACTGCCTATAAGAACTGTAAATGAAGAGAAACTATCATGCGTTGTGTGCTTAACCAAGTGGTTAAATTATCTATTTTCCAGGAATGATTATTTCAATTACTCTGCCTCATCCAAACATTGTCTTACCCTCAGTTGCATCTGTACACGTTCATTCTTTTCTGCTTCAGTAATGCGTTTCTCCTCGTTACGGTCATTCCTGATCCCCTCACTGGAGAACTCTGCACTGTAGGCAGAGTACTCGGATCCTTCATCTTGCAAGTTATCGTGGACATGGTAGTTCAGTGGCTCGTAGACAGGTGGTGGAGGTGGAGGTGGAGCAGTCATTACAAGGTGTAGCTCCTCCTTTGTCTTTACCAGATCCTCCTGGGCTTCCTTGGCCTTTGGGCAGAGTGAAAAATATTGTAAATGCATTTCTTGCTTTAAACCAGCTTAATGAACGCTTTAATGCTTATATTCCCAGTTTTTTCAATTTACTGTGAAAAGCAGGAAAGAGGGAATTAAATCCCTGCAGCTGACAGTACTGTGTTACAGTCTTACACAGAACAATCTTTTTTTTTTTTTTTTTTGGCTGGTGATGCTATCATCATCCACTGTGTAATGTGCAGGGGATCAGAACAAACAATCTTCTTCCAACAAAACAGTCTAGGAAAATTAGTTCTGTGGAAAGCTACAGTTACCTTTATCCCGTTCTCCCCATTTGAAGAGCTGTAGACTGTAGATATGGGTTCCACACAGCAAGAACTTAGGTTCCCGGGTTGGCATTTTTAATGCAGTTACACACTAGGCAGTCAGCTTTCTCACCACTTCTGTGGTTCCGCCCTCCCACACGGTCTGCAGTGCCAGTTAGAGGGCACCAGGAGCACCAGGCCCTCCAAGCCTTGCATGGTTTACTTTTGGGTTTAGTGCATCAAATTATTAAACTCTCCTGACCCAGGTACTAGGAAGCCACTGACAACAGCACACTCTGCTCAAGACTGGCAAGTGTTGTGCTCAAGTGTGGAGCTTCAGAGCAACATTGTAAAGCAGATACTCACTCTGATTTGCCACTCTTCAACCTCACTCTCTTTACGCCTCCTTGCCTCTTCAAGAAGCGCAATCTTGGCTGTATACTCTGCAAGCTCTGTAGCCTGTTGAATAGTAGAACTAGAATTCTAAGAACTCTTAAACAAACGAACAAAAAAAATCAAACAACAACAAAACACTGCTGACTGAGAAAAGACGCAAGTGTTACACTGCAATAAAGGCTGAACCGGAAATTATGAACAAAACAGTAGATTGCTCACGATAGAAACCAGCGTCACACTAATGCTACGACATGGTCTAGTACTTCACTGCACCGTATTTTTCCCCAGAAACAAGTTGTTGCCTTACTCATAGTAACATGCCTCTATACCTTATCCTCAAAATGACTGGGTCTTACCAGCTGTTCCTGGCTCTTCATCTGGTCCATAGTTTGTCTCTCCAGCTCTTCCTTGGCCTGCAGAGCAGCCAAACGATCAGCTTCCAAGCGTTCTGCTTCCTCCTGGGCTCGTTTCCTTTCCTCCTCCAGCTGAATGGCTCTTTGGATCTGAGCTGAGAGCTCTAGAAAAAGATGGATCAATGTGGTTGGTCCACAAGCCTGGTCAAAGTGAAGGGACTACAGACAGTCTCTTAGGTAACTGCAGAAATCATGACAAACACTTTACTCCAGCTTGCAATATCCCTTCACTGTGCACCTCAAAGTAATGTTTTGCATAATGCTTCAACTAACTGAATTCAGAAGTAGTCAACTGCACATTATAATTAAAACTTCTGAAAGAAACTTGCACTGAAGTCTGTAGCACTGACACAATCCTGCTGCCTTTCACTGACAGTTTACTGCAAGGACCTGGTGTTGCCGTCTCAAATCTGCTCATGTACATTGAAACAGAAGCCTCTGTTTCACTGGGAAGACTTGTTCCCAAAGTACTTTTTTCTGTTAGGAGTTAAGTAAAAAGTACTTGAAAGCTGAACAGCTCTCTGCTGGAAGAGGCTGTACTACTTAAACCATCTTGGCAACAGGGGAAAACAGAGTTCATGCCTTCCAGTTCCTAAATACAATCAGCAGATATTATGCTACTTTCATACTTTGGATGATCTTGGCAGTATGAGCACATGTGTATATTTATCCATAAAGGCAGATATTGGCAAGCCTTGCCAAGAGATCCCAGTGTCACCAGATCCAGGCTAGGTGTAGGCAGCAACCCGTGTAACAGTTCCGTGGAGCAGAATACACATGGTCTGGCCAGCCAGTACAAGTACTTCACCTTTCTCTGCTTTCTGAGTCTTCATCTCATACTCTTGTAGCCTCACCAGCAGCTCCTCCTTCTCCCTCAACATTTGCTCTTTCTCCTTCTCAATTGTCTCCCTCTTCTTCTTTTCATTTTCTAGTTGTTGCCTGTTAGAAACAGATTTCATACTTGAAGCTCATGTCAGACCTAAGCTACAGCCAGGCAAGAAAGTTGGCTGGGCAGCTCTCCAGGCAGCTCAGTGGGAAGTGACAGCCACAAAGCAAGAACCAGAAGACAGAAATACCTATCGCCTGCTCCTTCACCACGTCAAAAGTTTTGCTCAGTTTCGGATATCACATTTCATAAAAACATTTCTATTATTCTTGCCTGCTGCAGAAATTTAGAATGCCAAATAGCTACTAGATGCAGAGAGAGAAAGCCAGGACTCTGTACTGCACAGCAGAGATCTAACTTTGTTACTTCCGTCATGGGAAATTCAAGGTGGTGTAAAAACACGAGCACTGAGGGAATGAAGACAAACAAGCCACAAATACAGGAGAAAAGCAACATTATTTCTTGAATCATGAGCAACCTGCAGCCAGTGGTAGAAGACCAGTGGGATTGCTTATCCTTTTCCCTTGCCTGTGAAAGGTCTCCCAGTCCCCTCTTCTCTCTTCACGCATGCTCCCTGTGAAGGTTTCCCCCTTACTCCCAGCCACCCCATGGTGCAAGAGATAAATGAGGTCCTAACACTCCAGAGTCAGGAGAACCCCCCTTCAGGTGTGTGCCCCACACAGGAGCCCACTGTGCCCTCACCTCCACATCTCCCTGCAGCTCTCAAGACTGCCACCAGGACAGCAGACTACAGGGTCACAGGTCCAAGCAAGAACAGTAACGCTCACAGTCCAGCTGCAGGATAGCCCGAGCTCAGCCCCGTAAGCCAGAGCTCCAGGGCCACACGTGCCTCGTGAACGTGGCACAGCTCGCAGCCTTGCTTGAGTGAAACCCACGTCACTGACCGCTGCCCTGCACGTACAGCTGCTGGTTGAACCCTGGCAGTTTGGTGTCGTTTATCTCTGCCGCTTCATCTCCGCTGTCCGTGTCCAAGCTCACCTTTCCAGTTGTTTCTGGTGCTTTTCCTCCCGGGCCTGGGCTTTCATCTGCTGCACCTCGATGGTGTCGGGCTTCCTGCGCCGCATGTACAGCTCGTGGTTACCCATGCAGAGCTGCAGGATCCTCTTGTTAATTCTCAGACGAGGGGCGTAAAACACAAAGTCCTAGAAGACAGGCACCACACAGTCAGGTTTCCAAGCATGCTAACTGCTAACAGATCATCTCGCCCCTAATTTCACTGTAACCAAGACATACACACAGGCCACTTAAATATAGCAGCAGGGGCTGCCAATATCATCTGAAGCCAAAACAGTTGTTACGTATATTCTCCAGTTAAACTCTACAAAGAATTGACAAGTTACTCTTTTATTAAAAGTATCTTTTAGAGAAAATTAACAATCTCCATTTAAAGGAGACTGCAGAGTTTGGAAATGCTGCAGAAGATTCTGGGTTGCAGGTAACCATCTGGGCAACTCGTAGACCTCTAGGACTAAGTAATTAATTTTTCAATTTGCATGGGCTTGTGACTGAAAGATAAAGCATGAATGTATGGCAGACTATTAAAGTAACTTTGTAGAATTCTCTGATCTATTTAAATCAATATTCAAGGCATCATCTGTGTTTTTTCAGAGAAAGAGAAGAAACACCTTCCAGTATCATTCTTTCCTCTCCGTGGCATTTCCTAGGCCATTAAAAGTGTCAAATGAAAGCTCCGCCCCCCCCCCCCCCCTTGAACCACCAAACATAGGGGCTATTTGGAATATTGGGTCGCAGGCAGTAAAGAAAACAAAAGATATTCTAAAATTTCTGGTTCAGCAAAAAGAACCCCAGCTTTCTTCTTATAACCAGGCTTTTACAGAAACTACACACCAGACTGGATCTTCTAGAAGTAGATCTGCTAAGAAGGGGATACCGAGGACCAAGTTCATTGCCTGCCTGGTGATTTTTCCTGAGTCCACAACCACACGTGTTTACAGTGTAGTCTGAACTTACACAGTGAGCAAACTGCAACTTTGTGCCTTTTTTGCGGACTGTGATATGAGCCGTAGGCAAGCTGCCACCATAAACCAGTACCCATTCCTTACACTCACTCTCCTATGGACCACCTCACTTAGGAAGAGGTGGAAGTGAGAAGGGGCACACAGGCTCTACACTTGCATGGCAGCAGAGATAATTTTTTTAAACGGCCTGAGGTCAGAAGCACAAGTTGTGGCCATCTCTGGGGAAACCAGAAGTCACACTAGGAGCGATGAAAAGCTCTCCATGTACTGTTAAGATGAACATGAAAATGCTGAGAAAGCCTCGTTTTCTTCAAGGTGTTTTCCCAATTCCCATACTGACCACAAACAAGGCTGTCAGCGCAGCAAGTCGTGTTCCCCCACCAAATCATGCCAGAGCCGTTCTGAGCTGCACAGGTCCGACACTGCTAACTGTACCTGTTCATCTGACCTCCTGCTTCTGACAAGTAATTTTAAAAACATTTTGTGTAAATTGTGATAAACAGGTCCTATCCTGAGGCAAGTTCATTCACATGGAAGTATATACCGAAGGCATGGACTGTGGTTGCATTTCTCATTTAAGGCCATAACATTCACATGAAAACACAAAAGAATCCCCTTTTCTTTTCTAATCCCCACCTTCCCCCTGGTCTCACACAACTGGGAGCTTCACAGCTCGATATTTTAAAGGTCATGTGCTGAAGATGTTGGAGTATGTAGGCAGAAAGGCCTAAAAACCTGAAAAGTTTATTCTGGCCAAGGTGCCACAGGACTCTACCCATTGCATTAGTGTCCATTTAAACACAGACACGTAGAATCCTCCAAATTAAAGGGCAACTTGCAATCGCATCTTGGGTGGACTGAATGTTTTGCAGTAGTTATAACACTTGCCTTTTAAAAAGGAGACACAAGCACATGAAAAGACCCAGACAACTTCCTGAATGCTCAGAATTAGCACCCAGATAAATTCTTCTTTCAGGCACAACATGAAACAGACCACCACCCAGAGGGACAAGGACAACTGACACAGAGACAGGAAACATCACTGAGTTTTTCAATGTTAACACCTTTCTGTGTCATCCTCTTGCAAGTCTCCCATTTCAAATTCAGTCAGATTTACTGTTGGGAATGGGATGGAAAGCTGTGATCCGTAAACAGGAGATTGATATTTCATAATGTGTACAACATATCCAAGAGGCTCTTCTACTATTGAGAAAAGCATGCCTGACAGACCAGCTTTCCGTCTCTGAGGAGTTTTGCTGGCTTTCACTAACATGACAGAAAGAAACTCTTCTCCCCACCAAACCCCAGGCTGTTATCTGCAACACACTGTGCATCAGCACACTGTGCACCAGCATCCTTTAAATTACTGGGAGGACCTTTTCCTGTTAAAGAGATTTATAAGCAATCACCCTTTGCCAAATCCAAACTGCTTATTATTTCTCAGGGCTGTATTTACCCACCAAGGCCAAGTACTGGGGTGGGGGAAGAGAAGATGAGGCCTTTCTCAACTATTCCAATAGTTTCACAAGACTGACAGAATGAGATCCACCTATACCAGTTATTCCACTATGCTCTCAACAGGTCAAAGTAAGTTGCTAGTTCTTCACTAAAATAACTGAAAACATGTTTGTAAGTATTGAAAAGCAACATTCACAGGTAGCTACATTTCAGTTCTCCACAGAAATCACATCTCTGCCATTTATCCCAGTATTCAAGAAGTTCCATGAACGCCATGGTCCTTAACTCACTTTTACTCTTTCAGTAGCGTAGAAGTGAGCATTAAGATGCAAAACCATATGTATCTATGTGGTTTTGCAGTAGCATTAGAATGATTTTTGTGGGGCGTTTTTTTTTTTTTAATGGACAAAAAAAAGTTACCTACCAGCTTCCAGGCACTGAGAGAAATGGGGAGAGGACTGGTCTCAGCATAATCTGGCTACACAAAGACTCACAGAACTAGCAAAGAATCTCAGATTTAAGCATAGGGCTACCTAGTTTTCTAGGAAAAAGGGAAAAAAAAAAAAAAAAAAGACACTGCAGTTGTCAAATCCTTGTCTTTCTGTATGTTAGATACTGGCACAAACCCTTTACTTATACTGCACAGAAAAGCAGACAACTCTAAATACACCTTAAATACTGAGACTCATTTTGCATCTGATGTCTGCAGCTTTCTCCTGTCCAAAGACTACTTTATTTTGAGATGAAACAGTATAAGTTGTTCATATGCAGTATCCAGGAATATATTCTAGTTATACTTACTGGTGCCTTCTTGTCAATAGGCTTTATAACAAACTTCTTGTCATTGAAAGAGATATTTCTGATTTCGCTCCAGGGGAACCCAATCTTTGGAGTCAGTCTGGAAAGAAGAGAAATAGTTTTAAGACATGATGCAATTAACTTTTTTCCCGCCACATTGCTTCTAACACACAGACTCAGTGGGACACAACACTTCCAACTCCCAACAGAGAGAAGACAGTAGTTGAACCAAAACCCCACAGCAGGAAAAGAAGCCCAGTCACCTCCCTTATAGAGTCTCGTCTCATTCTGGTCAGCCACCCTACTGACCTGTGACTACGCAATAGGGATGGTCTCTACTGAAGCCACACACTCAGCTTTACCAAACTGCTACTTTAAGTTCATTTCTTTTAAATCAGGGCCTGAAATCTGCAACATGCAGACTTTAGGCATATGGGCTGTGCTTCCTGGGAGCTCCTCATACATCAAGGGAGGCGTAAGCCGAAGTAACTCAGCTGCTCCACACACCTTCTAGCACCCACAAAAAGTCTACCCTGCTGTGTTACAGCTAGCCCAGCTACCTCCATCCTGCCTTCCCTTCGAAAGTACTGGGCAGGCACAAACACAACTGACAGAAGCAGATTTCTTGTCTTTTGTTTCCTCCTCTTGTTATTATCTAACCCATCCAATACATGTGTGTCTGGCATACGCTGAAGTGCCAACAATTATTTCTAGCAGATATTTGAAGACATGAGTATATAATGTTCAGCACTGAGAGAAACGTCTATCATCACTGAACCACTTGAGCTCTGTAAGAATCCTTTCTATGGAGCTCATTGGTTAAGGAAAAAAGCTGACAATTTTGGAGAAATTTGACTCATCACAGAGATGGAAAGCTACTACATAGCTATTTCATTGGGCCCAAGCGCACAAAAAAACCCAAACCTGCCTCATTTAAAATCGGACATCAAGAATAAAATACATCCTCTTCAGAGCTTACCATTCCCTAACCTTTAACTTAACTGCAAGGTTATGCAACACTGTATGTAACATTAAGAACTGTAAAGAAAATTATTTGATTAGACTACAATTAACTAATTACTCCAGTCTCAGTCATATTAAGTGTTTCAACCCTAGACAATACAGTATGGCAGACAACTAAAATAATTCACTTATTAGTAAGTTCTATTGCAGATTCACCTCTTTAATGCAGAAAAAAAAAAGCTTGAAAGCACCTAGAACTGTGACACTGACATAAAATGCAGTATAGAGGCTCACACCCCTATAGCACGGTCTCATTTTCCTCAGGCTGAACTTCAACAATGAATCTTTGCTTTTTCACCTTTGCCCCAGTCCCCAAATTTTGCACATACAAACCAGAGGTGAGGTACACATTACTATTTTCTTAGCCCCCATATCTGCTCAAAAGACTTAATTACATAGTAGCAAGAACTACAGTAGAAATAAGCAGTTTATTCCAGCACTGTATTTGTTTTGCAAATGCTCTCGATAGCTCTTTGCAGTCCAGGGCTATATTCTGTCTGCTTCTGCAGCTTGAAAAACCTGTTTGTGTGACCATGGTTACATAGCAAGACTAGTCATTCAAGACTAAAGTATTACATGAGCGAAACTACTTTTCTTTCAAGTGACACTCCTTGCTTTCTGGGTGACAGCACATATTAGCATTGCAGAAGAGACTGCATTTCTCTTTGCCATCTTAACAGAAGCTCCAGAGAGTTCCAATTAATACTTGGGTTGCATTCAAAGCTTTTTGGAGGCAAAGATGTAGGACAGGTGAAATCCCTTCTGTATTACAATGGTAGTCTGTTATAGATTAGTGACATGAAACCAATACTTGGACGGGGGGCAGGGACGCAATGACCAAACAACAGAAAAGTCTAGACCAATCCTTTATCTAAAAAAATGTCAGTTTTAACTTCCCTTCAATCCTTCAGTTGTGAAGTATTAGAAGAGACTTAGCAGGCTTAGACACAGCTGTTCTCACCTTCCTTTTGTGTTTATTTATAGACGTAGTCTATCATTTCCCACCTCTTATCCCATTAATAAAGGTTCTGCCTTTACCAAAAGGGCTGATTAAAACTATGCATACCTCAGTGAGACCTCATTTCATTCCTTGCTCCCAGTAACTATCTAGGTTAACGCTTCCCTGGATTCTGAGTGTTACCCAGCTTTGGGTTTGCGGCTATTTGTCTTTTTTCAAACCCAGGTAGTTGTATGCACATCTGCCATTAACTTCAGTATAAGAACAGCCTTAGATATCCAAACACTCTGCAGCTATGTTAGCCTCTCGAGGTTCTCGTATTGTACCCACTGCTGGCATAACTGGCACCTCAGTCAAGGAAAAGCTTGGTAAACTCCTTAGTTCAGGGTTCAGCTCTACAACTGTGCACTGTTTACCAGGTGGCATTGTACAACTGACATCTCTTTTTATATGTAGGAAGCATTAGCATGTAAGGCTACAAAGGTCAGGAAAGTCAAGAAAGCATAAATGATGTGAAAGCTCATTTCCTAGCACAGCTTCACCTACTGATCCAGAACAGAAACAGGAGCAAGCTCTAAACTTTGCCCTGATACTGTAAATGAGAAATGCCCCTTGGTTCCCACAGCAGCCCTCGCTCTGTGAGATCAGAGGTGAAAACAAAGGCCTTACTTATCATCCTTTTCATAGATGTTGAGTCCCAAGGCATCAACCCCCAGCCAAAGGTCAGTTCCTTTCTTATTCTTGATTTCAAAATAGTTGATTCCGTACATCTCCAGGTCTTGAGCAATCTTCAGGTATTCCAGCATGGCATTCTCTCTGGTTGAGACAGGAAGCAAAGCAGATGTCAGCCCCCCGTTTATCTGACTATTTCAGAAAGCACAAAACCCTTGGAAGAAACACATAACTCCTCCTAAACCCACACATCAAACAGGAGTTAAAAACTGAATGGGATTCACTTTAGAAGTTATGATATTACACCTATGAAAACACACACATTTACCAAACCTTAGTATTTCTGGACAGAAAATTAGCCACATTCATCTCTTTCAGCATTCATCCTCGTCTCAAGATACAATAGGAAAGGTACAGGATCTGAACCTTCTGCACCTGCCAGTGCAAATGCTTCAAGGTTAGACATACACCTTCACTTTTTTCCCCACTCAAAGTCATCACTGATACACTGTACATGGGTCCAGGATCTTCAGAAAGCCATCCCAGACACTTTTCAGCACCACTGCAAATATCCTACCAAGTTTTACTATGTGATTCAATGCTGGTCCAGAAAATATACACCAAGAGTTCCCTACACAGGCGACTCTTGGGAGTCTTATTTCAAAATCACGTTGTGGAACTGCAAGCTTAAGGTAATGAACCAGCAACGAAATGACCAGCCTAAGGAGCAATACAAAACACTTACTTGAGCATGCCACTGTGTTCAGCATGCCACACCTGGATCCGTTCTTCCCACTGCTCTCTGGAGAGTTTATGCTGGTCCATCACCCTATACAAAGAAAGGCAAATTAGCAAAATTGGCTTTATGTTCTGCCGTATCCATTGATGCCGAGTTTTGCTATAGTCTTACTGAAATATTAGTCCCACCCGTGAAGTCTTACTGAAATTAAAAGGAAGATCCTACTCAGCCCAAAGTCTGTGAATCAGAGCATTACAGAATGAACAAAAACCTTCTGCAAAGCCATTGTGGTCACCGACCAGAGACATGAGAGGCATAAGTAGAACACTTAAAAAAAAAAAACCCACAAAAAAAACCCCCACGCCGACAAAAAAATCACATATACTCTGTAGACACCAGCAGGTTAAAGCAAAGCAAAAGCTGGTGTCATTCCTGGTATTAGACACTGCTGCAGAGTGTCATCAGGACGCATAAACAGAAGCCATTTCTCTGGTAACAGAGACTTACCCTGTACAGGGGACTACGTAACCTCAAGACATGCTTTCCAGATACAAGCTTTTTAGGACTACAAGGACACACAACCCAGCCTTCTCCAGGGATGACATATCTAGACTGAACGCTGCTCTTTTCTTAAAGAGGAGACATTCATACTGCCAGTTACCAGCATGGCAGCAATGTTCAGGAAAGAAAAGCTGAATTCAAAAGTATACTTCCTCTCCCTAACCAACCCAAGGAGAGAGTATAAAAACATACTCTAATATGACAGAAAGAAAAAAATGAAGGAAAAAACTCAAATGCATGCAGTTCAATCGAAAAAACCAAACATGCTTTTAATGAAGCTCTTTATATTTAACTAGGATGCAAATTCTTGACTTTAAAAAGAAAGCCAAACAACAAAAAAACCACCCTAAATAAAATGGGAGACTGTATCGACCAACTCCTTCACCTTTGGGGGATCAGGCGCTCTGAATTGAGGTATCCAGGCTTGTGCACATCTTTGCTGTAATCTCCAAATTTGGCCTGCACAGCATAGGAGCCAAGAAGTACTGCTGTTTCAGGAGGACAGTAGATCTCATCGCTGAGGATCCCTTCCTTCACCTGCAGGAAGAAGAGCTTCTGTGTGATGTCCTGGATCAGCTCTTCAGGTACATCCTCTGGGAAGAACTTGGCACGGAATTTGAACTGGAGGGGATTCTCCTTTCTGATTTCTTGAGCGGAAACCTGAGGACAGAGGTGACAGCACAACTAAGCAGGGTTGCAAACAACAGAATACACTGCTTTTACTCAGAAAAAAGGATTAGGGGCATTTGCCTTCAGAGGCGAGTGACTGGCAACTCATTACTGGAATGCCTTAATTCTGGCTGCTTACTGGTATGAGAATACAGGGGAAATGCGTTACGTTTTCCAAAGCAGCCAGTGAAATTTTTTTTTGCACAGCAAACCTTGGTCACTGGAGAATGATTTTCCATGCTGTACGAGATGGCAAACCCATCCAAGTATTGTATTCATTTGAGAGAACAGCCCCCTGTCGTTAAACAGGTAAGTCACCAGCTGCCCCATCAAGAAAAACAGTTCATAGCCTTGCAAGAAATGCAAGTCCACAAAAAAAGAGCACATCAGAGGCATCAGTGCTCTGTTACAACTGCCCAGCTTTGAACTGACTTATCTTTCCGATTAGTGCAACAACTGATCCTGCACAAGCAGAGACTAAAACCCTCACTAACCATGATGTTCTTCCAGTCACAGCAAGAATAGCTGCTTCTACTCAACAAAGTACAAGATCAAGCTGCTGTTGTACATCTGATAAATGCTATAAAGCTTTCTACAATTCACACGGAGAGAAAGGGCAAACTTCCACCATACCACACCTCATGCAAACAGTTCCCATGAAGGTCAAGCTCTCTCTAAAAATAATCCTGGAGTTATGAGAATTAAGGAACAGTCAACAACAGGCACAAAGTTTACAAAGCTGCAGCAAATAATACACCAGAAATCATCTAAGCTTTAACCTTTGTTCAGCAATTAGCCCAAAGTCTGTTACCTTTTTATCAAGCTTCAGCCAAGTCTGGAATCCTTTGTTGTCCACATACTGAAGACCAAAGTACCACACTTCTCGCAGACCTATGGTTTTAACCACCTGAAACAGAAAGGTCAAATAAAGAAGTTATTGCAGGTAACGGTTCACTCGAAGTCACAGTATCCTCTCAAGTCCCACATCACCTGCGGGTGCAGGAAACAGCCTAAACCTCTCATCTGGCATCTCTTAATTTCATCTTGTTGACAAAGACATATAGCTGCCATAGTAGATGACAGCAATGGCATAGGCTAAGCTACTTGTCCCTCCCAGTTCCTAGAAGACAATTCTGGGGAAACCAGTAGACACAAACAGGGCAAGCGACAGACCACCAACTGCAGATTTGAGACAGACAATGCTTTTAGGATACTTAATTAGTTTTGGCTGTAGTTTCCCGCAATTTTTCTTACTGGTGAGCTAGAGGCCAGCAGTCTGTAGCTTGGAAGCAAAAGCTTTCTGGGGCTGGTAAGGGAGATAGGGAAAAATGCACCACTCTGATTAGCACTCTGTGAAGTACTGTTTGTGTGATGTTGACTAACGGGCAATCTGTAAGGTTTAGTGATATAAGCAGACCACAAAAATTGCATAGTAGTATGAAAAATGTCACTAAGCAAATATAACTTTTAAAGATAAAGAGATCAGTGCCTACTAGTTGAGGAAGTGGGATAGCTTCATAGCTAGACATTGTGGGGTGTATTCAGTAGGCTACAGTTTATATGCTCTACTTCAGCAGGGCCGTAAGTAACTAGTTACAACTACAGTTTATGTTAAAAAAAACCCCACAGCCCAACAAACAAAAAACCCCAAACTCCACAACTTTTTTTTTTAAAGGAGATGGGGTCTGAAAGTACTTCAGCCTTTACTTGACTACAATTCCTTTTCCCTCCTCCCCCAAAGTGGCTTGTTTCACCACAGAACAGACAAGTTTTCCAACAGCTAGATGTATTTTTAGAAGGGTCTGAACCAGGCTTTACTCAATCTAGCAGAAAAGCAGGGGTATGCTGAGCATAGTGCTTCCTGTTGCACAAAAAAAGTGTTGCAACTTTGTTAAAATAGAGTTGCATAAATCAAGCAGTTATCTGGTCATTATCTCTGAATGCCTCTTACAACAGAAAAAGTACTTTTTCTGTAAATCAAGTCAGAAAGCTTGCAAAAGTTCTGACCCCTCAAGTTCTTCCCAAAACCTAAAGGCAAGGAAGGAGAAAGTACTAAGCTAAACTTCATAATTTGACTATTTGAGTTCCAATACAAAGATTAAAGATGTTGATGTTTTATTCTGAATTCTGGGAAATGGGTTGTAGACTTCCTCCATAGCAAAACACGGAACAACTAAGAACCAAGGCACTAAATTCAAGATGGGAGATGCCTCCCCCACCCGCAAATGCATGAAATGCAGAAGCTAATCTTAAATCTGCCTGTTCCACCCAGAAATGCATTCGCTCCCAGAAACTGCCAGCTCGCCTCCATCTGAATTTCTTCTCCTTGTAGTCGGGATGGCACACGACTGCCTGGGAGGTACTCCAGCCAGCTGCAGAGCTGCTGCGTTGGTTCCCAGGACACTTCGGACCATTGTGGGGTAAACTCTGCACAGGTCGGGCCTGAGTGGAGCTGAACTCTATAGTCACAGGTTTCCACTATTTTTCCCTTTCTATAAAAAAAGTGAGCTATATTCCACCTTATGTGCAGGACACACACTAGCAAAGCCTAAAGCACAAGGGCACTGCCAGAGTAGTTTTGCTAGCTGACAGCCAGGTCGTCTTGTGGTTTTTAAAAATAGCCTGCTTCTTCAAATGCCCTTCCCCCTCTACAGTGCTTCTACAGTTCAAGTTGGGCCACTCCCCATACCTGCAAAAACCTGTTGCCTTCATATGCTTTATCTGAGTGTAAACTCCATCCAAGATAAGGGCCTAGCAAAAGGCTTGCACAGCAGAAGCAAAGAGAGGATGTCAGAACAGCTGCAGCTGAACATACAGTCTTTACCTTCCCTGTTTTTGTGCTGCACACTTCCACCTTAGTCTTCTCTTGATATGCAGAAATGCACTCCAACAAGGAATGGACTACAGATAAGAATTTCCAGTCACAGGTTTTAAACCTGAGCCATAGGATGTAAGGAGCAAATCTTCATGAGGTGATAATTTATTCCAACTGTGCAATAAGTGCTGCAACAAAAGTCTTCAGAAATCTAGAACTACCTAGACAGCAAGCTAGAATTATCTTGGACCTGAAGCATCCTGCCATTTTCCATGTTCTCGGGATTTTGTGCTTCTCTGCTGGAGGTCAAGAAAGTGGTTTCTTCTGCCAGACAGATGACCCTAACTCTTAACACATGCAAATGTTAGGGAATACATGGAGGACAAAAAAGTCCTCATTGAATCCTTGCCATAAGGAACATAGGAAAGGACATATTCGTACTGTCTGGTCTAAGGCACTGCTTTTAAAAAACTGGGATGTGGATTTTTGTACTCTTAGACACAAAACCAGAGTTCTCTCTTTTGGGTTAACATGGAAGGGGCTGAGGAAAAAGTCATCCCGATGCAAGGGTAATCAGTAGTGAATGAAAGGTCAAACACCAAATGGTGGTTCCATAAAAATGCAGGGTTTGTATGCACTTCACCAAAGTTCCACTCAACAAGTACTCAATGTTTATCCCACATCAGTAATAACCAAAAGGAATCCAATTTAATACTCAACACAATTTGTAGTACTCTATTTTGTACTGTGAAGTTCTGCAGCGATTATAATTTGATTTCCTCCTTTCATTCCCTCCAAGAACTCACTAATAATTTTTTTGTTTGTTTGTTGGCGTTTGGGGTTTGGGGGGGGGGGGGGGGGGGGGGGGGTTGGTTTGTTTGGTGTTTTTTGGAAAAGTACTTCTCACTGCACAGCTGCCATAAGGCCTAGCAAGTTCTAGCTAACTCACTGAAACAAGAGATTGTGCCAACAAAAACTTCGAAGGAATGGACATTGCTTAGCCAATTCTGCCTACCTGAGCTAAATGACCCTTTGCTATCAAGGCCAGCAGTGGACAAGGGGAGAAGTGCAAAAGGATTGCTGTAACACTTCAGTACTTGTAACTGAAGTCAATTCTTAGTTGTTTTTTTTTTTTTAAATTCCAGAACAGTATTTTTTTCTGCTCAGATCTAGGCCTTGCTTCAGTTTTGTAAGAGCAAGCTACTTCAGAAAACAATAAAAAAGCTTTACAAAGTGCTCTCTGTTTATTTTAGTTGTCTTTATCTGACCTTTGTAGGTCCATCTCCAAACAGACCTGTGCATTGTTAATGCAGTAGCAGAAAGAGTAACAGCAAGGGACAAAAGCGTTGGCTACTCATGCCCGTCACTTCCCTGGGAACCCCCAGAGGAAAGCTGTACAAGTCTCTGCTCCATCCTGCTGCACAGGGACTTCTCACAAGGTACACTGCTGTAGCTGCTGCATGGAGATCACAAACTCCTCTGGTTTCCCAGTAGTCTGGCAAATTTGAACACCTGTGGCAAATGGCTACCTCCAACCCAGCTTCTGAATGCACGCGGCTATGCCTACACTTTTGTCAGTCACCTCAAGACCTCATTCTGAAGGGTTTTATGTACAGGGACAACATTGCAACTTTGGAATTTAAGAAAGAAATAAGAGCTAAGCTGCATTTCAAAGCACGAAGTGCATTTTTACATGCTACCTATGCTGTCTAAAAATTTTGGATCCCTTATATCACCCAACATTGCTAGGAAGGCAGGTTTCACAGGAAAATAACATACCTGCAAGAATTTTTGCTTTTTTCTTTTACTGTGATGGAATTTAGAGATCTTAGTTCAGACTAGAGCCCTTTGATTGGAAGGTGGAGAGAAAAGAGAGAGGTAGGTTTGGAATCTAGACTTAAGAAAACATTATAGTGTGAGATGTACCCCAAGCTTGAACAACAAGAGCCCATACCAACCCTTCACTGACCTGATCAAACAGCTGTTTGCCTGTAGTGTTTGGCTGGATGGCAAACTCCAGTTCTGCATCCATAGTAACAACTCGAACATTGATCTAAGGAGAAAAACAAAAAGCATTGTTTAAGATGTATTGAAAGCTGTTTCTCAGTGTTAACACAGTACTTTGTGTACAATACAGTCTTCACGCTTTGATGCACTACCGTAACCTCTGTAATATACACACTTAAGACCCAATTAGATTTGTATTATCACACCAGCAAACTTAATTGGGGCACTGAATTTGCTGTCTTATCCAGATTGTCCTGCAGGTTTTCCCACTCAACACAGGACTGGACTGAGCTTCTAGTTACACAAGTTACAAGTTGACCATTTTAGAATTGACCATTTCCAGGCCTAAACTCCCCTAGAATAAGGGTTCCTGTGAGTGCACGGCATGCTTGCCTGCAGGCCATTCCTTGGATTACGAGAGGCCCTAATGACTAAATTAAATTTAAGACTTATAAATTAACTTCCATTTATATTAGAGCTGGAATTAATCTGAGGTTTTAAAGGCAAAAGGCTGCAGATTATTCTTATGAAGCATTAACCCGATAAACATTCATTCTTTCCCTCAAAAATCTACTCAACACATAAAAACAGCAGTTAAGGGTACTGAATGATACTACAGGGCAAGAGTTCACTAAGCTATTGCTGTTAGTGAAGAAACAACATAACCAGATTTGCTGCAATGGCAGTAGATTGCAAGGCAGAGGTTACTATTGTATACAGAAGGCAAGAGTGTTTAATGACAAGAAAAAGTCTATTAGCAGTTAATCAGGAGACAAAATGAGCAACTAAGCTTGCAGGGAATAGCATAAGGACCAGCAAAATGGCAAATCAGGAAGGATTATCTCCAACTGTTCCAACTACAGGAGACTATTGCTTGCAGTATTATACTAAGTCTCAAAAAAAACCCCAACCACCAAAAAACAAATTTAAAACAAACAAAAAAACAAAACTGGGATGATTGTGTAGTATAGTTCTACTAACAAATTTGTAGCTTGGTATTTTAAAGGAAAGAGAGAAAAAGGTGGACATGTAAGCACAAAGCTAGACAGCAGGTAAGCTACAGGCACATAAGATTCCACGACAATTTCCCAACATTTTTCACATTACAGAAAGCCAGAGCTAACAGATCAGGAGAGCCTGTTACAGCTGCAGCACTGGTGCCCAGTGCAGAGGCACACACTTTAAGAAATGAGAGGAAGGGGCAGAAGAGGAATAGAATCACTCACTACAAAGCCTTGACACTGCAGTAGTTTCCAGATACTTAATTATGTATATTTAAACTCTAGGAGAAACGTCAGGTAAATCAATGTTACAGTTAACACAAAACTGTGAATAGAACAAGTTGCCTCAGCTAGTTTTAGTCAAACATATTAGAACAGTTTGCATTCCTTTTTCAGCAAGACATGAAAGCATCAAGTGCCTTTTAGCCTTTATAGAGTTGTTTCTTTCTGCTCTCTCCCAGATGCTAGAGTACCCTCCTATAGGAAGATAACTGAAGGCAGTTTCCAAGTCATGGAACCCCAGAACTGAACCAGAGAAGATGATGCTTAGATGCCCTGTCACTTACAAGCTGTACTTTTAAAACACAGTCCTTTAAATCAGGATTTTTTTTTTTTAAAAATCCTCTAAAAGCAACAAGAAAGAACAAGCACTAAAGGTTTTCCAAGAGCTCCTTTTCCCAACTGTAGCATCTGAGATCCGTAATGGAGCATGGAAGTATGCTTAAGGCTTTCTTCCTGTGCCTTAAGAATCAAAAGTTTCCCAAACACCATTTCCAGCGTAGGAAGGGAGAGGAAGTTCAGATACCAAATTCTCAGGAACAGCAAGGCTGCAATTCAGAGATGTGACCTTAAAAAGCTCCTGTTGCTTAATCCCTCTCTTAACAATAAATCCTTAATCATATTCTAATCCCTTTCTACCCCCTTCAAGAAAACATATGCTCATAATCCACAGTTCTGTATTGTGCAAGTTACTGTACTTCTGGCTGAAACGCTGCAGTGGGTGTAAAACAAGTATCGCTTTACACACTGGAGAACTTGAGTGGATGTGCTTCCCACTCCTTCCCAGAAAACCTGCAGGATGTTGGCTGAGCAGAGAATTCCAGCTGGTGTCAGTACCTCTGTCTTGCGCTCTACCTCCTTAGTGGTTATCTGCTAGTAAAAAGAGGTGAACTCCCTAGTCTAGGGGGATACTCTGTATTATTTCAAACCTAAAAGACCCTTCTGGATACAGTCCCTTTCCCAAAGGATCAGCTACATAGTGAGCTATTTAGTGCTAAAATCATCTACCTGCTATATCTTTTAAGAATTATTTTAGTATTAAGACTAAAATTTGAAGTAATCTGCTTTCCACCTCAACCATTTAAAGCCATAAGCATGTAGGCACATGACTACTTGGTTATCCAAAAAGCTTTCAAGGACACTTGGGGCATACGGTAAAGGTTAATTTCTGTGTTCTTAAAGGGCTGAACAACCAGCAGGATAAAAAGGAATTCCCTGGTGTGCCCTCAGACAAGCTGCTAGCCGCACGACAAGGGCAGCAAGAAGAGACAGGGCCTCAAGCAATGTCACTTCAATGAGTTGATGACTGCCTGGCAAAACCCTTTGAGTCTCTTTCATGCCATATTAAGTCTTCTTACTTCTCACCTCCAAACCTTAGCCTTGAAATCAAGAATATAATGGTTTTAACAGTGTTTCTAAACAGATGCCCTACAGAGAAGCTGGTAGTGAAACAGGCAAACAGAGCTTAACCCACTTGAAACCCTGGTTTAGACAGTCTGAAGAAACCTTGACATCTTTTAGACTGAGACACAACCAGTTTGGCATTCAGCTCAGACCACATGAAACTCCCCATGGCACCAAGATGATTAAGTCAAAACACCCAAGGGTGCTAACAGAGTCAAGATATTGTTGGGGAGAAAACCAGGGAACAACTCAGACTAATTTGTATCAGCAACAAAAAAAGCAAGACACAGTTAAGACAACTTTCACAAGTGAAGTCCTGCTTACCCTGTGTAGGCAAGGCAGGTCATTTGTAAGATCCCCATCAAACCCTGGCAGTTCCCCAAGACAAAACTGAAGCTATAACCAAAAAGAAACCAGTTTTTAATTGTTTCATAGCACAGGTGCATGGAGGTGGAGAGGAACACATGGCTGTTATACATGAAAAAAGGGTTTTTAAATACACATAGCATGCTAAAAATCCTAGACAGTAAGATGTAACTTCCTTCTCAACAGGCCAGTGCCATAACACTTTATGATTACACTTTTATGTCTGAGACTAACATACTCAAAATGAATGACAAATAGGGCCTTAGAAGGTTTGCTTGTGTGTACGAAAACATTACAGAAGACAAGGACTTTCCTCTTCTCTTGTCTTAGGGTGCATAAAATTGGTAACAGATTCGATCCAGAGGGAAAAAACATGCTGTTGAAAAGACAACACCATTTGCATTAAAAGGAAAAAAATCTCTATGCATTGTAAGAGACTACAGAAACCAAAGAACTTACTACACTGGGTGACTGAACACTAATTCCATGACATCAGACCGTTCAGGGTAGACTGTAACGTGTTACCTACTTTTCCAACTGGGACAAGAGAGTGGAAGTAAGATGAAAGACTTAACATCTCTTCTAATGTTAAGTCAGTAGATTGATCTATGGAACACTGCAGCCTTTCAGAGACTGTGCACTATACAGTATCTAACTTGGCAAATTAACATGCCATTTGAAAAACATTCAGAAAACTTTGCCTCTTATGGAGGAAACAAGCTGCCAACCAGCTGAGTGGCATCATCTCCTCCGTGCAAGATCCAAGGCATAAACAGGAATCCAAGATGACATTGCCTCTTCAATTCCTTCCTCTCAAACACCCAATTTCCAGGTGTGTTGGACACTATGCATACGTAGGTAGTTTCTCCTAAGGTCTCTCTTGAGCTATACAGCCTGTTGGTCAAGAATCTGTCTCCAGTTGCAGGTAACATGGTATCTCTGAAGTTAACCATCCCCCACCCCTCCCCTCCCCTGCCCTGATATTGCAGCTCCACTGCAAAATATCCTACACTCAAAAGGAAAAGGAAGGCAGAACAGGGAGAAAACCCACAGCCAACACACACAGTAAGCCATCACGGATATTTTGCACCTTGATGCATGAAATCTAATACCTCTTAAGTCCACCTGCATAATAATATAGTTCAGTAGAACCATGAAGTTGTGCAAGTAAATTTAAATACCATACAATTATTTCCAGTGAATATATAAGATAAAGAACAGTAAATACCAACTTTTACCCATACACACAAGACAAACCAGTATTTCATGTGTTGCATATCATTATAATTATGCAGTTCTAAATACCTCAGACAATGCTCAGGAATATTTTCTTCCTCTTTCCAAGCAGGGATAAAGACCAGTCTCTTAAATAGCAGGTTTACAAGTGCAAATGTTAGCGAAGTATCTTCCCAAGTGGTGGCAATTAGCAGTATCATAGTGTAGAAACCTAGATAGGCATGCCTTCTTTCTTCATCACTGGATGTCTGGAAATCTCAGGCAAGTAGCTAGTACACGTACAGCATTTAAGTGCTGTACCTGCACAACACATACCATGAAAAACAGCATGCGGGCCTATTAAGGTTTCTTGCAAATAGGCAAACTGACCGTACAGCACGTGGACATACTTGTGCTGAAGGAATACGGCAATCTTAACAAATAAGAGAAAGCAGTGGTAACAAGAATACTATTAAGCAAGCAGTAGTATTAAGCTTGCATCCTCACTTCTGCAGGTCTAATCCTTCACCAAATAAGCAACAGCTACCATTGTACTTGTAGTAAAAGACTTCTGCCCTGAGTTGCGATGCATCTGCACAGATGAAGCAATCTCATTTCAACCTTAGGCATCAGGCCTCTTCATAGCCACATGTAGCGATTAGGTATCCGGTAACAGGAAAAATAAACTCATGTAGCAGCATCACAAAGGCACTGAAACTGCTCTCTCTTCTTCCATCTTCTTCCATGCATTAGTGTTCATTGGTTCCAGGCCCAAAAATAAAGATTGATATTGTGCTAACTGATGGAGTAACTGTAGTCCCAGCTCCTGGTAACTGTTTTTGGAAAATTTTCAACTCTGATTAAAGAAAAAAATCCTACAGGCTCCAATGCTCAGAGCTGACATGCTAACACCTTGCTGTCTGCGTTTCTCTGTCCTCTACAAGTTACTTAAGTCAACTTAAGTTCAGAGACCGTGGAGAGGAGAGGATAACTCTGGGAGGGTAAGTAGCACAAACAACTGGAAAGATATTTGTTCAATTTTTTATATTATTCTTCAGTACCTAAAAACATCAACATGTCAAGAACACAGCACTTAGAGCCAGTTCTGTTTCTTCTCTCACTGAGTAACCTGTCTGATGGATCAGACCTCATCTAATAACATATTTTATGTGGCCCCATGTGACAGACTAGGCATACAACAAAATTTGAGCCATGTGAAATTACAACTGAATGACAAGTTGCGCATCTGAATTCTCCATAGCTTCTGTCAAAGCAGGACACAATATCATGAATATCAAGCAAATTTATTTTATGATATCAAATTATATAAAAAAATTTGATTTGCTGATGCAGGACCACCAAAGCACGGCTTCCCTCCCAGTTGGGCTCAGCACCTTCATCTTGCTGGAACTACTGTAGCAACACATTCTGACCTGTAGGTCTGAGAAATAGTTACAGGTGTTAACTTGGAGAGGTCAGAACAGACAAGAGGCAGGTGAAGGGATGAACAAATTACAGGCCTGCAAACAATGGCTTGCAGCATGACTGAAGACAAGGATGTGGTCTATTACAATCCCCAGAAAAACACCCCATTTCCTGGTATGATGCTATTGCATAGAAGGAAAAATTACATTCTTGTGTGTATGTGTCACCAGAAGCATTACAGGCGACTGTTCTGTTCTGCTTCCCTGACGACTTGCTGGTTGGAATGCTGTCACCCAGATCTGAATGCCTCTTTTGGAAGGGAGCAAGATATTCCAGGAAAGTCTGCACTACTCTGCAGGTCAGGTGGTTTTGGGTTGGTTGTGGGGGTTTCGGGGTATTTTTGTTTCAAACTGGAGTTGATTTGTTAGCATGGCACTGATCTCTTCCAAACGCAGTTGTCTGAAACATGATGTATCTATAGAGAAGACAGCAACTTTTAAACCCACAAGGCGAAAAATACCAAAAAGCCCTCTTACTTTCTTTTCCTGTTACCCAGCCTGCAAAATAAGTGCCCTGATATCATCCACTCCAGCAATATGTAACTACTTCCACACAGCCTTCAGACAGCATAGGTTCAAGTCCTCCCCAGTGCTACATTTTTATGATTTAAAGGGTCTCCATGAACTAAGATGAGAAGGCAAATGACAAACCTGCAATTTCTTTTCTATGGGAAGGAGACTCTGATTCTCATGAGAGTGCGAGAGAGATGTACAGCACAACACTGAAGAAAGCCTTTCACACGCTCCTACTCTGCTCCCATGCCAGAATCATTTCTGTGCTACCTGCCCAACACACCTAGCATTTCAGAGAAGGCAGTGGCAGCACAGCAAAACAGTCCTGAGCGTTCCCTTCCAGACTGAAGAGCACACAGTTTGCTGACAAGGGAGAAAACAGCCTCATCAGTTCACAAAACACGAGTAGAGGATGGTCTCACTGGCATCCACTTGACTGACAAGGCAAGCTCATTGCACCCATTTAACCGACCCAGTTTCTCAGCATACCATGTTAAATCAAAAAGACCAAACTGCAAATGGAAGGACACATTCCATTTCAAATCTCGTGTTAAACATTGCTTCCTCATTGCAAATAAATGGGAACATTAAGTCACATTCCACTGAAATTCCTCCGAATCCATGAAGCACTTAAGTATTGCTGTACTTGCAACAGGTGAAATTAGAGTCGAGTAGTCTGGTCTTTGTTCCTTAAAACCTTGCTCACCTTCCCAGAAGAGGGGGAAATACCATTGAGGGCAAATACAGTTGCATATAATCTAGAAGGTAGTAGTTACTTTAAAATTGTCTAGCGTGGTTGTTAGCCTTAACTACTAGTCAACTTTAATGCAACAGCTTGTACAACCATATTTTTTTTTGTAGTATTCTTATGTATTTAAGGAGCAATAACTGTATCAGCTATACTTAACTTTAATTTCTTAACTTTACACTAAGTTTACTCAAGGCAATAGGATCCCAGGTATTTGCTGCTCTTGTGTAAGGTGAAAAAGCCTTATAACAACTTAAGAGGAAGATCTTCTGAAGAGAAAAAAAAGAAAAAAAGAAAAAAAAAAAAAAAAGAGTACTTTGAGGGGAAGCCAAGAATAATTTTTAAGTGAAATTTGTAAGCTAGACTCTTTTGGATGAAGGGGGTGGGGGGGGACGCTTATGTGTCAGGAAAACCTTGAATACCCATATCTGGGGAGTCATCCAGAAATTCCAGTTTTAGCAAAGCAGGTTGACTTTTCAGAACAAAATCCTCCCTCCCTGCCAGCATACACAAACAGATCATAAGAAAGCCAACCTATTGAGCTTGCTTTTGCAGCCAGGTCACTTAACTCTTCTTCATGAGATAGCACAAAATCTTCCTTATAATTAAGCATGAAGATAATCCTAGCACATAAGTTTAAACTTTTTTAGTTTAGATGAGCAGAAGAAGATGATATACTAAATTACCTGCCTATCTCAGTTTCCTTAACCAAAGCCTGATATATCCTCTGTCAGCACATAATAACTGCATAGCAGGCATCTGCATGAAAAGCTGAGAAGCAGCCATGGCTGTAATCCAGTTCTTTACCTAAGGTCAAGCAATAACGTCCTGCATGCCATAAGATCATGAAGATTCCATGCAGGTGTGGCAAGCTCACATGACACCACCTCCGATGGCCCCGGTTCCCAAATGCCTAGGTCTCAGCCAGACTTCCAGCACCTTCCACCACCTCTAGTCAGCTCCATACAGTTAACATTATTTGCTCAGTGAAACAGTAAAAACAAGCAAGTACTCTTCCCAGAGAAAAATCTTTCTTCACCCACCAAGGTTTCCCCCAACTCTTCCTTAACAAGCAACCTACATCATTCTGTCTTGAGTTAGGAAGAAGTAAAAAAAATTGAGACACAGATGCCTTATTAAAATTTTAATTTTTTTTTTTAAATGTTCTGGCAAGACATAAAGCAATGCAGTTTGAGCCTGAAAGGCCCCAGGATATTGCCCTTAAACAAAGCGCTTGTGCATTTAGGAAGCCGATATGTTCTTCATGCAAAACATTTGCTCTCACTTTCTGTGAGGGATCCAAGAATGGCTTACTCTGAACACAGACAACATTAAGAAGCAGAAGGAGGGTTTATGGTGTTCTGTTGAAATACATTAAGTTTTAAGACTTTCTGATGCTGTATAATACTGTTAGCATTGTTGGAATGTCTGTGTACAAGCTAGAGCCTATTCTTTACAGAAGGAACACACACCAGTGACAGCAGGCTCAGCGCGGCACTGCTGCTTGGACAAGCCATTTGCCCTCAGTGGATGTTAGGATGGATTTAGGAACACTGACTGCAGCAGCAACAAGAGGTCCTTTGTACCTAAAGGATAAATACAAAGGGAATCTACAGGCCACTGGAACAAACTCTTTCATGCACAGACTGTTTTATCATGACTGCTGTTGCATCTAATTAAACGTAATGAAGTTGCAAGACTAAGGCTTTACACATGAAGTTTAAACAAAAGCCCCACAACCAATCCTTAAATAAGCTTTATCTCACTAAGTCACTCAGAGTCCAAGTGAATCAGATCATCTTTCGTGGTCTTCCATCAAAAACATCAACATGGGGACAAGTGTAGATAAAACAGAGGTTTAAGATGTCAAGTTTTATTAGGATTTAAGAATCTTGTAAACAATGTAACATCTCCAATATTTATATGAGTCAGCTACATAAAGTAATATGATCCTTCTGTGATTCTTGTAAGGGAAAATAAAATTAAAAAAATGCGGAGTACATCATAGTCTTGATCCAGAACACAAGCACAATTTCATACCTCTGCTTGGCTTTTTCATTTGGAAGTGACAGGCACACAACAATTTACGCAAAAGTCAAACTCCACACTACCAAGTCGCAACAAACAGTGAAGAGGTCTGAAGGCATGAATAATCTAAATAAAAGCTGTAATAGCCTCAGAGCTTCCCCTGAATCCAAGGCAGATTCTACACCAATACTGGTGCCTTTTATTCCAAAACTTATGCAGAGGCATAGGTTCTAACGACATGCATGGAAAACCCAGAGCCATTCCGAAGAGTCAGAAGTCTGACAGATACTCACCTGGAGACCCAGCAGCCACACAGCCTGTCAGTGTACAGCTCTCAACACCTTCAGTAGTCCCGGCATGAACAGTACTAGCACAAGGTATGATGGTTGTTCTTCAGGGGTGGACAACCAGCACATTATATTGGAGCAGAGTGGGCTGTGTGAATGCAGGGAGAGCCTGTGACTGTAAACAAATTGTTTAGAGGAAAGTAGCCTTTTTTGGGCTGCTTGTTTCTGTAGGGAGTAGATTGTGTTTCTTCCACACTGGAGAATCAATGCTGGGGAAAGATACTTTAAACAGGACATTTTTATTTCCACTGTGTAGAACTACTCTTGAATTGGGGTTCTTTCCAAGCCAAAAAGCCTCTTCAGATACTTGTTTCCCAATTACTTGCTAGAGAAACAGTAGGCTTCTGTCACTTCAAGTGACAGCAGAGTTTGCGTTTCAGTTTGTACAGCCAAGTTTCTACAGTTTCTGTGACTGGTGTTTTAGGCCAATAGCTCAAAGAAAATGAGATGTCTAGCTGGAACTCCAGGTAGTCAATTGGCAGGCAAGCCAGATTAGTAGCTTTGAAAAGGCTTCTCTCAGAGACCTAAATTATTATTTAATCTCACAGGATTATGCCGTGAGCGTTTAAGGGGACCAAGAACCAGCTGTTGGAGAAATGTTCTCAACAACCATGCTCTTCCTAGATGGAGATGTTATAGGACACAAAGCAGTATTTTCATCAGATGCAAACTGGAAAAAGCTCAAGGATGTTCAAAGGCATGGAATAATTTCCATGCAAGGATCAACTAAGCTAGTTAGGACTTCTCAGTTTGCAAGAAAATTAACTGAGGCTAGGATATAAGAGCACATAAATTAATGAGTTACATGAACAGGGTGGACAAAGACCACATGTTCATTGCGCTATCAATAGTATAACTACAGGGCATCACCACTCTGAACAAGAAAAAGGCTTTTTAAATAGTGTTGTAGCAAGGAGTTTTTTAGATAACTTTCCAAACAGTGTGAAGGTTATCTAGGACAGCCTTTGTTAAAGCATACTGTGGATGCTGGAATTCACATGGCTTCAAGGGGAAACCGGACAAGTTCACAGAAATCCATTTAGTAACTCATTATATAGGAACTTCCAGCCTCCAAAACCTCTGCAGCAGCTCAGAGGAAAGCAATGATGTGTATCTTTGAAATACTCTTCCTCAGGCATCAGCTTTTGGCCAACATCAGGGGTATACTATCAGGCTACAGGGGCTTTCTGCCTCACCTACAAGGCCAGCCATGCTCTTACAGAAGTCTAAGTGCAGAAGGGACATGAACCCCATTTACTTAACAAGAAATAGCAGTTCAGCAAGTCACACAAGACCTGGTAATGATGTACATTCATTCTGCATTCTAGATAAGAATCCATTTGTCAAAGAGGGATTTATCGATTCAATACCCTACCCTTCTGTTTTACCTGTTCCATAATCAGCGTCTTTCATTTTACCTCATGGACTTTGGTGGAACGTACCACATGGTATTTGCGAAATTTATGAGTGGGATTCTGTGATGTGATCACCTCTGATAGCTTGATAACCTGATTTACATCCTATACATTACAATGCTTACACTTCCCAACAAGGTACTTCAAACAGTACAAAACAGGTACTATTTGCTCCCTGATAAAGGTAGGTCATTGCAAGTCCTGGAATGTCACCTAAGCACAAAGAGATTGCTCTTGAGAAGCTATAGATCACACAGGGAAAGTGATTGGAAGGATCAGCAAAATACCACTTCCTGACCCCTCAAACAGCTTGAGGGCTTCTGAGATGAAACTCTTCACAGGCCCTTCACTACAGAAGTGTGATGGCAAACAAATATGCACCAGTGATTCCCAAAGCGTACCCAGAGAATAGTGCAGGCAGAAAAAGTAACTTTCAAAAGTTTCCTTGCACAGCTGCATCAGTTTTTAAAGGCAAAAGCTATTCTCTCCTACAGCGAGATCACTAAATATCAATTACGCAAAGCCACCCTCTAATTCACACCACATACTTTGTACACCAGGAACTTTCTATGATCACTTATATCTACAAAGACAAAAGGTTGTGAAAGCTTAGCTTGCTTAATTAAAGTGTACTCGGCAAGATGTTAAGAGTAACTTTAGCTCCCACAAAGAGCTCTGAAGCCCAGATCTTACCATACAGACTTTTAAGTCCTCTACCGGGCTACACTGGTTAAATTCAGGCACCCCAGTATAAATGTGAGATTCTTTAATCTCTACTTCTTCAGGCAGCTCAGATCTGCTCTATGCATCTGCAGAATGGTGGTCTCTTGGCAGAACTGAGCATCTCTACACCCATTTCATAAGTGTGTTCAGGATTCATCAACTGGATGCCTATTGACTCATCCCCAGAGAAGCCTCTCACACACATTACACACACAGAGGCTGTAATAATCACAGCAAATACAGATAATTTCATGTAAAATCAAGACAGGAAGAGATGGTGATAGTGATGCCTCTGCATTTTACAAAACAGCTAGAGCTGTTCATGAAACTGGGAGGGAGAAGCAAGAGCACAATAACCCTCTCTCAAAAAGGGCAATTCCACACTCCCTTCCCAAAGGTAGCAGGCGGCTACAGACTTACTGTAGGGGTGTCAGCACCTCTTCCGTTGAGCCTACACAGTAAGTAGCCAAATACAAGTCTTTGGTCATCAGGCAACAATTTCTCTAGCTTAGTCAATTAGAAGATGAATCCTGCATGTTAATTCTTAGACTTCGGATTTTTACTTTAATTGAGAGCTGATAGTATCAGGTGCTCATCAGTCCCAGCTGAGCACATGGCTGCTACTCATGCGCTCTCAAAGATGAGAGCGGATGCAGAGAAGGCAGGTGATTTTTCCCCACTATGAAGTAGGAATTAGGAGAAACAAAATCTGGATCTGAACAGATGAGCAATATGGAAGCAACATGGTTAGCTGCTGTACTTGAGCTACGTCTTGTTTCCAGCCTCACATAGCAAAAATTTTCTCCCTTTCCTAGGGGAAAGGATCCCATACATGGCTCAGTAAAAGCCAGACACTTCAGTTGCTTCTGCAAAAAGCTGCACTGCTCAGCTCACAGGCTAAATTTTTATCTAATGCTGAAACCAGGCTTCAAAGCAAGCACACAACACAGCTAAAATACATTACTTAACAGTGTGCAGTGTGGTTCACTGATCTTAGGCAGCACTGCCTTCCTTCAAGGTCAATTGAGTGATTATGGGATTTGCAGCGTGCATAAAGCTCTTTGGACAGAGTGCCAAACAAGAACAACAGTGATTCGGGAATCTTCAGTGGTCATCAAGACGACTTATTCTCAAAAAGTCCTGACATACCACAGCTTTTTTTCATGGACTGAGGAAGACGTTCATGTAGGCGGAGGGAGGAAGAACAGGAAGGCTTATCTCCCCCCCTCTGCCCTTTAAGAAGGCTAAGAAATTCTTTAAGCAGTGACTAACATAACAGTTAACACCCTTGATTTCTCTGGAACAGCTAACATCCCAGAACAAACTGCCCTCAGAAATGCTTACTCAGCTCATGCAGTAAATAAGGTTTTTGGCACAACTGTGAGCTCATTCTCTTACAACTTTAGTTGCGAACTACTCCTTACATTTACTGTTAATAGGACCCTCCACCTTCCTTTTGCAGCTATGAGTGGGAGTTCTCACATTTGGCATAGGGAAGCTTCCTTACATTTCCATTTTGCACCACAGATACACCTCCTGGTATCAAGTATGCTATACACCAAATCATCCGATGTACTGCAATTGGTGCTTACAAGGAGAGTGTAAGATTTTATTCCTGGCTAAATCTATAACTATCCATAAGCTAAGAGTATTTTAATTAATTATAAGCACTTAAGGATATGAAAATATATTTTTATTTCTGTCCAGTTCTAGCAATCTGCTGTGAAGAACTCAGACAAAACTGCTATGTGTAGTTAAAAGATACATAATCAAGAATAAATTAGGAATATCTGAGAACAATTATTATTTGTATTTAGCATAAATTCCTGTCACTACATTTGCATCTCTTTGGCCTAGCTTGTCATAAACCTGTTGAACTTATGATGCCATAACCTGTTCACAGACAGCTGAAGGTTTGGCAGAAGACTTGCATGCTGTCTTCAAGGACTTTTTTTCAGAATTCATGTATATTCAGCATCAAACAGGTATGGAGGACTTGTCTAACCACCTAATGCTTAGCACACACTAGCACATTATTAACAACAAAACGGGTGGGAAAAAGCTTTTGAGTCATCGGTTCCTGTTCCCCACTCCTACAGGCAGCAGCATTAAATCGTCTCCTTGTCAAGCTTTATGTTAAGGGATGTTAGGTCCTGGAACAGTCTCCTAATAAGAGCAACAAGGAGTAAAAAAACCCCACTCCTACCCACCCACAACACCAACACCACCAAATCCAAAAAAACAAACAAAAAAATATCCTAAACCACACCACACACACTTGACTGCTCTAATGTTTAAAAGTCTCTTGAGCCACGAGTTCTGCTTAGAGCAATTCTTCCTCTTCTTTGGCATTTGAACCTTTACATTTTATACAGGTGAAGGAAGAGGTAACTTCTTTAATTCTGCCATGCTAAACCAGCCAAGCACTCTCTTATTGTGAAGTGGTTTTCTGCCTCTAGTCATCCCCAAACCCTTCTCTACATTCAGCTTTGAATTTGTCTCTTCTGGACACAGGTAAGGGCAACTTATATTCAAGGAAAGAGTTCGCTAGCACCTTCTATTAATGCTTTCTGTTAGAGAAACCCTATGCATTGCAGATGGCATGCACAAGACAGTCATACTACCACCGATGAACCCATATCCTCCCATCCTATATAGTGAGGCACCTTCTTCCTCCACACCTCCAAGTTTAACTATTGCAATGGGACCTTCTTGCCCCAGCCCTTCAACCCCCTGTATATGGTGGTCCTCTGCATCAATAATACCTCCCCCTCAACAGCACGGCATTAGCAGATTTCATTAGTATGCTCAGCTTTCTGACCACAGGCTATTAGTAAAGGTATTAAAAAATGGTGCTTCTGGATGTCATTCACTTTATTTTCTCTTCAGCACCAGAAGCTGTTAGACTGCATTTACTGCTGTGCTCTCCTTACACATTTTATACGCATACACACAAGTATTACAGATTCTTGTGTGACACTACATCAAATGCTCTACTGCAAAGCTGACTTCATTTCTTGTGAAGCTTTAATTTTTTTTTTCTCCCAAGAGGAAATTAAAAAAAAATAAATAATCTACCTTCGATAAAGTAACTGCTGGTAGGTCAGATCAAATTAACAGGTCTGCAGACCAGAGATCATATTCCCTTCTTCAGTAAGCACTGTTCATTAGCCCACAGCCATGCTGTTCTTGCCACAATTTATTAGACTGGTTTGTTTTGCAAAAGGATGTAATTCAGCTGAAACACCATCCATTCAGTGAGTCAAACAGAAATAAACTGGTAACACACACCTAAGAAAAACACGGAGTGCATGCAGGCACTACAGCAATGAAAAGATGTAAAGCTGAGCAAATAAGTTTATTTAGCATTTCACTTGTTTCCAGATAGCATAGCAAGATTTGGACAAGATGACATCCCTTGCATTTCCTTACATAATAATTCACCACCTGTGAAGCCTAATGAACCTCTGTACAGACTAGATGGAAATTATGTATCTGAACTGTTGATGAACTCCCAGCCATCAGCCCTTATGAACTGCTACAAGTTATATATTTATAGCTTACCTTAGAGAGACCTCATTACTTTGTAACTGTCAAACATGGCAGACTGACTGTATTCGAATTATAAATCAACACTTGCCTATACTAACAAATACATTTATTTCAGATATTTTTTTTTTACTGTTACTAAAATTTGAGTGCTATAAACATGCATCAGATCCCACTAATTGTGATTAAACATTACCACAAAATCTGGAATATAGTTCGCTTTCTAGCACTTTGGTACTCCATTAAAATATGTTCTAGTGTTAATGGATTTACTATTTTTTTACTGTGAAAGAATAAACTACATGATCTGTAAGCTTTGTGCATACATGCTTAATTTTTTAAAACCAACAGTTTCATATAAAAGGTTTAACTTACTGGTTTTAGGGGGTGTGGGTTAGCATTGCCAAAGTTTTGCTTTGGCATCTTAATCTTTACTTATAAACAACTGATGACCAGTGTTTCAAACTCCCACAGCAGCATGAAGTCTGCCAAGCAACATCATATTTACTTCTGCCATGCAGACAAGACACATGCAAATAAGCGTAGGTAATAAATATTTAGTAGCCATGTTAAACACCTCTCAGAAACAAACTGCTTCCCTGTGCGTCCCAAGAGTTCATGCTATCATTCCTCACGCATGCCAAAGGCTGTTGTCACATTCATCCTGAACACAGTTCTGCCTCTGGAGTGACGGCTTTACATTCTCTCCCCCGGCCCCCTGCAAACGCACAGGAATCCTATTTAGCTGTATTAAGACCAAATGAGCTGGGTTGGGAAGGATCCAAATCCAGTCTCAGTCTGAAGCAGTCAGACCAAACAGTGTGTTTTATTAAAATAACCTCTGCAAAATTCCTTTTTGTTTTACAGTAAGGTGGCAGTTAGCCCTACTGAGCAGCAGATTAAAAAAGGCACTTATATTGTACAAGCTACTGGCATGAAGCCGCGTCCATAAATCCCAGCTAGTAGGTCACATCTCAGAAATCATTAAAGTACAGCTGTCCTTCCCCAGAAGGCAGCAGTTTACACCATCCATTTCTGTTATTCAGTGGCTAGTAAGCAAAGAAACAAACAAAAATCACCATCTATGACAGAATATGAACATAGCCATGCCAGGTAAAAGGATGAATACAGCTGTTTGATTTTTGGTGGGGTTTTTTTGTTGTTGTGATGTTATTTGGTGGGGTTTGTTTTGGTTTTTTTTTGTTGTTGTTGGGGGTTTTTTTGTTTGTTTGTGGGTTTGTTTTTTTTTTAAGAGATTAAAGAGTCTTTCGACACCTATCCATGGCTTCCAGTATGACTTAGTCCTAAATCAGGATTTCAGATTATTCTGACCAAGATATTTCAAGAAAGCACTCTGTAATTAGCAAATGGCTAATAAGGCTGAGAGAGATTATTCACACACAACCTTTTATATCCATGCATTATAAATTATATATTTGTTCCCCCAGTTGCAGAAGGGTCCTTCCAGTATACATTTTTATATGCAGTAATATGTCACCTCCTACTGATGAAATACAGCCAAAGAAACTGAAAACGACTTGGTACCTTTTTTTTTTTTTAGTTGGTTTACAGAAACTGCAATCTAAATTAACCTAACCACTTTTTTCTTTTTTTTTTTTTTTTTTGGGGGGGGGTGGAGTACATTAAATCTAACTTTAATGTTATGGTGGTAAAACATCAATTGCTTATTACCATAAAGATAAGCCTGTTAACTCTCATTTCACAGAGTGCAGCTAATACTCGCTTGAGTCCTTCACTGTGCTGTATTTTAAGAAATACTGCCTCTATTGAAAATAGACAGCAACAACAATTCGTTCTGATTATGCTCATCAGGGCTCAAAAGTGTGCCTGGTCCAACGACTGCTCAAGGCTTCGCATCAGGCAGTTGGTTCCCCAAGGGAATTAATAGTTTCTAACCAGCAGACTTTAAAACAAGCAAAATATGCACTATGAGATTCGGGGGGGGGGGGGGGGGGGGGGGCGGTTGTTGCATCAAGAAAGTGACAGGGACGAAAAAAGATAGTCAAGTTTGTTCAATTTAAAAAAAAAAAAAAAAAGGAGACAAAAAGAAGAAGCAGGTTTTTGATAGTGACTAGTAAAGAGCAGCGCGGAGAAGTGCGTTAAGAGTCCCTGGCATTAGCTTTTTAGCAAAGCAAGGGGAAAAAAGTTTCTCCAACGTTTACAGGCACATGCACGTTTCCTGTAGAAAAACGCACAGGCCATGCAAATACTGAATGGAGGTCTGCGCAGTTTGGCTCTCTCTCGTTAGCGGGAGTGTGGTAAAAGCTCTTTCAGAGTTGCTGGGGTCGTCCGTATGTTTCTAGCGCGGCAGCGCTGCAGAAGACGGAGCGATCCACCCTTTGATCCCTCCAGCACCCTCCCGGAGCTCCCTCCCCTGCCGCCGCAGCGGGGGGGGCGGCGGGAAGGCGAGGCCCCGCACCCCCAGCCCACCGAGGGGCCTCCGTGACGCCGGCGGCACGCACGGCCGAAGCGAGCCGCCCCGGTGAGCCCTCCCGCTTCCAGCGGCCGCTTGCTCGGCTCTGGAGCGCCCGTGCGAACCGGGGGGAGCCCGCGGCTCCCGCCGCGCACCGCGGAGAAGTTCTGCGGGTGCTCGGTCCGGAGAGCCCCGTCCCGGTGCGGGGAGCTCGGGCCAGGGGCGCGGCGGGGACCCGGGCCCAGCCCTTCCAGCGCGGGGCAGCGGGACCCCGCAGAAGCCGCCGCCGCGGCACCGGGAGCCGACCGCCCCGTCAGGCGCCCGGGCTCGGGCAGCCCCGAACGGCCAGCGCCCGGCGGGCCCCGGCACGGCCCCGTAGGGCGCTTCCCCCACCCCGTGCCCCGCTTACCGGCTTCGGCATTTTGAGGGGTCCCGGTGCTTCTCCTGCTCCCAAGACAAACGCTCACGCAGCGGCTGCCTCGCCTCAGCCGAGCGCCTTGTGAGGAGGAGGAGGAAGGAGCCGCTCCCGGCCACGGCAGCAGCACAGCCCACGAGTGCGGCGCCGGCCGCCCGGCGGCGGTTAAGTACGCAGGTGGGGCCGCCGCGGTGACTCACCGCCGCCGGCCATTACCCGCCGCTCCCCCCGGCGCTTTCCGAGCGCGGCACCGGCCTCCCCCGGTCGCCGGGCACCCCTGCCGGCCTCGCTTCGACGCCCACGGCGCGCAGGAGGGACCCGGGTCCGGAGCCGCCAGCCAGCCCCCGCGGCGTGAGAGGCAGGCGGGGCCGCCCGCCAACCGTCGGGCAACAGGTGCTGCTGGGCGGGGGCGGCGCCGCGCCGGTGGCCCGCCGGGCAGGGGTAGGGGCAGGGGCAGGGCCGCGGCGGGCACTCCTTGCGCCGCCCGTTCCGTGCCCCCCACCCGAGACCCCTCACCCCCGGCGCCAAGCCCCGCCGCCCTGCCCATCGCAACATGGCTGCCGGGGCGAGCCCCGCCGCCGCGCCCGCACCTGCCCGTGCCGCCAGCCGGGGCGGCGGGGCCGGGGGTTGGCTCGGGGAAGGGGTCCTGACCAGGGGACGGAGAGGGGGCGGCGGGCGGGCTGCCGTGCGGGGCTCCCCCAGCGCCCCGCTGCCCCTGCCTCCAGCCCGGGGAACCGGGAATGCCGTACTGCTCCCCGTAAGGACGGGCGCCGGCACTTCGTGTGTTTCGTCGCTAGTCTGTAACAGTCGCTGTGTTTCTTGAAGTGCCAAGTCGGGAGATAACGATTGCTATAACAAAACACAGGATTGCTTTGCGTAGTAAAACACGTTTTCAACAACGGCAGCAAGAGGGAAAAGTTTGAAAATCTTAGCTTAGAAACTAGAAAGCAAAGAGTATACTTCAGTTGGCCCTGATCTTTCATCGAGACCACAAAAGATCATGCAAGTAGCCTAATACTTTATAGGCAAAGACTACAAATTCTGTGTCTCTGCCCCTTGTTCCTTCTCCCTCCTCACCCAGGAACGCACTCCTGCAGATTGTGTCTGCGAGTTCTGCAGGTCTCCCACAGCATCCCTGCTCTTGGCTGGGCACAAGAGCACACTGTATTTCCGTGGGCATAGGCAGCAGCCTGTGGGACGCAGCTTTTCCATTGTGCCGGCAATGGCATGAGGTTGAGCTTGTAAGGTAAGGAAATCACACAGCCGGTACCTGAGCTGTTGCCTGCAACATCCCCAGTTCAAGCAGCGTCTGGCTGTTTGGTCAGAAAAGCATAGGGTGGGAACAGGGAGGCACAGAACAAGGCGAGTAATGACCCACTAAATGGAAAAAATACAGGGCAGGAGAGAGCCTGGGAAATATCAAAGGGGTGGTAACAGAAAGGACAGCCCTAACAATACAGCTCTGCACCGAAGGAGATCCAAATGGTGTCTTCCTTCACAGAGTCCACTAGGCAGCAACTGGTAGTACCACAGGAAATAAAAGAATCATTACAGTGTCACGTCTGTGAGAGAAAGGGGAGGGAAGCCAAATCAGAGGCTGAGAGAATTCACAGTTATATTCCGTTCCTGTTGCATGATCCTCAGGGATTAAAGGAAACTTTACTATCAAAACGGAGCCATGGGGGCGGCAGTTTGCAACAGCAGGTGAGAAGAAAGTCTGAGCTGAACAGCTTCCAAGAAAAGGGCCATGAGATCAAACATCTGTGGGAAACAGTTACGGCTTCAGTTTTCCGATGAAATAATTCCACTGTGATTTACTTGGATCAGGTCAATTTAACAAAATATGATTTGTGAAGCGACTTTCTGTGTTCTTCTATTAAGCAATAAGTTTATGCTGGGATTCATGCCTTATTCAGTAGGATAATACTGGACATGGACCAGACCAGATTATCACAGTGTTTTGTGTAGGCTGCCAAGCGTAAGGAGCAACTGTTCCAAGTAAGGAGTGCTTTAAGAACCCAGCTTTTGCAGCTCTCATTCAGAACCTTAAGTGGCATCTGTGGGGTTTTTTGGGGGGTGGAAAAGGATAGAGATGAGGTATTTTCATTCCTTAGTCTTAAAATCCAGAGTTTTGGCTGTGACAGGAAAAAGAAAAGCCAAAACAACTTCTGTGTGTCTGCATACCCTAGAAACAGAGTATTGCACTGATCTAATGGGAAGCCCATTTCTATCCTAGATTTCTATTCCCAAAATCCTTTCCTGTCTGTAGCTCAACATGGGTGCAGAGACCATCATCCTGGGGCTCCATGCTGGATCTATTCCATGTCAGAGTGATGCCTCATTTAATAGATCATAATATCTTCAAAGTTTATGAATCTTGAATCAGTCAGGTAAGTATTTGTTTCCATTTGTTAGTTACATATCCAAGCTTAACCCCCTGATTATTTTTTACGCTTACCATTGCTTCCTAACCACACAGACCTAGAGGCAAAAGGAATTTAGGTAACTAATAATTAAGTGTGGCAACATACAATCTTTAGGTTCCTGTTTGCCACAGCACATAACCTTGTGCTATTCTCCCATAATCGCTTGCAATACATGGGGAAAGGTAGATACCTCAATGGTATCCATAACTACCAGCTGACTCAATACCACTCCACCCAAAACCAACCACCATGAACATATCAAGCTTAGACAGGAAGAATTGTCTTCTGTGGAAGGAACCAGAACAACTGCCAACTTGGAGTATACATTAGAGATCCTTCACCTCCTTAGGCTTCCACCTTCTGCTATGTGTGTTTTCAAACCCTCTTGCCTGCAGAGCACGGTGCCTTATTAAACACTTTTTTAGTGACAATATGAAACTTTCTTCTATAGCTGGGTCCCTGAGCTCCTTCCTTGATATTTTTTTTCCTCTCCCCCAAAGGATGGCAAGGTATATAATGCCAGCGCCTTCTTCCCTTTATACAGAAGCCTACTGATCCTTTGCAGATGCAAACCAATCTAGCTCTCCTCTCCTCCAGAGGTGGGGTGGAAGCCCTCAGTTCTCTGGTTTTCCTGAGAGTATCCTGACAGGTTGGGAGCATGGGCACCATGTACAATACTGAAAAGCATCATCTAAGAATGCTTACAGACTGAATCCCCTCTGGAGTCTGGGTGAGGGAATATTTGAGCAGACATGAAATGGGTGCAGAGCAATCAACCCCCATCAGGACAGGCTGGGGCAGAAATAGAAATCTGGGGAAAAAAATATATAAATGTAGAAGTTGGGGAACATGAAAAATCTATGGAACTTGGTTACTTCTAGATTTCAGCATTAGCTAAGAAAGAGAGATTTTATATCTACCCTAATCAGAGCACCTTCAGTCAGACCTCACAATTAAGCATAACACTCAAATCAAAATGAAGCCTTTATGTTACAGGATTAAGATCTGCTCTGATCCAGCACTTATTCTTAACCTGCTTTATTAAGAGGATAGCATTACTAACATTTTACAGGAATTACTAAGGCAGAGGAGGTGATGAAAGGATCTTGATTGCTCAGCAGGTCAGTAGCAGAACCCAGTTTCTGTTTCCTTCTCTGTAACAGTTTCTGTACCTTACTGACCCCTAACCAAACGGTCATCCTCATCAAGCCTTCCCTTAAAGAGAAGATTCATTTAATTTTCCTGTTGTGCTTTAACCTGTAATAACACTCCAACTTGATGTAAAACATTTATGAAATCCAAGTATTTGCCAGAATTTGCTAAAGCAACTCCTGTTGCTATAAAGTGGCCTTTCCTTAACAGTCTTGGTGCCTGCCAATTTTTAGTCAACATAAAACTTCCTAAGCCGGATCATCCTGGAACTGGGAAAAACATGGAATCTTGCACCCTAAAAAACCCCATTCTTGGTTGCTCATGCAAAATCAATACTCTCAACAAAAGCAGACCTGAACTCCCTGTTTCTCCATATAGAAATCTTTATCCAGGTTTGGCAAGGCATAGCTGGAAGAGTTTTGCAGCATCTCTGCTGGTTTGTTTGCAGTTTTACTCCAGGACTTTTTCACTAACTGGGAATCTATAGTAGCTAACTCTGTCCTCTTCACAACTCACAGACTGCATTTATTATAGCAGTTAAAAGAAAGGACATTCAGTACAGCAGTTAAAGGATGCCATGTTCTGAGCCATGTTGTAGAAATTTAACGAGATTTGCTGTCATCTAGGACAGTCAAGAGGGTGATTTTCTCTGTCAGTTGGAAGAGATGCAGGAGAAAAAAGAACCATATGGTATTATTGACAATAGCTTCTTTCCATTGTGCATGACTGAATAGGAAGCTTATTCCCCACTGCAGTTTCTGAGATTTTAGCATTATAATTCCTGAAATGTCAGCCTTCAAGAAGAGTGGACAAGGACCTGGAGAGTTCTAGTTCTGTCTGCACTGAGAACTGCTTCCCCACTACCCATGCTGAGCTTATTGAAAATCCAACGAATTCAGGTCACAGTGGACCAGCATCTATTGACAAAGTGCTGTTGACATTCTCTGGGTTTCTTTTAAAGGGGATATAAGAGGTAAAAGAGCACAAAGCTTGCACTTCATTTTCACTTGTTGCTAAATGTGAAGCTTCTGCCAAGTTCAGTTAATGTTTTTTTTTTCCACTAAACGTGGGTTCCCACAAGGTTTTTTTGTACTAACAAATGGTTAGGTGAGTTCAGGCCTGGAAATAAACCTCATTAAATGATCCAATGGTTACATGCTGGAAGAACCTTATCTTTGCATTCGTTTTATTTTCCAGCTGCACCCCCAAGTTTTCCTTGGGATTACCTTGCCCTCTGATTGATCATCATGCAGCCCTATGAGGACATGCTAGGTTATGAAGAAATATATATATAATGAAGCTCATGAAGGATTATTTTAGATGTGGTTAGAAGGAAAAAGAAGCAGACAAGACTTCAGGATTTTATCTGGTTTGTTCTTACCCATCATAAAAGGAGAGAAAAGCTTAAAGGAAGATTCTGAATATGTTTCTTCTCAGCAAAAATTCTGAAAAGTCCCAAGGCCAATTTGCTTTCAGTTCCCATGACAGTTGTCTTGGTAACAACTCCAGTAACACATTCTTCACTTCTTCTACAGGAAACTTTCACAGGGAGTGATGCAAACTGTGCAATGAAATCTTCTTTTGGACTGAAACAAATCATAATTTGGCATTTACATTTTGAATACACTGAGACTGAGAAATTATTTACAAAGAATGGGGAAGGCAACACTTAGTGGTAGGTAAAATATAGATAAAATATTACTCAAAGGCAGGTTTAAACATGCATGTGGTCAGGGAAGGAAAATCTATAGTAATCATCTCTGTAACTGAAATCCACAATGATTTATGGATCTTACCAAAAAAAAAAAACAAATAGAAAAAGCACTGAGAGTTTTCTGAATCTACTGAACGAGAACAATCATGTCAAAAAGCATTGCTTAAAAATGTGTAAAATAACAAGTTCATGACATACTGAATTTGTGGAGATCATACCACATGTATATTCAGCTATGTTTGTCCAAGACTCAAAGCAAATGGAAACTAGAGGCAACACAGCTTTTACGTCTCAAAATGAAATAATGATCTTAACGCGTATGATAAGAAAGGAAAGAGGAAGGGAGTTCCCCTGGTTAAGTAATCTCTGTTCCACCTTGATATCATCCTTTGTGCTTTTTTTATTTGGAATCTGATTAAAACCAGACTTGAGTGCCATATACTGCAAATAGCCCCTGCACATCTGAACTCTTTCTATAGGGACCAGCTCGTCTAGTTTTGTTTTTGGTTTGTTTGGTTTTTTTAACGTCAAACTAGAGATGTATAAAGCCGGTGTTGACAAAAACAGCAGGTCAAATAATGTGAACTAACTTAGTTCACATGCTTCACAAAGGGAGCACAGATGTGTTCTTAGAGCAGGCATGAGTAGTAAGGAAGGTGAAGGCAAAATAAATGCCCACTCATTGACAGAGGAAAAAACAATTCCTGTCTGTGTACTGAAGGTTTTTTTACTCCAGGTTGTTTTATAATTATATATACCGCTGACATCTATCACTGTCACTGTGGGAATGAGGCTGTAAGAGTTCAAAAATACAAATAGTAAGTTAACTTAACTAAAAGTACCAGAATTCAGGATTTCAGGGCTAAAATAAGAGTGCAGAGTTCAATGTACAATTAATGGACATAGAGTACATTTTCTTTTCCTGTGGTACGATGCTGACTCACACCTTTTAAGATCAGAAGGGCTATGTTGTTTGACTTTCAGCATTAACAAAACTGTTGAGTTTCACCTGGTGATTCTCAAACCAAGCCTGTAACATTAGAAAGGCTTTAAACTCCAGCCTCAAGACTGAATGACAGTGATTCTACCTCCTGTCCAGTTCTCTCCATGGCCAAGTGCCAGTATAAGTTGTAGAAGTCACTTGTGTAGACTGGTACTTGTATTTCTCATTCAGTTTCAGAAGATGCACTATCTATAATGCAATTTGCAGTTAAATACTCAGCCAAGATAAAACACCTAGCATGGCTCTTGCCCGAGCCAAGTCAGTGATACAAGCTGTGCATTACTGTGCAGTTAGGTGCCAGCTATCAAAAGACCATTTTCTCATATTCTTCCCTAATGGAAACAGAAATAATTGCTTGATGCAGAGGTTACTAGGTAAAGTTCAGAAGATCCCAAATATCACTCTAGTCTATTTTTCCTCTCAGGACTGGCTCTTCCAGATTATCTTGCCATATTTTAGCCTTATTTAAGGGCTCTATACACAAGGCCTCTCCCCCTTTGAACATTAGAGATCAGGTTTATTTTGTAGTGTAAGGCTGGTTAACCTTAAAATATGCATCCAATAGCAAGGGAAACAGAAAATATGTAATATTTGGGCTGCTGTTTATTACTGGTCTGTACATTAGCTCTCCTACTCTGCACCACTTGCTTCTGCTGTGGATACGAACATTTCCAAATGTCATTAGGAGGTAAAGTTATTTCTGCTCCACTCAAGCTGCAGCTGCTCAACAGCAGTAGAGGCTTCACAGGGAACTCCCAGCACTGCATTAGGAGAGAATATACAATGGAGACTTCTCTCGGAGATAAAGGAGGGTAATTTTGACTTTAGTATATCGTGAGTAAGACACTAAGCTGGAGTCTGAAGTACAAGAATCCACCTATCTCTTGGGAAATCCTCTGTTTGCTCTTTGATAACAAAATAATGCTAAAACAGGTAGGCACTGATAAAGACATCAGACCAAATACAAGGCAGGTATAAGCAGGGTGACATTGCTAAACAAAGCAAAACACTGCCTACTTTCACCAGACCTGAATTTTAACTCTGATATTTTGCAAGGCCTTACTTGGATCTGTACCTCAATTAAATATTCATTCATGAGAAAAAGCTATTTGTGTTTCATAACAAATGGCTCATAGGCAATTTACAAATGGCTACATATATCCTTAATTAGTTTTCAACAACCCTGCTAAACACTGAGGGCAAACTAAATCCACTTTATGTCAAGGTTGCAGATACACAGTCACCTTATCTCATCAGCCCTTGCTGCCCCAAAGCCAGTAACTCAGAAACAAAGAGGCTACCAAACCAAATAACTTCTGTGAGGCCTCACTGGAGGAGAAGGGGATGGGGCTGATTACTGCTCACCTGCCACACTGAGGCATGCAGGCAACCTGAAACAAAGGGAGTTTTCAGTCCTTCTTAATGACACACCTAGTTTGTGAAGTAATTACCTCTGACGCATGACACAAAAGATAAACACCAAGTCTTGTAGCATGTTGGCTAGCAACTCCTCAAAACACTTTGGAAAATAGTATTATTATGCTACCTTTAAAATAGCTGGTGAATTTCACCTGTTTGCAGCAGATAACTCAGGACCTAGGTACTAACTAAGTACCACTTAAGCCTTCAAAATAGAGCTGAAGTGTTGCCTCAGATGTAACCAGGATCTCACACAGACTTGGTTTGCTCCTGGGCAGAACATGGCTTAGTTCAGTGTTTCACTTACTTAGTAAGCTGATTATCTTTTAAAAGTGGCACGATGAATTCTTCGGCCTCTTTTAATAAAAGACAAATATAAGATGAGGGGGTGAAATCTATAACATGTAACCTTATGATTGCCTTCTGTGCCTTGGTTTCATCTGCATGACCTCTCGGCAATTGCTAGCAACGCCTTTGAAGCCAGATTGTTGGTCCACTGCTCTGTTTCGACCTTCAAGCACTTACAGTGTGGGAGGAGAAGGGTGAGGTGCCACTGGACTCCAGAAGCAGGGTGTTGTGTCCCTCCACCTGGTATCAGTTGAGAGCGAGGATCTGGTGACTCCAGAGCTAGTGGTTCATGAGTTAATTGTTCAGTATGTTTAATTATCTTGCAGCAGTAAAAACATTGTCATTGCAGCAATCACACATGGAGTTTCTGTATCCAAGAAGATTGTCTGTTTTTCCCATCTATGTCATTTGGCTTTACAGACTCATTTGGGTGGTTTAGTACAAACATATGTCCACTGGAGACCTTCATAGACTTGCCTTGGAATACCTCCTCCAAAGCCAGCCCCAGAGACCAGAAGCACAACAGCTGGAAACATCCTGTAGACATGGGTGAACCATAGAGTCCCTCAGGCACACTACACTGTCAGGTGTGGCATTTTCCAATGAGAAAGTTGGTTGCTCTGTGTTGTCCTCCCTGACTGTGGTCTGCCTGCCAGAGCAAATGGTGAGTGAGGTGAAAGTATGTCAGCTATGGCCTTCTTTTGCAGGGTTCATTTTTAAGCCAGATGTGAGCACTTGGGATGTTGTTACAAGAGCTTCAGAGCAGGCCACACCAAGTAACGTGCCCTGCTTTTGACACCGAGTGTTGAAGCGCAGTCACCCCAGGCACAACCTGTGCTCAGAGCATCCAAGGCCCTGGGCCTAGGGCCACAAGTGGCATCTTGCCTACGATCCATGGGGAAGCTGGTCTTCGAGGCTTGCAAAAGCCTGTGAGAAGGGCTCGGCCCTCTCCATGGGCACGGCAGGCCAGGCCAGTGGGGCAGCTTCCCTGGCCAGCCCTCCATGGCTGCTCTGCCAGGGCAGGACAGTAGCACCAAGCAGAAAACCCGAGTCTTGGCTGCTGGCCTCGCTCCCCTTCACCTGCTGACACTGTGTGGCAGGAGGATGCCAAAAGGGCCTCAGAGATGACAACCGAGCAGGGTGTGCACGTGCAGCTGATTCACCGGGCGGAGCAAGAGCTGGATGTGCTTGCAGAGAAAGCCACCAGGCAGTTGTGCGGGGGGGACCCTCCACAGAGCAGATGTGCCTGGCAGGGTTCAGGGGCAGCCTGGAGAGCTGCACCTAAGCTGCTCCTGGGAAGCAACATGGCAGGGCTAACAAAAGCACTTCACCCACACTCTTCCTCTCCAAGCACAACCATCTCTAGCAACACAGCATTTTTTCCAGTTGTGTTCAAACTGATGGGAACTCTCCTGATCCCTTTAGGAGGCTGTCCTAAAGCGAGCAATGTCACGGAATGATTTCTACTGTGTTATCTTTCCTGATATCTAAATGTGCTCCTTCCCTGCATTGCTCTCAGTACCCTCCACCCCTGTCGCCTGAAATAATTGCTCACTCATCACTGTAGTGGGTTTAGCTGTGCTGTACGAATCCAGAATGATAAGAAACAATATTCTTTAGATAACAGCACAGTCTTGCACAAAGTTCTTTCTTGTCTCAGAGTTCAGTCTGCACCCTTATTTAAAAAAAAAAAAAAAAGAAGAATGTAACAAAACTCCCCTCTTTAAAGGAATTACCTTAAAATGCAGCATGCAGTATCATTAGTGTATTGCTAAGGCCTTTTGAAATACTGGTGGAGTTTCAAGTAAGATTACGGTCACCATTTTCCCCACGGTTACCTATGTGTACTATTTGAAACGATCTCTTTTTCTGTGCTTCAAGCAGCAATTAAGTATTGTGTTTCAAATGCCACCACACAGCAATGGTGAGTAAATAATGGCTTAAATAATAAGAAGTTTTGTTTGCTTTTGCAGGTGTTAAATTTCAGCAGAACAATCTAACTCAAACAAAGCCCTAAACAAAAGTTGCTGCTGACTGGCAACCTGAGTTTCATGTTAGACAAAGCAGATAACCAAAATTATCTCTCCTGGCTGTAAAATCCCTAAGCACTGACTTTTACTGTGCCTGTAAAATTCTGAGATTGAGTTTTTTAGCTTCAGGTTTAACATTTTTGTTTAATTTTTTAATGCATGGGAAAAACAACTGCAGCAACTACATGTGGTTACACTATTTATTTCTGTAATGAGTATCCTTAAAAAAAAAACAAGCCACCGTAAAACTCACATTGACAAGTACATTACAGTGAATTAAATGTGAATTCAGGTTATTTTCTTCTTCTTCTGGTAACCTGGTTACTTGTCCCTTGAGAAGAAATACAATGCTACATATCCAGTACCCAGGTGGATTCAAAATGACATCCTGTAAGCAATCTCAGAACATTAGGAAAAAGGTAACTGAATCATTTTTAGACCAAGTAATTAATTCTGTGGCACTCATTTACAGGAAACTCAGCTGCAGTGAAACCCTGCTTGCAGAGAAGAGAATGAAAGCTGCAAGTTGTTTTAATGCAAACTAGTGATGCTTGTGGGCCTGTTCCCGCAGGACTCAAGCTTGCAATCATCCCCCAGTGTCAAAGCCCTTCAGAGTCAAGATGGTGGGACCAGGCCCATAACTGAGAGGTTTAGTGGAGAAAATTCCATGACTTCACTACAACAGGCTTCCATTGTAATTCTTAATTGGTTACTTTAGATTATTCTCTCAGCCAACATTCGTTAATGTGAAATGATAACCTTGAACTGTGTTCGTGGTTAAAGTATTATCCAAAGACCTGCATGCAGCACACAGGGACAAAGTCAGAAATTCTTTTGCGCTTGTATGAGGTCAGAATCAGGCTGATTCTGTCAGCCTGCTCAGAGGATCGCAGTAATCCAGCTGTTTATGGGCCTTACGAAACATTAGATTAAGAGTTTGTGCATGCCAGTCTCGAAATAGAGTTTACCAGCCTGATTCTGCTACTTCTAGCCATGGTACTATTACCTGATTTCTTGTGCAATCTTATTTAAACATGAGTAGAGGTGGAAGAGGTGAGTTTTATGTTCTTTAGAAAACTTGAGATAACATGCATGAAACAAATTAGTGGTTCAGCAGTTATGAAAACCTGAGGCAGTTAGGGGAAGCTGAAGTGGTCCTGGTCAGTACAGTTGTCTTGTTCATTTTCAACTCAAGCTAAATGTCTGTGTGGTGGTTGTCCTGGAAAAAGACACAGGAAAAATTCTTTAAAATAACAGATTCCTTTTATTCTGATCTTTGACGTAATGATTCTCACGTTTCTGCTGTGTGTTTTTGCAATGTATTGCTGTAACATTAGATACATTCTATATGTGTTCTATGTATGCATTAATTACATCTGGCTCTGATATGCACAGATTCCTCTTGCTCCTTTGAGAAGCCTAGTAAGATGGTGTTTGGGGCACTGCTCAAGTGAGGGAAATCAGCCAGATTTGGCTCACATCACGCAAGGATAGAGAGGGTAAATATGAACCTAGTCCTTGATTTATTGAAGTATCGCCTTTACTTCTTCTTCCAGGATTATTAATCTACACAAAATTTCCTTGGATCTATTGCTTCTCAGCACCCATGTGCTGCTTCCTAGAGCCCCCAAAAACCTGTCTTCTCTGCTCAACCATTCCTTTTGCATCTTCCAACCCAAAGCTGCTTTATCAATACCTGTTTACCCAGTGCCTGTTCTGTTTCCTTTCACAGCCTGTCAATGGTGCCCTTCAAGCCACCCTGTGGTTTAGCTCTTCTCAAAGTGTCTGGAGAACAAGTCTTATGAGAGGCAGCTGAGGGAACTGGGATTGTTTGCTTGGAGAAAAGGAGGCTCAAGGGAGACCTTATCACTGTCTACAACTACCTGAAAGGAGGTTGTAGTGAGGTGGGGATAGGTCTCTTCTCCCAAGTAAGAAGTGATAGGACAAGAGGAAACAGCCTCAAGTTGCACTGGGAGAGGTTTAGACTGGATATTAGGAAAAATTTCTTCACCAAAAGGGTTGTCAAGCATTGGAACAGGCTGCCCAGGGAAGTGGTTGAGTCACCATCCCTGAAGTATTTGAAAGAAGTGTAGATGTGGCGCTTAGGGACATGGTTTAGTGGTGGACTTGGCAGCGTTAGATTAACAGTTGGACTCGATCATCTTAAAGGTCTTTTGCAACCTAAATGAGTCAATGGTTCTGTGACCCTCCCTGCTCCTCTTTGAGCCCTCCACTCGTTCTAATCTCAGCTGGGAGCTAGGGAGGCAGCTGTACCAAGGGTCCTGGTTCTCCCCTGAGGCAAGGAGGGAGAGGACAGCATGGTAGAGCGAGGAGTGGAGCAATCCCTGCTGTTCACAAGAGCTGGAAGTAAGGAAGTAAGGTGTGGCTCATCCTGAATTTGCCTGAAACACTGTCTCATCAAAGGACAGCCGGCAACCAGGAAGATGGTTTATCAGGCAAGGGTTACTTGTAATCACCCATCCAGGCCTTACAACAAAGGCTGGGCCTTATGGGATTAATATTTTTGTTCTGTGTAATATGGTCAATAAAAAAAAACTTGCCCATAAACAGGGTGAGCTGGGTCCAGGTGTTCTGGGCTAGGAACAGACTGCTGTGGGACACACAAGGACCTTCACTGGAGCACATGTACAGAACAGCACATGCAGGATGGAAAGGGCCTGGTACAGCAGCAAGTAAAGGTTGTATTACCCTAACAGCATAAGAAGTCAGTTTTGCTATTCTTCATGTATTTTTTTTTCATTAATTATTAATATTCAGTTAAGACAGCAGTGAGCAGAATGTACCCACAGGTCTACCCATAAAGGAAATAATTTATTGCCTACTTTACAACAGTGCTGTGTAAACACTTGAGTTGCATCAAGTACTGCATTTCTATGGGAGTAGTGGCACATTCAGGTGAGCAAACAGACCACTTTGGAGAAAACCAAGCACTTTTGGTCCAACCCCAGCCCGCACTGCTACTAACCCATAACAGTGTAAAAATAAATCAGTTTTAATGAAAAAATTGAGGAACTGAAAATGATCCCCACATGCTCTTTAAAATTCAATGTTTCTATTATTTCCACAGGACTTCTGCTTCGTGCAGCTTGAATACAGTGTTAGAGAGGCCTCAACCTTACTCCAAAACTCTCATGGATTTCAATCAGTCAGGATCAGGTCTAGCATGGGCACTGAAAACCAAAGGCGCGAGAAAGGAAGCCCAAAGGATCATCATTACCTCCCAGTATTAGGATGATTACTTATAAATGCCTTAAAATACTCTTCAAAGAATAGATGTATAAATATATCATTCTACAACCCCTGTATGTCATGTTACATCTGCCTCTGTATGAGAGGCAGATTTTCCTCTATTCTTGTTCCCTAAACCACAGAGCAGGTTTCAAATGTCATTATTCACTTGTTTTTTTCTTCACAGATGTAATACTGCTTCTCACAGTGCAGTTTCATTGCTGAACAGCAAATGGAACTGACCCAGATGGAGACTGGGATCCTCAGATTTGCAGTGTTTCCTTGCCTTTAAGCACGTACCTGAACTGTTCATTGGGACCCTGCAGTAAGGTATGTATCTCACTGTGAGCCTACTGATTTTAGTTCATCCTTGAATCCAGCATCCTCCAGAATTCAGTGAAATTACAATACTTCTTTAACACTGTGCATACACTTAAGAGTCTTGCTGAACTGGTGCCTGAATAAAGCACAGGTCCAGCAGACATTCCTATACATGCTCAAGGATAACAGTTGACTAATCCGTTTGGGGAGAGCTAACTGACAACTTCTAGTGACTGTGGTCTTCAGTAAAACTAATCTTCATCCTTAACATTTTTAGAATCATTTCAGTATGGTGTCTGTACATCACAAGTCACCTGGCATACATACTGCCCTGTTTTCTTGCAGACATAGGCGCTTTGAATTTTTACTCTCTACCCTCCCACATTCCAGTGCAATTCCTTTCCTTAATGAGCATGCACACAGAATGACCTCTGTGTTCCCTTCTGCAAAATTGTGCACTGTTTCCCTGAACTCTGGAGCTCACATTTTCATGATAAAAGGTGCAATTATTTTCCCGTGCAGCAACATTTGCAACAAGACTAGCTCTCCAAACAGATTTTCAGCCTCTCATTAGTTGACAAGAATTTGGTCAGCCTGGTAAGAAATCTTTTGCATGTGGCAAATTAATTTTATTTAAGCACCCTTTTACCCTAGTCTTTTAAAAGAACCTTCTGAATGCAGACACTACTGCTCAGTCTACCCTTTCCTATGTATTGCAAATTGTTTATTAATGAGAAAGGTAGAATCTGATTTTATGCAATTGATCATGAAAATGTGTTAACAACTGTAACCTAAAATTAGCACCTTTCATAACTTTAACATCATTCCCAAACTTCCCTCAATTACATGCTGTTCCTTAATGGTTACAGTTCATTCTTCGTCATTCTGGAGTCTCAGAAAACTCTGAGCAGTGTACTACTCAGACTGGTGACTCAGGCACTGGCAAGGCAGAAACGGGATCTTTGTAGTTCTCAAACACTATTCACAGATCCTCCCCACACACCGCAGATGAGACTCAGTGAGTGCAAAACTTCACCGACATTACTTGATGACGCCTTTGATTTGTGGTGGTGGCAAAAATGCTTGTCCCAGTAACCTACAATTATGACATTTAAGTAATAAAACCCGCACAAATCAACATCCCCACTAACAATGCAGTTTCACTATTTTAATGTTGGGGAATTATGTCCTCCAATATACTGAAATTTTTGAAAAAGCTGTCATAGGCTTCAATGGACTTGTAACCAAGCTCTGAAAGTAAGAGTCAAGAGATTCCCCTATTTCATTTTCTAGTTACGATCAACAGTGATGAAAGTGCCTAGCTCTGTAAAATGGTGTGTAAAATTTTATAGTACACTCTTGTATATGGCTTGATAGCGGTGCAGATGTGACAGCCGAGGAACCCCTATCACATAGAATACGTTAATTTCCCAAGTGAACCACCTTCTGGAAGAAGATTTTTTTTTTAATGAATTAACAGGCAGCAGATGCATTTCTCTTACTTTCAACAGCGCTTCAAATGTAGAGTAAATGTAAATACACATGAAGCATGACACATTAGAAAGTACAAAGCACTATCAGGTGACTAGTAGCACAATCTTTAGTTTAAACAATTCAGTACTTTTGAGAATAGTTTTTAAGCCATAACACAAATAGGTTCTGAAATCCTACAACAGAAGTTGGACAAACAGAAACAGATTCTGCAAAGTTTAGGTATGGCACTCCACTTACCAAAAAACATCAGGAAATGGCATGAACTAAACCAATCAAAGTCCAACTCATTAATATTTCACTATAGCAGACAAGTCTGTAAAAAGTCCTTCTTCCCTGTCTGTGTGCCTAGCATGTGATAGACCTATCACCTGGCAGAAACTTTCCAGGAGTCTTTTGGCTCAGGCTCCAGATTAACACAGATCTTGCATGCACAGACAAATTCCTGTGGGAGATGAAGGACTTACACAAATGAGTATTTCACGGCCACACCAATATGTTCTTGCATCTCCAACCCGTCTGACTGCCAGAAATACACTGGCTGTAGAAAACTGGGGATTTCCCATGACACCCATCTCCACATGGCTTGACTTCTGCATCCTTCAAGAACTCCAGGGATGATTTCTGCAAGACTTAAGGGAGGCAATTAGCACTGCTTGTTCAGTCTCATGCTACAGTTGCCAAACTAATACGTGGCACCTTTCTCAAAGTGCTGTTTTAGATGAACAGAGTTTGGTGAACTGGAGACAATTCCACACCTGTGTCAAAATACTGGGCAATTGAATCTTCACACCGCTTACTCTTGAGTTTTGACCACACAAGATGGCAAACTGGTCTTTCACCTTTACCAGTAGTTTTCCGACCTTAATCTCAGGTGCATAGTGATGTACCAGCAGACCTACTGGAGACATGAAGGACTGCAGCTGCTAAAAGCGTATGTCCCAACCGTAATCACAAACTGTTTCTATAAATAGAGCATGAAAGTCACACATGGGTTTTATGGGCCAGGTGTTCTGGAGGCTATTTTTGAGTGGCACTGAGTCCTGGCAACATATTTAGCCCTTTTATTAAACGTTCACAAAGTGATTGTGCTATATGCCCAAAATCTGCAGAGAACTGATCCATCAGACTCTGTGCCATCCCATCATGGAGGAGTGGGGATGTGAAGATGCTCCTATCTGGAGCCCCAAATCAGCAATTTTTTTTCTTCTTTTTTTTTTTAATCTTTTATCTTTTTTAAAATTTTAATCTTAATTAAGGTTGGTTGTACATCTAGCAATTGACATATCCTGGCTGCTTCCTCCAGGTTCGTTTCACTGTGTCAGGGGTACACAAAGGTACCATAGCGTGCTTTCACAGCTAGACCAAGACCTAATGCGGCTGTGGCTGCCACAGCTGGCCCCTCATACCACCCCTCCCCTCAAGGACATGCCTAAGCGCAGTTACCCCTGCAAGCCTTTCACCCGCTCGCTGCTGCAAGGGCATGGACGGACAAGTGACAGCAGCATCACGGCACGTTCTCATCCTCTGCAAGGAAGGGTAAGGACGAAACCCTGAAGCATGCCTCTGACCCCCCTGCCCGCAGACCCCTGGCAGTCCCACCCCGGACGCTGCTGCCCTCGCCAGCCGGCCCCGGGACACCGCCGGCAGCAGCGGCCCTCGGCGAGAACCTCCCCTCAGCCGCGCCGCCATTTTGAGGGGGAACTGCACAGCCCGGAGGTGGCTGAGGGGCTCGGGGCAGGGACGACCGGTGTCTCCCCCACCTGCAGCAGAGGAGCAATCACAGAGCCGTTTAGGTTTGAAAAGGCCTTCAGGATCATCAAGGTCCAAGCGTTAACCCATCCCTGCCAAGCCCATCCCCGCACCAAGGAACCCGCCGCGTCCACGCCAGCGCGACGAGGCTCTGAGAGAGCAGCCCCACCCCCGGGCGCTGCCCCAGAGGCGGCCCCGCCGCGCTAACCCCGGGCGCCCGGGGCTGCCCCACCCCGCTCCGCAGGGGCCCTGCGCATGCGCCCAGCGCCGCACCCCGGCCGCCACCCGTGTCACCCCGGGGAAGGGGGAGCGGTGGGACTTCACCCTGGGAGAGCCGCTGTCGTCACACGGCTGACGGCCAATGAGCGAGCGCGATTAAAATAGCGCGCTATAAATAGGAGCCCCGGGCCGCCCTCGGGGCCGCTCGGGTGCAGGTGCGGCGGTGGTGGCAGCCTGCTGCCGGCAGCATCGCATCGCGGCGGGGCGCCGGCCCACGCCCCGGGGAGCTGGCTGGGGCACGGGGACGCGGCCCCAGGACAGGGCACGACGCCCTTGGGCCCGGGCCTGGCCTGGCCTGGCCTGGCCGGGTCACATCACTTAATCTCCCTTCAAGGAGTCAGTGATGCTTCCTGCTGATTTTACTTCTGCCCTTAAAGCATGCAGGCCTCCTGCCTCTGCAGTACCTGGGGGTAGCCGGTCCCGTGCTGTCATGACAAAACCGCTGTTCCAGGTGGTAATGCCTTGTGTGTGCCTTTAAACGGCCTCTGTTTAAAATCTGAGACTGGCTGTTGCCGATAAAGGAAGTGGGAGCATTACAGCTTCACCGTTGTGGCCTGTGTCATCATCTCCATCGCATCTTCATGCAGTGACAAAAAATAGTTTCAGAGGTGTTACTGGGCCAGGCCCTTTCTGGATCAGGCCCTGCTGGCCAGGCTTCCTTCTCAGGCTGCTCACTCCTGTACAGGTGTGTGCAATCAGTACATAAACCCGCCAATGGAGAAACATAAGGAGAGATTTTCTTTTTACCTGCTTTCCCTCTGGGAAAGATAGGGATGTGTGGTATGGAGGAGAACTAGTCTAAATCAGATGTGACTCATAATGAAAGCAAATAGACTTCTGTTTGAAGATTCTTTGCTCTGTTTTTAATATGAAATCAGGAAAACGTTAAAAATATGCTGGGTTCCTGGCTACACTCAAGGTTGCAAGTGCTAGAAGTGCGGCGGATCACTTAGAAGATGTATTCCTACTTGCTTAAACTGCTGGCTTTGTGGAAATGCCCATAGCACACCTGTTCTTTGCACTGTGCAATTGTTGCACGTGTTCTTGCCTTACTAATCGCATATACTGCATTGCTGCTGTCATATCAGGTAAGGTATCATCTGCAGGATCACTGGGGTTTTGTTCTTTTTTTTTTTTCTTGGGTGGTTTAGTTTTGCCTTTTTTTTTTTTTGTGAGGCCTTGCTAAGATCATAAAAAATATGCATTTGCTAATTAGGAAGAGCTCATGCAGTGTATTTTATATAATTACATATGTACACCTTCAGCTGAATTCTCTAAACATGAAGTTTATTCTCTATCTTTCACAAAGTTGCCACCAGATTCAAGGAGAAATATTTACTGAAATGCTTAACATAGCAGCAGAGGAAAGAGGGCTCATCAAATGAAATTATGGGGTGGCAGGTTCAAAAGAAGTAACCTCTTCACACAAAATTAGGTCTTGGAACTCATTGCTACGGGATGTAGGGAATGTCAGAAGTTCAAAAAGCAATTAGGCATGATCATGGAAGAAAAATCCATGCAGCAATGTTCAATACAAACACCTCTGACTCAGGAGCTCTCTGAGGTGCAAATTCGCATCCTGCGGAAGTGTTTTGGGGAGCAGCCTCCCTTGTCCTCATGCAGTCATTAAGTGATTCCTGTTGGCTGCTGCTCTAGGAGATAGAGTCCTAGACTGGACTAGAAATGCTGCTGTTCTGACCCAGCGTGGTCATCTCTATGTTTAACTGCCATTTCATTCAACATGTGGGTTTTTTTTCACAATCTTTAATAAATCATAACCAGCAATTCTTAATAAACTTTTGTGTTTAATTTAATTTAACATAAATGATGTTTCCTTATGCTCTTTACAGCTCTGTTCTTTCTTGCCTGTTACTTTGATTGAGGGATGGAAGGTTGCTTTGCTGTGTGTTTGTTTAATGCCACATTATTAAGCTGAGCACTGGTCTGTGCCTGTATTTCCTAGATAATTATTTTATAGAAATAAATATTAATAATCTGTATTTCTGAAGATGACCACAAGCCAAAAGGTTTGCTGCTTGTATAAACACCCTAAGTAAGAAACCATGTAGCTCCAGTCCTCATTTGCTGGCAGAATTGGCCAGATGGGCCATTTGAGAAAGCAATTAAAATACCAGCAATACCTGCCTGAAGAGTTACAAATTCCACGCTCCACATCTGCAAGGGCTTGTATTTATTATCTAGGAGCAAGGGACCAGACCTTGTGAACCCACTGATGCTGAAGGGTAAGATCAAGGATGAGATAGCATAACAGGCATGGGGGCTGCGTGGTGCCAGCCCCCACCTCTGCCCTGAGCCACCCCTGTGCCTTTCCCAGTGAAGCCTGGTGCTGGCTGCAGGCCCACGGTGGGCCTGCGCACACCTCGGCAGAGGACTGGGTTTCCCCGAGGGGGCATGGAGGGCCTTGCAAGGGGCTGAGCAGGTACCTGCTGAGGGCTGCGTGCTTACAGCAGGCTCGGACATTGGAAATGGGGTCAGCTGGGCTTGGTCCTTGGATTTTTCCTTGTGGCAGGGAGCTACAGTTGCTCTGTGTGACACAGGTAGTTCCTGTTCCAGCCTTGCTGCCGGAAGGAAATGGGTTGATGCATACATTTTCCATTGAAAATCAGTTATCCATATTCATGGATATTTTTTTTCCAAAGTCAAGCCTAATTTTAGTGCTCAGGAGTGCAAGTGCCCTGAGATCATATGGGGAACAGGAGCATGACCTTCTTATTGTATTGAATAACATTTAGCACAGGTCTTCTGGAAAAGCCCTAATTCCTTTCTTGCCAAGGCTGGAAAACCACTATAGATTCTCATGCTCATTTTAAACATAATGGAAATCCAGTGTATCAGTCCTAGGGCAGGGGGGATGAACTGGAGGGAAGATCTTTTCCCTAGGGAGAAGTGAAAAGAGGAAGGACGTATGACTGCTGAGGGGTATCCTTGCCATACAAGTAGGATTCTATGCCAGCGTACGGCTCTTGGCTCAGAGGCACAACCTCCCACATAGATAAGGATCCAACTCAGGATGGATGTGGGTAACACAGCAAAAGCCAAATGGTAAACCTGTTGTTCTTCCTGTTTTTCTTACCCGTCTTCCTGTTGCTGTGTTGATTTTGCAGGGGAACGGCGAGAGGCTGCCTACATACAGAATGAGAGACAGCATGTGCTTACAGAGGTTGACAATAGAAGCCAGTCCTGCTGCAAAGTCACATTTCTTTTATGCAACTGCCATTTGTGTTGCAGATAACCATGCAGCTCATGGCTTTAGCAGCCCCTCAGATGTAACAGTTTCATAAGGGTGAGTAGGTCTTCAACAGCTTCTTGAATATGCACCCGTACCTCAGACTCAGATGCTTTGTATAGCACTTTTCTCCAGGAGTGAGTTAATATGTGGTGTAAATGAAGACAATAAGACTGAATTTATTCTTTAGTCGAAGGGCACAGGCCTGGAGGGGATGGGGTAGGTCACTGAGCTCTGTCCCACAGGGCCAGCAAGAGGGACCAGCCTTCAGTCCAGAAAGGACCGCAGAAGTTATTCCACCTGTCCCACGCTCAACATACATTTATACCACATTGCTGCACTCCCATAGCCACCTTCTCTACTTCCTGGTACCTTTTAATAAACCTCACACTGTTAAGTAGACATCCAAAAGTCACAAGTGTGAGGTCCCATGGGAAGAGAGGAGAGGTCGGGGGCACTGGCACTGTGTCCCTGTGGTTGAGAGGTTTTCCAGTCTCAGGTCCCACACTGCTGCAGCACCTATTAAGCTTATTTAAAGTCCATGGAAGAACAGGAAAAAGCTCTCCCAGCTCCTGTGAGTTTCAGCTCCTGAACAAAGCCTGACTTAGGTACCCTATCAGTTTTCCTTCAGCTCATCGTGTCCATTCCCATGGGTGCTGCTGCAGCCCTGTGCCAGGCAGCTCCTGCAGCACATGCATGGGGTATAGGTGTGTTCCCATGGAGTAATTCATCAGCACAACTGTTGTAGGACCCCCAGGTCATCAGTGGCTGGGAATGGGCAGGAGATCTTGTGGCTCAATGGCATTTGGTGAGCAGCAACATTTTCTTGGAGTGAGGCAGTACCTGAGAGTCTTTGGAAGAGGAGAACTTTTGTAAATTACCTAAAGGGACAAAGGTGGTAATCTGCCACACAGGGATAAGGAAAGAAACACAGAAAGAAAAAAAAAAATTGTAAATTTTCTTAAAAAAAAAAATCCAAGAGAAAAACTTGTCTTTATTGGCTAGTGTATCTTCAGACAGTGCTGATTTACAGACACATATAGAACTTTTTCCTTGGATCTGTGTTTTTCACTAACCAGAACTGGGCAGTGCCTGTCATTTGGGCAGTTATACACATGAAAATACATTAGTTTAGATTTGTAATTTTTAGATTTTAACGAATTACATTTTTGCTCTTCATTTGGTGTGTCGAACTACTCTTGGAGGGAAATTGCAATTCAATTAAAAATTCAGAAACCACAATTTTTGAATTGTTTGTTGGAAATAATCTGGGTGTACCTACCAAATAATATAATGAATCAATATTTATTAAACAAAGGTAGTACTGCTGGGTTTGTGAATTCCACTATTAGTGAACTGATTGTTTGCAATAACCATGTTCTTACAATTTTTTAAATTAGTAGATTTTTATACCTGCCTGGAACAGATACGTTTATCAGCTGTTTCACTCATGGTAACGCAGCATCACATGTAACCTCAGTGGAAAAGACAAGCTTTGGGGAAGCCCAGAGCTAGTGCCCTGCCAGCCTGCTCTGTCCCTGCCTGCAGCCCTCTGCCACGAACACACCAGTGTCCCCAGCAAGCCCCTGTAGTGCTGTGGTCTCAGGTGGCTCCCACAGCAAGTCCATCCTTGGCACTGCATGGAGCAGGGATGCATGAGACTTTCCATAGGCACCTGTAGAGTGTCCAGTGTCAGGACCTTGAGGGCTGCGCCAGCAAATCATAAGGCTTGTGGATTTGGCTTTGCCACATCAGTAACATACTCTTCAGCAGCAGTGTATGCATTGGGAAGGACTGAGTTATTGAAGAGTACAGATCAGGGGTGGCCAGCAGTAGATCCTTGAGCAGGACAAGTGTAGTTCCCAGGCTGGAATGGCATCACACAACAAGCAGTGAGCTGTGCAGGCACAGAGGCTGCCAGGTGACCTCAGGCACCAGCTCTGTGAAGGTGTACATCAGCAGAGGTGGCTGTCAAACTCCATGGAGACCATGGGCCCATGGGGAGTGGGTAAACCCATGCTGGGAGCTCTCTCCTCTTCCCTAACCCTTAGCCATGTGAGGATTTTGGCAGGCAGCTTACAAGAGCGTGAAGGTTGATCACCCTGGAGCAACATCACTTCTCCTCCAGCCTCAAGACATCCACTTGCCACCACTACACAGCAGAGACCCAAGGGTCAGCTGTAACTCTGTCAGGTACACAACTCTCCTACCTCTCATTACCTACGGCGAGCTCCCTCCCCATATGTCAGTTTGTCCCTGCTGCGTGCTTGTAACTCTGCTTTCTGTAAACGTTTTAGTGCAAATGGAAGGAAATGCAGCAGAATCTGCCCAGCCACTGATCTGTCTACTAGCAAGATGCCCTCTCTGGGTCACTGCAGTGCAATTTATATTGGCATTGAGCAAGATGGGCTCTTAAGTAAATTCTGTTGCAATTGCTGTCTTTAAGCTAGAGCGCACTTCAATAATTCCCATTCGGCCAAAGGAATGTGACTGCCAGGCTGACTGCAGAGCACAGTAATGTCCTTCTACCAGCAAAGAGTCACTTGCAAAAGGTGGCTCAGGGGTGGCCAATAGAATCTTTTTCTTTTAAACCTGGTACACCTTATCCATGTGAAGAAATATTTTTCATCAAATAAGCATTCCTGGCACCCATACTGCTGTTATCATTAAACAAATATTGTATTTAGTGGGTATGGAAACAGGTTTATGAATTTTTTTACCAAACAAAACCATTAGCTGTTGACAAAAGAACACAGATTGTACCATACTTTAGGGCTGAAAGAATTGGTTCTCCTATTCTAATACATTCTGCAGATTTATCGTAAGATAGTTACAGTGTAGTATTATTTTCATGCCACATTCATTTTTCTTAAGTGCGTACTTCAAAGCGTAGATACGATTTACAGGCTTGGATTGTATTTGTAAATTACAATGAAGTTAAAATGGCACTTTTGTATGAATGATGCTGCAGGGAAAATCTCTAAATGTAAGTTCTCATATAACTTTCTGTAAGTACCCTCTACCCACATTGCAGCAGGTGGAGGGTGAAATCCTAGGCAAAACACCTTAGGTTGACCTTGTAGTCTCTTGACCATTTTACAGCATAAACAAATAAACAAACTCTTCACATTCTACTTTTTAACATTGTTTTGAAGGCAGGATCATGTCTTTCTGGATATGACCAAACCTGCTTTCTTTTCTGTAGTTGTGCATTGTTCATGTTACCTGAGGTAAGTGAGAACAGGGACTTTCTGAACAGCACTTTGAATGTTATGTGAAAATCATGTGATGTGCAAGCTTTGGAATTTCTCTTAAACAAGTTCTTGACCTTTCATAAACCAGTATTCCTGAATTATTTCAATGGATACAGTTCATTAATTTTTCTTACAGAAATTTAAGATAAAAATAATGTCACAGAGAATTTAAATACAACAATTCAACACTCTCTAACTAGACTTTCCAACTAATAAAGCACAAAGCAGAAATGGCAGAAATGAAAATCTTCCAGCTGACAACTTTCTCCTTGGATATTTCCCAAAACAAATATTCAAGTCAGCATTCAGGTGCTTGAACCTTTTCACAAATGTCCACAGCAATCCTCTTAGTGATGCTAAATCTCTTGTAAAGATATGACAAGACATCCAGTAATGAGTAATCCCTAAACGTGACATTTAATATTCCACTAAAGAAGCTAAAACATGTACAGTTCTTACAAGCCACACCATAGTGCCCTTATTATTTATTTTAATCCAGATAAAGTAAGCCGTAATAAGACTGATTTATATGAAATCATGACTGGAGTCTCCATCCTTGTGGAAACAAAACCATTGTGAAATCTTGGTCCCATTGACTTAAATTCTAACCGAAATTCTCACTGCCAGCCTTTGACTCCCATCTTGTGTGTCATCAAAAGAAACTGAACAATTGTTCTCAAATACTAGCAGGCAGATGTGGTGAGTATGGATAATTTTAATTTCTGACAGATTACATATATCTGGATACTTTTAGGAATGAATGATAAATGAAAAATATAACACAGTATGCTGAATTACTTTAACTTAAAAAACAGAGTTTACAGAAGAATATCCATCTTTAGAAGGTGTCCATAATGCTAGCCTAATTTTGACCTCCAACCACCTGACTACAGACACTCCATTTAGCACATTCAAATGTCCTGACTCACAAACCACTGAGTGGATTTGTGGGTGGTTACACCTCTTTACTTCTGATTTTCAGCTACCTTCAGAGACAGGTAAATACCTGAGACCTTCCAAGGGAGCTTTTCCACGTAAGCAATAGCTGCCCTGATTTCACTGGATGTCCTAGCTTAGGATGGAGGGGAGGCAGCATCTGCCTTGGAAGCCACACGTACAAGTGGCGCAGTGAAAAGTCTGGACATCCCTTTTGAGGGTATGAGATGCGGCACAGGTCCTTATCTCTTCAGCTGTCATTCCTGACATCCCACTCTCAGACTGGGATCTAGCCAGCTGGGTTAGCACACATGGCAGATAATTCTCTGAACCTGAAAAGCTTCAGGAACAGCAGCCTTCGTCCCATTGCCTGCTGAGATGCCCATGAGCAGGTGTGGCAGGGCAGAAGAGGCAAATGTGGTGGTAACTTTCCTGTTAGTCATTTCTCAGCACTCTGCTGGCCCCCAGGCCCATCCTGGCTGGGTCTGTCCCCTCCACCGGCTCTGGACAAGGGAGTGAGGGTGGCTGCTGGCATCCCCTCTGTGTAAGCTGCATCAGGCCCCATGACAGTCTTTGTAGGATGAGCCTAACCCTCTGTTTCCAGCTACAACCGTTTTTTTACAAGTCAGAAGGCAGAATGTTATTACCATTTCAGTTATCAGGTTTTTGATTTTGACCTGAAGCTGTGGAAGGCGTTTGGTCCCTCGCCAGGTAGCACCAGTAAGCCTGATGCTGGTTTCCCGGTCACTCCTGCATGTTTGGGAAGCCCTGTCCCTAAGCATATCTCCCTCCATCCTAGGGAGATTCCAGCAAAAATGTTACACAACCCAGCATGTGTGATAAGCAGGAACAATGCTAGGAAGTGCTGTACACTGAATAAGCTTTGCATGACAAATGCTAAATTAATGCCTGCAACGTCAGCCATCCGTGGCCGTGGTGCAAACTGTGGACAATGGGTGGGTGTGCGAGCCTGCCTCTGAGCGACGGCTCTAACGGCAGGTAAACGGGCTTTGCTTCAGTGTTACCCGTGACATCTGGTGGTAACAGAAAGTAAATTCAGTTTAAACCTTAAAGGTTATGTACGAGTTTAAACGCCTAATCCCAATGAAGTATATTACAAAGTTGTATTTCCCAAAGTGTATTTCTTTCTGACTGCCTGTACACAGCATGGTGGGTTTTGGTGCTGGGACCAAGGAAGCCACCGAAGTATTTAGTGTGCCTGAAAAGCAGTTGATGAACACCTGTTATTTATTACTGTTAGTTACGTACAGCCTTTGTAAGTTTTCCAGACCTCATAGCCCTTCCAAATCAATGAATATGGCAACAATTGAACTCCCAATTTGCAATATAAATTGAGTAATAAACACGACAAATTAAAAAGGCCCCCAGTGAAGGTGAAGGAGTGTAATAAAGAAAACAGGACAATACAGGGGTGCTGCAGAAAGCTCCATTGGTAATTGTTGGGTTGGGTTTTGCACAAGAAGAAGGAATTGTCACCAACAATTGAGTTTAGCAGTGGGCCACCAAGATGGTCAGGGCTGGAGCACTTGTCCCGTGAGGAGAGGCTGGGGGACCAGGGCTGGTTCAGCCTGGGGCTGAGATGGCTTCAGCAGAGCCTGACAGCAGCCCCCCAGGGGCTGGAGTGGTAGGGGTCAGCAGGATGACAGAGCCGGGCTCTTCTCAGCAGTGCATGGCAGAAGGTTGCCCTGAGACCTTCAGAGCTCTTCTCCAGTCTGGGCCAGATGGTGATCAGCTGAGGCAGCAAGTGTGGAAGAGCAAAATAGGGACAGACTGGTGGTGGTTGTTAACCTCTCTGTGCATCCCAGATATGGTGTATCTGGTTGTAAAAGTTAGAAGAGATATAATGGGAATATGATGGACTTGATCATCAACAGCGTATCCTACAGCAACATTTTCCTTGGGATGTTTATTCAAAAGTCACATACAATACTTACTTAAAAGGAGAGAAAATTTGCTCCCTTCTGAAGAGCTACATGAAGAAGTGATCTGTACATACTGGCACATGTATCACAGGATAAAATACCTAGCAGACCAGCTGTAATTACCCAAATTACACCTTAACAAATAAAATTCAGGGTCCTTGTTAAACCAAAAATAAACCCTAAGGAAACAAACACAATTGTAATTTAAATCCAGAATCACAGCAGGAGGAAAACTATAGGAACTCAGTCAACCATGGCCTAGATAATCCTTCTCCTTTCATGCAGGATGAACATGTTACTCCATAGCTCAAGGAGCTTACACGAACAAGTGGTGTTCATGGTATACATGTGGCTGTAGACAGAATGGGCTTTGCTGTCCCACTGGCACAACAGGCACACTACAGAGAGTGGCACAGCAATGGTGGCTGTGTAACACGTGAGAAATAAGAGTTCTGTAGCAGAGAAAATAATGGTGTTCTTTAACTGTTCTGCTCCTGCTGCATCTCCCAGCATCAACACACCTCAAACTTTATAAAGCCAGCAGAGAGAGGCTAGTGCAGCATGACTGACACTATAGTTTCAGCTGAGAATCCATCACTGAGTGTACATAGTAGTAATTTTCCAACATTAAACTCTTTTCTAGTGTTTTTTCCACTTCTGCTCTCAGCCAGGGAAGGAATTCTGTGTCAGTATCTAAGAATTTGGCAAGAAGGAAGCAAGAAGTATCTTTTTATTAAGGATTAGTGATAGGATCTTGGGCTCAGTATTCATTTGCTGCAATCATTACAGTATTAATGTCATTGCTGGAAGACACTTGCTTTGCAAGAGCCAGATGAAATCTCCCAGGAGGTGCTGTTGTCTCACCTCCTGCCTCTTTTACCATTACAGATCTAGACCAGAGTCCAAATTATTTTGCAGCTTGTCTTTCAGTGCTGGAAATGTTTTTTTCTCTTCTGATGAGCATTCAGAGACGCCTGCTCTGCTGTTAGGAAGTCCTACCTTCTCCTCGCTCTATCGCCTGTCCTGTCCTTCCAGGCGCTGTACTTCAGCAAGCTCTGCATTACGCAGCTCGGCATAGGCACGCTGATGTGCCCACAGCTGGGCCAGCTCTTCTTCCTCCATGACTTCCAGCAAAGCTTGCTCAACCGTTTTCCCAATCAACACTTCCAGGATCGGCTTGACTTCAACATCAAAGTCAAACAACTGAGGATGGAGTCAGGGAAACGGAGAGAAATGTCCCTTGATCACAATCGCTCTTAGCACCGTGGCAAGGAGGGAAGGAGGGTGAGCAAAGTCCTTGTGCTGAAGGCAGCCTGAGAAGTGCAGGTGGGGGCCAGCGTCAGCTAAATCCGAAGCAGGAATGCAACTGGGGGCTAAGTGGTGCGTGGGCTGCAGTGAGACACCACACACCCGACCACAGCCAGCGGGGGGGCTGCCAGGGAGAAGCAGAGCACTCACCTGGACCCTATTTCTGTGTTCCCAACCCCTTCTTGGGCTGGATGCTACTTCTACAGGGGAGAGCTTTTCTCAGCATTGTAGTTCTTAGCTGAAAGCAGCAGAACCAGTGCACATGAAGAAGCACATACAGTGGAGACAGTTTTAAATACCTTCTGTGAGGAGTTCTTTCTGGTTTTGCCCCAGTTTTGCATCAGAAACTTGTTTCATACAGTGCTTGGGGACCTGCACCTCTCCTTTTCCTGCTTGCATGGTCACATGTCCTCCCCTTTCTTCTTGGATGAAGAATGGAGAGCATTGTCTGTCCAAAATAGCACCTTCCTGGTTCCCTGTGTGCACCTCTTGCTGCTCTTCTGAATGCAGCTCTGGAAAGCAAAAGCTACAGGACTTAATTTTTATTTTTTTTTAGTCTGACAGTTCACTAAGGCAAATATTATCCAACAAATGAACAGTAAAATGACCTTTATGAAGCCAAAACCAAAATTCAAAACCCAACTTAAGATGTACACCAGGCGTCTGTGCATGCTCTGATGCTGTGTTCTTTGTAATATCTGCTGCTCTTCTTGAAAATGGCTCTTGAGAGGACATTTCACTCCACAGACTTCTGAAGTCAGTGTCTAGACCTTGATGTTTCAGCTCACCTTGAAAAATAAACAGCTCTTGGAGGAGTTAACTTCGATAAGGCAAGTGCAAAAAAGGGCACAGATAGCATATCAACTATGCTGAAAATGTGTCTGTCTTTTCATACCCTGTTCCTCCTGAGAAGCAATGGCAAAACAGAGACCTCTGGACCTCTCAGGTTAGGAGAATGATGCTGTTTTGAGCCCTTTCAGAAAGATCCTTGAGCTGTCCAGAATGTGCTTGAGGCCGATGTTTAACATCAGGATTTAGTTTTCTTTTGTACTTTTGGAAAGTGTTTCTGTAGAAAAACACTGCAATAATGAACTGTCTGGGACTCTCTGTGTTTCCACAGATGTACCCCCATATCAAAGCCCCAGTCTGTGACACCCTCAGTACGTTTTCATACCTGTGGAGCTGGTGTGCTCCAGTGACCCCTCAGCCAAGGCACAGGCAGGGAAGGCAATGTCGTCCCCAAATATTTCTGAGCAGTTATTTATGAGGAACTCCACCAACACTGTCACCTGCACACAGAAAAAAGGTTATTTCAGTCAAAAGGGCTGAAAACATACTGAACAGTGTTTTCTGCCCCTGCCTGCTGTCTTGGTATGAAGGGAAGCACAGAGCAGGGTATTTTCTGCCAAAATCCTAGCTTAAAGTCAGAGGGTGAGTCCACTTGGGAGGGTGAGGGCTGATGCTGCAGATGAATTGATCTGCCCCGATACAGACAAAACGCCATCAGCCACAGGCCTGGCCTCGCTGTGCAGAGGGCCCATGGTGGCAATGCCACCGGGTGCCCCTTGCCCCCTGCATGCCAGGCATTCAGGAGCTGTGCTGTGACGTAGGGGGCTGCAGGGCAACTGCTACTTTTGCTCAGAGGCGGCGAGAGAAGGGGCAGCCTTGCCCATCACGTTGCAGGCGCCCGAGCTGAGGGGCATCCCCGATGTGTGGGGGTGCTGCTTTGTTCAGCTTTTGCCATGGCAGCGGGGTCCCTATGGATGGCTCTGAGCTGCCTCGAAGCGGGTGGCTGCCTGGTGAGTTCAACACACCTTGTCATTCATCTCCTTCTGCACTTCCAGCGGGAGCGTGTTGTCCGACTCTGGGCTCAGCATGTTTGGGCCGATGCAGATGGCCAGATTGCTGGAGTCCATCCTGTTGGTGTCGGCATTTTGGCTGATGTGGTGGAGCAGAGAGAGCAGGTGCTTGAGCAAGACCAGGTTTGGTCTAGGCAGTTTGTCAGCCACCCTGCATGAACACAAACAAAATGTGATGTGAATTCATGGTGCAGCAGCCGCTGCTTCTTTATTTAGGCGAGTCTCAACTGAACTCAGCCAGATGACGCTTCCTCCAGAAAGAGGCAAGCGTGTGCTTTTTTCACTGCTTAGCAGAAGTATCATTCAGAAATCCCCAACGGCATCTGAGTGTGTGGTTAATTCTAAGATCTTGAATTACAAGGTCTTGACTGAAAGGCAAGCATTAGAGCAGTGCACGTCCTTGAGTAGATGCGATGCCGTCAGGAGATGTCACTGGAGGCTTCCGAAAGGCATGTGCAAGCCTGCAGTTGTGCTGTGCGGCTCTCAAAGGCCTCCACATGGCAGTGGTCTCCACGTGCCCGTCTTTACTGGCAGCAGATGTGAAGGCTCCCTGTCAGTGCCTGTCCCACAGCACTGGGACTATGCTAGCTGAGCCACTGCAGCCTCTCACCTCTTCCTACACTACTCATTTCGTAGGGCAGGCACCGGCAGGGTCTGTCACAGGCATAATGGAGTGTAGGGGATGAGGCTCCCTGGCAGCGTTACGAGGGACTTGAAGGCACGTGGCTAAAGCAGGGCTGTGCGAGCCAGTGCCAGATGACTCCAGGAAACAGGAATATGGAGAGGGACAGGGACACACTCTCCAAACAGCCTATGGGCTGCCACCACTGTGTCCCGGGTGCAAAAGCGGTTCAGGGTCTCAAGACGCTTTAGTAAAAGAGACAGTATTTGAACAGTCCACACCGGAGCAATGAAGGAGGTGGTTGGGTGTGGGTCCGGGCCTCCAGAGGGCTGCTGGCACACAGCCACTGCCTGCACATGGGTCTGCACAGCTGGGCTGGGGTGCTGCAGGGTGCCTGTCTGCTCCAGAGAGTGTCAACTGGTTTTTTTCGAGCACTGTGAAGAAATGCAGTCCTGGATGTGTCAGCTGGGAGGAAACAGTTTTGACTTTGTGTTTGATAAGAAGCCTTCCACCTCCCTACAGGGCTTCTCCTGATGACCTCCCCTCCAGTTTGGCTCTGCACCCACGGTGACACAGGGGAGGCCCCGGGGGTTTCCAGCTCCTGGTCCCTACTAAGAGCCACAGCAGCATCCCTGGAGTGTGCATGTGCACGCGGGTGCCAGGGGAAGAGGAGAAGGTATGGAGGGCACTGACCCTGCAGGCACCAGAGGGCAGGACAGCTCACAGCAATACTGCTACAGAGACGTGTAGAAAGGCAACTGGCACCTGTGACACCCACGTGGACTTCCCTCCTCTGCAATAACCCCCAAAGGTGTCGACATTTTGCAAAGTCTGGGTGCACTTGAAGTGTGAGGAACCAACACTTAGGGTGACCCTACACAGTCCACACTAAGATAGACTCAGAATGGTTTGGTTTGGAAGGGACCTTTGAAGATCATCTCTAGTCCAACGCCCCTGACATGTCCACATGTCTCCTACTCAGTCCACACTCAGACCCTGGTTTTCAGGGCTTACTAACTGCAGCTGTCTAGTATCTCCACACCATGTCTCGTCCCTGGGCTGAACCCTTTCAAAAAATTCAGCAGAGCTGTTTCAGCCCGTCCTTTAAAATTGGAGGGAAAATACATTTCCCTGCCTATATTCAACCATCTTTTCAGATGTCTTGGTAAGTAGTCCCTGCCACCTTGCCAGGATTTGGTGGTTTAGCTTTGCACCATCATCATGAGGTGCTTTAGCTGGGAGGTGGGAGAAACTGTGCAGCACAGCTCCAGCACACTTTGTAACAGTGAAGCAGAGGCTTTAGCACACAGATAGGCAGGATGCTGGAGTTCTGCTTTGTGTTTTGAGGCTCTCATGGAAATCTTCCTGCAATTTTCAGGAGGAAAAAGCGTGTGGCAGAATCAAACTGCTGAAAACCAGAAGTTATTCTCTGGAGCAGATGGAAATTTTCAGAAGAGCTTAAGCTCCTGGCTGCTTTGAAAATATGTCCAGGGACATTGTCCATGTGGAAATCTGGAAATGACAGGACACCCCCTTCTTGCTATGCTTCACATCTGAAATCGAATACACAGAAACAAACCCAAATTGCATGCGGAGCAGGTTGTATAAAACCAAATGAAACACCCAAGAGCCACCTGAAAAATTCATGCTGTGCCTTGAAAAACACAGATTATTGTGGGCTCATTACCAAACCCTGTGTAGGGAGCAGCCTTGTTCTGTTTGCACACTGCATTAAACTCATTTAGTCTGCAGTCCCAGAGCTGCTGCTGGTGATTCATCTCCTCCAGCACCTCTGGCCACTTTCCCAAGAGCAGAACTCCTGGCACAGCCCCCAGCACTACTCCTACCTCAGTCCCCACTAAGCAGCTGCCTACATAAAGCACGAGTATTTTCTTCTCATGGGGAGCTGGAGGGAGTGCTCAGCAAACATTCAGCTATACATTATGCTATGTACTTGTAGCAATGTTTCCAGAAGGAATGCATTCCTGCTGTCTCACTGCTTAGGATCCACCAGCAATTCCTCTGGTGCTTTTTGGCCTAAAGGGACAAATACTGCCTCATCCCACGCTACCTGATGCCTGTTTCCCTCCATACCATGGGCCTGGACTCTTTTGGAAGCAGCCTCTGCCAGTCAGGGCTGGGAACAAGAAAAAGATGCAGATGTGCCTCTGTCTGAAAGCATACAAACCCTTCAAGATACAGTCCCTGAGCAGTTGTCATGAAACATCCTGGTATATGCAGATCCACAGCATTTGCGGTGCCTGACCTGCCCGCAGCAGACTGGGGTATGATCCATGACATACCCCCACCTCATTAGCTGACATGGACAGAAATACCCATCCAGGGATGACATGAGCTCCGGACTTGGAAACAAAACCCCAAAAGAGACCCTCAAGAGCAACAGGATGACTGATCAAGCCTACCCAGGCGCAGGCTGCCTCACCCACGCTGGGCTCTGCTGGCTGGCAGCACTGCAGGCAGCGTTTCTGCCAGGTGCAAAGTGTTCCTGTGGCCCACCAAAGAGCTGGGTGCTCTCTATTATTAAATCTTTTCCCAGGTAGAGACCCACTGGGCTGCACAGGCACACACATACACCCCCAGTATACACACGAAGCAAGACATGTTTTCCATCATGCTCCCCAGCCCTCTGATCCAGTCCACAGAGCTCCACACAGCAAACAGCACACAAATGAGAGCCTGCACATCTTTTTTGATAAAAGCTCAGAGGAGGCAGGATTATGGCGTTTGTCTTCCTAAGCCACCATTATACATGCTGAGGCCCTGCTTCCCATGGCGTGGCTGGACATCTGCCTGCCCATGGGAAGTAGGGAAGGAATTCCTCTTTTTGCTTTGCTTGCACACACAGCTTTTGCTTTTCTTACTAAATTGTCTTTATCTTGAGCCATGAGGGGTTTTTTTGTCATCTTATTTTCTCCCTCTGTCCTACTTAGGAGGAGGAGTGCGAAAGCATCTGGGTGGGCATCTGGCATCTGGCCAAGATCAACCCACCAGCCCTTTTTATTGCTGCCCAACATGGGGTGTGAGATAACGGCAGTTTTGATCCAGGCACACTATAGCTGCGGTAGCTGATAATTGGCAGGCTTCTGCGTGGGTCACAGAGCTCGCCTGATTTACAGTGTCACAGAGCCTAGGGCTCAGCAGGGCTGCCTTCAGCTCCTCCCTTTGCTGCATCGCTTATCTGTGTTTAACTGTGCCTGGGAACACCCTGATAAAAGCAGCAGCCATGTGCTTGGGTACCGCTCTCTGCCGTCCTGTGGGCAGTGAGGGGCTGCACCTCCCCTTTCCCCTCTGGGGCTGAGGGGGCTGCCTTTGTTGTGTGGGCTCCAGAGGTCCCCCGCACATCCTTATCTAAGCTGCTTGATTAAAGTTGTCATCTTTTTGTCTTTTGTCATGTCCGTTGAAACTGGGTTTGGTCTGCTGTTAAGAGGGAACAGTTTGTCAGTGAGGTGGCAAGGAAATGGGCCTTTAGTCCACCTAGTCCTGCATGGCAGGATGTGTGGGAGGACTTGGGCAGGTGCCTGGGGTGGTTATCACCTCCCATAGCCTGGGATCTTACATCTCTACAGGCATGTAATCCTGGGGAACTGGTGCACTACTGGGTGGAAGGGTGCCTTGTCTACCCCAGTGAAACCCAGCAGGTCTTAGCACTGCACTGAGGCTTTCCTCATGCCTCTTGAGCCTCCCTTCAGCACCACCAGAGGAGCATGGTTGAGACAGGGACCCAAACCACATCTGGGAATACCATGGGTAAGATAGGAACCCAAATCCCAACTACAATAATTGCCTTAGTAGTCAAAAAGAAGCACTGGACACATAGGTCAATGGGTCCATACCACTGATTTAGTACAGAAGGAGGAAGAGGAAGGGTCTGATCAGGAAGCTGGTCCTTCATCAAGGAAGCAAGAGGCAGAAGTGAGAGAAATCACCCAAGGTGGAAACTGGCTGGTCCCTAATCTTGGGCAGAATGATACGCTGAAAGATTGTAGCTGCCAGCCAGGCAAGCACATTGCTGCCACTACCACTGAAGAAGGCATCCAATATCTGGGAGAATTAGCAGTGCTGCAAAGTCTACAGTGACCTGGATGACAACCAGGTCTCCAAAGATCTGTATGATGGCCATCATACACAGGCACATGCAGAAGGGTCATCTGAAATGCAACAGCATTCTATTCCAACTGCCTGGCAGTGATGGACTGACCAGGCTTTGATCCACCAACTGTGGAGAGAGCATCCCACTGGCTCTGAAGTTTTGAAGAAAACCTATCTCCTTCGTCGTCCCCACAGGTCAGCATCTCGGCTGTCAGGGGTGCTCTGCAGACCCAGCCCCCCCAGACAGAGGGGAAGGGAGCCCAGGCACATGCGGTGTGACACTCTCTGGTTCCTCCTGTGTGACCAGGGGGAGGACATGACCAAGTAGGATAGTGAGCCCACCTCCAAGTTAGGACCCCAAGTGCACACATTGAGAGGGAAGACAGCTGATAAGAAGGGCCATCCAAGATGGCTGTCAGTTCAGCTGCTCTTGAGATGGTAGAAGGCAACCAGTGATCCCCCGGGTACAGAAGAGGACTAAGAGTACCTCCCTCGATTTTGGTGAAAGGTCTTCTGGTCTGACACTGCAGGGATCTCCAACCAGGAACAGAGGATCTCTGCCTTTGGCCAGGATGAGGAAAGGGATGACTGGTTTTACTGGATGATGTGGATTTGATGGCCTGGCACACCAGATCTACAGACTAAAGCTTTGGTTGTCGTTGGTGCACAGTATTCCCTAATGCCATCAGGGTATGGCAGGGAGGAACCTATCTGGATTTGGATTTCTGGATTGACAGGGGCATCCCAACAGCTGTCTGCATTGGAGGCTGAGGTGAGCTTAACAGAAGGCAAGTGACAAAAGCACCCCATTGTGACTGCCCCAGAGGCACCATGTATCCTTGGCATAGACTACCTCAGGAAAGGGTACTTCAGGGACACAAAATGGCAGTGATGGGCTTTTGATGTAGTGGCCATCGATTCAGAGAAGGTTAAACAGCTTCCTGCCTTGCCCAGCCTCAGGATCCCTGTGTTGTGGGGTTGCTGCATGTCAAAGAACAGCAGGTGCCGATTGCTACCACAGTGGTGCACCCTTGGCAATATCACACCAGCCAAGACACCCTGGTTCCCATCTGTGATCTGATTCATCAGTTGGAGAGCCAAGGAGTGATTAGCAGGACTCAACCACCCAATCATAGTTTGCTTTCACATGGAGGGTAGTCCAATGCACGTGCAGCTGACCATACCAGGGAAGCACAGTCCTACCATTTGTCATGGATTGATCCAGACTGCATTGGAACAGGACGATGCCCATGAACATCTGCAATACATCAACAATATCGTTGTGTGGGACAATGCAGTGGAGGAAGTATTTGAAAAAGGGCAAAGAATAATCTCAATCCTTCTGAAAGATGGTTTCCCCATTAAAAAAAACCAAAACCAAAACAAACCCAACACCCCCCCCCCCCCCCCCCCGAAAGTCAAAGGACCTATGTGAAAGATCCAGTTCTTGGGAATAAAATGGCAGAATGGATGTTGCCACATACCTACAGATGTGATCAGTAAGATAACAACTATGTCCCTGCCAGTTAACAAATAAGAAACACAAGCTTTTCTAGGTGTTATGAGTTTCTGCACAATACATGTTGTGGGTTACAGTCAGCTTGTGAGCTCTCTTTGTCAAGTGACATGAAAGAAGAATTATTTTGATTGAGGCCCTGAGTAACAGCAGGCTCTTGAGCAGATCAGCCAGGAGATAGTTTATGTAGTAGCTTTTGGGCCTGTCTGTACAGGCCAGCTGTGTAAAATGTGCTTTACACTGCAGCTGGGGAGCATGGCCTTATCTGGAGCCCTGATAGAAAACACCAGGAGGAACCTGTGGTCAAGCTCTGGGGTTTTGGAGCCAGGGGTATCGAGGATCTGAAGCCCACTATACCGCAGACGCAAAACAGATACTAGCAGCATATGAAGGAGTTTGAGCTGCTTCAGAAGCTGCTGGCACAGAATCACAGATCCTCTGGGCATCAGAATTACATGTGCTGTGCTGGATGTTCAAAGGAAGCGTCCCCTCTACACACCAAGCAACCAACACTATGTGCAATAAGTAGGTAGCACTGATCATGCAACAGGCTTGAATGGGAAACCTCAGCTACCCAGGAATCCTCGAAGAGATGATGGACTGGCCAGAAGGCAAAGATTTAGGAGCATTGCCCAAGGAGGTGACTCCTGCCCAAGAAGCACCACCATACAAGTCATCAGAAAGTAAAAGGCAATGTGCTCTGCTTACCAACGGATGCTGTTGTGTTGTAAGAAACCATCAAAAGTGGAAAGCTGCTGTGTGGAGTCCCACATGACAAGTTTGAAGTTGCTACAGGAAATGGTGAGTCAAGTCAGTTTGCAGAGGTGAAGGCCGTCCAGCTGGCCCTTGAGATGGCTGAAAGAGAAAAATGGCCAGTGCTCTGTCTTTATACTGACTCATGGGTGGTTGCAAATGCCTTGTGGGGCTGGTTATATCAATAGAAGGAGACCAACCTTTCTGGTTTGCTGCATTGTGTCAAGACGTCACTGCCTGGTAGTGTGAAGGTACTACCATTGTGAAGGTACATCACGTACATGCTCACAAGAACTGCCACTGGAGAACATCAAAACAATGAGCAGGTAGACAGGCCACCAGAATTGAAGTGGCTTATGTGGGCCTGGGCTGGGAATGTACAAATGAGCTATTTGTAGCTCAGTGGGCCCATGAACATTGGGACATCTAGGGAGAGATGCAAGATGCAAATGGACTCGTGATCAAGGGGTGGACCTGACCATTGAAGCCATCACACAGGTCACACATGAATGGGAAATCTGTTGTAATCAAGTCACCCATGTGAGTAAAGTAACCCTGGAGCAGATGGCAGTGGTTGGGTTACTGATATGGTGAAGCCTGGCCGATTTGGCTGTATTGGATCACCTGCCAGGGCAAGTGCTGCAACACACTAATCATGGTGATGGCCACTACTAGGTGGCTGGGAATACACCCTGTAACCCCTACCACAGCCTGAAACAGCGTTTGGGCCTTGAAAGGCAAGCTCTGTGGTGATGTGGGTACCCCAAAAAGAACTGAGTCAGACCATGGGACTTAATTCCAAAATAACCTCATAGATTTCTGGGCCAAGAAACACAGCATTGGGTGTATCACATTCCCTATCACCCATGAGCCTCTGGAAAGGTTGAATAACACAACGAACTGTTAAAGACTCCTGGGGCATGAAAACACCGGGATGTAAATATAGCAGTGAGTCTGCTACCTCTCCTTGTCCTGCCCAAGCAATACCCCTGCGTACTGTGGAAGAAGATACTGTCCCAGTAGTAGTGCACACGGGGAAGTGGCTGGGAAGGGCCATGTGCATTGCTCCTCTCTTGGGAAAAAGGCAAACCCACTCCAGGGATTTTCTTTGCTCAAGGATCTGGGCGCACTTGGTGGGTAATGCGGAGGGATGGGGAGATCTCAAGTGTATCTCAAGGGGATTGGGGAAAAAATAGCATGTGCATTGAGTTGTATGTAAGTACTGCAGCAGGAATCACCTAAGCTGATGGAGAATGAGCTTCAGCAGGAACCAGGTGAGTGCAGTAATGACCCAACCCAAACTGATGTTGGCACCCAACGATCCCACGTGCTGCTTCTTCTGTCCTGGGCAATGACCTTGACAGATGGGGCCTGAGTCACTGACTCTTCTTATGGAAATTTTGTGGGGAAGGCCCATGAAATGGGAAAATAATACCTCTGTATGTCAAGGAGCAGGGTATGGTGGTTAACGAGCATGTATAAACCTGCCTGGTAGGTGAAAAGAAGGTTCAAGTATGTAGTGCAGTGTTGGTAAGGGGGGATTTTAGGAGTGAGAAGCAGACAGAATGGGACGGTCAGAGGATACCTGGATGTACTGAACAACATGGGACCTGAGCGTGATGCAGATGGTATTAGGGACAAAGATTGCGCTGGGTCTGGCTGGGATGGAGTTACAAAGTTAGCTTTCCCCATCACAGCCTGTACGGTGCTGTGCTTTGCATTTGGGGCTGGAACAGTGTTGGTAACACCACCGCTGGACAGTGCTCTTGCTCAGTGTGAAGGCTTTCTCTCTCTCTCTTCCCTGCACCCCTGAAACCAAGTAAACTAGGAATGGGCAAGAGATGGCGAGGGGACAAAGCCAGGACAGCTGACTCCAGCTGACCAAAGGGATATTCCATACCACGTGATGTCATGCCCAACAATAAAAGCTCAGGGAAAGAAGGAGGAATGGAGAAACATTCATGGTTATGGCGTTTGTCTTCCCAAGCCACCATTACGCATGCTGAGGTTCTGCTTCCCACAGCGTGGCTGGACATCTGCCTGCCCGTGGGAAGTAGGGAAGGAATTCCTCTTTTTGCTTTTCTTGCATGTGCAACTTTTGCTTTTCTTATTATACCACCTTTATCTTGACCCACAAGGTTTTTTCTTCAATCTCATTTTCTCCCCCTGTCCTGCTGAGGAGAGGGAGTGAGAAAGCATCTGGGTGGGCACCTGGCAGCTGGCCAAGGTTAGCTCACCACACTGCCATGCACATACATACTCACAGGCTTCGTACATATGTTTATATACCCGAACATGCGTATGTTCTCCTAGCTAATTTGTTTAGTAACAGCAGGCAAAGAAGACTGAGTCAGCTTTTCAGATGGTGAAAATAAATTTGAAATAAACTTCAGGTTGGAAAATTGCTATCAATTCCTTGAACTTATTATTATTATTATTATTACTGTATTGCACAGAGCTTCCAGGGGGTAAGAACGAGAAACATTGACTGAATGTCAGTGAAAAGCTGTCTCTGCCCCAAGGAAAACCCAGGCACCGTCGCAGGTCCTGCATGGTTCAGGTGGTCCAAGCAGTGCCGTTAGGGACACCTGAGGGGTAACTGTCAACAGAAGTTATGGTAGCAGAACCTGGATCTCAGTATGTACAAGACGTGGCAGATGGAGTGCAAAAGCAAACGGGCTGGCTAGCAGCAGGCACTTTAGTAATGAAGCGTCACAGGAGCTCACAGACTCCTCTCTGATTTTACTGGGCTGTGTTCCAGAGTGCGTCTTCACCTTTTTTTTTTTTCTTTTTTTTTTTTTTTCCTGAAGTGTCTGCAAATGGAAGCCTGCTAAGCTCTTCGGTAAGATAAGTGTCTCTTTAACTTCTCAGTTTTTTATGAATTTCAAATAGCAATTTTTTATTATCTTTAATTGGTGACTGCCTGTTTTAATTAGGCATCACAGTTAATCTTACAATGATTACATGTACGAGGCTTTGTGCACAGCAAAACATGAGGGTTTTTTTTAGCATAAGCACCAAAAGAAATGTGAATTGTAAGAAATAAGATGACCACGTTTGCAATTCTGATTTTCATTTTCTTCCCCTCACTGTAGCCTTCAGTTACCACCTTTCAAAAATCTCCAGTATTTTGCATGCAGATAGGTCCTGGCCAAGACATTGTGCGAGCTTAGAAAAAATTTCTTCTCTTTCTAGTGATCCAGAAAACATTTCTGATCTAAACAACAATAGGCAGAAAGCAGTGGTCTGTTTCACATCTCTGAAAGTCTCAAGCCATAATTTTATCTGTCCAACTTGAGCTAATATCAAATAACAAACAGATTTATAAATGTAGAAATCAATCACTCCTGATCATGCTGTCTGGGAACATATTGCAACTTCCAGAAAAGATGGCCCGCGTTCATATCCTGGAGGGCTTAACTAAGCCTTCACAATAGTTGCATTGATGATGCCAAACCTCATGTAACTTCCCTGTTGGTTTTTGCAAGCTGCCAGAGGGTGTCACGGAGGGAACCCAGCACCTTGGAAAGGAGTTTTGTTAATATTTTATAGAAGAGATGTGCTCAGCAATAAAGCTGAAAAATACAAGAGGAAAAAAAGCCAAACAAAGCAAAAAGCCCCCAGAACTCCCTGGATCACAGAGAGCCAGGAAAGGGAGGGTCATACTGGCAGAGCTAGGGGGCTGATTTATAGCAGTCGGATGTAGGGAAGCAAGGGCAGAGCTGCTATGATTAGGTGCAACTTTTGCGGGAGTCTGTATCTACCTACCTTTGCAAGGGGGCTGAGCGGTTTTGAAAGCGGTTTTGAAATTTTGATGTTGTTTTTTTGGTTTTTGTTTTTTTTTTTTTTTCTCCTAAGCAGTGCAGTGTGGACAGTCAGATACATGGTAATTCATCCCTTCCCCTCCTCAAGGATAAGCTCTTAGTAACCAGCCCACATTTGACAGGACACTTGTCTTTATGGCAAAGAGCAGTTCCTATGCTTTTTCCTAGCAAAGTACCATGATCTGGACTGCAAGAGGTAGTGTCCCATCTGGAGGCAATTCATCATTACTTGGAACAAATCCTTCAACTTTATCACTAGCTGCCAAGCAGCACAGCTCAGTGAGAGCAGGTCACTTGTAAAATATGATGGTTAAGTACAGGCAAGTCTGCAGAAAAAATAACCCGCTTTGAACCGATAAAGCTCCCCTGTGCTTGGATCACTTAGATTTCAGTAAGGAGAGGGAGCCTGTTTGGTAGTAGCGAGTCAGTCCCAGTTGTTGAAGAGCGCTGTGCAATTCTCACTAGAGTTAAAAGGGCGATTCCCCGAACCTGAGCCCAGGAGGACGCTGAAGATGTCTTTTCCAGACCAAAGTGACACTTGCAGGGATGATGAGCGCATTACTCAGTCTCTACCTCCAGGCCAGTGGCGACACAGACCGCTATCCCTACTGTCCCTTGGCCCCATCCCTCGTTCCTGCATGCCTGATGGGCTCGCATTCGGGCTGCCAGTCCCCCCGCACCGGTGCTCGTTATTTCTGACACCCTGCGGTGTCACAGCGACATCGGCCACGCCGCCTCAGTAACAACCCTGGCGGGGAGGGCTGGCTGGGCTGCCCCGCCGAGAAATGAGAAGCCCCGAAGGTCCTTCTCTTCCTTCGTAAGGCCCTTTCACTGCGTTACTCCCTACTCCTATCGATTCTCGCCTCCCCCTCTCCGGCAAGCCCTGCCCCGCGGCGGACGGCTGCCCGTGCCGGCGGTCCCCCGGCTGCGCTGCCGGCGGGGGGAGCGGCTCCTCCCTCGGCGGGGGGGGCCGGGGGAGCCGGCAGCGGGGTCTCCGCTCACTCGCTGCGGCTCCGCGCCCGAGGCGGACCCGCCGCGCAGCGCTGCGCCCCCGGGACGCGATGCCGGGGCCGGGGGCCGGCGGGGCGGCGCGGCGGGGCAGCTGCGGCGGTGGCGGCGGCGGCGGCGGCGGCGGGACCCCCGCGCCCGAGGCGGTGAGTGCGGCGGGGCGGGCAGGGCCGGCGGGGGCGCGGGGCAGCACCCGCCTTGCCCGGCTTTAACGGGATGCTGGCTGCTGCTGCGCGTTATCCGGGGGTAGGGACTGCAGGGGCACTGCCTGGGTCTTTGAGCCTGCTCTTGAATTTGCTAAAATTCAAACAACTAACCAAGCAAGCAACTCACCCCAAACCAAACCAAACCAAACCAAAGACCACCCCACCCCAAAAAAACCCAAACCCCCGCAAACCCGAGACCTGTCTTGCGCAGCTGTAGAAACGCGCTTCCCGGGGGCCAGTCCCGTTCCGTTGGGGTCAGCGGGTTCCTGCTCCCAGCCCGGACCGCAGGGCGCTCCTTTCCCCAAGAAAGACGGCCGGGGGGTCGGGCGGCACCGGGTCACACAAACGTGCGGTCCCCCACCTCTTGCCGGGGACAGAACCTGAAGACACAGCTTGAGGATAGCGCTGCCTGGTCAAACTGCTCAGATGCCGCGTTTGGGCAGCAAAGTCCTGGAAACCAACAATCCAACCAAACCCCTCAGCCATGGGTAAACGGGTACCGGTTAGAATAAAATGGGAGGGTTTCTTGGCTACATCTGTGTGAGGGAAGAGTTAAAGAGGGGTTTTTTGTTGTCGTTGTCGTTCTTGTTATGGAGAGGTTTAACATCATTGCGAGAGATGTGTTTTACATTAGTACATGCTGTGAAGCCTGTCCCACCGCACCTGGCAGCCTGGTGGCCCAGGACCACGGCCGGGTCCCCAGAGGGGTCTCAGCTGCAGCGATCGCTGCTATCAGCAGGGAGAGGAGCCCCGGCCACCGGCCCATTGATTGCGAGGCCAGAAGGGACCGTTACATCATCTAGTCTGACCTCAGACAGGAGAGAGGTGCTGGCGGGGGAACAAAAAGAAAATTGCCAGGGACTGAATCTCTGCACTGAAACGCAGCATTTCTTCATGACATTGTCAGCTTTGACAAATAGACTTTTCCACAAAAAATGAGATTAGTGGCAGGGGCTCTCTGCATGAATTGCTTACACAGAGATGCATGGATCGTAAGGAGAAGCTTCAGAGCTTCCCAGTTTAAAGCCTGGAAGTGTATTTTACATGCCAACTGATCCAGTTTTCTATTGTTCCTCCTGCTCTTCAAAACTAGGGCTGCTAGCAGAAGTGGACCATTTTCCAATAAGAAAGAGTTTACTGAAAAGAAAGAGTTAAGAGGGGAAAAAATAAAAGAAACCATAGTTATATTTTGTTCAGAGTTGTCTGTAGAAACCTTGTAAAAACATTTCAGAGAAGCTTATTTTTCTCTCTCTTCTTCCCATTTCTTTCTTTTTAATCTCTCTATTTTTCTATTCCTGGTGAGATACTAGGCAAGAAACAAAAAGAAAAAAAATACGTGATTATTTAACAGAGAAGGTTGGGATGCTGACTGCCCCAAGATAAATTTTTGCTTTATGTAACTTTTTGCAAAAGTAACCCTTCAATATACATTGGAAAAAAATCAGTTTTCTTTAGACATAACACAGCCCCGGCACTAGCACCCATAGCAGGGGTTGGATTTGTCTTACTGCACTTTGACATACAGTCTTGTCTCCACTTCTAGTTTTATGGATCTGGCCCCTCACTATTTTACTTAAGTCTGGTACTTTTTCAGAGTATCAATGATCTCAAAAAATGGAACAAGACAGTACCAAATAAGGCTCCTCAACTTACATCCCACTTTTTCCAGTGTTAACAATGTATATAAACCCCTTGCAATGCCATGGGAATGAAGTGTCGTGGTGTGCCAGGCTGTACTGGGACATGATCCCAAGAGATAAGAAGAGTGAATCGCCTCCCCAGCCCCACGCATCCATCAGTCCGGTGCACCATCTGTCGCAGCCTGGTGGGTCCTCCCGGGAGCCTCAGAAATGCGTATCTACTGCCGAAAGTCATGGATGTGTGGCAGGAAAGGGACAACAGTGTTTGTGGTTAATGAAGTCCCATGCAAAACTGCATCCCGCAGTAATTTATTACCTTGGAAAGCAGGGGTGTGATGCCAGACAAGTGACTGGCTCCATGGGAGGGCAGGACACTGGGAAGGCAGGACCAGGAGGGTGGGAAGATGATGATGATGAGGAACCTCCCAGTGCCACTGCTGCTGGGATCAGCAGCAGTTCCCAGTGGAGCTTGTGGGGGGATTTATCACAGCTGGCTCTTAAGCCTGCGGCAGGGCTCCTGCAGGGGCTCTAAATCACACTGATTGCACAGTCAATAAAGAAAATCTCACCAGTCCCCATAACCAGGCGGTTGGCTTTTAAACCTCTTTAGATAAAAATCTATTTATTGCTGTGGTTCAGTTAGAAGTTCAGAGTAACCACGCTGGCTTCAGCAATGTTAGTAGCACAATTTAGCTTTGGAAAAGAGTTTTAACACAGACCAGCCTGAAGCAAATTCCAGTGTGGTTTATTCCATATAAGCCTGGAGCCACTTCTTGGGATGGCTAGCTTAAATTGCAGGTGCTGCTGCTTATTTCAGAAGAACCACTCTCTGCCTGCACTGATACAACTGAGACCAGAAATCCTTCTCTTGCATGTATTTGTGAGTTCCTTCCCAGCCCGCCTGACTGAGCCAACCCAAACCCTTGTGGATGCTGCTGGGGGTGGTGGGACAGCAGGGCACAGGACAGGTCCTAGGGGGTACAGAGATGCCCTGCTCCAGGGGGCACAAAGGAGCCAGCTGATGCCACACATCTACATGCCATGGAAATACTCGCCAAAGGCCGCCCATCCAGAATTTCAGCTAGCAGGGCTGGCTGCAGAAATGGCCAGGGCATGGGCCAGTCAGGGTATGTCTACAGTAGCATGTTAGGCAGCACTACCTGGGAGTCCTCCCTGGCACTGCAGCTTAATTATCTATAATTGGTATAAACTATAATATTGTGCATAAACTGTTAGAGCCAGCCCTGGCACTCATTTGTCCCATGCCGAGTAGCACTGCCCCACTCAACCCCTGCCCTCTTTGAGGCAGCAGCAGCCCAGGCTGTTCCCGGTCGGAAGCAGAGCCCTGCATCGGGCAGGCAACACTGGCTACCGAAGGCACAGGCTTAGCTGTGGCACCAGCAGCATCTGTAGGCAGTTGGGTTTAACAGCACTGCACTGCCTTGAAGAGCGTCTGGATGCTTCTGCCCTGCACCACCTGCTCCGAGCTCTTCCCGCTCCCTTGCAGCCATGGGAGTTCACCCCAGCCGTTCCCACCTGGCTTATCCCCTTTCCTCCTCTTCTTCCATTTCCCTTATCCTTCCTGAATGACACCAGTTATACAGTGATAACAAAATTTGGTCCTTTGCTCCCATCACCTTGGTCACCCCTGCTACATGCCCACCTCATCAGTTCCCACTGTGCCTGAGTGGGCAAGGCCCCCTGCACCGCGGTGCTTGTATGGTGCCAGCTGCACCCACTCACTTCACTGCAGGAGGGAACCAGACCCTTCCCCTTTGCAGATGGGCAGGGGGCTATGGGTGATGATGCCCTAGCTGTGGTGACTGCTGGGGGGCTGAGGCTTGACCATGCTGGGGAGAGCAGTGGTCCCACTTCCAAGGTGCAGCAGGGCCACCCCCATAGCTCTTGTCCCCTCCTTGCTGCTGGTCTCAGGTAAGAAGCAAACTGGGGGACAGGTCCAGCCAAAAGCTCATTTAAAGGAATCATCCACCCCAGGAGCCCCTTTTTCTCCCCTTTTTTGTGGTCTGATATGCTCTGGTGGTCACGTTTGGCCCTTCCCCAGCCTCCTCCACACGTGCACATGCATGATGTGGCTTGAGAAAGTCCCTGGGAATTTTAGTATGTCACCTGGGAAAACCTGGTCAAGGAAAGGCAGCTTCACCTGCCAGCACACCTCCGGGAAACCCCCTGGGTTCCCCTCTCTGCTTCTGCTTCTGGTGTCTTGTGGGGTTTGGTTTAAATGATATCTTAATGTGAATCATGTGAAACCTCTGTGTTCCTGCCAGTGATGGATTCTTGCAGGAGGAGAAGGAAGGACATGGGTTTGCCATTTTCACAAGGCCTCTTGCCTAGTGTGGTGGAGCGGGGTGAAGAGGCTTTTAGTTCATCCTTAAGGGTTGCAGAAGTAGGTGTGTAGATGTGGGGGCATTTCTGAAAGTCCTGAAGAAATAAAAGTCCAAGGTTTTAGAAACGGGTTTAGTTTTCAGCTAGTGCTGGCCCTTGCCTGCTGAAAAATCTGGCCACTTCAAAGTCTGTCCAGATGGCAAAATCATGTCCCTGTATATCTCTGAAGGAGATAACACTTTGAAAGGCTTTCTGAATGCGTAAAAACAAGCGATGCGTTTGCACCTATAAACCAGCAACATGTGGTTAGCTCATCCAAGGAAAAATTACTAAACTCTGGAATTTCAGTTTTTTTGGTGGAGTGCTTTAAGCTAATAAAGGAGTTTTGACTTTTTTAAAAAAAGTCTTTGCCAGTTTCAAAAAGCACATCATTTGGTGCCAGGGTTGCTTAGCACTCTCAGTACCGTATATCCCACTGCAACATGCAAAGCAGCGAGGCACTTTTTAAGCTTTCCCTCCTGTTTTCCAACTTATGGTCAAATCTTCAGACAGTTCTCCTTGTGGGTGCCTGGGATGAAGCCCTTGCATTGTCCATGTGGGCAATTTCATTAAGCAAATGGCTCCCAGTGAGTGCAACTGAAATTCTGCAATCTGCAGATGTCATCCTTGCGTTATCTGGTGTCTCAGGATGTGAGCAGGTTATAGGCTAGAGTAAGAAGGGCTGGAGTTTATCTTGTGGCAGATACTGCAATATCCTCCATGAAGCAAGAGAAGTTTTCTGTTAAGCAGAGTAAAACCTCTGAAGAGAGAAATCATGATGTAATCGATAGTCAATACCGGCATAAATGGATTCAAATTCTCCTGACTCTTGGAGCGCAGGACAAAGTTAATTTGGCTTCTCTGTACCTGCTGCAGTCTTTCAGTAGCAATCACATGTAGGTTTTTTCCACCAAAGTAGCAGCAATACTTGGGAATAAGGTTTTTCTTTGTGACACAACATTATTCTGTCCAATAAATCAGATGAAAATACCATCCCCTCCATGTAAATTAAAGACCAAACACAAAATCTGCCAGGTATAAGTCTGTCCAAGTCCACAAGTTTTGCACCACCAACCTGACACTGGCGTTGTCCACCTGTACTGGCTTTCTAAGGGATTTCCAAAGAGGGCAGGGAGGTTTTACCAGGGATCACATAGGAGGCTGGAGAGGGGATGACATATCCAGTAAAGATGCCCAGTAGCCATGAAGGAACACAAAGGCTGGGAGACAGCCCAGCAGTCCCAGAGGGCTGGTGGGAGTTTCTCATGGAGCTCTTCTTGCACTGATAAGGACTCGGGCCAGAAGGTAAAAACATGCACCCCATGTGGGAACTTCTATGCAAACTCTTCTAACAAGGCATTAATTTCTTTTTTAAAATCATAAAACCTGAATGCACTTTCCATGTGGAAATAACCAGTTCCAAGCCCCTGGACCCTGATGAAGTAATTTATTGCTTTTATCTGAAACATGTTGCATGCACTGGATTGATTCTCCACATCCCAGTACCTCTCGCTTCCTAGATTTAGTTCTTTGCTAATGAACTGTGGTAGGAAACCTCTTGCCCCATCCAGGTAGCACTGGTTTTCAATTCACCAAGCGGAGAGGCCATCACCTAGAGACCTAAGGAAGGGCATCATTTGGAAGGACTTCTCAGCCGTCTCAGCTGACAGCCAGTGCACTCCTGCAGGTGATAAGCAGCAGAACTGGGTGAAGCAAGGAAGATCTGTACTCCATCCCTGCTGTAGGGCTCTGCTTCCTACCTCTGCAAGAAGGTAGTTAACTACGTCTGACCCAGTCCTTTGCCCAGAGCAAGGTCTGCTAAAGCACATAATCCTGCTGCAAAGCGCAGTAGTTTCTGCAGGACCTGCCATGGTTACCCACCCCACAGGACTGACACTTGGGTTCATGCCTCAGCCTCTCAGGAGACCCTCCAGCATCATAGCCCAGAGCCAGGTCTTGTTCTTCCTCATATTTGGAGTGAGAGGAGGATCATCAGGTCTGTTGTTTTCACTGGTTCCAAAACATGTGCATGTGTACATATGTAACTTGAAACAGCTTATTTAATCTTTGCTATATGCGCTTGGTAGATGAAATCGCAGCAACTCTAGAATAACAGGAATAACAGCAAGAGAAATAATTTGCTTTACCCTTGATTCAGGGAGAGGAACACACTTTTTCTTCCCCACAGTGCGGTACTCTTTCTTTGCCCTCCTGGTGATGCATTGATCCAGGCAGCCTGAGCATCATGCTGGCACCAGCTGTAACACACATCCCCACCCCGGGTGCCAGTTGGGAAGGTTTTTCCCTGAACCTGCTCTGCAGAAAGCGTGCCTCTGGGTGGCCCTAGGTGGTTCAGAAATGGTTCCTGGCCAACTTCTTGATGCTGCTTGCTGGCAGATGTTGCATCAAGAAAGTGGTGTCTGCCCTCCCATGTGCAGCTTGCTTGGGAGTCTGCACTGAACAGTCCTTGTGGGTTTAAATGGAGGTGGACTGACAGACAATGCTGACAGTTTTATAAGCTGATATGGTCAGAACTCATGATACAAGGGAGTAAGCTGGGGAGAAAACAGATCTCTGCCTGGGTCAGGATTCATCCTCACTTCCCCGCAGTGTGCAGCTATTTCTATCACTCCATCACTAAACAGGTGATTTATCCTGGTACTGCAAAACCAGTGATGGACAGACCATGCTCCCCACATGTACCATATTTTAAACTGGAGCTGGAGGACTCCCCAAGCTGGAGTCCTGCTGGGCTCAAGCATGAGGACAACACTCTATCTTAGGAGAATAAACTTTCCCCAAAGCACGTTTAAATCCACATGCTCTGTAGTGACTGCCATGAGAGCAACATGGACTTTGTCGCTTACTGACCTTTTGTTGAACAGCTGACTTCTAAAGAGCTTCTGCAAATAATGAGTCAATGTTCATTGAAGGAAAAAAAACCTGCTGCTCTGATAACAGACACATGGACATAATAAGCAATTTCAATGTTCAATTCTCTGACTTCTGATTTTGTATTTTAAGGTATTTGTCAAAGGCAGGCAGCAAAAAGGGTCATGATAGTACAAGCATGGGAACAACCACTGCATTGAGAAACCATCTCCTCTGCAGATATGAAGCAGTGTCACGCCTGTCACACAACCTTCCACATGCAGAGAGACCACAGGAGTAAATATACCAGTGTCAAATTGGTATAAATCAGGTATAAACCAGGAGTAAACATACCAGTGTCACTCCTGTCTTTCACTGTTCCTAGCAGAAAGCAATTTCGTAGTATCTCACTGCAGTGCTGCTGCAGCTTCATGGCCATGCATGCCAGCACCTTTCTCTTCTGCTGCTGCTTTACTTTTCTTTGCTGATGACAACTGGGACCGCATCATTCATCTACTCTGGGAAACTGCATTTGCTTTTGGCTACATGGGCTGGGGTACCACGGGGCTAGTCTCAGCTGGCTTGACTCCCCATCACCCTTCACAGAGCTTGGTCTCCAACACCCTCAGGGAGCACGCGGTGCCTCCAGCTCTGCTCCGTGTTGCACAGGTGCCTGACTTTTGCACTGGGCTGGTTTGCACCAACTTGATGAGATCTTGGTTTCTGCCCTCTAGAAAATTACTCAGTTCTCGTCTCACCTCCAGCTTTGGCAGTGGTGCACACACACACTCTCACCTTTTCCTCTGTAACTCCCTAGCAGAAGACTGAGGCCACCTTGCCACTTCTCCCAGGAGAGAAGATCTGCAGACACAGGTAGTAGGGCTTATTTGCCATTTGTAAACAGCATGGAGCAGTATGCTGCTGTGCTGGGTTGGTCTAACCCTCAGAAGAAATTCCCCACAATAGTTCAGCTCTCTAGCAATGTTTGGTCCATGTTTTGCTTGTTACCTCTCCCAATTACTATGCTTATCTCAAATTCTTCATGCCCCATGTTGGGCTACTAAAAGGACTGTCTTGGTTTAACCCCAGCCAGCAACTAAGCACCACACAGCTGCTCACTCACTGCCCCCCACCCCCCCGGTGGGAGGGGGGAGAGAACTCGAAAAGTAAAAGGGAGATAACTCATGGGTTGAGATAAAGACAGTTTAATAGGTAAGGCAGATGCCACACACACAACCAAAGCAGAACAGGGAATTCATTCTCCACCTCCCATGGGCAGGCAGGTGCTCAGCCATCCCCAGGACAGCAGGGCTCCATCACGTGTCATGGTCACTTGGGTAGACAAACGCCATCACTCCAGACGTCTCCCCCTTCCTTCTTCTCCCCCCAGTTCTATATGCTGAGCATGACGTCCCATGGTATGGAACATCCCTTAGGTCAGTTGGGGTCAGCTGTCCTGGCTGTGTCCCTCCCAGCCCTTGTGCCCCCCCAGCCTGATCGCTGCCGGGTGGGGTGAGGGGCAGAAAAAGCCTTGAGTCTGTGTAAGCACTGCTCAGCAAAAACTGAAGCATCCCTGTGTCATCAACTCTGTTTCCAGCACAGATCCAAAACATAGCACCATATTAGCTACTATGAAGAAAATTAACTCTATCCAAGCCAAAACCAGCACAGCTGCTAATAACCTTCACAAGTAAAAATTGAGAGTTAGAGGTGAAAGCTGCTGAAAATCTGATGAATTTGGGACAAAGTTTCGATAAAAAGCAGATGGTGTTTTTAATCATTCTTTTTCCACTCAGTAAATGAGGCCAAATGTTCAGAAAGTTGTCTGTAAATATACCAACCTGCTTTTCAAGTATCTAAAAATAATACTGCAAGTACAGCTTTAACAAGACAGGCATCCCCCGAAGGTCAGTAACCTGCCCTTTATCGGCTTCGTGTCAACGCTTGGCAGCAAGGAGCCATTTCTTGTCTCTGATGCTCCTCTGCTGTGTCCTTTGTTCCTGAAATAGCCTTGTCCCCTGGCACTAGTGCTCATATTTGGATGGCAGGTGGCCATGCAGAGCCCACTGTCCCAAAGTACAAATCTGAGGGATTTGAGCTCTTTAAGAGGCAGGCAGCTCCCCCATGGATTTGCAGGAGGCAGCGTACCCACCTCTAACTGCAGCCAGCTTGGTTGCCTTTGCACGGCACCCAGCTTGCTTTTGGGAGCCTGGCTGGACAGGGTCCTCTCACCCCGTGTTACAGAAGGCGGAGGTCTGTATCCAACCCACCTGCTCCAGGGGCTTTTTAAACCAGTGCGGAGAAGCGGACACTTCTGGGAAATGACACAGCTCCTCTTCTCCCAAAGCTGACTGCAGAAGCAGAGAAGGAAGAACAGTGCCTTGCAAGTGCCCGTATCTCCCCACTGCCCGTTGAAGAAGCTCAGGGGGAGCAGCGCCCATGCAGACACTGGTTCTGCAGTTGCCTTAATTCGGGCAGACACCCACCGGGGTGCCTCAGCTGGTGGCCCCAAGGCTTTGCCTATGGTGCTGCAGCTGTGCACCTGCCACGGCCAGCGCTGCCGTGCTCGGCTGTTGTGCCAACGGCTGTGGGGCTTGGAGCCCTGGCACTCGAGGGGAAATTCAGCAGCATTCAGGAGTTAGGAGCACAAACAGACTGTATCCTCTTCCCATAGATGCTTTGTAGCAGTGACTCCTTTAACTGCTCAAATCCCTCACCTTTGTGGGAGCTTTGCTGGATGATGGAAACTGATAAGAAACTCATTCTCATTTTCAGCCCCTCAAGACTGTTCCTTCCCGCCGGTGTTCAGCACCATCACTCTTATTCAGCAAAGGTCTGAGCAAGCCATGGTTGCCTTCAGCCAGGTATGTACATTGTGTGCCATATACACAGTGCCTGCACAGATGTTTAATGCCCAGGAGCAAGGCGATATACCTCGGCTTGCCTATACATGTGTCAGGTCTGTCATATAGTGCTGTCAGTGTCCCGTGCTAGCGGGCCCCAGGAGAGTCTCAGACGAGGGAGCAACCACACGGTGCCTGGGGTGGCTGAGATGGCAGAGTTGTGGGTGCGGAGCAGGGGCTGCTGTTGTAGAGGGGATGGAGGGGAGAGGCGGTGGGAACTGCACCTCCTGGCACTGCCCCCCAGCTACTCTTCTCACCCTCCCACCGTGCCTGTGTGAGCCCAGCAGGAGCTCAGCCTCTTCCATCTCTCCCCCTCCATGGCAAGGGCTGCCAGTGCTGGCTCCTTGTTCACGTTAGTTTGTGCCTATGCTGTCGGGAAGCCTCCACTGGCAGTTTTCCCTGCAGAGCATTTAGATTTTTTGCTTTCCAGCTGTTCTTCTTTCTTTGGGGTAACAAAACCTTTAAAGCAGGCAGAAGAGTTGGCTGTGATAGTATTTACTGCCTTATTTCACTACAGGTCATGGCTTGCCTAGCCAAACTGATGGGACATTCCTGCTGAACGTTAGCGGCAGTGCCTCCTTCCTTCATTAAACTGTTTTCCAGTAAGCAGAGGAACACTATCATTTGAACTGCAGCTACTTCACTGCAAAGCCCTGATTTCCCTTCTGTTCTCCAATAAACTCATTCTGGTTAGTCAAATGGCACCGCTAACTGGACACGGTGGTGTTGCAAGTAGGCTCAGTATGTGTTAAAAAAAAGCTTACAGAGGAAAGGCAGGAAGGGAAGCCGTGTCTTTGGTCTTCAGGTAGCAGAAGTCCGAGTCTTTGAGCATTCCTCGCTTGGGGAATTGGGCAAGTTGTGCTGTATGAGCGCTTGCAGCTAATTATTCTTCAGTTATGTCTCTCTTCAGAGTGAGCACGTTTTTTGCATTTGTTTCTTGACATGAACATCAGGAGCTGTCAGACTGTGAGAAAGGCTGTTTAACATGTTTTCCTTTCACTGGAAACATTCCTGATTGAAGCCTTTGCAGTGGCTCTCTGTGACACCTCTTGGCTTGCCATACGGCTCCATCTCAGAGCCCAGAATCATCCTACAGCCCAGGTGGGCAGGTGGAACTCAAATACTGAACAAGTACCCAGGACTCCCTACTCTGTTTTCTTTAATGCCATAATTTACTAGGTGTTACAAGTGAAATACTATCACATACACACCCCCACCACCTCAAGCCCTACAAACTCCAGGAGTCTGCAGGAAAAAGGGGCTGTTGATATCTCTATAGGAAGGAGACAGCAGCACCCCTGTGTTGGCTGGTGATGGGTACCTGACTGGAGAGGCAGCTGTGCCCCCTCTCCAGCCCTGAGTCCCTGCCTCCTCAGCCTCTGGCTTGGACTTTCAGACCTCTGTCCCTGAGAACAGACCCAGCTGGGCAGGAAAACGGTCCCAGTGCTTCATGCCCCCTCCGTGCACAACATGGGTCCTCCCTCTCATTTCTGCAGGAGGCAGCATTTACCAAGAGTGCACTTCTGGTGGTGTAATCCACGTTGTTGCTAGTGCCATCAGCTAATTTGCAACTGGTGCCCACAGCTAATTTCTCAGTGACCTAGGTGTATGGAGTAGGGAGGCGTGCTCTGGCAGTCTCCCCTATTTTAGTACCCCGCTAGACAAAGCTAGTTTAAGATATCTCATCAGGACAATCAAATGTCAGGTGCCAGCACAGGGCTGCCCCTACAGAAGGAAAAGAGGAGGGAGGGGGCAAGCAGCAGAACTGGGAGAAACAGCCCTTGGGACCCAGGTTTGTCTGTTTACGCTTCAGGTGGTGAGCTGGAGCCGGGCAGAGCAGGAGCTGCTGCTCCTCCAAGCAGCGGTTCAAGAACAGCTGCCATGTCCTTTTGCCCTGAGCCTTGCCTCTGCAGCCCGCCCGGCTGCCCAAGGAACATCGCTCTAACAGACAGTGTGGGCTGGAGAGCTGTGCTGGTTTTCACCCTCTCAGTAGCTTGCTCCCCTGGGTGACTGCCTGCTTTGCCTATCCCTCGAGCTGGTGCTAATCCTGCTGAACAGCCAGGGCAGAGCCCCAGTTGCTTCATCAGCACCTGCCTCACGGCGCTAGTGGCGACAAATCTTGAATCAGCTCATCTCAGAAAAGGAGGCGTCAGTTTCCACTGAATACAGTTGAGCCTAGGAATACACAAAACCTCTGAGGTGCAGAAGAGGCTCTGTGTGAAAGTCAGGTTAAACCCAGCTTCCTTCGTACCACACACACAGTTCCTCCCTGCGACCTCCCAGCCCCGTGGCCAAGCCACCGATGGCTTCACCGTGACATGAAGCAACACGCAGAAGGCCCACAAAGCCCTATGGAAAGAGCATTTTCTTTGTCTGTGATCAGCACAAACTAATCAGCCTTTAAATGAAAAATGTCTTTTGTATTCCAAAAAATGTTGCCATCTTGGGCAACACCCCGGAGTTGCTGCCTGCAGACATGGTCTAGAGCCTCTGAATCTACATAAGCATAAATAGAAAAGTCTCTATTACACTTAACAGCAGGAAGATTGCCACAAGTTGGAATTGTCACAAGGAGTCCACCTTCATAAAGCTGTCACCTTTCAGGATTAGGAGCAGTCACAGATATCCCTGTGATGTATCAGGAATATCCCCTGAATTTTTCTGTGCAGGTAGTAAGCTCTACAAGTACCACAGAGCACTTACTGGAGCATTGTCCTTCATAGCCGCTCTACAGCGAGGATGGATTTCAAGGGGAAGTGAAAGCTTTTGTGATCTGGCTGCCAACCCCTTGGACCATCCAGTCCTGACTGTTCTTGGTCTAAACAGTGATTTTTCCCTTTCTCCTACGGAGGTTCACAAACTACCTGACTGGGCTAATGCAGGGGATTATAACTGAACTAAAAGTCATTTCCAGAAAATTGATGAGTTTATTCATCCTGCAGATTCAAATGTCTAGAAACTAGCTTCCTCCAGCTCTCAAACCAATTCCTGGTTGCAGTAGCATGCAGGACATGCTAGTGCAGATCCAGGCATTGACTAAAGAGTTAGCTTGTGAGACAAAGTCAATGCAGTGTCTGGTTTCTGGACCTACTGAGCAATTACCAGTAGCATTAGGAAAAGGTAATATAAGCATACTCCCACACTTACTTTCTGGTTGTTAACCAACACGCCTATCAGAAATCCTTTGGATTTATGATGGAAAACTATCAATGACAAACTTCAAGAAGTAAATAGGGCAAACCTTTTGTTTTAAAGCACACAGCCTCCATAGCAAACCGAGACCTGAAGGAACTTATTCCTTGGGATGCTGTCTAGAGGACATTTCCTGGCAGCTGATTATTTTTGTACCAGGCGTTTTCTGTACCTCTGAGGCTGAGTTTGCATATTGCTCATTAGGTGCTAACTTCATTGCCCTCTCCTGGCAGGAAAGAGGATTTAAACAAGATGCATCCTCTTCAGACATTTATGGGGACAGGATTCCTATCCCAAAGATTTTCCACTGGGTTTTCCACTCACATCGTGTTGGAGAGGTCAGTAGACCCAGACCAACCCTTACCATGACTGCGGATGCAATTGCAGAAGGTGAGAGGAGCAGTGCACTGAAGATGACAATCAATGGGGCTTTCAAGAGAGTGAGGCCAGTCTGGTTTGCAGCTTTTATTGTGACATTGGGAAAGTAATTTAATTAACCACTGTCTTGATTTCTAGCCTGAGCACTGTATTTCCTTGCAAAGCGAAACACCTGTTCAGGGGGTTCTTCACACTGATGGAACAAGGAGCGGGGGAGCTTGGCCTCTGTGTGGTCTTTTCTGTTGCCCTGGCTCCTTCCCCTTCCAGGCAGCCAGGTCTGAGCAGGGAGGCACAGCATGTACTGAACTCTCCTGCAGAGATGCTGGAGCCCATCCCAACACCGAAGATCTGATTGCTGTCATCATGCAACCACATTTAGTCATGTTTTTTTATTATTTTTCCCCCCAATGGTGCGACAGACTTGCCAAGCTGAGAAAGCTCAGGGAAATATTTGTAGAGAGCTGCAGAGTGGGCAGAGATGCAGAGCGGGTGAGTCATGCAGAGTCTGGGGGCTGACGGCAGAGACCCTTGTGTGAAAGGCTGTGGTTAAAGGAGGTGGAAGGGTTTCTTGCTGGCCACAGGACTGAAGTGGGCAGATGTAGGTGAGTCAAGTGAAGGTTGTTGCAAAACAAGAACTTTGAGGGCAAAATCAGTGAGGTTGCTGGTAACACTATAGAGTTTTATGGGTCATCTTGAAACTCCAATTTCATTTCTGTACCCTCCTACTAATTCTGGACAGCCATGCTGCTTCTGCCTTTCATTTTTTCTCTTCATTCACTTTTACTCTTTCCTTCCATTTTTCATCCTTTGTGTGCTTATGCTAGCTAAATGCTTTAGCTCCCTTGTTTAACCAGCTGATGATAGCACTGTGAGTTTTCTTTCATAGGCTGACTGATGGGAAAATGAGTAATAAAAAAATAATATTATCGTAACACCAGCTATATGGAAGCATAGTGGGTAGGGTGCTGCTTTACAGGGGAAGCGTGGGCATCCCCTCCCTGCTCTGCCCAGACGACCTGTATCATCTGCAGCATGGCATTTCATCTCTCAGCGCCACAAGTCCCCATCTGTAACAGGTGGTTAATAATACTGCCTTTCCTCAGACGGATATGGTGAGGCAAGGAATAGTTAACAACTCAACACAGTGATGGGGCTGATTGATTTGGAGGTAGGAATAAGACAATCAGGAACTGCAGATACCTGGAGCAAACCCAAAAGATGAGGTTTTTCAGAGTAAGACTTGTCCCTTTATTAACTGATAGCAAAACAGGCTTGATCCATGCAGGATCCCTCTTTTTTTTGTAATGCAAGTAATAAGTGAAAGTATTTCATATTAAGTGAGAGCAGTTTAGTTGAGAAAGAGTTTAGTGAAAACTGGCCTGTTTATAAAGACAGAAGTAACATTCAGCTTCTCATGCAGGTTGGTTCAAAACAGTTCACAGAAGCTGTTCTGATGGGAAACTCAAAGGCTGGCTGATATTATTATAGAAGGTGTCTGCTTTCTTTGGAAATGTTACATTTTTGTTGAAAAAAAACAACACTAAAAATATCACCCAAACTAAAAAGGTTCTTAATGGGAAAAACATGTCATCATTGCTGGTAGAGACCTTAAACCTTTCTTTCTACCAATTTTCTAACTTTCATCTGAGTTCTAGAAATGACATGCGTGACTCCCCTTTGTGCTTTTGATAAATTACAGTCTCATGAAAGTTGCAATCCAAATTTATTCAACGAACACCAGAACCGTGGTTTTCACACCAAGAAAGCTAAGCATGTTTTGAAACAATGTCACCCTGCCATTGATGTGACCATACACATATGTGTGGCTCCAAGACCAGTCACTGGGGACTATGATCAGATGAATTTGATGGGGTGAATTTGGAGCTGAGGTGTTCCCCATACAGGGCTCAGTCTGCAGCAGGATGGCCTGCAGAGCCCACACTGCTGGTGTGACAAGAGGTGGCCAGGTTGCAGTGGACCAGCACACCAAAGCATACACGCAGCTTTACAATGACTGGAGGGACTTCAGGCATTACTGCCCTGTTCTTACTGGTCACCTTTCCCTGTCTGGAAGGTGCAGCCAGCAGCATAGGCTGGTGGGTGGGATCTCACAGCTCTGGTACCAAACCTGTTACTTCTTTATTACAGTGCTGAGGGATGAGATTTAAAATAAGCTGGATATCTCCCACTGGAGAAAGCCACGTGCTCTGTTTTACCTGCAGACCCGTGGGAGCAGGACACTCATTGTGTGTGTCTACCTGCAGGCCAGTGACAAGGAACATCCATCCAGCTGCTGGGCAGCAGCTGCTGCCCTCCCCGATGCTGATTCATACAGTTATTCCACACAGGGCAGTTTGTGCTTCCACCAACACAATTTGTTCAAAGCAGTGAAAATTTTATGTGTCCAAGCCTCAGTTGTAACCAACTTGTCTCTAAACAGCTAACAATTTCATTTTATTTCTAAATGAAATTCTCAGGAAAGCCAGTAAAGGTTTTCCTCACCTTTCTGCATACACACGGCTATTCCCATCTGTATGCCACAAGAAATGTGCAGGGCCAAGTGCAATGTTGCTACTGGACACATCTAAGACTTAGCTGAGTCCAGCAGTACTGCAGACATCTGGACAAACTTTATTCAGAAACAGCCAGCACTCTGCAGCACTCACAGGATGCTTTTAGAATACAGGATTCTGCCTGTTTTTGAAAAACGTTGTACCTAGAAAAGAGAGCTTGGAAAAAGCCTTAGAGGGATGGGGGCTTCAGTGCTGTGGCCCTCTCAAGACTAGTCTGAAAAGAGATAGCCTCAAACTGAGAGATGCGCTGACAAAAATCAGGAGCATCACATTGCAGGTCTCGGGGAAGGCTAATTAACACCCATGACAGCTTACATCCTGTCTGCTGGTGGAAAGGAAACATGCTGTAGGCGTCCCAAGGCTGACATTCATGCCTGGCATTTCCCCCACGCTGCCGGGGTGGGCAACAGAGCCGTCAGCATGCTGGCACGGGGACCACTGGAACCCTGGGCCCAGGAGGGCTGGCAGCAGACACCCGGCTGGGATGGGGGCTAGGGGGAGCGGCATTGCTCTGATGGGGGTCACAGGTTGGCTACGGGGGGAATCCCTGCTGAGGCCTCCCCCTAGTTAACTGCTGCCCCTTCCAACTCAGCAGTTTTCCGCACAGCGTTTGCAGAACTTGGAAATCTTGGAAAGGCACATACAGCCCAATAACGAGCAGGGGGACCTGTGCTCCCAAGCCTGCCAGCAGCACTGGTAGCACTGGCTATGGCTGGCGATGCCTCCAGTGCCTCCAGCCAGGACCTCCCCATGCTCGGCAGCACAAGGCAGCCCATGGAGCTCTCCTGCCAGCAAAGCTGGGCTTGCCTGGGCACAAGCTCTGCTAGCACACAGGGTGATCTTGGGGACTGGCTCGGTGACTGTGCCATCACTGGCACAGGAGCATCCCTCTCAGAAAGTGTTCGGGTGTTTTCAGCACGGCTCTGCCCGGGCCAGCCAGCCCTTGCCAGTAGCTCCTTGGCACCGTCCGGAGGCTGGCACAAGCTGGCCATCCCCAGTGGGTGGCTTGGACAAGGTCTCCCTGCTTGGCAGGGCGATAGCCTTGGACAGCAAAGACATGGGCTGCCCCATGCAAGATTGCCCCAGAGCTAGGCCCATGCAACGCGCCAGCATTGCCACAGCCTGTTTGACATCTCCCCAGTCGCTGGGTGAGGACACTACAGAGGACCATCCTCTGCCCTGAGCTCAGGGCATGGGCAGAACCTGGCTATGCCAGGGGTGCAGCCCTGGTCTCTTCAGCTTCCTTCCCCACCCAGTAAACCCACCTTGCCCCATTCATTTCATAGGTCAGACCTGGATGTGAGATTCCCTGGTGCTGCATGAGCATTTGGGAGGCTACACCCACCATAGCAGCACTGTCTACCTCCTCTCACTGGGGCTGCCCCGTGCAGCACCCCAGCCCTTGAGTGGGTTTTGCAGGATGCTTCTCGGGAGGTCCTGGCACACAGCTGCTTTTGGGGCATGCAGGACAACCCTGGCTTCCCCACGGGTGCTGAAGACTTCAACCTTGGCCACCCACAGTGCTCTGCCCTGTAGGGGTGGAAGGTTTCTTACCAAGCATGAAGGGCAAGCCATTTCCTCTTGGAAGAAACACCACAGGACCTTTTCATGCTTCCTCTGTGTGCAAAGCACCAGCAGGCACTGCTTTCCATGGCAGCTCTGCCCTGCCCTGCTGGCTGTCCCGGTGTCAGCTCCCATTACCTCCACCAGCCCATGGAAGAAAGGTCAGGGGAAAGCACTGAACACTGGGCAGATTAACACCTGTGGGAAAGAAACCAGGCAGAAGGAGTGAAAGCAAGCAAGAAAATACCTCCCCCGCTCAGCCTGACAGGAGGTCCCCAGCCCTGTATTTGCGATGGGTTCTCACCATGACTGGGAGAGCGGGAGGATTGCTAACACCAGCACAGAAACTGCATGCTAGCCCCCGTGCCCTGGGGAGCAGCAGCCCCTCCGAAGGCCAGACCCACACCCAACCACCTCCTTCATTGCTGTGTCTCATCAGCTCCAGCATGGATGGTTCAAGCAATCACAGTCTCTTTTTCTAAAGCATCTTGAGAGCCTGAATCACTTTTGCACCCGGGACTCAGTGGTGGCAGCCCATAGGCTGCCTGGAGAACATGTCCCTCTCCATATTCCTGTTTCCTGGAGTCATCTGGCACTGGCTCGCACAGCCCTGCTTTAGCCACGTGCCTTCAAGTCCCTCGTAACGCTGCCAGGGAGCCCCTTTTCCCACCCTTGCCCCTTGCACTCAGTTGTGTCCAGGGGAGACCCTGTCAGTGCCTGGGCTGCAGGGTCCCCCCTAGCCAGGAAAAGCAAATCTGTGCACCTGCTGGCAGTGGTCTCGAAGGTAAGCTCCTCTGACTTGAGGCAGTGGGAGGACATTGCTGTTCTGCACAGGCCCACTTCAGTGCCCAGAGCTGACCTAGGTGGGACTCCAAGCTAAAGCCAGAGAGAAGCCAGGCTTTATGTTTCAGGCAAAACATTTCAGGCTTAGGAAAGTTTAGCATTTTCCTTTTCCACATTACTTCCAGTCCCCTTGTGCTGCTGATTTCCTGCCTGCCTACGGGAAACTCGCTTCATCCTCCTCTTCAGCATCCTCCCGGGGAGGATTACTGAGATTTATGGGTGAACGAAAAGCGGCTAGGAGCTGGGTCCTGTTGTTACCCCAGTGCAAGTGTAGTTGGCATGTACTTGTGCATTGCACTTGTGCCAGTGGTGACAGGCACCTTTAAGAGCAGGAAAGATGAGCCAGAGGGCTGTGGGGCCATCCCAGTGCTATGACAAGCCCCAGAGCTGAGCTGAGCCAAGTAACACTCATCCTCCTCTTGCTCAGTTATGCTTGAAGCAGTGTCTGTTCCCTGACAGAGCCTTGGGTGCTCACTTAAGCTAGGCAGAGCTGGGCAAGTCTCATCTCAGCAGGGTGAGATAGCTCCAGGTTTGCATGGAGATCAGCATCAAACCGTGCCATGGTGTCAACCTGCATGGGTTATTTCAGCCACCAGCATGAATGGATCCTGAAGGTTTCCACCCACTCCCCACTTGGGCTCCCACATTTGCAAGCTTTTAAGCCCAGTCATGCAGTCATTCACTGCCTCTACTGCCAGGCAATCTCCTGCTAGCCAGGCCCAGGAGTACTTAGCACCCAGGTTAAGCCAAGCATGGGAGCCTGCAGCCTCGTATGGGTGCCAGGGACCCAGAAAGGCTCTCTCCTTAAGAAAACCAAGGTCTAAATGGGTAAACACAACCAGATAGTTCTTACTGCATGACACCTACTACTGCTACTGTTTCTCCCATCCACACATCACCTCCCACAAATGGCACCTTTTACTTCAGTCTCCACAAAACTGGTTAATAGTTAAATGTCACCCAAAGCAGAAAAACCTTTGCAAATCTGCAGCAGCCCTGAGCTCCCTGGTACCACGCAGCCGGCAGAGCAAGTGAGGGCCTTGGGAGGAAGCACCGGGTATGGTGTACGTGGGTGTGCTCCTCTCATTGCACAAGAGATGGGCGTTACTGGAGTATCGTTCATGTTTCTTATTCCACACGTGACCCTGTCACCTGCTCTGCAGAGGAAAAGACATGTAACAAGTCACAAGCGAGACAGGGAACAAGCGGACAAAGCTGCAGTTGGCTGATATAGGAGAACCTTCGTACACCATCAAGGTGTGCTTCACACCGTATTGCTCTGATTCTGCTCTCTTTGAGGTTGCTGAAGATTTGAGTGTTATCTTGTCATGGGAACCAGGTGTAAATGAGGTAGAAAATACATCTGTGCTGCTTAACCTTCCACGAGAGAGGGCAGACTGGAAGGTGCTGTGTCTTGAGGTAGTCTCAGCCCAGCTCACTGGAGGATCTGTGGCCACGGATGGACCCAGGGTTTGCCGGAAGCAGATGTCCTTGCTGCCCTTCCCAGGGCAAGTGCAAGTCTCTATAGGCCATCCAAGCCAATGGAGAAACCAGGTATACTGCAGATAAGCCTGCATGTTTGGATTTTATATGGAAACACAGCCCAGCTGCTGGACCTGTTACATCAATCCTCAGCCACTAACCTTGCCTCCTCTCTTGTCCCAGGCAGCAGTCACATATCACTGTCCACTGCTGAGAAGCTAAGTGGCAAGTTCCTAGCTTCCCATTACATATTTCAAAACTCAGGCACTGAGAAAACCAGGGCTGCGGCACAGTCACAGTGGTTCCCCTGCTCCACACGTATTGGTGGATTAACGAGAAGAGACCTGGCTGTGGAAATTAGCCCCATTAATCTGCAGCCTGAGGCAATGCTTCTGGTTTTGCATATGAAAGAAATGGCATTCTCTGAGATTTCTCATAACCAGTGAAAAGCAAGGGAACTGAGGAGCTCCCACTGGAGGATAAAGCGCCTCCTTGGTGCTTTCCATGCAACCCTTGTCCATCAGTGGATGGGCAATTTCATTTCAAATCAGTTATAGCCATCAAAGCAAAATGCCATTTGCTTTAAGGTCAAAATGAAGTCCCACTGTGTTGCCCACCTCTGGGCAGGAGGAGGGATTTAGTCAAACTCATTGCATCTATTTCTTACTGAACAATATAATCGAGAAAAATAATATAAATATTGCCAACTATTGTTTTTGTAAGCCTCTTGTACTCAGCCTGACCCCACAAAACTCATCCAGGAGGATGCCTTAGCCCTGTCCTCTCTGTGTATCAACTGTATGCAAGTCCTTTACTTCTTCAAAATGTTCTTGATCAAAATGACTCATCTCCTCTGTGAGTCGATCTGTACACTGTGTAACTATATCCAGGAGATTTCCATGTCTCACTAATTCAGGTAGATGATGGAAGCTGGGACAGTTGGCTTGTTTTAAAGCCTCTTTCAGCTGTTTATTGGCAAGACAACCACTTGTAAGGAAGCTTTTATACACTCAGATCTTGGTGTGACCTTTGGGTATATCAAAAACAATTAGCAGAAGTAAGGAGATTAATTTTGCCTTAGAAGGGTGTTTGAAACAATGAAACTGAAGGACTTCCAACACACTGTTGTCTGTATTTTTTAAAGGATCTGGAAAGTTGACAAAACTGCAGAAAGGTCCCATAAAAACTGCTGCAGGGTTTGAGAAAGCTCTACAGCGCAAATCTGAAGGATATCAGCCCAGATAAATTACTACAGGGAAGATTAGGAGATGACTCAGAGTATGGGTGTGGATTCATTCATGTAGAGGAAATGTAGAGCTGCCACAAGAGGCTCTTGAAAGTAGAAGAAATAGACATTAGGAGAAGTGGTAGCGGTACAAGCTGAGAAAAATAAAATGTGGAAATAACCACATTGTTAGTAAAGTCATTATGAACATTTGAACCATGGTGAAGAAAATATCAAGCTAAATGGTGATCTCTCTGCTGAGATCTCCAATTTGAAAGGAAAAGCTTTTTGGGTGGTGGTGGTGTATGTGTTAACTAAGAGCAGAAGTATTGTAGTCAAGCATGCATTGCTGACTGGGCTCACTCCAAAACTAACCAGCTGAAATTCCATTGTGGACATGCAAGCAGACTAGGTGATTTCATGGACTCTCCTGGCTTTGTGGATGAACCTATGTGTCCATGTTACCTGTTTTCCTGTGGAAAAAAGAAAAAATCACTTTTCTGCTTGACGTTCCCTCATCCTGCAGTCCTCACGTGAGCACAGTTTCCATCAGCCTCACCAAAGTGCTGTTCACATCCTCTGCAAGGCCAAGGCCAGGTCTCACTCTTGGCCCTTCTGGCTCACATCATATCTCTGATGTGCCAGTTCCACTGCTTCATTGCAAAAATAAGGGTTCAGCTGCAAGACAGGAAAAGAATAAGCAGCTAAAAGGGCCCAAACACATCCAGAGGCATTTAAAGAGACAACTCCTCCCTTTCTTGGGCAAGCAGCAATATTTAACTACAGCCAGCCACACTTTGCTCTTATCTGCAGTTGTAAAGTTGACCCCGTGGTGGCCCTCGATCGCAGCCTCCCAGAAACCCAGCCATGAGCATCCATCTCCCCTTGGCTAACAGCAGCAGTAACCCTACTTCTACACAAGAAAACGTGTACACAGATTATGCCTCACAAATATCAAGTCAAATGGATTTTCTTACTTCTTATACTTCTCTTTTTTTCATATCATATATGAAATACATGATATGAAAAAATATATAATAGCTCCAAAAATAATCCCTGAAACTCCCCTACCTTAAGTATTTTTTGAAAAATAACAAAAAAAACCCAAGAAACTCTCCAGTCAGTTATAAACAAATGACGGGAAAATCCTGCACCTGACTAACTGTAGTACTGTGGCCAGGCTTTGTCTTTGGGGATTTCCTCAAAGTTCAACTTCTGCATGAGTGAACTAAGAGCCAAACCAAAAGCAAAAATCGGGCTGTGCTTGGAGACGGGCGAGACGGGTAAATCTGCGACTCCACTTTTACTGACCTACACCAGAGAAAATAAACAGGTCTTTTTCGTGCTGGCTTGAAAAAGAAATTTGAAAGGGGCTTGATTTCTCAAGAACAGCTGCTCAAAATCTTATTTTTGGCAGGCTGCTGGGGACTTTCTTGCTGAAAGTGGAAGAAACGCAAGAAGCTGACTCACATTTCAAATAGTTGGTTTTCAGCCGAGGAAACCTTACTTTTTCAGTAGCATTTTATATTCAGTTAAATTTTTCATGATGCAGAAATCATTTCCAAAACAGTTTCAGTCTTCCCTTCATTCTGCACAGACAGAAATCTAAGCTATTTTTCCTCAGGAAATTTACCACTTTGACCCTGACAGGGGCTCACCGTGGAGCTGGCTTGGGGGGCAGCAGAGTCGGGCAGCACCCTGCTCCCTAACCCCGACCCTGCATAATGGGCATGCCACTGCCCCTGTCCTCCCCCCAGGGAAACCCACCCCCATGCTAACTTCCGAGAGCCTACTTACGCAGACCTCCAGGCTATTATGCTTAGTTCATTAAAAGATGCCCCAGGAAAGTGGTAGCAGGTACCAGATCCCTTCAAACTGGTAACTTCCTTGCATGGACCCCAGGTACCTGCTGTGCCCAGGCTACAACCTGCTCAGGCAGAAACCTGGTCCCTCTCTCAGCTGTGGTGCCCTGATTTGGTTGAGCCCCAGGCGTGGCACTATAATAAGCAAGGTTCATAATAATCCTGCTAATGGCTAGATCAACAACATCAGAGTCGATCAAGCGTGCCCACCCCCAGAGCCCAAACCCAGGCTCTCTATATAGAACACACTGACACAGTAACCTTTCTTTATACAAAACAATTGACTGTTTTTCTAGCATTTAAGCATTCGTCACTGGTTTTCAAATCAGCCATCTGATGTTTCCCGATTTATATATAAAGGGCACAAGCTTTTGCTTCAGGAGAGTCACCTGCACAAAGCCTGTGCTTGAGGAAGCCGTTGATGTCCACCACCCACCCTTTCACGCCGGCGGTCAGCCGGGGGCAGCTCTCCTGCCTCCAGCGCCACTTTTCTGGTTGGGCTTCTCCATTCTGATCTTGGTAAGACAGTTTGTGGTTCAGATGCTATCTAATGAGCAGGTCCTTCAAAACAAGTGGAGGTGAGAGAGACAGCAGCTCTGTTTGTTTTAAAGAAGCTTTGAAATATAATAAATCAGGAGGATACTAAAGGCAGAAAGGGAAATTCCCTGGGCAAGCTTGGTCTGAGGGGGACTGCTAGCACAGCTACAGGGAAGTCCACATCGCAGAAAAAGTTAGGTCCATCTTTTAAATACATTTCATCAGCTTCACAGATCATAAATGTTCCCCTAGACTCTGCTGGGTAAGGTGCTCATTTCAGGGTCCCAGCTCTTGTGTTTTTTAAGCTTCACAGCTAGAGGAAAATGAAGGAGGCTAGGCACCCTGAGGGGAGCAATGCTTTTTAAGCCCGTTATTCTCACAAAAATGCATCAGAAATCTCCTACATTGTGTAGGCTGTTATTCAGAAAATGCTGCCACTCTCAACAAATGCCAGCTGGATGCATTGCAATCTAGGATGTAAATAGAGCTGGCTTTGACTTTTAGCAAAGCTTTTGCCCAGTGGACCAGACAGCTCTCTTGTAGCAATAGAAGGAAAAGTTTTCTGGACCCCAGCAGGCACAGAATAGCTTTTGAAGTATGGTGTACCCTGGTATCTGGTGTTTGGTTTTCAGCTGGATTTTGGGGTTGGGTTTTTTTCCTGCAGCTGTTCTGCATGCATGCGTCTAAACTCTGTGTGGCTCATACACGTAGTAAAAATGATCACATTCTCCTCCTGCATCCCATCCAGGTAATTGTGCCATGTATTTGGAAATGCACCACAAATCAGACTAATGTTCTTTTTCCTGGCAGCACTGGAGGAAGGGACTCTGTGCTGCAGGGCCCAAAGGCTTTGCTTTTGTTCTTAGAAAGACCCTCTCCTCAGGTAAAATTAACAGCCCAAGCTCTAAATCCTAGTGGGGGAGAAAACATACCAGCTTTCCCGAAAGAGTGTCTGCTACAGTCTTAAACTGCAAACACCCCTGGACAGTCTTTCTCTTCACACAGGCAAAACATTCAGCCCATGCACAGGTCAGCCAGCCTACCACATTTCATTGACTTTTTGCTTTCCTCCTACATTCAAACAAGTTAGCACTTCTTCATAAAGCCCACACTTCTTAAATTACTCAGGGGGGAACTTAATATATCAGTCTGAAGGTCTGGGAAATAATAGGCTACACCTCCTGATGCAGCCTCAATTGCAATATATTGTCATACTGATGGACAAAGTGCATCTTGTGTTTCCCATCAATGGTACTCATTTCTGCTGAGAAGTGACTTATCAGAGAGAGCTGACTGAAAAAGAACAGAAAGATCTAAATGTATTCCTATCTAATTTCTTCTCACAGTCAGTTCAGATGTAGTTTTTAATTTCCATTGTTTGGGGTACTTAAAAAAGTTTCAGTTATTGTATTAGATACACTTCCCAGCAGAAATTCCCCTACATAATACCTATAGGCAGAATTCTTAAAATTGATTTGCTGCGTCACTTTTGTGATCCTACAGTGCAGATCTGGGCTTCTTTTTCTGCTGAAAAGCACACAGAAAAACAACAATCCTTCCTGGTTCTTTGGAGTGTTTTTTTGCTTTGTTTTGTTTTTTTGTTTTTTACTGGTAAAGTTACTGGCAATTGTAAATCTTGTCTTTGTTTTTCTTGGCCCCTTCTTGGGTGACAAAGGAAGGTAAATGGTAACTCAGCAGCTGACACTTAAAGGAGAAGAAAGACTGCACCTTTAATGGAAACATTTTCATCTACCTTCTTTAGCAGACCATTAAAAAAGTATAACTTTAAGGACTCTTCCTGGAAAAAAGAGAAATTAAATCCAGAATTTTGAGTATAAACCCATTCAAGCATTTTTCGTCTTCCTTATGTTGCGTGAAAAGACTAAAGCAATAGCAGAAGACATCAATTCACTTTTTTAGTCATTCTTTAACATGACTGTATGGTGCTTTACAAGGAAAAACCAAGATAAGGGTCTCTCTGGATATGACCGAGAGAACTGAGTGACATGAAAAGCATAGGCTCCAGCAGAGAGAAAGGCTCTTTTCCCTTCAAGGACAGCAAGCTCAGAGTTCTGCTGCTACAACTTAATGCAAAAGGGCACCATATGTGTCGCAGCTTGCATGGATTAGACAAACATTTGTTAATTGATGCTATTTTGGAGGGTAGAAGATGCCCCAGAAGAACACTCTGGATTCTTACCAGTAATCTTTCCTTTGAACACTGCTTTTCTGCCCATGGGGACAGAAGGTGAAGTACTGGTAAAACTGAAATGGTTACCAGTGTGTTAGTCCTGCTTTTTTTAGGGAAACAGTTTCTAATGAAATAAGGACCTAAATCAGCCCTCTTCTATATTTTTTTCTGAAGAAGAAATAAAATTAATAAACTAGGGGCTCGGAAGAAAAACCTTCTTATAAAGGCATTACAATTGCAACCATTTCTGAAGCAAGTGGCATCCTTTGGCATTAGAGATAGAAACCTGGATTAGGCGGCTCGTGAGCCTGATCCAACCTGCTAATGCCTATGTTACTATGTTATATGTACACTGTTTTTCCTCAGTGAGATGGCTGAAGCTGAAAATTCAGCTCTGTTCAAGGCTTCCATGAGCTGCTGAGTATTTGGATATGGAGGTAGCTGTGGTCATCTGTAGGGGCTTCCCACCACCACAGGTCTTCACAGATCTTGGTTTCAATTGCAACTACAAGCAGAAGTTCCAGAATAGCACAGGAAAGGATGTTCCCCAAATTGTTTCTAAAATCAGGAAGTAGAAGAAAGCTGGTAAGACTTCCAGAGCTAATAAAAGTGATAAGCCTCATTCACAAGGTTTGCCATTCTTATTGAGTGCTTCTGCCATCCAGATTTTTTGGGGCTTTCCCATCCTTGAGTATATTTTAAGTACAAAGTAAGGGGACTATGCGTGGCTGTTCAGAGAACCACAAACTCTCAAGACCAGCCTACACCACAGAAGCCTTCAGGTTGTTTGAGCTTGTTGCTTGGGGATTTGCTTTGTAGACACCTCACCGCAATCAGCATGGAGAAAGGGCAGGGCAGCCCCTTACATGGGCATTGTATATGTACCAGAACCATTATGGATGCAAATTATAAATTCAGTCTGCAAATCTGCCCCAGGTGTCTGATTTTTTTCCAAGTAAAAATGACAGAATTGTGCAAGCACACAAATGCTGCCTGTCTGCGTATATGGATGTCTGTATATGTAACTATGCATTTAGTGGGATGGATCTTCTTGTCTTTTCTTTATACAATGCATTTTTATAAGGACACAAAATAATGCTCAGATAGCTCTGAGCCTCTGGCCAGCCTCCCCAAAATTCAAGTTTTCTTGTTCAATTTGGAATAACTAAATGGACTAAAAATAGCTTGTTTAGTGAAATATAGTGACTCACTTCAAAAGCAGAATCCTGCTTTATCACCATCAGTTCAGAGCAGTGGCTGGGATGTTGTCTGTAACACTGGCTGTATATCCAGTGTCATCTGATAGCCCTGGAAGACCTTCCCAAGTCTGGGAGCACCGTCTGATTTCAGCTCCTTCCCAGAACAGAGTGCACAGGCTGAGAGGACAGGTGGTGTGTGGAGAACCAGTTAGAGCTCCCTGACCTTCCTCCTGGCCCTGAGGTTTGGGACCTGCCTGCAACAGCTTCCAGGTTAGAAAATACTTGCAAAAGACTCTTAGTCCTGTTAAGTTTCATACTCTGGAAAGATTTGTTTGGCTAACCTCCTCTGCTCTGCCTCCAAGGTATCTCTGTCACGAGAACCCATGATAAGATGCCACATATGGCAGAGACAAGAAGCACTGAGAGGTCTGTGAGCTGGCTAGCAGTGGTCCCAGGGACCAGCCAGCATTTGAGGAGACCTGAAGAAGAATGAGGCCACCTCAGGCATGGCTTTTCCTCACCTTGCAAAGCCTGTCTTCTCCATCAGTCTTTTGTCCTGCAGGTGGGGAGGATGGCAGAGGTGCTGCTGTTCTAACCTTGCAGCCAACTGAGGCTCTCATCTGAGGGCATGCTGAGGTACCTCAGGAACATGTCAAGACAGATAAAGTGCCCCAGTGACTCAGGCTGATAAATGCAAATGGTGTTCAGCCTATTTAAAGTGCAACAGGCGTGAGTGTCAGTGGCATGTCACAAATTTTATTTGTATCTGGGCTAATGGACACAGGTTTTCTCATGTGTATTCTGGTCTCTGAAGGACTGCAAAGGCTTGAAGTCATGTGTGAAATGTTAAAACTTCCAAGTGAAAAATATGAAAAAATAGCTTGAAGTCACCCAAAGGTGGTGACAAATAAGAGTTTCTCAGGGATCCAAGAGAAGAGATTTCCTGGCTGAATGCTAGTTGTTGAAGCATGAATGTGACAACTGTAGGCTTTCCTCTGTGTTACCAGACAATCTGAAACCCCACCTCTGACTTTTTCAAATATACTGTGGTTTGTAATCACTAAGTACTCAGCTACTGCGGGGATGACACAAGTAATGTCATCTCAGCACTGAGAGAAGACCTAGTGGGGCAACGATGACCAACATGTCCCAGAAAATGGGGAATTCTGGTCATGGGAATGAGCAACTCAGCAAAAGACATGCAGTCACTTTCAAAAGAATGACACAAGTGAAGCCAAGTCACTTGACTGACAACAAAATTAAGACCTCCTTTAAAAGAAACTAAGCATGTCTGAATTGTAGAAAACTTTTATGCTTGCACAACAAGCCACTAGGCACTGAGGCAAGATACCAGCCAGCTGCCATGGATCATGTGATACTGTCAGTCACATGAACCGTCTTTGCAGAGAAAATCTCTCTGATGTGCCTTTTAGACAGTTACTCAGCAGATCAGCTGCTGTGGCCCTTGTGGAAGGCTATCTGTCTTCCCCATTTTGTACCATTATGTATTCTTAAATCCTTGTTCTCAAGAGTCATTAGCAGGGCTAAAGAGAGAGACAAGCAAAGGCCCCCAATCTCTGTGAGGTGAGAGTGGGAAAACTTCTACCTTTCCATAATCCAGTGTAGATTGTTTAAAGTCTAAAAATTATTATACTTGGTCAGATTAAAGGGACTGGGTTTTCCCTGCTTGCTTGCTTATTTCGGCTCAGGGAAGTAGACCCCGCTTCTAGTTTATCACCCTCCCACATGCAAACAAAAAGCATAATACCTCAGAACCTGCCAGTTTCTCTCTGTGGACAAGGAGGGCATGAAGAAATGTCACCAGCAATTGTTTTCTGAATGCACAGTGGGCTGAAACGTCCTCTTACAAGCACCACTATTCCGCAGCCTTCGCAGGAGCCTCTTCCTGACACATGCCACCACAGCTGCAGACCTGCCTCTGATCTCATTCCTTTTTTACCTTTCTGCCTTCTGCTTGGTCAAACTGGAGGCATAAACCCAACTGCTGCCTGGGCCTGGGAGTGTTTTGCACTCACCATGCCCTAGGCAAAGCAGGGGAGAACACAACTCAGAGCATCCCCAGGTGGCATGATGGGAGCTTGAAGCAGCTGTTACAAAACGGTCAGGAGAAATCAGATGTGGGAATCCCAGGCTGCTTCTGTCATAAAGGAGGCATGGGAATGGTACAAACCCATGCTGCTGGAAGGGTCTTAGGTGAGCAAAGAGCATAAAAGAGCAGAGTGAGAGCTATTGCTGGGGAGAAGAGTTTAAGAGCAAGGTGCTACTGTTATGCGAGCTGTATAGGCAGAAGGAAAACGGTGATGTTATTTCCTAAGAGCTGCACAAGGAGAATGTCTTTATCAAGAACTGAAAGGAGCATTTTTCTATGAAGAAGAGCAAGAAGAAGTTTTTATTCCATCTCATTTTATTTCTTCATCTGGAAAATACACTCCCTCCAGTTTTCCTCTTACACTGAAGGAAACGTGCTACCATTCATGTTGTGTATGCTACTCAGTATGTACTATGTGTTTACCACATGCATATAGTGTTGTGGGAAACAGCAAACATCTGAGCCTGTGGTTTAAGCTCCTTTATAGTCAACAGGGAGAAAGTGGTGGTTCCAGTTGCAGAAGCTCTCTGAGCTGTCTTAGGTTCCTACTGTAGGACAGGATTCCTCTCCATGTAGACAAGCCTTGCTCTCTCTCCGGACTATGGAGAGAGTCTAGATGACTAGCTTGGATGTAGATGTGTCAGTTTAGACAGAGAAAACAGCCAGTGGGTGTTATGCCCACTGCACTGACAGGCATGTCTCACCAGTTCCTTGTGATGCCCCCTTGGACTGGCTGTGTCCACTCAGTCTCAGCTTTTGACTGCATCCTCTTTGGGTGAAAGCTGTTATTTTGTGCTGTGTTTGAACAGCACCTTGAGCAATGAGGGTTCAGTCTGTGCTCCTTCAGCAAACCCCTAGTGTTGCCACATGCAAAACTGATTATAGCCATCGTCCCAAAAAAATAAAAGTATGTTTGTCTCATGATTTTGTGATTTCAGTGTTGGAGTACCAATGCTAGTGTAAATGGCGGGACGGAGGGAAAAAATAGAGACATTTGTCATAGGTCAGAATCTCTGGCAGTGCCAGTCAACATGTCGCCACAGCAGTGACTGCTGCTGATTTCTGCCATCTGAGACTCTGGGCCTTCATTCCCAAGGCTCTGACTTGGTGAAATGACTCTCCCGGAGATAGTTCCCATGGTTGTTCTAAGAAGGCAACCTAGAAGTTAGTCCCTGCTGCACCCCTCCGCAGCTGTGGCACAAACTTCTGCCTGACACACAGGCTGGATTTTGGTGAGCTGTGGGTTGTGTACAGCAAGCAGGCAGCGTTCAGGTGTGAAGAAGAGAAGGAAGTATTCATCTTCAGATGCAGTAGTTCTCTTATCCTTGTGTGGCCCACCAGCTTCCCTGTTGCCACTTTCTGGTGAATTTTGGTGACATTTCACATAGCTGTGCGGTTGTATGCCATAGCATTCATCTGCCATCTTATGTGGGCTAGCTTAGGCTTGTGTCAGAATGTGGGAAGTGAAAGAAGAGGCACCACCTTGTATTTAGACCATGACCACATTGTTTTGAATTGATCTTCTCCCCTTTGTCAACAGATCATGCAGTAAACATGCAGCACCACAACAGTGAGGCCAGGTTTGCAGGAGGGAGTGTGCTGAGAGGTGTGCATGTGTGGACACATGGAACGAGAAGGACATATGTGCAGGGTGCGTCCTTTGTGTACTCCTACCAAGAGGAATGAGGTCACTCTTGGTCACAGGACACCACAGATTTACTTTCACCTAAGAGTTGTCTAAACCCAGTTAAACACCAGTAAGCACTATTCCTGTTAGCAATCCTGAATTGCAGGCTGTGATAGCTCTGGAAGAAGTAGATGGCCTGTAAAAAATCCAGACCACCAACTGAGTTCTTTTATTTCTTGACAGGACTCACCAGTAAGTGGCAACTAGACAAGATGTAGAGATCCAGGACTGAAAGGGACTACCGTAAAGACACATTCTGGCTTCTTTGTGCCAGACAAGCTTTAGCCATTTTATATTTCTCTGCTTTTAATCTGCCAAAGAAAGAGAACACTGCCTCTTTTCCACCTCATCTCCTTTGTCCATTGCAACCTGTGTGTTCCTGGTGGAATGGCAGCCTCTAGTTAGAGATACCCAGAAGTAATGGAGAGTTCCTTTTTGGGCAAGTGTTTTTTGTACCACTGGGACATGGCCCTGGTCTTGGCCTCCAACATCCCTTCCTGTATGATCAGGGAGATGACCCCCCACTATCTGCTCCACATTTGCTTCAGAATAAGCAAGCGAGAAGAGGCATCTCACTCCTCTGAAGTATCATGAGATCAGGTGTAAGAGGCACTTGAGGCCATCACCTACCCTTTACCCAGTAGCAAGCTGGGGAGACTCTCTGAAACTATCTGTGGCTGTCAGAGCAGAGCCCAGATGACAGATCAGCTGTGGCTTGATGGCAAAACTGTTTTCACTGACAAGAAGTCCCCACAGTATAGGAGAGGATAGGATAGGATAGGATAGGGCCAGGTGCTGACATGTCAGATCCTGTTACCAACCCTACACAGTCTCTGCCCCAGCTAAGAGAGGAATATGCTGATTTGGAAAAGCCCTGGTCACCTCCCTTGCACATTGCCATGACTACTCTGAAGAAGAATGCTGGCACTGCAGCCCTGGCAGGCATTATAAGGGTACAAAGATACTCCAGATGAACAGCAGCCTTTCATTCAGCAGAAGTAAGAATGGGAAAATGGAAAGGGAAAGCCCGGTCATGTGGCTATCCCATGTAGGAGCAGAGCTCCTTCATCCTGGGGTGGGAATGCTGGTGCAGGCACATGCAGCACCAACAGTGCTCCAGGAGGAACCTACAGTCTGTGCTCAGAGCTGAAGGGGAGTTGGGATTTAGGCTTGCTAGCCCTTGGTGACTGACACGCAAACCCATATCTCTGTGGCCTCCTTGGTTCCTCTTCCACAAGGAATTTCCAGTCTTTTCAGATACAGGATGATGAGCTGGGTGAGAAACACTTTACCCATCCCATGAAAAATTTCTGAGTCTTACAGATTTTCAAAAGAAATTTCTGTTCAGATTGCACAACGCTCTATGTTCCCAAAGTATTTCCCAAGACACTGGAAGGGAAGATTAAAGAACTGCACTGAGAAAAACAGCAGCAGGAAAATCAGGCTAGACAGACAGTTAATGTCAGTCACAGACCTACCAATATTGGGCCACTTTCCTGTCTTTTGTTGCAAACTAGTAAAACAAAAGTTAAATTCAGTGGGTGGATTTTAATTGCAACATCATTCTCTGTGATGTCTGTTTATGGATATGTTGAGCCTCTAAGAAAAACATCTCCATAAAATGCAGAAGTAACTGTCCTTTTTCCCCTCTTGTGAAACATATTCCATGAAATCATGAGGGAAGTTATCTGTCTAGTGAGAAATCCATTTCCAGGAAAAAAACATCAGGTTGGATGGGTCAAAGACAAGAGATATTGAACAGTGTGGAGGGGAAACATAATCACAGAAAACTGTGTGGTAGCTGCATAGCTCAATGCAGAAATAAAAATGTGCTAGAAAACATCACATGGGTTGCAATGACATGCATTCAAAATGTTTGAAATAAGAAAGAGGAGAATATTATTTACATTTATCTTAAGCCCACTCCTTATGCGTTCATTTCAAACCCAGAATGACATGTGGATCTTATGAAAAAAAAATAAATCTATGTAGTCATATGACCAGAGACATTATGAGAGCACATGGAGTCAAGGCAACTACCATAGGTTTGCCCATCAAACCATAAAGTGGATACTTCCCAGCCACTTCCCAGCTTGACTTGGCAATCAAGGTAACTTTTTTTCTTCAATTTAATTTCCCAGGTCTTTATGAGAGGGAAGCCAAAGACACCTGCTCGTGTTGTTAGTGAGCCTGAGTTTGAAAGCTGGGGTTCCCAAGCCCCTGACAAGGAGAATTAGCTATGTTTATAAATCTGAATGGAAGAAAAGGAACAAACTCAGCTTAAGCCAAATCCAGGGAGACGGCCATAACTGGACAGCATTCCCACCAAAGTCATAGATTCTCATTCTTCTATTTGGGATAAAAGTGTCCACAAACGGGAGAAAAAAAAAGAAGAGTGAGAACTGATAAAGACAGCCTGCAGCTACATTTCAGGAGAACCCTGTCCTTCTTGTTCAAAGAAAGCATGATGCGTAGCTTTTCCTCACTGTCTTCAAGTGGCTCTACAGAAACCCTGCAGACCTCTTCTAGCCTGTCTTCCCTCTTGCCAGTCTCTGCTGTGGCTTTGGATCTGTCTCCCAAAGGAAGAACAAATGGAAAACCAGGTATAAACAGCTGAGCAGCTGGAGGGCAGGTTCTTTCTGCTTGTCACTTTTCCTGTCCACCTTCCATGGGCGTCTCTGACCTCCATGCTTACCACTGCCCTCAGCTATGGGCACTGCACTAGTTGGGTAACATGGGAGTGATCAGAGCTGCTTGCTCCTCACTGAGCGCTCTCTTTCATCTACCCAGCTTCTGCCTGTCATATGTAACTTTCACCGGTATCTGAACTTTCACCAGAAACTGCATTTCTTACCCCACCCTACCATCAGACCATGGTCTGAAAGGAGAAAATGAGAGAGAAAAATAGAAGAATACTGTATCTACATAGATATTAAAAAAATATTTCGTTCTGGTAATTATTACTTGGTATGTTTGTCTCCTTGAAGATGTCAGCCAAATGTCCTTGCCACAAGCCTTCCCACTATGCACCAGCTGAAGGGTTTGAACCCTTTGTCATTGTAATGGTTGAGTCCAAAAATAAGTCACAGTGGCTTGCACCAAGTGCTGTCTCAATATTTGCATCTGAGGAGTCAGCCACTCCTCACCCAGCATCTCTGTCGGCTGCTGCCCCGCCTCTCATGGGCCCAGGAGCTATGTGCCAAGGGTACAGGTGGAAGCTGTTCAACAGACTAAACCATCTCCCTCCTCCCTGCTCTGTTACAGCCCATTTGACAGCTGTCAGATGTTCTCAGCATGGTGGCTGCTGTTGTTGCTGGATTCATACTGATGGGAACTTTGCCTTAAGTGTTCCTGCTTTTAGCTGTTATTTGGACACAACAACAACATGTTCCCAAGGCAACACAAGTTTGGGAAGGTCTTTGACAATGTTTGGTACTTTCTACCTCCCCAAACGCCAAGCGGACTTCAAGAAAATAATGCAAAGGTATTTGTATCATTCTGTAGCTTTCCATATGCTGACCAGCAAAGACACTGAGAAGGTTTGCGGGTCCTTCAGATGAAAGGTTTTAAGATTCATATATAGCAAAACCAGGGACCACAATCTATTCCCCCTTGAAACATCTTTACCCCCTTCTACAGAGAGCTACAGTCAGCAGGTACATTGAAGATTTGTTACTAGCTGCTCTTAAGTTGAAGCATAACCATTCCTGGAGGTGTTGAGAGAAGTGTGAGCATGCACACACTCTCCTGCAGGACAGCTGGTTAGCAGGAATCAGGTTAGCCAGCATTAATGGGGTAAAGCCCAGTGACAACTAGGGAGTCTGTAGTACAAATCAGTTCTGACATGTGCAAGTGCTGTCACCCACAATCAGCTGATATAATAGGATGGTTTCTTGGTTTTCTCTACACTTTTGTTATTCTTGCATATCTTAGGGGCACATCCAAACACCTCCTGAATTCTTGCAAGATCTTAGCAGGATTCATATTTTACATTTTGTATTATAACACTACTTATTAAAGAAAAGGAAACCTTCCTCATTTTCCTGTCATGATGCATATCACTTTTAATGCATCAGATTTGTGGAGAAGGAATGGCTTCTGCCCATGCACAAGATCGTTAGCATGTCAACGTCCTGTTAAAGGTTTGTGCAGCATGGCATCATGGTAAAGATGTGCCAGAGGATCTCAGTGATCCAGTGCCCAGTTGCAGTAAAGCAAATTGCACGACAGGAAACAACTTGCTGTGGCCCCATAAGTTAGCCCAAGGCAGAGTTCATTCAGAGCAGAATTCCACTAGGGACACAGTGAGATCTCTTCCTTCATAAAATTTTGTCTGGTAGTAGATCTTTGAATCATACTAACTTTTTTAGAGATGAGTCATGGACTAAAACTTGATTCAAGTACCACTTAGAGCAACTCGTCCCTGAATTCCAGCTTTGCAGCATTCCTGTGCAATATTTCTGTGACAACTCAAATCAAATTTTAGATGCTGATCTCTTTCCCTTTTCTCTCTGTGTCCCCAGACTTGGCATTCCAGGCAAGCACCCTGATATTAAACACATCCTCTGTAACGATCAGGTGCAGCCTAGGTCATGCTTTTACCATCTGTTTTCTGTAGAAATGATTTGGGGAATGCATCATGTAGACTCTGTATCTCCTTTTGCTGGTATTGAAAATAAAAGGGATCACAATGAAAACCACTGGCCAGGCGCAGGGTAGTTTTCTCTCAGCTATGCTGAGTGCACAGCGGTCATGAAGAAGAGCAGACTGAAAGGAGTTACACCTCACACTGCCAGAGCCTGCCCACCCTCTCCCTGACACTCACCTCATCCAAAATCTGCCAAGGCACTTGTTCCCAACTCCTATTTAAAATCAGGGTGGGTAGGTGATTAAAAAGGCAATAGATCCTGAAGTATCTTTGAGGATCTGGTCCTTGGCTCCACTTCCTCACCAGAGCGCTCGGCAGTATCTCCCCAGCACAGCGCTGCCCGCAGTCAGTGGGGCCTGCTCCGGCCTCCCTCTGCCGCAACGGCACAGAACTCACGGCAAAGAAGATAAAACCCCATAAGTGGGCAAAAGCTGTTTCCATCCCTCTTCTCTTCTAAGGAACAGAGACTAGGGTGGTACTTTGACCATATAAAGTGTAGCCCTCATACATATGTATCACTGTGAAAGAGTCTGTGGTGTCTAAATTCTGTGTTCTGAGGACAGAAGTTTTTATTAAAAGTAATAGGCTATTTCCTGACAGCAGGCTTTTATAGATGTTCTCTCATAAAGGCACAATCCCACACCAAAAGCCTGGGACTTTTCCCCCATTTTTGTTGTCACTTATTGCTGTTTAATGTTGAATGACACCTAGATCAGAATAGTGGCATTTTATACCTGGGGTGCATGGAGAGCCAGGCTGCAGGAATCGGGCCCTTTTCAGTTATACCTGCACGGACGCAGAACCAGCCACACAAACCACTGCAAGGGAAGGCATTTTTGGCGGGAAAACTCATTCTGCAAAAGTAGTGGTATCTTACACATCAAGAAAAAGAGAACCAACAAAAACTGTGTTTTGAGGAACTAAAACCAGGATCTGCTAAACAACAGTAAAGAATGAAAAAAGAGAAGGAAGAGAAAAAACCAACCACAGTGTCTGACCTTAATTTCCTTTTAGAGGATTACCGCTGTGTGAGACATTAAGCAACTACTTTCAAGTTGATGAAAGTTTTGGGTTTTTTCAATCAGTACAACATAATTCAGCATTCAGAAACTAAACTGGGAAACACAGGCATCTTTTTTCCTTAGTTTCATTAAAATCACTTTATCTACACAGAGTACTGGCCAAACCTCAGCCAAAATTCTCTAAGGTAAATTAAGCAAAAATCACTAGTTGACCAAAGAGAAAATATTATTACTAGTTGTTATTGTATTCTCCCCACACGTTAAAAATAAGTAATCTTTGGGGTATAAAATGGGCCTTTGTCTCTTGACCAGGTACCCCAGTGCACTGAAAGTGGAAGAGGGGAATTTCAAGCTCTGAAGTGATACATAAGCCCAAATGCTATTGATTTTCATTTGCTTATGATGACAGTAGAGGAAAGGGACCAGACTGGTCACACTGATGAAAAGGGATGTTCTCTGGCTTGTCGTTAGGATAAAGAGCAAGAAGTCTACCTCCTTACATATATCCCTCCAGTCACCATCCCAGTGTTTTTTTAAGAAGAGTAAATAGGAATTTTCTGAAAATCAGCTGCTACCTCTTATCTTCAGCACTTCTTGTATACTGAAAAGAAGTTCTTGTATATTTTAACAGCCCACCAGAGATGTATTTGATGACAGAGGCACACCTTGGCACAGGCCTTGCTGACAGACAGAATGGGCTGTCCATCTAACCACCTTACACCCTCCATTTCCTCATCTTTGTAGCTCAAAATCGAATGTAGGTGAATGTAGTCACCGAAGCCTTATCTGAAAATCTGAACATACTGTTCTGGGAAGAGTGGAACCAGCCGTGTGACACTTCCTGCAGGCTGTGTCCTTTGTGCCCTGATCCACCTCCCTGCAAAGAGCTTGATCTCCACCATGATTATATGCCATTTCCATCAGGCACACCCAGAGCTATGGGCACGGTGGCTGTGGCACACATGCTGATTAGCCACCCAAAATTGTTCAATGACTCTTTCTCAGGTAAAAAACCTCCCACCACTCACTGATTTCCAAAATGCTTGTAGGAAATTCACTGGCTTCGGGAAGAGTTGCTCACTTGCCTGTTGTGACTGAAATTAATGCAGAGACCAGAAGTTACTGGGGGTCATAGAGGAGTAAAAAACACCGGGGAAAAAAGTGCAATCACATATGCCTTGCCTGTGAGCCCAGGAGCCCAAGATTAAAAGCATACGGAGGATTAAATCCACTTAAATCTGGTAAAAGTTCTGCATGGCTAAAGGTAAAGAATTTGACATAGGAAAGTAAAAAATAGAAGACAAAGAATATTGTGTGTGAGAAGTAAAGACACCAGTGTCTTAGAGAGCTGTGGGCTGGGGGTTTCTGAGGAGGTGCCACGGAGGCCCCACAACCCCATGCAGAAATAGACCCTTTTTGCTAAGTGGTCTTGCAAACTGTCTTGCTGAGGATGCTACGAGCCTCTTTAGAAGCTTGAGGGTACACAGTGGTTGCAATGACTGCAATGCCATGTGTCCCTTCCCAAGCTCACTTTGAAGGAAGTAGCTCCTCAAAGAGCCTGTAGACACCATTCCCATGATCTGCTTGATGTTTAAAGGGTAGCCGCTGCTGTGACTGTGCTGGAGTCCCCACGTCACATCCCTTCTCAGAGGTCAGGCAAAGGGAGGGCAGTTCATGCTCCGAAACATTTTTATTACAGAACCTAGATAAAATGGTTAGTTCAGTTACAATATTGAATGGTTATTTCATTCAGAAGGTCATATTTCCTCCCAATAATAAGCTGCATGCTTAAAATAAGCAAGTATTTGGTCTGGCCAGAAAGTGACTGTCGCATTTTGCTGTGGTAAGTAGAACCGCAAAGACCTTGAGGGACACAAGTAATGCTCAGAAAATAACATGCTGTCCTCACAGATGATGCATTTAAAATACCTTCATTTGTCAAAGATTTGCCACTAAAGCTAAAATTAAGGTCTTCTCTTTGCTATGTGGCACATATAGGAGATGGAAGAGGCAACAACTGCCAAACTCTTCACAGGGTTCTCCTGCATGTACCACTTCTCACCAAAAGATATCAAAACACCTTATGCAGTGCAGTGACCTTCTGTTTTCAGCACATTATTCATGAGAAACTGAGGCAGAAAGAAGGCAAGCTACCTTTCAGATGGTGCGTGAAAAATCAAAGGGCAAACCCAAAGCACCTCCTGGAGTTAACGCACAAAACCCCAGCACAAAGATGCAATTACACGTTTTGGTTAGTCTGAAAATTCCCTTATTAGGGGGATTACTGAGCACTGTAGGTTTGATGAGTAAGCCTGTTCAATCGTTAGACTTTTTCCATGCTTGCGATTTTTGTTAGGATTTTTCCTTTAAGGTCAGTACTGAAATATTATCTGCATTGTTTATTCATGCCAGTCTCACAGTTAACGACAGGCTTACATTGCAGCACACTCTCACCCAAAGAAAACTGTGGGAATGCTTGGTTATGGAAGCAAACAGAAATGATGCGGGGAGAGGGACAACCACCAGAATGTAGCACAGGCCTCTCAGACTCCTCTTCTAGCACATCTGGCTCTCCTAATACAGCACAGGCAGGAGTCAATTACAGTGATATGTTGAATTTCAGTGCCTGAGTTTAGCAAATCTTTTTGCTGAGTATAGCATTGGAGGTGACTAACTTATAGCTATAATAATTCCAAGGGGTTATGTTTGAAAGATACATTCTGGGGATCTGTGTACAATTCAATAAGAATAGGTACCTTTCCTTGTTACCTACCAAATGGAAGTAGGACCCCCTTGCAAATGTACCAGCATCTTAGGTTCGGCATAACTTACAGGAAAATGAATGTTCATTTTTACTTTGAGTACTAAGTTCAGTTAAGTTACCCAAGGACAGGATCTGTTCATGGTGTTGCACAAACAATACTAAGATGCTCTGTAGCAATATGGTTTTTGGCTTACACAAATGTTATAGCAGTGGCTGGACTGTACATCTTTTGGCTTAGCATTTTGATATCTTATGGTGCCTAAAGGTAAAAGGATTCAATCTCTCTTTGAAAAGACCCTTCCTGAGGTTCTTCTGGGTTGCCTATCTTATCTCAATAGGTAACCATGTAACTGATTAATGTATCTAGCAAAATTCAGAGCATTTCTTCTCAACTTGTCCTTAGATTGAAGACAGGCGCTTCTTTTCAGACCTGGGGAAGGGTTTTGCACCTACATCAGTTGGCCTGGTTAAAGATATATCCTCCCTTGCAAACATTCTTGCTAATAAGGCCGTTCATGACTGCAAGACCACACACAGTGACTGTTTTCAAAGAGAAAAATCCCAAAGAAACATACTCATATGATAAATGGGAGAAAAGGTAAAGCTCAAACAAAGCACAAACAAACCTTTAGAAGGAAGTGGAAAGGGAGAACAAAGTCTTCTGTTTGAGCCTCAGACACAACTGAATGGGGAAATGGACATGGTGGCATGCAGGCTACCTTCTCTACATACTCCTCATTGTCATCTCTGTGCAGCCACTACAGATCTGAAAGCAAAACCAGGGTTCAGAGCAGGCACACAGGAGTGGAATAAGCAAACGCAGTCATAACAGCACCTGGTCTGCATGCCAGGAGCAGTAATTAACGGCCAACCTTGCAGGAACACAGGCCTGAACAGAACAGCCTGGTCTTCAAGCCAAGCCCTCTCCAGCAATGAGCTGATATAGCTGAACTCAGTCTCAAAAGCAATTTTTCTTTTCTCCACCCCATTCTCGCTAGCAGGCTATCCCAGGTCCTGCTTGCTCTGGAGGGTGGGAATTCCTCTCTTATTACCAGCCTGGAAGAGTCACCATGCTTTTGCAAACGCAGAGGCAAGGACTAGCTGCCCCAGTTCCAGGCGGGGCAGCCCTCGGTGCCCCCCAGTTGTGCCAGTCAGTGCTGGTGCCTGAGGCCGGCTTGCCCTGCCCCACAGCAACTGTGGTGCAACACACATCCACTCTCCGCATGTCCCCTCCACAGCAGTAGTGGCGGTTCTGTTTGCGTAGAGACCTTGCGGTGCCCTGTGGCAGGAGGCAGAGCCCACGCCACAAGAAGCATTTGCTTTCTGAAATCCTCATAAGGTAGTTGTGCTTTAAAATGGGATAGCAATACAAAAGTGGAGTGTTTATATAAAACACTAACAAGGCAGCAGTTGCTAGTAGCAACAATATGGCAATCACCAGCTAATATGGAGATGTTTGTTTCAAATTTAGCATCTTGATTTTGACAGGTGGCCAAAACTTCACAGAAGAACATTTTATTTTGCTGTGTGTGGATGTGCATGCACAAGGACAGGGCATGACAGCAAATAACTCTCCCACAGTACAGGGTCAAATGTGCTCAGGGGAGTTTAATCGCAGCCAGCAAAGTTGCGCTTGGAAGGATTTACTTTGCCTGACACTGCTTTTGCCTGGAGGGTGAAGTCCAGGTGTGTTGTCATAAATGTTCCCGTTCGTGGTTAATTTAGTGGTTACTGGCAGTTCTACTTATTGCTTAGGAAGCAGGTACAACACAGGAATGACAAACTCACAGGGCATCACTATGATGAAAAGTTTGGGAACATACCTATTGTATCACTGGGGCTTGGAGGGAGCCAACTTGAGGTGAACAATGGGGAAATTCCAACTACTTCTGGTTCTTCCACCTGGGTGCCTACAATGGCCAGCATGTTCATGGCCATGGGCGTTTGCTATGCCTGGAGCAGCTCCTGCTATACCAGGGGAGTTGTAAGGTCTTGCCATTCCTGAGCCTGACTTTCTTTTCTAGTTTTGTATCAATGGGACACATATACAAAACCCCCCAAAATTATGCTTGGGCCAAATTTTCTTGGTCTTATTCCAGACTGGCTTCTAAGCCATTGGCAGTCTGCAGATCATCTTTTATGTGAAAATGAGATGAACAATGCCTGAAAATCACATGCAAGTTACAATTCAATGTGAAATCCAGGTTACCTCTACTTTCCACTGATTCTCATTTTGAAATCTTTGATCATTTTGATGCTGAAACTCAAAGCAAAACACAAGGTGCAGAAGCAGGAGAAATACAAGCCTAAATCAACCAAAATTGAAAAGAAAACATTTGTATTAATCCTGAAAAGCAAAATCAAGATTCACACCTCTCTGGATTCAGTAAGAAATGTAATCCGTCCATGAGAACAAATGAACTTAACAGAAAAGCACCATTTCAGTTTCTGATTTGTGAATGAACAACATGAAGAAGCAAAATAAGTGAACAGCCTGCTGGAGTAACAAAGTGAGTAGCATCTCACTTTTCAATACTTTTTGAGTACCCTCAACCAGAAATCTTGAAAAAAAATAGAATTCAGACTTAACTACATGCATTGTCTATTATCTTGTTATTTATTGTGGGCAAGCAAAGATTTAGATCTGCATCTGCTCCGTTAGATATGTTAGGAAACTTCAATTCTTTGACACCTTTGTGGTGGCCACCTTGGGGATCCCCAGGAATGGGTGATTCTGAAGCACCGCTGAGGTACAACAAAATGAATTCAGACACAGCTGAACACCAGCACGGACCCTCTGGGAAAATGACCTATGTGTGCCTGCCCTCCACAGCTAAAAACCACCCTTAGGAACCAGTCATCTGATGACGAGTAAAACACATCAGAGCTACCAACTTCGTCTTAGGGGGAGCACACAGAAAAGAGTAAACAAACCATCCTGCAAAGCAAATGCAACCAAAAGGGTGTCATGGGAAGCACACAGAATACACCTTGGGCTGTATTTACAGAATTATTTTTTATTTGTAACTTTTTTCCTATGCAGCAGTAACCCACTGTTACTGTAGTAAAAGAGTGGCACAATCTAACCCACACTGCAATCTAGCCTTGATATCTAATTAAGGATAGAAATCAGCTGAACAGAGCTGGGGAAAACTGACAGTGGGTTTCACTTTCCAAAGGCAGGGTTAGCGTGAACCCAGGTCCTACCTGACTAACACTGCAAGGGTTCAGCACGAGCTGGTTCTTGTTCTGAACTGGTGGGAGGTAGGGACTGGTCTGATCAAAGCCTAAGACACCTTTTCTGTGATCAAACCCTGAACTGTGCCTATGCAATCCACAACACACTCTGGGGAGTGGTAGGAAATTAAAGTTGTCTTCAGAAGACATGTAGAAATCTGACCTATTCCCAGCAACCTACACACCACCCTATTTTTTGAGCCCATGGACAGATCATGCAGAGTTTTCCTTTCCAAAAAAAACACCCATAACCCAAGAAGTCTCTAACTTTGTCATAACTGTTTTCCCTATTTTTGTAAACATTCCTTTTGTCCCCCAGGGAGACTGCAGTTGTGCCAGTGAAGACAAAACTAGAATACAAGCCCTTTTCCACATGGAGAGGCACTGATGAAGGCTCTTTCTGCTCTATATGGGCTTGAAAGAGTCACTGCCCCGGGTACATGTTGGTGCACCCTTCTCACAGCTACAGTCCTGCTGCGTCCTGGCTGGTACAATAACAGCGTGAAGGCGGGTTTCAGGGTTCATTCACACACTCCCTCATTTCTAAAAGCCATCATGTCAAACATTTGTGAAAGTAGTAGAAATAAACGAAAGTGAGCTGTGGTTGGGATTTTCCCATTTGTGGTTTGACAAGGAGGAAAGAAAAGAAATACATTCCAGTCACAGCAGATTTTGTTTACAGCTCCCGATTCCTTTCTCTTCCCAGCTGATGCTGCCCCTTCATTGCTACAGTCCGGTGTCCTTCACTGAGCCACAGCGTAAGAGGAGGGAGGAGAGGAGAAAATGCCTAGCTGGACTGTAGCTCACACAAAGGGGAAAATCACCATTTGGTCTGTGTTGGCAGCAAGCACCATACAAGACCTCTCTCCAAAAACTGTGGGGCAAAGTGCTTGGGAGTGAACCACAAAAGCAGCCATGGCCTGGGAGGGGAAAGGGGCTGCCTAGGCCTGGGGGGAAGCAGGGGCATCAATCTGATGTCCTGGCTTCTCTTAAGGAAAATGCTTCACATCTCAAGGAGAAAACCCAGTCCTGAGAAGCCTGGTTCTACCCAGGGTCAGCTGCTCGGTGGGACTTCCCCACTCCTGCTTTCCCTCCAGGAATGGAGCACTTCTGAATGCAAAGCACTTCAGCAGAAGTGAGGGAAGCCACCTGATGTACAGGAGGGGAAGAGCTCACACACAGACTAGTCCTACAAACCCCTTGTAAGTCCACCTTGTCTTTCATGCCCTGATCTTTGCATAAATGTCCCTGTGCCTTTGAAGGAGACTGCATTCACTTAGTCAGGGATGGCTTGGGAGAAACACATCACCTGCAAACAGCTCCAGGGGTGCCCCAGCTACCTGCCATCTATTCTGCTCACCCTAGGGCAACGACTGTGGTACAACAAACATATTGCCCTAATGTGTTGTGGTATAAGATCTGTACCAAACTGAGGGGCAGACCAGAGCAAAGGCTCTGAGTCTACAAAGAAGAGCTGTGTGGTAGAGAGGGAACTGATCTCTTCAGGGAGAGAAGCTGTTCGTGTAAGTGACCTTCATTTGTAAACATTCCATATGACAGGTCTTTTCTGTTAATATTCAGGGCAGATATCAGCTTCAGAAGCTACATCTATGTTACCCTTTACACACTGGTGGAGGAAGCGGTGAAGCTGCTCTGGATGGTAGGTGTGAGGGCAGCTCACGGTGTGCTGGTCCTGTCTTCACCCACCTGTCACAAGCAGCTCTTTTGGGACCCTGCATGCAGCTCTGTGGTGCTCGATGGGAGCCAGCACATGCTCGCTTACTGCTTTTCACAAATGCAGCCATGCTTTGTTCTGTGTGGCTACACAATTTGTCTGCCTGTTATTCAGATGGGGCATGTTTGTAATGAAATAAGCTGCTCTAAAGTAATTTTGGCACAAATTAAGTGTTTGTGATACACATATAAAAGATCTATTAAAAAAAAAGAATGACATCAGAAGGGTAGGAAAAATCAAATTGTTTTCCATATGGGCAGACAAGCCTATACACATACCTTCCATGTACAATGGCCATCACATCCCCACAACTGTTAATAGACGGGAACTAATTAGACAGAGATACAGCAGTGTGTGCCAACAGTTTGGTGGTGCACTATCAATACACCACCCATTACTGTATCTTTTGCTCCTGGGAAATTCAAAGCATTATGCCTGTGTACAGCTGTGCCCTATTTATAATCTAAGCTTCTGGCCTGGGTAATCACCATCCATTAAAATCCCATTTTCTTCACAAGTTGCACATTTTTCCAGATCGAACCCCATGTCTTAATCTGCAACAGACTGAGCTCAGAAATACATCTGCATACAGCGCTAGAAGTGAAGGCAAGGCTGAACTGAATTGCATAGGTCCCCTAAACCTCTGAGATACTTAACAGACAGGTATGTTTAGATACACATTTAACAGATGTACTGAAAAATAAATGCCCTTTGTCCCAGGAATCCTGCTGGGACTATCAGCAGAGGTGCTGCAGCTACTAAGGAGCCTCGGAAGAAATTCTCAGAATGCAGTGCAGGATGACAGTATTTCTGCAAGAATGTGAATCAACCCATGGGATTTAGTAGGGAAATGACAGATGTCACAGGACTGCTAATTAAAAAAAATAATCAGTTATAGCAGTGAGTAAATGATCAGTGGCAAATGCACAGGGCTGCAGAGTAATTGAGATTCCTGTAAGTTTCAGCCCTAAACAAGTCTACAGACTGGTGTCTCTACAGGAGTGTGGAAATGGTCCCAGGAGGACTTGAAAGGTCATCTACAGCATCGCTCATCGCAAAAGCAGGGCAGCTCTCCTTTTGCCCTTCTGGACACATCTCTGTCTAACCAAAAGTGAATTTTGTACCTTGGGCTTCTGTCAGAGCCAAGCTGAGACCCCCTTTCTGTTTCATACAACAACCCAGGGTCAGTACTGCACGGGCCAGGTCTGATGTGGTTAAGCAAAGAATGGTTTTCAGGGTGAATTCAGCAGCGGATGTAGCTGTAAAGTGCATCTGCAAAGAGCTGTGCTATGACACAGCCTTGTCCCCTGCACATGTGAAATGGAGCATCCAGATGGGGACAGTAGAGAGACCACAGTTTTACAGGTGTGCTTTCCACCTAAATCCACCACTGAAATATTCCCAACCCTTTGACTTCCCAGCTTCAGCTCCTCTTTTTCACTAGATCAAAAAACAAGTACCCAGAATACCAGGTTTTAATTTGCCTTTGTCAATGAACCAGTAGAACTAATATCATGCATTTAACATCAAACATTGAACTTTGGTAATGGCCTGATAGAATGAGTACTGTTGTCCCTATGTTCCCGACGTGCCCAGGCTGGGGGGGAGTCAGCATCAGACCCTGAAGAACAAAAGTAGATTTTTCCTGGACTTTTTCATCTCTTCAGTTGAATTAAACTTTATTACTTGGACACATAATTCTTACTAAGACATATTTTAAGCAAGACATTCTATTACATAGTCGTACATTACTAAATTGTTACATAACACCACTTCTATAGAAGTCCAGCGCTTAGAACCTCAAGAACTAGTTGGCCCTGGCAAAGTGTGTGTCTACATCTGCTTGCAGACAGTAAACTGTTGCCATTAGTTTTTCAAAAAATATACAAAAACATTTCTCTGCATCTTGGCTATTCCACTCCCCCATCTTTTTAACTGTTCTTAGTGTAATTTGATCTGGTGGCGTGTCTTAAAACTGCACAGCCTAAGGTCTCTGAGCAAAGGACAGACTGTACTCACTGCCCTTTAATGGTAAGGAGAAGCTGCCTACACTGCAGCCCCTCTGCACATCCCACCTCATGCTGGTGATGCTAGATGGAACCTTTACCTGGCGAGTGTCTCATCTTTTCCATCCATAACAGATACAAGAGCTTACTGGTGGGTTTTTTTTTTCTTTAAGGAAAAAAACCCTAGCTCCTCTAAAAGGAAAGAGGAAGACAGAAATTTCGTAGTGTCTCAGTCCTGCCCCATGATGCTTCTTCCTGCCTGTGAATTTCCACCTGCCCCTCCTGCATATATAAGGCAGCACACGTGGGGTAGAACTGTTTAGTCGCCTGCCTCCGTCCAAAGGATTAGTAGCTGTGGGGAGTGATGCTCTTTCTCCTTTCCTCTGCAGTTCACCGGAGGTGAAGGAGCTCTGGCTGGACTCACTCCTTCGGTAAGTACTGTCTGGGGTAAAATCTGTGGCATCGCGGTGAAGTCAGTGGAGTGCTCCAGATGCAGCTGCACAGAAATGTACAAAAATATAGACAGGGGAGAGGTGCGCCCACTGCTAAGCGTAGCCTGTGGGTAGAGCTGACTGACTCGCTTAGCCTTGTGCCTGCAGATTAACAACCATACATAGCTGTCACCACATGCTCATTTTTTGCATGGATTAAAAATGGAAAGCTGCTTTTTTTTCTGTTTTAATCAAGAGGCAGATAGGGCAGCGGGGCTGAATGCCTTCCAGAGAAGGGCTTTATGACTCGTGTGGGGTATCTTGCTTATTCGGGATCATACTTAAATGCTAGACTGGCTTGCAGGGGAGAAAGACAAGAAAGGTGAAGTTTTACAAAGCTTTTTGTCCCTTCCCTGTTCAATATACAGGCAAACAAAAGGACCGAAGGAAACCAGAGTATCCAGAGCTCCCCCAATCAAACTCCTAATGAAAGTGTTGAGCAGCTGTAATACTGTGAGTGTCTTTATTGTTTCGGTTCTGTCAACAGAGTGATTTTTAAAAGCTCTGATTTCTAAATCACAGCATTCAATTACTCACATACAGTGTCTTTGTTTTCTTGCCTAGTCAAAGACACTAAATGCTGGGAACATGGAAAGTCTGATTGAGCACCAGTCAGAGGTAAGCAGCCGCTGCACTCCCCCGCTCCCCTGCTCCTTCTTGGGTATCGATGGGGGATATCTTAGCAAAGCGGGGGTGGCCCCTGCTGCTGGCTGCCTACCTTTACTCACAGGCAGGCAGAGCCCTTCAAAGGCAACTCTGTGGAGCACTGTGCAGGAGCTGGACATTGCTGTGAGCAGCCAGTGCATTCCCTGGGTTCCCAGGGAGCTTTGCTTAAGAATGTGGCAGGCTCTGAAGCCATCAAGGCTTCCTGGAGGAGTTTGGGAGGAAACCTTCAGTGCCAGGGGAGGGCACAGAAGAGGAGGCTGTCTTTGGCTGTGGTTTCTCTGGATCAAAACAGCAGCCTGAAAGAGCACGGGGTTGTGACTTGCTGGGCAGGTCTGGGGTGGCTGGCTGCAGGGTTTACCACAAACCCCTCTATTGGGCACTGAGGCAGTGTCACTCCTGGACCAAGGCACCTCTTCCGCAGGTGTTGGGCTTGCTGTGGTTATTCCCCAGAGCCTCCCACAGATTTCTGAGGAGCTGCAGCATCCTGCTGGTGGGTGGCCCTTGCTGCTGGTGGCAGCTCTGTAACCCTAACACGCTTCTTGCAGGCTGAGGCCAAGAAATGCCCCACACTGGTCCCAGCAGATACTGAAGACGGACTTTACCACTCAGCTGGTAAGTTTTAAAAACAAACTGAGGAACTCTCTTCTTACATAACGCTTGCAAGCCGGCGCTTCTGCAAAACCACCCAAAACTGCCCACTTCACCTTCCTGAGAGCAATCCACAGCCCTGAGCCCCATCCAGGAGATGGCTTAAGCCCCAGCGTGCCACTCGTGCAAATTACTTCTTTCCCTCACGCTCAGTGGCAGGTGTGACAGTGCTGTGTGACAGAGGTCTTGTATCCTTGGTTCCTGGTCCTCAGAGCCATGTATCATTGTGTTCCCTGGCAGTGACTGAAAGTAAATGTGCTCCTTTCTCACTTGAGCATCACCACTGAGGTGTGGCTCAAGTACTGCGAGTACCGAGTACCGCTACTAGTGGTTGCATGCCAGAGCAAATAAACCCTCTCAGCAGCAGCAACAGCACTTGTTTTCTCTCACCATGCAAAACCTCAGCACCTGTAAACAACCCAGAGGAGAACATTAGCAGCGCAGGATCGGATTTGGAGCAGATCATCATATCAGACCATTTTTCAGGAGTATCAGAAGGACAGATTTTATATGACATTATAATGTTAGATTACTTTCTTGTAGCTTTTAACTCCCCACTACCAAGGACTTGTGCTAAGCCACAAATACAGGTCCTGAGAACTTCTCATCTGTGTAAGACAACTTCATTTTGGAGTAGAAGGCAAGCTCTTTATAGGAAATTTGCAGAAAATGACTCCTTTAGAAAGCTCTCTAGCAAAAGGTTCCTTCTCTCATTGTTTCTGAAAGGGAAAAAAAGCCACACTTCCCCATAAAACCATCATCTCCAAATTCCTAGCATGTTTTCCTTTTTAAGATGCAGATACGCAACCCATGCTAAGAGATTTCTGACGCTGAAGCCAATGAGGCCCTACTGTGATGCTGCCATTCTCTGGAGCAACTATCACCTTCCACGGGCTGGCTGGCAGGGGGCAAGCGCCTAGCTCTAGCAGGATCACTAGCACCAGAGCTGGCTCTGAAGATGGCAGAGCTGGAGCCATGTGTTTTCATTTCAGCCTGTGAAAGAGGCTGAAAAGCAGGAGCTCCCAGTTCCACCTTTGCCCTAAGGCTGTGGCAGTCAGGCCACACAGTGAAAATTGTTGTCGTTGCCAGCTGCCAAAGCGACATATCTGCCTTAGATAGTTATCACAGAAACCACTGCAGTATCAAAAATCTATAAAATCTGTTATTTCTGTGCCTTGTATGTTCCCACTCTCTAAGAAGAAACAGTGACTAGAATGTGAAAAAAACCAAAACCCCAAACAGGAAAGGTGGTGTCCTTAGAGGGATGGTCACGGTTTTACAGTTTAGGCAGTTGTTTTCTTAGCAACCATTTAGTTGTTTTCAGTTTCTTGTCGTTTAGCTTTTGTTTCAACATACATCTCTGCACTGCACACAGATGAAAGGCCACAATGCATGCTTTGGGGTTTTTTTAATAATTAATTTTTTGCTTTCCTTTTGTTTGCAGCAGATGGAACAAAGAAAAAGAAGGTGATATCGCAGTCATTTACTCTGAGACGAAGCTCTACCAATGGGAATTCCCCAGGGCAGCTAGACTCAGGTGCCAAAATCGCTCTGTTTGGCCAGCCTCTGGCAATTATCTGTGGGGAAGATGACATGCTGCCCCAAGCAGTCCAGGTAAGCAAGCCTGGTGATAGTTATCAGACCTCTGACTTCCAGCGTGAGGCAGGATCCCCCTGGTACTTGTGCTGCAGCACCCAGGAGATAAGTTATTTTGGTGTTACCACCACCACCCCACCCCCCCACCCCCCCCAAAAGCTCAGAGCCCATCCCAGATGTAGCAATGGCCATGTCTGCAGGTTTTGGCCAGTCCACCCAGCTGTTACTGGAAGTAACTTTGAGCAGAGACAACCCAGGACCAGGAATAGGAGAAGATCTGCTCCTTAGTATAAACATCTGTGATTCTACAGAAGTAATTTTAATTAATCTTTCAGCAGCACAAGCTTCCAAGGATCTCTGTATTCCCCTGAAAAAGGTGTTCAGCTATGGACTGCCACCGACAAATATCTAAACATTATCTTCTGGACAAAAATGGTCTTCCAACAATTCTCTCACTGAGTTGGCTTTTCCAAGAGATGTGCTTTTGTCTCTTCTAAGCAATATTACCTGGCTTGGGAAGGAAGGAATTTGAACTAAGACTCAAGCCATCCTTTATTTCCTTCTGGAAGGAAGCAGGGATGACTCCACTGAAGTTAGTGGTATTCACCAGTCCAAAAAGAGGGTGCATTGGAGGAAAATCAGGTTATTGCCCCTGTAACCTACTTGGAGCAAGAATTAGATACTGACCTAATCAGAGCACAGTGTACCTCCAGACAATTTTTCTTCTGTTTCTAAAGAAATGTTCACTTGCTAAAGGATCTTCCTTCACCCAAGTAACTTTCTCCCATTCTGGTTTGTTTTCTTCCCCTGCAGGATCTCCTAGCTATACTGTATATGAAAGGACCTTTCACTGAAGGGATATTCAGAAAAGCTGCCAATGAGAAAGCACGAAAGGAGTTGAAGGAGGACTTAAACAAAGGCGGGAGTGTTGATTTAAAAAGCAAATCTGTGCACCTGCTGGCGGTCGTCTTGAAGGTAAGCTCCTCTGACTTGAGGCAGTGGGAGGACATTGCTGTTCTGCACAGGCCCACTTCAGTGCCCAGAGCTGACCTAGGTGGGACTCCAAGCTAAAGCCAGAGAGAAGCCAGGCTTTATGTTTCAGGCAAAACATTTCAGGCTTAGGAAAGTTTAGCATTTTCCTTTTCCACATTACTTCCAGTCCCCTTGTGCTGCTGATTTCCTGCCTGCCTACGGGAAACTCGTTTCATCCTCCTCTTCAGCATCCTCCCGGGGAGGAATACTGAGATTTATGGGTGAACGAAAAGCGGCTAGGAGCTGGGTCCTGTTGTTACCCCAGTGCAAGTGTAGTTGGCATGTACTTGTGCATTGCACTTGTGCCAGTGCTGATGCTCAGGTAGCTTAAGCCAGTGTGACTCCTAGTGAGCCCATGTTACAGTGATGCTCCCTCTGTGCTGAGGGGTAATGTCCAAAGCCTCATCCAAATCTCTTGGCCTTGCAGGACTTCCTCCGAAATATTCCCTCCAAACTCCTGTTGGCTGACCTCTATGAGAGGTGGATGCAAGCTCTGGAGAAGCCAAGCAAGCAGGAAAAAATTGAAGAATTGAAAGAGTAAGTTTTGCAACCAGGAAGTTTTGCAACCAGCCCCAATGTAATGGAGTGGCTGGCAGAGGCCAATGATGTCTCTCAAAATTAAGTCGTATTTTAAAAAAGCCTGCCATTTATATCAGCTTACTATTGCTCCATGGAGTTTGGTTTAGAGGGCTCTATCATCAGCACTTCCTGAAGTTATTTAAGATTGCTCCAAGAAATTACTAGTGTAGGAAGAGGTGAGAGGCTGCAGTGGCTCAGCTAGCATAGTCCCAGTGCTGTGGGACAGGCACTGACAGGGAGCCTTCACATCTGCTGCCAGTAAAGACGGGCACGTGGAGACCACTGCCATGTGGAGGCCTTTGAGAGCCGCACAGCACAACTGCAGGCTTGCACATGCCTTTCGGAAGCCTCCAGTGACATCTCCTGACGGCATCGCATCTACTCAAGGACGTGCACTGCTCTAATGCTTGCCTTTCAGTCAAGACCTTGTAATTCAAGATCTTAGAATTAACCACACACTCAGATGCTGTTGGGGATTTCTGAATGATACTTCTGCTAAGCAGTGAAAAAAGCACACGCTTGCCTCTTTCTGGAGGAAGCGTCATCTGGCTGAGTTCAGTTGAGACTCGCCTAAATAAAGAAGCAGCGGCTGCTGCACCATGAATTCACATCACATTTTGTTTGTGTTCATGCAGGGTGGCTGACAAACTGCCTAGACCAAACCTGGTCTTGCTCAAGCACCTGCTCTCTCTGCTCCACCACATCAGCCAAAATGCCGACACCAACAGGATGGACTCCAGCAATCTGGCCATCTGCATCGGCCCAAACATGCTGAGCCCAGAGTCGGACAACACGCTCCCGCTGGAAGTGCAGAAGGAGATGAATGACAAGGTGTGTTGAACTCACCAGGCAGCCACCCGCTTCGAGGCAGCTCAGAGCCATCCATAGGGACCCCGCTGCCATGGCAAAAGCTGAACAAAGCAGCACCCCCACACATCGGGGATGCCCCTCAGCTCGGGCGCCTGCAACGTGATGGGCAAGGCTGCCCCTTCTCTCGCCGCCTCTGAGCAAAAGTAGCAGTTGCCCTGCAGCCCCCTACGTCACAGCACAGCTCCTGAATGCCTGGCATGCAGGGGGCAAGGGGCACCCGGTGGCATTGCCACCATGGGCCCTCTGCACAGCGAGGCCAGGCCTGTGGCTGATGGCGTTTTGTCTGTATCGGGGCAGATCAATTCATCTGCAGCATCAGCCCTCACCCTCCAAAGTGGACTCACCCTCTGACTTTAAGCTAGGATTTTGGCAGAAAATACCCTGCTCTGTGCTTCCCTTCATACCAAGACAGCAGGCAGGGGCAGAAAACACTGTTCAGTATGTTTTCAGCCCTTTTGACTGAAATAACCTTTTTTCTGTGTGCAGGTGACAGTGTTGGTGGAGTTCCTCATAAATAACTGCTCAGAAATATTTGGGGACGACATTGCCTTCCCTGCCTGTGCCTTCGCTGAGGAGTCACTGGAGCACACAGACAGCTCCACAGGTATGAAAACGTACTGAGGGTGTCACAGACTGGGGCTGCTGGGGCTAAGTTCTTTAATTTGATATGGGAATACATTTGTGGAAACACAGAGCTGTAGAGGGCTCAAGACACTTCTGCAATGCCCTTCTACAGGAACTCTTTCCGTGTAGTTCCCTTTCATCCTCAGATGGTCATTGAAAACTAACAGGTGCTTTATCCCCACAGAACACCTATGTGCTGCTCATCAGAATGACTCTGCCTATGACAGTCCAGACCCTGAAGCTGAAGGCAGCCCCCGTACCTCTCAGACGGAGCAGCCTAAAGGAAGGAGCACTAGTGTGAGCACAAGATATTCAACACACATCTCTACCCCTTCACTGACTAATTTCAGAAATGACATCAGGACAATGGACAGGAGGTACTCAGAGCCAGACCTGTCCTTCCAGAACCGCCTTGAAGGCAGGATAAGGAAACAGAAGCTAAATAAAAGTGAGGACAATTTTTCAGTTCAGCAGAAACGGCTAGGGTTGGAGGCACCGGAGAAACAGCTTGCAATCTTACCTTCACAATTATCAACTGACTCTCTACCCAAAACATCCTCCAGTTGCTCCCTGGAGAGCTCTGATGGCTCAGTCTTCACCAGCTCCCCAATAGTTTCACCTGCTAGTCCCAAAAAAACCTTTTTAAATAGGCCCCAGTCCTTTTCCACCAAGGCCACCGAAGACTGCAGTATGCCTAGCAGAGAGATTAAAAAGCATTCCATGTCGTTCTCTTTCGCAAACCGCAGGAAAACACTACTAAAAACCCAGAGTTGGGGGCCTGGAAAAAATATGAGTTTTCAGAGAGACAATTTCACAAAGAAAGAAGACCAATTCTCCTGCAGAGTTGTCCAGCACAGCCCTCATGATAAAGAACCATTGCCTGTGGAGTACCAGCAAAGATCCCGTTTCAGGTCAGCTGATGAAGTGTTCAGAGAGGTAGACCAGAGGAATCCTGGAAGACCACCCTCTTACGAAGAGGCTACTAAAAACTGCCTGGCCACTAAAGTTCCTTCCCACAATCTCACAGTTCAAACTATGAGATTAAAGCTGTCAAACCAGGATGCTTTGTTGCCTCACCCATGCAGCAGCTGTGCGCAGGACACATGTATGACTCTAAGGGATGTACCCAGTGGCAGAGTTTCTGCAGTGAAGGATTCTGATGCGGAAACTGAAACCCTCAGTGTCACTGTAGGAATAAACTCTCGTGTGAGTTTACCTGTGACCCCGGGAGTCTACCGATTGAGAGCCATGTCTGAATCCTGTCAAAAGAACAAACTGGAGTATATGGCTCGGAGGTGCAGCCAGCCAGTTTTTGAGGTAGACCAGATCCAGTATGCGAAGGAATCCTATGTTTAAAAAGTTCATTCCTCCTCTTTGCAGTATACAAAGGAAGTATTGTAAAAGTAGACATCTTGCTCACCATTTGTAAGATTTTACTTTCAAGAGACCAAGAATAAGCTAACTCTGCATTAACTTTTTTTTCCTTGAGGCTTTCCTGAAGTGTCTGTCAGCTTGACATATCACATTCTTTCACCACAAGAGGTGGTGATGGGGAAAACCTGTGTATTACTATGTAAAAATGTAAGTGAACGTGCTGTACATAACCTGTTGTATGGGAAAACTAGTTAGTAGTTGATAAACAGTGTTGTATTTGTATCCCCAAAAGGACAATTAGAAGGTTAGCAGGTCCAAAAGCTGTTCCACCTTCCTCTTCTTTTCTGTATGATCACAGACTCCAGGCCATTTGTCACGTGTGTGTGCCAGGCTGAAGGAATGCTTTGCTTATTTTCTGCATTAAAGAAGTGGGCTGAAAGTTACCCTAACCGGGGAAAAGCTGCTCTGTCAAGCACTCTTCCATAAACCTCCTGTACCTGCTGCCATTCCCTCTTTCTGCTTGCTGGTGATGAGGATGATCTGACCACTAACCAGCATTCATGTTATATACCAAGCCTGTGTTTAGAGCCACCAAAGCCCTACAAGGTCATTAGGGGAATGTATCAAGTAAACCTCATGTGGCCTGAGGTGCTTTTTGCCTAAATAAACTGGACAGGCTAAGCAGAAAGAGTTTCTTTAGGCTGGATTTTATGAGGGGAAAAAACCCCAAACAATAAAAACTCCTGTAAAGAAACATTCTGTATTCCAGCTTTAAAAAGTTAAAGCTGCAGCTCATTAAAAAAGGACAAAAAATGAAATGCCAGGCCATGTCCTTGTAACCTTGTAAAAATAACTGGAAGTGCAATGTGTTTGTACATGTAGGAATTTGTTTTGTTTAGCACTTACCTCCCCTTTTACAGCTCAGCATAGCCTTGAACCAAGAGCAGGGAGACTTGTTTTTCTCCTGTGTAACTTCACTACAATAAAACATTTTTCTGCATGAATGCTGAACTGTCTGCTGTCTGTCTTTAAAACTTCCAGGCCCTACAGGTACTGTACCTACTTTTGTACTACTCTAGAGGTATTGCAGGTCTGCTTGAATGACATGGCATATCTAAGTAGCGGGAAGGAAACTAATAATAGTATCACTACTATTGTTGTTGTAAGAGGTTGCAGGCTAGATTTTGGGGACAAATCCCTCTCTGTCAGGAAAACAAGTTACACTGCAACATAACAGCAGTTATCAGTGAGATGTAAAGGGAGATGCAAAGAGGTGATGCCGCTCCACAAGTGGAGTAGATTAGAAAACTATAGAAGCGCCTCAGGTACAATGTTTTCCAGGCGTGGGTGTTCACAAGACACAGAGAAAGGGGAAGGAGAGTACCTGGCCAGACAGGAGAAATGATGTGAGAATAACCATACTGGTAGGCTGCCACTGGAGAAAATGCCACTTCACTCAGCTCCCTAAGCAGTGGCACTCTGCTTCCAAGTGAGCTGAATGACAGGTCTCTGCTGCAAGCTGAAAAAGGCATTTGCCATTTTCTGGAATCTGCAACTCCTGAGTCACAGAATCACAGAATAGGTGAGGTTTGAGATCCTCCTGTCCAACCCCTCTGCTCAATCAGGGTCAGCTACAGCAGGTTGCTCTGGACCATGTCCAGATGGCCTTTGAATATTTCCACAGATGGAGTTTGCAACATCTCTTGGCAACCTGTTCCCATGTTTGACCACCCTCCCAGTGAAAATGTGTCTTCTTGCATTCAGATGGAACTCCACGTGTTTTAAGTTGTGCTTGTTGCCTCTTGTCCTGTGTCGAGCGGGAATGACAGCTTTCTTTTGTACAAAGCACAAGTGTCTTGCCCTCATGACAGAATGAATGTGAAGAGATAATCGACATGCAGTGGAAAGGCTCAGAAGCCACACAACAGAAAACATGAACTTCAAAATGTATTCCAACAACATGGCTACTTCTTTGGTAAGTGACTCAGGTTTTTTGACTGTGGCAAGGCTAAGGATACCAAGAAGAGGAACTGTTTGTTTCCTGTCCTGTAACCACACCAGAAAATCCAGGGAGAATAAGCATGGTCGCTTATTCATCACCAAAGATGAGAAAAATCTCTCTTTATATCCCAGCTGTCCTAAGGCATACAGGACAGTCACACTCAGAAAGCTTACCTGGGCTCTAAATATTCCATATGGATGAGCCTAAACCTTCTGGCTCCGGGGTAAGAAAGCCCATTTGAATCTTCTTGTAAAGCATTTCAATAGAAAGAGAAAAAGGGAGAGGAGCTCTATGCATTGTTAACAAACAATCGAGCAAGGTGTAGTTCTATAAAAGAGGGGTCCAGTTCCCCTCACCTTGCTCTAACATTTCTTCAAGTCCAGGAAACACCATGATTAAACAAAATCTAAATGTAAATGGACCCCAGAAGAGATTTTAACTCCCTCATTGACAGATAACTTTTGTCTTTCTCCATCCCTTAAGACTTGCTTGCTTAGTCAACATTATTTTCATGTCACATCCCTCCACAGAAGTTATTTATCTTCTATATAAATACTTAGGAGACCTCAAAAGACTAGAATGACACAGAAATCAGAGAGCTTTGCTTTAGCACTTACTCGTCTGCCTTCAGCTCAGAAAAGCAGTTTCTCATGCTACCAGCCCACCCTACCACATTCAAAGATCCAGCCCAGCTACCCTGACCTTCAAGAGTGCCCCCTTTAACTGCTTCATCCACAGAGTGAGTTGTCTGAGTGTCCTTGTCAAAGCTGCCTTTGCCTTGCCAAAATCCTTAGCCAGAAAGATCAAATACCTGTTTACAGCTGGGTCAGCTGGAGGTGGATTTTGGCACAAGAGTTGAATGATGACAGTAAGCCTCCCATTCTCCGCAGGTTACTCCATCATCAATATTGCATCACTTGCTTCACACATCCAATTTTCTAATTAAATTTCATGAAGACACTCTAAATATGCAAGGCATACAGGACTGTAAAAGGGAAAAAAGCAATATTAAAGCAGAAAATCCAAGCCATTGCCTTGTAAGGCAATGCTGGAATTAAGGCTGTTGGTGCAGCCTGCATTCAGTTCCTTATGTTTGCATCCTGCTTTTGTTTTCAATCACATGATGTACTCTGCATCTGCTCTGAGGAGGAACCAAGGTTGTATAGCAAAGGAGAAAATTTTAATTCTGCCATTCCCCAGCACGGCTTGCCTAGCAGGGCACCCAGGTTTTGGACATATGTCTGTGTCTGATAGAGTCAACAGAACAAAGGAGTTCCTCATGGAGCAACATGCTCCTCTCCTTCCTTCCCCATGCTGTGCACCAGGGAGTTGCAAGCTCTTGCTCTCTGCCACTTGAATTAGGACAGCAACTTACAGCAGAAGCACATTGCCATCAACTCTATGGCCAAACATCAGTGAAGGCTGAGAGAAACACCGTGACTGCAGGTTTCACAAACATTCGGACTGGTACTCACATGCAGGCTGTGGACATAGACATTTATATTTAGTTTTCTGTATGCAAGCATTTATGTGAGCCTGTGTCTCATCTTCTGCACAGTCTGCATTTGAGTATCTCTCTGAACTCCTGGGACTGAGTTAAGTGCAGGTGGAACATACTTGCCTGAAAGTAGCTGTCTGCAGTCATTTGGGTGTCTTACGGCACTTCAAGGAATTTTCCAAGGCATCAAAAATGGATGCAGGTCTATATACTTAGGCATCTGAATCCTCCCCTAAAATCTTCTCCGACTGTGATGGGAGCTTAGACTCATGTGTAGATGCTACATTTAGGTACTTTGAATGTAGGTCTCTCTAATCCAGGGCTGACACTTGTACTGACAGCAGAAAAACAGTAAAACTTGGGATTTTAGGCTCCATCTAAGCCTTCAAAGGAACCATTCTTGAGCAGGTATAGGCCCTCCTGCTTGCCCTCCTCCAGTGCTTCAGGCCTTCTGCTCCATCTGACCACAGACAACCCTGACTCAGACCTTCCTCTTCTTCAGTCCTGACTCCTCATCTCTGCCTCATTTGCATTGCCTCCCCATTCCCAGCCTGCATTCCTCACCTCATCCAGTTATTTATCTTTCAATTGAACAAACCCCAATCTATCCCTGTGGGCTTGCTGTCAAAGTCCCAATTTCATTTCTGTCCTCTCCAACCCTAGACTCACTTCTTTCAGTCAGCCAGTTTCAGATTTTCTCTTTCAATTCTTCCATGTTTTTCCCCCATATCTGCACTGGTCATTATTGCAATAAGCCCCACCAACACTCTACTCATCTAGTCTCAGTCCCACACCCTGCCATCTTGTTTTAGTCTCTCCGTAGGTAAAGCTTTCTTTTTTTCAAGTGTACTTGGCTATTCAGTTTCCTACACTGTCTGTAGTTTGATGAAACAGGATTTGCAGTCTTCTTTTTTGGAGATTACATAAACGGAGGACAAGACTGCATGACCTGGATTCACAAACATCACTTGGAGTTCAACAGCTGGTATTAAGGAAGGCAGGGCATGCTACTGGTCACCCAAGAACTCTGTTTCTGTTGAGACTGAACCACTCTGTAGGATGTGACTGTGCTCCACAATACTGACACTTAAAATAAAGCCAAGAACTCGGGATTATTTTTTTTTTTTTGTAATGGATTGTATCTCTTCAGCCTTTTGCTTAAACATAATTGTCTATATTTTCCTGTAGCACAAAAGCCAAAATGGATGGTTTGGGATTTTGCTTGGATTATGTATACTTTGGCATTAAAAAGCTAATACTAATGTTAAAAGCTAATGATAAATGATAAAATTACTACCTCATAACTCCATTACCTATTGTAGGGAGCTCCACACTGATATTTTTTACCGTAATGTTCCCTCTTGCAATATTGCTATGAAGTGTCTCCAACTACAACAGGAAGAAGTATCACAGCAGACAAATTCCCATATGTGTTACTAGTCTAGGAATGGGAGTTCTTATTTCTCTACTGCTTGTTCTGGTTTTGGTGTTGATCCATCACAGGAGACCAGGTGGTTTGCTGCAGCACCACACCAGCAATGCTTATTCCCAGGCTGACTCATTCCTCACCCATACACTACAAGTGACAATTCCAGCTTTCCATCACACCCAGGCAGGTCTCTTGACCAAGTGAACAAAATTTTTACCGTAGTGAGGTCAAGAGATTATAGCACTTGGCTATCACAGAGGTGAGCTCTGAACAAGTATAGATAGGTAGCCCAGAATCCTGAATGATAGCCTACAGCAAATAAAAGAGCTCTCAAGTTAAGGAACCACCGATTTCCAGAGCCTCTTTTGCAGGACCTCCAAGCTCAAGGGTTCCCTAGAGGAAGATGGGATTATGGCTGTCAGGAATTTTATCGTTCTGCCACCTGAATGTGTCCAGAGACATTTTTTCCACTGGATTTGTACAAAAGAAACCCCTTCATAAAAAAGGCCAAGAAAAATCCCCAGTGGCTCACTGCCAAAAATTCCATGACAATAACACCATCTTTCTTTCTTTAAATTCATGAATGTATTCCCTCTCTCGGGAAAAGATGATGCTTTCAAGTGCCATTCAGGCAATCCTACATTTCTGTTCAAAGTAAATCATGCCTGCAAAAACAGATACATGAGCCATTTCACCTGCCTTCTAAGACATGTTTGGGACAGCAGGCCTGCTTCTCCACTGCTCTGCAGGCTCAGGGGGCACTGGGAGCTGTGTGGAACAGCTGTGAAACACTGTTTTCTTGGTACCTGTTCCCTCTGCATGGCAAATATATCTGTCTCAGCTGGAAGGCAGCATAGAAACTCACGAAGTTAACCTGAAAACTCAGCCATGAAGTTAACCAAGTTCACCTTGAAGTTAGCATGGTTAGCTGTCCAACCCCACAAGCATTTCATGTCCATAACTGATCATGTCCAGCTGCAAAATTCAGGTGATTAAGACATGCTGCTAGCATTAGTCAGATAGCAGTTACTGTGGCTATCATGTTTCTCCACGAGGACAATTTCTGACAACAGGAAAAGGAAACCCACCTTGGTTAGGCGCTCTGGTTACATTTTTCTCTGAATTTTGTTAGCAGTCAGTCCTTATCACATGTGCCATCTGAACAAAGTGAAAACTTCAGAGGAACTTCTGAAGACTAATAATTCAGAAAAGGAAGCAACTTTGTAATACAAAGTCTGACAATAATAGAGAGAAAAATCCATGGGAAAAAACACTGTTGGAGAGGTGATACAATCCTCAGATGGACAGCTGACTCTCATACACAGCCAGCTGCAAGTCTCTGTGGTTGTTGGGTGAACAATTGTTTTTTCTGCCCGTTACTCAGACATGCTAATTATCTAATTCTTTTTTTTTTTTCTATAGAATGCATCACGTTTATTGTTTTAAATCAGTCTGTTCCATTTGCTGTGATAAATATACCAATTTAAATCTCACTTCTGAGTGAAGCTCACTCCAAATTTTTCATGTTCTTCTACAAGGGTAGAACTTCTACAAGAGTTTGTTTTCTGTTCTAACCTGAAGTGCCAGCACACAAGTACGAACAAATGGTTCACAAATGCCAAACAGGGCTGACTCCATTTAGTTCTGCTTCCTCTGCTAGGTAATACTATGAAAAGGTTTATATGAAGGTTTTCACAATTTCTAAACAAAACATGCTCTTTAGCCAAGCAGCTATTTACAGAACTGATCCAACGGCTGTTTGAAACTCTTCCTTCCTACAACCCACAAAACTTCTCACCAACTTCCTTGACAGATGCTACAGTCCAAGTTCAAACTTTGCACCTTCAACCAACACACAGGCCAAGCTGAAAATTATAAACCTGTATTTTTAAAAAAAGTTAAGGCCAAACCCAAGCAGATTCCAAGACAGATGATCAGAGAAGATGTTCTTATGACAAAGATTAGAGATTAGTTTGCTTTCCCACATGCTTGCTGCACAGTCTTGGGCTGTGCAATTCAACCTCATCATATACAGGGCATAGCCCTGTCTACTTCCTCCATACACTGAGGAAAAGGGTTTTGGACTCACCTTCCCATCACCCCAGGTGTGAATTCTGCCTCCCCATCATAGAGCTGTGACTTCACACAGCAAGAGCACCGGCACAGCTTTGCCTGTAATCCGCCAACTCGTTTTTTATAGCACAACTGGTCAAGAGGTATGAAAGTAACCACAGTATCATTCAACACTCAAGTACTCTGAGGAGTACGCAATGTTACATGATATGATACACAGATGCACACCCATCTTACCAGCTACAGACACCAGAAGACATGGCATTTGAGAACTCTTGGTGTGTGAAAGAGCAGAGCAGTCACTAGTTCTCCATCGATGATCAAGGAGGACGTTTTTGAGATAAAGACTGGAGACTTGTAGTTAGGTTATTTAACACCAGGGTCTGCTTTTTCCACATGCCTCCTGCCCAGTGCAACTCTTGAATCTGTGCATTTTAACTCCAGCAAAGCACAGATGATACTGCTCTGCCTCCTAGAGATATGATAAAGGGCAATTTATTTCAAGATGGACAAACACCAAGGCTACAGTGAAGGGACAACAGAAGCAGATCAGTCTTGATCCTTACTCTGCAAGTTTAGTGCAGTTGAACAACTGCTCTCAATACAGGGAGATGGAAAATAAGGCAGAGCTTCCTGAGGCAAAAGGAAAACACTGGGAGAGCCCTGCTCAAGGAGGGAAATGGTAAGAAGGAGCTGGAGAGGGATGAGCAGCACACAGTCTATTTGTGTTTAAACAGGGAGGTCACCAGCAACTGATTTTCCAGTTAGAAGTTTAATGAATGACAGTTTAAAGCTAAGTGTGCACTGTTCCAACCCTAAGGTGCTTTCTCCCCATCCATAATTCTTTCCAGTCACTGGCTCTGGAGTCCCACCGTGGTGTAGGGCAAGAATGCAAGCCCTGAGAGCAGGCTTGTCACACTGAAGAGCAAAGCTTGTGGGGGACACGGAGGGAAGGGAACCCAGGGAAAATGGTCCTGAGAGAAAGAGGTAAAGTGGTAAGGGGAAGCAGAATTGTTCATTTTGGCTGGAAACCATGAATAATAAACTCTGGGTTTTGACTAGTGTTAGAGAAATGAAGGTCTTCAAAACTGGAATTTGTCCTACCTAACCCCATGAGTTCAGGACTGGGGCCAAGAGGATGCTGTGCTGCTACAGAGAAAAGGAATGCAAAAATTTGCGTTTGAAGACATGAGTGATAGGACCTGCATTTTTTTCTATGCACAATTACATATCAAGATTAACAACCCTACTTAAAAAAATATTGATGTCACCATAGGGACTCAGGTTTAGCTCGGGTATTAATTTATTTTTCCTTCTATGTCTCTCATCTGTCAAAACTCTCAGGCTGGCACTCCTTTTTTTAGAACAAAGTATCTCACAATTAGGACCAGGCTTATACGTAGGCAGTATCTGTATATCACAGATGCATTGAACCAAGTGCTTACAAACAGCAGCAAAGACACCATCTGTGGGCTGGCAGACACCAGTGACACAATACTGGTGCAGTATTGCTGATTCTCTTTGATCATGTCACCGCAGCAATTTAAAAGCAGGTTTCAGTGTGCTTCTATTAATTGTTCTCCAACAGCATTGGGGCAAACAGTACATATGCACCTCATGTGGCTCTGTGCTTCTTTCATCTTTGCAGCCACACTGATGGCTGTCCATGTTTGTACTGCTTTTTGTATTTCTGTCAGACATCTCAGGTCATTGATTAGCAGTAGCATGATGCTTTCTGGGATTTTCAAGGCTACCCAAAGCATCTCCATCCCTGGAGATTTTCAAAACCTGGCAGAAGGCCCTGACCAATCCAATCTATTTTTTAATTTATCCCTGCTTAGGCAAGGGGATTAGATTCTGGATGTCTCTAGTGTCTTTCAACCTATATTGCTCTATGACTCTGTGATGTCTACTATTTTGGCCTCAAGCAGAGTTACTCCCAAGACTGCGAGCTCAATCCCTTTACCTGCAGACCCAGAGGGGTAAGAACTGCATCTTAAAATTCTATCTCAGGACCATGGAGAACCAAATCTAATCCAAATTTCAGGCAATTACACAGTATTACATCAGGGAAGTGTTCCTGTAATTTTAAAAGCAGTCATGGTTCTCTCCAGACAGAAGGCAATGCTCTGAGAAAGCAATATGCCCCTCCATGTCATTCCTTGATAATTAAGCATTGTGTACACCATCTATATCCAAATTAGTGCTGCAAACCTCCTCCCTTTCTTAATTATGCAGTGCTGCAGAAAGTTAAGATAGTGGAAACTAGACACAGCTAGTCTGCTCAGCATCATTATACACTGGACTGTGGCACAAGGTCTCAAAAGCTAGCATCATCGAAGCTAGGGCCCCAGAAAGGCCCAGTCTCAGCACTGTAGACCTCTCATATTGTATTTCAAGATGTCATTCAGTAGTTATAGAATGCATCCCAGGTGCTGGAACAAATAGTGGATGCACATCTTTTGTTACTAGATGCTAATACCTTCGCATTTGCTTTGCAGTGAATAATTTCATTTCACATCCAGAAAGCCAAGGGGCATGCCAGAAGGTATGGTACAATGCCAGGAAATTGTCATTCTCATGAAAACAAAAAACCAAATAGTCTGTTTGTGGCTCCAAGGCGTTTTAACAGATCCACAGCTAACTTGGAAGGAGACAAAGCCCTTGCTATGTAGCTTTCAAGTCAGCTGAAGGCACCTCAAAAGACCTTTCTTAGCTGCCATGTGGGAGATGGATTGATTCATTCCTTGCTAGGTAGGCCCACTTCCCAGGCAGTATCTCCTGCGCTAAGATCTGTGCAGGCCCTAGACGACCCTCCAAAGAATATGTGGAACAGCCACTGTGACTGCAAGATCTGGAGTGCAGCTCTGGGCACTAACAGCAGCCTAGCCATCTGATTACAATCAATGTGGTTTTGGCTCCTGCTGCAGTCAGTCTTGTGAGGACTTGAAATGTTCCAGAACTTGGGGGTTATTTTTAGCAAAAAACAGCATAAAAGGGGGCAAGGGAAGACAGCTGTGGTTTTTCCTGGGCATGGCTTTGTTACTTACCAAGCTCTGCTAACCTGCAAAGTCAGAGACCTTCTCCTCTCCCATTTGCACTAAATTAGTAACTTAGGAGTTAGTAGTGTTTCACAGAGGAAAGCAGTAGAGTCGTTGCTGTTCAATCAGTGCACGTTAGGTGAATCAGTAATTCACCAATAGATGAGACTCCAGGCTGAGGTGAGCTTAACAGAACCAACCCATGATGCAACACCTTCATCTTTACAAGATCTGTGGGCAACAGGTATTTAACAGGCAGCTCCCCAGGAATCCTTGCTCATGGTTACAGGCACTCTTCTCATCGTCTCCCTACCCAGTCCATTCCAGCCAGATTTCTAGGCTTGTTCAGCAAGCACACTCAGTTCCTTACCAGACATGTACAGACTGACATTTTTGAAGACTATGCTGCAGCTGTTTTTCAGGAGAACACAAAACACCATGTCCCTAAGAGCCTGGAGATATCTACCTAGATTTCAAGTTCCCAGTCCAAAAGCAGAAGCAGCAGATTCGTTAACTTTGCTTGCTCAAACACAAGCAAGTATTGAAGGATTGTTCTCCCCTCCCACCCCCATGACACTTGGCACCATGCTCCTGCAGCCCCATATCCTCTTGTCCCACCACCCAGCAGGCAACTGTGTAGTCAACACAACTCCCATTCCTGTACTGATTCTGCCAGCTGCCTGTTAATTAATTACAAAACCATTCCTTCCTCTTTTCCCTTGTCTCCCACACACGGCCTTGCCTTTTGAGAGGCTTTTTTTTGTTTGGGGTGGGGATTTTTTTTGCTTCTTTTTCTAAAAGTTTCTCTTGCTGTACAGCAGGGGTCCTCAAACTTTTTAACCAGGGGGCCGGCGCGTGGATGCAGTGGCAGGCAGTCATCTGCGGCTGCTTGGTTCCCCCCCAACCCCCGGCTGGGTGTGTGTGTTCTATAAATACCAGGGGCCGGATTGAGGACCCTGGGGGCCATAGTTTGAGGACCCCTGCTGTACAGCTTCCCCGTGCCTTGCAGCATCCTATGAAGTGCTCTTTGCTACCTCCAGTTCTCTTGTCCGTGACTGTCCACACAGGGCTGTCACGCTGCACAGGCACCTGCCACAGTAACATAACTGAGCTGAAATAAATTGCATTTCACCCATAAATTACATTTGAACCAAATATTTCAGAAACAAAGGACGTGGATTATTTTACATACTCAGTCTTGCCAAAGTAATCAAGGCATATCACTACCCACACAGGTAAAAAAAAAGAGCTATCACTGTATCAGTAACCTTTAATTGCTACTATGTTTCTCTTAATGGAAATTTTTCACAGAATCTGAAAACACATCTTCATGATTTGTGATGACAGCGAGTGCAGCTCACTACGGACGGGATGGCACCCCGAGGGCCCACCTCACTGTCCTCCCTCCCATCGTACGACACCTTTACAGCATCCAAATCCCCTGCTCGTGTGGGTACAACCCCCAAACCCCCACCAAGCAAACAACAGCGTTAGACGTACCGCTGTTTGGGCTGCCTTTCAGGACACCGACACTGAGGCCACGGGCACGGCAGCCACCAGGTCTCCCCGGTCCCCCAGCCCACGTCCGCACCGCCGGTGGCCGCGCAGACCGGGCTGAGCCACCGCCCGGCCCCGAGCGGCCGCGCAGGGGCGAGGGGACGGCGACACCTCGCGGTTAAACTCCCTCATTACCTCGGCCCAGCCGGGGCCCCGCAGCGCTACCGAGCGCAAACGCGCCAGCAGCTGAAGTTTTCCGCTAAGCACCCCAGAGCCTGGGGAGCGGGCACGGCCTCCTTAAACCTCCCTCGGGCTGCGGCTCTTTCCTGGCAGGAAAACCGGCGTGAGAGGGAGCGGCGCGGCCGCCGCCCGACAGCGCCGCGACTCCCGGGGCCCTCCCGCCCCGCCCACGCGTTGCCCCGGCGACGCTCTCCGCCGCGGGGCGGCTGCCGCAGCTCCCTCAGCGAGCCGGACCCGCCGCGGCCCGGCCGGACCCCACCATGCTGCCCGCCCGCCAGCTGGAGGTGGCGGCGGCCCCCGCCGTCCTCTACAGCTACTGCAGCCGGCCCCGCGCCCTGCCCGCTCGCCCCAAGTACCGAGCGCCGCCGGACGCCGCCGAGCCGTGAGTGCCGGTGTCGGCGGGCTGCGCCCTCCGGCCCTGCGGCCTACGCGTCCCCAGCGGGCCGCGCTCCCGCCCTCCGCGCCCCCCCCCCCAGCCCGGCTCCCCCGCCGCCTCCCCTCCCCCCCCCCCCCCAGCCCGGCTCCCCCGCCGCCTCCCCTCCCCCCCCCCCCCAAACCGGCTCCCTCGCCGCCCTTCCCGCGGGAGGGGAGCCTCCGCCGCCCGGCCGCCAGGTCCTTCGTCCCATAACTTGGGGCACGGCAGGCTCCGGCCTTTCAGAGGCCCCCTGGCCTGCGTGCGGGGGCCGCGCACCGGCTGCCGCCCTGACCGCGCTGTCTGCGCTTCGTGTTGCAGCGAGAAGGAGCCGCTCCGTTACGCCAACCTCATGTACGACCGCCGAGTAGTGCGTGGCAACACCTACTCCCTTCAAGTCAAACCTGTGGTACGTTTTTATCTGGATCCTGCTGCCGTTTTGTTGAAAAGTAATAGGTAGGGAAAGAAAGCTGTTCCTCTATTTTAAATACTGATGTAATTTTTCACGCAGTCACAGGCCCAGTTAAATTAGCATGTGCCTGTGTTCAGCTTTTCTTTAAAGCACTTAGTTTCACTTGAGTAGTTCTGATTTTTTTTTTCCAGTTAAGTGCTTGATTATTCCCCCACCCACCACCACATTTCTTCAGTGTAATGATCCTGAGCACAAATCATCGCTGCACAATGTATTATCATATACAGGTGTCATCAGTGAGAATAGTAGCTTTCAGAAAATTGTCTTGGTATCTGAAGTATTTTATTTAACCTGATACAGTAGTAAATGTTTTAGTGATATTTTATTTTTGGAGAATATTTCTGTACAGATAATTTGATTGTGTAAGAATTTAAAGCAGTCTGTATTCTTAAAAGCTACTTTGTGGATATAGCTTTGTTCAGTAGCTGTTTCTTAGAGTGAATTTTGCACATCTTCTGTTTAAGAAGTTCAAAACTCACGTTCATTTCAATTCATAAAAGAGGACTGAATTGAAAAGTTAGTATGGGTTTCTTTTGCTTCATCAGCAATAAAGACCCTATAATTGTTATCTAGCAAACAATTTGTTCATAATATCGTAACTGGACTGAAGTCCCTTTGACCTTCTTAAAGTTTTACCTAGAAACTCTCACTTGTCAGCAAGAACGTGCCATTCTAATATACTTTTATCTCACAAAGAAAAGTTCTGTATACAATATCCACTTCCAAATAATAATTAATCGCTCTTAGTATGAGATGCCATTAGTATGTGACTGTAGGCAGCTGGCATACCTTGTTAGTTTCATGCCTTACAGTCTTTAAGGTAGCTCAAAATTTAGGGTCAGGAAAAAGCAAATCTGAAATGCTAGATTTGTAGCATTAATATCAAACAACAACCTTCGTTTTCCTGTAGAGAGAAATTAGTATAATTTTCAAGTATTGTCACGGTCTAACTGTAGCCAGTAACTAAGCACCATGCAGTCACTCCCCCCCTCCCCTCCTCTGGTGGGATGGGGAGGAGAGTTGAGGAAATGGAAAAATTCATTGGTTGAGATAAGAACAATTTAATAATTGAAATAAAATGAAATATAATATTAAGAACAACAATTGTAATGCAAAGGAGAGAGAAAGAGAGAGGAATAAAATCCAAAAGGAATAAAAAACTCAACAGGTAATACACAATACAATTGCTCACCACCCAATGACTGATGCCCAGCCAGTCCCTGAGCAGCAATGCCCTGGATCACTCCCCCAATATACTGAGCATGATGTTCTGCGGTATGGAATATCCCTTTGGCTAGTTCAGGTCAGCTGTCCTGGCTGTGTCCCCTCCCAGTTTCTTGTTCCCCTCCAGCCTTCTTGCTGGCAGGGCCCAAGGAACTGAAAAGACTTGGTATAAACATTACTTAGCAACAACTGAAAACATCAGTGTGTTACCAACATTATTTTCATACTAAATGCAAAACACAGCATCCTACCAACTAATGAAAAGAAAATTAACTCTATCCCAGCCAAAACCAGTATAAGTACAAAAATTACTCTGTTTTGTGGGGTTTTTTTCTTCTTCATCCCTGCTTAGAGCACCCAACCCAATCCCCTAGAGATTCAAAGGCAGAGGGAAGCACGGGAAAGAGCACTGGCTAGAAAGCGTGCAAAAGAGCAAATGCAACCAAGAACACCTGAGCCTGTGGAAGGCAGAGAGCACATTCATGTACAGACAGGTAAAAGGCTGAATTTTTAAAAATCTATCTGAAAACAAAAACTTGTGGATCTATATTCACTTACTAAATTGATGATGCAGTTGGTAGAATCATGTGGGGTTAAGGTTAGAATCATAGAACTCTAGAATCAGAGGTTCTCTAATCCTTTCCATTATAACCTCTTATTTTTAGTTGTATTTAATCCACTTGGCTAATTAGTGACATTTTCCCAGAGGCTCTGTTTTTCAGGTTTTAGTCTACATTCTTGAGCACTAGTCAAGACTTCTTGATTTGTTCTTTCTTTTTCCAGTATCATCAGAGAATTTTGGTATATGCTTAAAATAGAGGGGTTTAAAAAATTTTGCTTAAGAGTGCAGTCACATATAAGAATAAGAATACTTTGCAAAGTTGGGGGACACACCCTAATTTACAGTAGGAAACTGCCCTATTTTGGGAAAAACAATTTTATGTGTAGGAAAACCAAACTTTAGCAGTGGGGTAATCACGAGGTGAGTGTAATGTATTGCTGTGCCCTTCGAAAATCTTTTCATATTGGTCTGACTTACAGACTGGGAAAATAGCTGTGTTGCATGCTAATCAGACATGAGCTTTGGTTTCTGAGTGTTCCCTCTGCCCCAGCCCCACTGAACTTCCTATACCACCTCTAATGCACACAGCAGCTTTTCACCATTCAAATATTCTTGAATGCAGAGGGAGGCCATCTAGTGTGTAAGTCTTGGTCTATTATCCTTTCCACTGACTACCACAGATAATTTTAAGTACTCCACAGACCTTATTTTTTGAGCTAGGCTATTTATCTCTGCAGTAGGAGACAAACAGTTATAATTCAAATGAAACACATGCTCTTACAGATGTGTGGTTACATCAAGGCCACCTCTGGTTGGGCCAGAAGTAGAATATAATTCTTTAGACCCAAAAGATCCAGTGTTCTGTTTTGCCCCATACAATGGAGAAAAAGTTCTGTTTTCAGTATTACTCATTAGTAGATAGGCAGTCATTATCCCTTTTTGAAATCCTATCCCATTGACTACCAAGAATTATTTATTCTGCAAGGTGGGCTGAAATGGTCTAGACTGAATTTGGAAACCTGCTAAGTTAAATGCCTTTTTAGGAATCACTTCCAAGAAGTGCATCTGATGTTACAGAGAATGTGGCATCAGATGGCCTATGCAGCAAAGTGATCTATGTTTTAAGTTGTCTTTTTTTAAAAAAACTTTATAGAATACTTTTTATTGGACTCTGGATATAATTCACACTGCAGAGTTATCAAAATAGCTGAGAGTTAAAATGAAAAGATTCCAACTTCAGTATTCATTGTGCTTTTGATTCTAGAACTGTATTTGGAAGAGATTAGTGACCGGATAGTAGAGGTTGATACAGAATGTCAAACAGATGCATTTTTGGACAGACCACCCACTCCGCTTTTCATACCAGCCAAAACAGGAAAAGATGTGGCCACGCAAATAGAAGAAGGAGAGGTATGAAGCAAAATCAGGTCCAAGAGCACTGTCAAAACACCTCCCATATAAAATATGTTTCTGATGCAAAATTGGGGGAAAACCAGAAAGGAACTTCTCACAGAATATGCCAAAAACAAACAAACGAACAAAAGGTCTCCAATGTTTGCTTTGAGGTTAAATGCAAAATTCAGGAAGGTGCTTCTTCATGTGCACTGGTTCTGCTGCTTTCAGCTAAGAACTACAATGCTGAGAAAAGCTCTCCCCTGTAGAAGTAGTGTCCAGCCCAAGAAGGGGTTGGGAACACAGAAATAGGGTCCAGGTGAGTGCTCTGCTTCTCCCTGGCAGCCCCCCCGCTGGCTGTGGTTGGGTGTGTGGTGTCTCACTCCAGCCCACGCACCACTTAGCCCCCAGTTGCATTCCTGCTTCGGATTTAGCTGACGCTGGCCCCCACCTGCACTTCTCAGGCTGCCTTCAGCACAAGGGCTTTGCTCACCCTCCTTCCCTCCTTGCCACGGTGCTAAGAGCGATTGTGATCAAGGGACATTTCTCTCCGTTTCCCTGACTCCATCCTCAGTTGTTTGACTTTGATGTTGAAGTCAAGCCGATCCTGGAAGTGTTGATTGGGAAAACGGTTGAGCAAGCTTTGCTGGAAGTCATGGAGGAAGAAGAGCTGGCCCAGCTGTGGGCACATCAGCGTGCCTATGCCGAGCTGCGTAATGCAGAGCTTGCTGAAGTACAGCGCCTGGAAGAGCAGGACAGGCGATACAGAGAGGAGAAGGTAGGACTTTCTAACAGCAGAGCAGGCCTCTGCTCACTAGAAGAGAGAAAACCATTTCCAGCACTGAAAGACAAGCTGTGAAATAAGCTGAATATGGTCAAAAGTGTCCTGTCAAATTTCATATTCCTCAAAGCATTTTAGTGCCACATAGCTGCACTCTGTCATTTGCTCTCGTGCACCACCACCATGCTGTTGTGTTTATTTGGAGCAGTCATGCCCCAGTGACCTGGTGTACTTGGGCACCTGATCAAGAGGCCAAACCCAACAGCATTTTCCTCTGTAGCTGATACAGCCGTTACTCAAGGCTTTTTATTATAACTGTTAAATGAGTAGTCAGAGTGCTTGAAAGAGAGACACCTCCTATTATTTCATACCCAAAGCATGCACTACTGTATGTGCACACATACATCTCAAGATCTCCAAGTATTAAGCTCTATTAGTACTACCTAGGAAATAGGAATAAACAAAAAAGGCAAGTCTTAATCACTCACTATTAATCAGCCTTGTATAACTGGGATTTTTAATATTTTCCTGGACCAATTTGAGTTTTAATCTTTTCTTACATCAAATAGGATATAATACTGGAAAAATAAAAAGTTTGGGAAATCCTGACCCAACTTCATCTCATTCCAAGGCCAATGATCAGCTTGATCTGCAGTAATAAAGCAGAGTCGTGAGATCAATGCATAGTAGTGTATTAAAGAAGGGTCTCATTTGGCCTGCTAGAAGGCCCTTATTTTACAGACCTGCCAAAATGAGAAAAAGTATACTGAAGGAATGTGGTTCCCTCTAGTCCTTGTGGATTTTAGTACTCCGTAGATTGAGTACAAGCTGGCTTTCAAGCACCCTTTCATATGAGGATTTTTTGTGGAAGTTAGAGGCCACAAATACCAGGTAGAGACCATAAGTATCTGTACTTTTTATTATCTTTGCTATTTATAACTCTCACACTGTGATCATTCTTCAAAGTCTAGATCAAAAGAGTAGCAGCTAAAGGCCTGGAAGTTTAACATGCAATACTGCCTTGACAGGAACGTCGCAAACGCCAGCACATGCAAATGCTGCAGAAACAGAAAGAGACCACAGAGAAAATTGCAGCTCGGGCATTCGCTCAGCGTTACTTGGCTGATCTCATTCCCTCAGTCTTCAACAATCTTCGTGATAGTGGATTTTTTTATGACCCTATAGAAAGAGGTTTGTATGTATTATTTTTTTTTAATATGTGAACTGAGTAATATAAAGCTCAAAACAACCATGAAACGTAGCTTATTGTTCTGTTGTTTAGAATAATGTCATAAGACTTTATTCTTTACATTTGTGGCCAAACAGATAATTTCCAACCTCATACATTTAACACAAACATTATTGGACATCTGTACAAGTAGTCAAGACTAAGCAAAAGCTGACAGTGTGACAATGAGAAGAGCTGCTTTTGAACTGGAGAGAAATAAATGGGTGGTTAGGATTGGTAGAGCTGAGAGATCCAAAGTGAAGTAGATGTATTTTGATAGGACATGAAAAGAAATCCATATGTCATTCTGAATCTTTTTTAGTGATTGTCAGAGCAAAGGAGAGATTAGTTAATTAGAATTAGGCCCCCAAAATAATTTTGGAATTGTACATTGGTGACTTCCAACTGTTTAGAATCAGCAGCATTTCTTTTGGGCTACCTTGCTGGACCCCACTTCCCCAGACCCTGCACGGATGCACAGACCACAGTTTGGGAATGGTTACACTCTCCAGAATGAGTCATGGGGTAAATGCAGGAACTGAGTGTATTTTGCAAACAGGACAGGCTTTGGGACCATGGTGTACAAAGGGTATGATTTGAGAAAAACATGGGTGAGAAAGCTCTTTAGTCAGAGGGAACAAATGCTTTCAGCAGACCAGAAGCCAGATGTCTTTGGAAAGCAAGGCAGGAAATGTTATTCTCCTGACTTGTTCAGGATATTTTCATCTCATTAGAACATTACTGTGTATCTCATCTGTACTAGCCTTTCAGGGGTGCCAGACCCTTTGGAAAATCACTGCAGTTGAGAGGACTCTGGTCTTGGTCCGTAACGATAAGGAACCTCAGTAAGGGAGACAAGAGATAAGAAACCCAACAACACCTGAGAGATTTCATCTGGCTCTTGCAGAGCAAGTGTCTTTTGGCAAAGATGTTCATCCCTTAATGGTCACAGCAAATAAAAAGTGGCCCCAAGATCCTGTTGCTCACTTTTTTTTTCTTTCTTTCTTCCTGCTAAATTCTTACAGATATTGAGACAGAATTCCTTCCGTGGCTGATGACAGAAGTGGAAGAAACACTAGAGAAGAAGGTTCTGGGGAGGACAGTGCTTGACTGTAAGTTACCAAATCCCGGAATGTAATCTGGCTGCTTGATGTCCTTGATTGTTTTTTTCGCAGTCAGAACAAATATCACGCAGGGTCACTGTGGGTTAAGGTAGGAGGTGTCATTTTAGCAAGAATGCCAAGTACCCATGGCTTTTTGTGGTGTGGGGTTTTTTTATTTTTTTGGGGTGGGGGTGTGGCTTAAACTATATCAAAACATTTTTAATGTTGAAAAACTACTACTACATACACCTCAGCAGTGGATTCTCCACTGAAATAATAAAATTGCCGCACTCTTTGCTGGCTTTATACTGTTTGAGATGTGTTCACAGAATGGTCAGAGTTGGAAGGGGCCTCTGGAGATCATCTGGTTCAACCCGCTGCTAAAGCAGGTTCACCTACAGCCGGTTGCACAGAGTCATGTCCAGGCGGGTTTTGAATGTCTCCAGAGGAGACGCCACACTCTCTCTGGGCAGCCTGCTCCTGTGCTCTGTCACCCTCAAAGTAAAGTTCTTCTTTGTATTCAGATGGAACTTCCTGTGTTGCAGTTTGTGCCTGTTGCCCCTTGTCCTGTCACTGGGCACCACTGAACAGAGCCCGGCCCCATCCTCTTGGCATTTGCCCTGAAGACATTTGTATACAGTGATAAGATCCCTGCTCAGTCTTCTCTTCTCCAGACTAAACAGGCCCAGCTCTCTCAGCCTTTCCTCATGAGGAAGATGCTCCAGTCCTCTCATCATCTCTGTAGCCCTCCGCTGGGCCCTCTCCAGTGGTTCCCTGTCTCTCTTCCACTGGGGAGCCCAGACCTGGACACAGTGCTCCAGATGCGGCCTCACCAGGGCAGAGCAGAAGGGGAGGACAACCTCCCTCGACCTGCTGGCCATGGTCCTTCTAAGTCACCCCAGGATCCCAGTGGCCTTCTTGGACACCAGGACACACTGCTGGCTCATGGTCAGCTTGGTGTCCTCCAGGACTCCCAGGTCCTTCTCCACAGAGCTGCCTTCCAGCAGGTCAGCCCCAGCCTGTGCTGGTGCAGGGGGCTGTTCCTCCCCAGGTGCAGGACCCTACAAATTGGCTTTGTTGAACTTCATTGGGTTCCCTTCTGCCCAACTCTCCAGCCTGCCCAGGTCTCACTGGATGGCAGCACAGCCTGCTGGTGTATCAGCCACTCCTGCCAGTTCTGTATCACCAGCAAACTCACTGAGGGTACCCTGTGTCCCTTCATCCAGGGCTCTGATGAGTAAGTTGGACGTGACTGGACCAAGTACTGACCCCTGGGGAACACCACTGGCTACAGGCCTCCAGCCTGACTCTGCATCATGGTTCACAACCCTCTGAGCTCTGCCATTCAGCCAGTTCTCAATCCACCTCGCTATCCACTGATCTAACCCACACTGCCTGAGCTTAACTATGAGGATGTTATGGAGGACAGTGTCAAAAGCCTTGCTGAAGTCAAGATGGACAACATCCACTGCTCTCCCCTTATCTACCCAGCCAGTCATTCCATCATAGAAGCCTATCAGGTTTGTCAGGCATGATTTCCCCTTAGTGAATTCATGTTGACTGTTCCTGATGACCTTCTTTTCCTCTACATGCTCAGAGATGACCTCCAGGATGAGCTGTTCCATGACCTTTCCAGGGATGGAGGGGAAGCTGACAGGCCTGTAGTTTCATGGGTCCTCCTTGTTGCCCTTTTTGAAGACTGGACTGACATTGGCTTTCCTCCAGTCCTCAGGCACCTCTCCTGTCCTCCATGACCTTTCAAAGATGGAGAGCCTTGGCAATAACATCTGCCAGCTCCCTCAGCACTTGGGGGTGCATCCCATTAGGGCCTATGGATTTGTGTCTGTCAGGTTTGCTTAAGTGGTCTCTAACAGGATCCTCCTCATCCATGGGAAAGTCTTCCCTTCTCCAGACTTCATCTCTCACTTCCAGGGTCTGGGAAACCTGAGGGTCAGCCTTGGCAGTGAAGACTGAAGTGAAGAAGGCATTCAGTAACTCTGCCTTCTCTGTGTCCTTCGTCACCAGGGCACCCACCTCATTCAGCAGTGGGCCCACGTTTTCCCTAGTCATCCCTTTCCTACTGATGTACTTGAAGAAGCCCTTCCTGTTGTCCTTGACATCCCTTGTTAGATTTAATTTCAGACAGACCTTAGCCTTCCTTGTCACCTTCCTGCATGCTTTGACAGTATCCCTATTTTCCTCCCAAGTGGCCTGTCCCTTTACCACACCCTGTAAACTTCTTTCTTCTGTTTGGGGTTTGCCAGAAGTTCCTTGTTTATCCATGTTGATACTGGGAGACGCAATACATTTGGCAGGAACAGAATGGTTAAAGAACACCATTATTTTCTCTGCTACAGAACTCTTATTTCTCACGTGTTACACAGCCACCATTACTGTGCCACTCTCTGTAGTGTGCCTGTTGTGCCAGTGGGACAGCAAAGCCCATTCTGTCTACAGCCACATGTATACCATGAACATCACTTGTTCGTGTAAGCTCCTTGAGCTATGGAGTAACATGTTCATCCTGCATGAAAGGAGAAGAGAAGGATAATCGTAGGCCATGGTTGACTGAGAAGTCAGGTGACCAACACTTTTAATCAAAACAAGGCCTTACCTCCTCAGCAGTCAAAAATCATGCCCTTGCTTTTGAAATAGATTAAAATATCAGCCTCTTTTGGGCTAGTTCAACCTAAGTATTCAGGTTCTTTCATTAGGCAGTCTTCAGAGGCTGCAGGTGAAACACCTGAACAGTCTAAACTCTGTCTTGTGTAGAAACACAAAATCATGATGAGTGCATGTTATAGAATCACAGAATGGTTTGGATTGGAAGGGACCTTAAAGATCATCTAGTTCTAACCCCCCTGCAGTGGACACCATCCACTAGAACAGGTTGTTCAGAGCTCCATGCAGCCTGGTCTTGAACACTTCCAGGGACGGGGCATCCACAACTTCTCTGGGCAACCTGTTCCAGGATCTCACCACCCTCACAGTAAAGAATTTCTTCCCAAGATCGAATCTAAATCTATCCACTTTCAGTTTAAAGCCATTAACCTGTTGTCCTGTCACTACATGCCCTTGTAAATAGTCTCTCTCCAGTTTCTTGTAGGCCCCTTTTGGATACTGGAAGGCTGCTATTAGGTGTCCCTGGAGCCTTCTCTTGTCCAGGCCAAAAAACCCCAACTCTCTCAGCCTGTCTTCATAGGAGAGGTGCTCCAGCCCTCTGATCATCTTCATGGACCTCCAACAGATCCCTGTCCTTCTTATGCTGGGAGCCCCAGCGCTGAATGCAGTACTCCAGGTGGGGTCTCATGAGAGCAGACTCCCTTGACCTGCTGGTCAGGCTTCTTTTGATGCAGCCCAGGGTACAAAGATTGGCTCTCTGAGCTGCAAGCACATATTACTGAGCTGTGTTGAGCTTCTTGTCAACCAACACCCCTCGAGTCTTTCTCCTCATGGCTGCTCTCAATCTATTCTCTGCCCAGCCTGTATTTGTGCTTGGGATTGCCTTGACCCACATGCAGGACCTTGCACTTGGCCGTGTTGAACTTCATGAGGTTTGCACAGGCCCAGCTCTCAAGTCTGTCAAGGTCCCTTTGGATGACATCCCTGCCCTCCCGCATGTTGACTGCACCATGCAGCTTGGTATCATATCTAGTCACCCACTGTTGAACAAACATCCTCTCTGCAAAAGGAACTGCAAATTGCATTCTCCAAGTTTTGTAGAGGCAGACACAGCCTCAGCTGAAGTAGTTGGTGGCTTCTCTCCCCACTTATGCAGAAGCCATATGGGGACAGTTGAAGGATCCATCGTTAACCTATTTGAATGAAGCTGCCTACTTAAAGGATTTATTTTGTCACTGTCCAATAAAAGACTGAACTACAAAGGAAGAACCTTCAGTGTAAGGCAGTTAGGTTTGTCCTCTCAGAGATGACCATTCTCTCCTTTTCTTCCTGAAGTCAGCTCATGAATTAACAATGGAACTTAATACGTGTCCTATTTTCTGCATTAAACCTCTCTTCTTTCATTGTTGGCCTCTGTTTTTCATATTTAAATGATGTATATCAAAGTGAGTGTTGATTTTTTGTTGTTGTATCCATTGGAAGGGGTATAATGAAAAATTCACAAAGGCTAAGCCGCAAAAATAGTAAAGAATAGGTGCTTTACAGCTGCTTTTCAGAAAGAAGATCTTTTGATGCCTCCCATAGTTCCAGTATTTCCCACGGCCAAAAACACCACGCTGTGTGCAACCCGGCTAGTTCTTATTCCTGGTGGGGTGACCTGCTCTGGAACTAAGGAACAACAGTGAGGAAATGTATAAAACCATCCAGGTGAACCCTTTAAAATCACTGCTTTCAGGGTAAACTGCTTATTTGGCTGGAACTAGGCTCCAGCAGCAGGGATGTTTTTTCTCATTCAAGTGTTCTTTCATTTTTAGTGTTATTTTTGGTTTTTTCCCATTTAAGAAGTTATAGGTCAGTAATATATAAAATAATCTCAAATTACAGGTTTTTTTCCTCTGTGCATTAATGGTGGCTTTCTCTGTTTCAGCCTTGATTCGTACAGTGGTTGAAAAACGGTTAGATGCATTTAGCCATAAGCCTCTGTCTGATGAGACAGAGGCACCTGCTGAAGAGCTCAGGCCAGCAGATGCAGCACCCCAGGCGGACAGTGAGACAGACGCTGCTGACCAACTGGTTGCAGAGAAAGAAGGGGGTGACCAACCTGTTGCTGATGAACACCCTTCACGTCACGTCTCTTTCCAGTTAGAAGAGTCGGATCAAGCAGGAACAGGGGATTTAGAAACTGAGTAACAAGCAGGCAAGTCATCAAGTAAGTGGAGATGAATGGCTTAGAAAGAAGAAATGAATTCCTATCTATTTACAAGTATTGTGCCCTAGCCATGCTGAAGGATGAACCTAAGCAACAGCAGAGCATGGAAGTGTGTTTCCATATGCTGGTTTCAGGCTATAAGAATCAAGAGGGACGTTACTAGTGCAGTGAATGGCAGTGAAATTCTGTCCCAAAACGTGGTATATTTATAGTTGAAAAATAATGCTGTCTCACACCCAGTGCTAGAAGGTCATGAGAAGGACATTGAGAGCATTCTAACAACCTTTGCGAGTGCATTGATAACATTCTCAGAACAGAATTTCTTTACTTTCCCTATATTGAAAGGTAGCTACTACAACACTTAGATAAACCTGGTTTTGCTCATGTTAGTCTCTCCTTTCCTGACAATCTTGGATGGGCATCTCAGTAGGTAATAGAGCAAAGGCTGTTGTTCCTGAAGCTTTTCAGGGTCAAAGAGTTACCTGTCACTGGGAATTGCTGCCAGTGCAAAATCCTCGGCTTCCTGACTCCTGGTGTAAGGGGCTGGAGACACATGCTAAGTCCAGTCTCCGTTTTCTTTGCAATCTTCCTTTCCTGCTGCTTCACTGGTGGAAATGGTACCAGACGTGACTGACAAGATGCGCTTGCACTACCATGTGTATCTGTCTGTACACAGGCCAGCTCCTCAAGTGGGGCATTCCCACTCATAAAAGCACATCTTCATTGCAGCAACACCATTTCCTTGCTAGCTGCACCTGTGGAAAAAGTCCTGCCTTGTCCAGACTGCTTTGTGCTGCCTCCTCTCTGCAGGTCAGCTGGCTATATCTCAGTCTGAGAGTGGGGATGTCAGGAATGACAGCTGAAGAGATAAGGACCTGTGCCGCATCTCATACCCTCAAAAGGGATGTTGAAACGGAACAAGGTCTTAAAAAAATTAGTCAGGATGAGTTTGGTACAATGCTCTGGGTGATGCTCTGTTTGTGTTGAGAAAGGAATGTACTCTGAATAATTAGAAAAGGTTCCACTGAGGACGTTAAAGGAATATACTCAATAATAGGAAAAGTACTCTGAATAAGAAAAGGTTCCACTAAATGATGTTAAAGGAATGTACTCTAAATAATTAGAAAAGATAAGGTGGGTACCTGAAGGAGATAAGGAGACCAGTCAGGAAATCATTGAACAAAGAAAGCTGAAAGGTTTACTCCACCTAGATCCCACCTATTATGAATGGAATGATTAGTTGTCAAAATCAAATTAATATGTATGTAAAGATGTTGCAACCTCTCACGAAAACTGTATAAATTACTTAACTTTTCACTGAAAACTTCGGAGCTAGTTTGTCCGGTGCGAATCGGTTAGCTCCCTAACATTGCATGAAATAAATACCTTTGCTGCTTAAAGACAAAATTTGTCTCTGAGCAGTTACTCTGCTGTTTTGGCATCAATGTCCAGACTTTTCACTGCGCCACTTGTACGCGTGGCTTCCAAGGCAGATGCTGCCTCCCCTCCATCCTAAGCTAGGACATCCAGTGAAATCAGGGCAGCTATTGCTTACGTGGAAAAGCTCCCTTGGAAGGTCTCAGGTATTTACCTGTCTCTGAAGGTAGCTGAAAATCAGAAGTAAGGAGAAGTATCCACCCACAAATCCACTCAGTGGCTTGATGTAATATGAATGTATTAAAACTGAGTGTCTAGAGTCACATAGTACAGATTGTAGACAAACACACCCATGGATGCTTTTCAAAGCTGAAATATTCCCCTGTAAACTCCTCCTCTGTTTGCTAAGTTGACAGTATTTCAACAAAGTATGCTTGTTTTTTCACTTATGATTGATTCCTCAAAGCATCCAGCAAAATGTGTTGCATGTGAAATTAAGGTAGTCTGTGCTCGGTCTATAAGTTTATAAGAAGAATTTATTTTTATGCATATGACTGGAATTGGAAGCTTGAAATAAAACTATGGTTTACACATTGAAGTTGGTGGGAGGTTTACCTCAATTTCAGTTGGACCAAGATTTTGCATTGTTTTTTTCCCTGTGATGATGGAGACTCCTGTCACTTCAGATAGATCAGGTAAATTACTTCAGGCTAATTTTATCTAGAGAAATGAAAAGGCTTTTTGACATGATTCATGAGAATTGTAAATGTTTCAGCTCATTTTCAGAACACTGTATGTCAGTTTTAAGGATTCCTCGTCACTGAATGATTGTTTTGTCATGTGTTTACAGGAGACAGCATAATCTCGAGGACTGCCATAATCATTCCTGAAAAGATTCAAATAAATGCTGACTTGAGTATTTGGGTTTGGAACATTACAAGAGGAAGGTGATCACCTGGAATATCTTCATTTTTGTCACTCCTGCTCTGTGTTTGATTGCTAGAAATTTTACTTGAAGTGTTGAATTATTCTATTTAAATAAGTTGTAGTATTATTATGTAGTCTGAAATTATTATTAAAAAATAATGAATTGTATGCCCTGCTTTTTTACTTCATTAGAACTTATAGGTATAACTCAAGTATTGTGTATTGGTGTAGATTTTGCTGTAACTGGTTGTTTTTATGAGGCCACACAGCCGTGAAGCTTTCTTTATACCTTACTGGCAGTTCTCCATTAATAGCCCTGTACTTGAATTCAGCCCCAGATACAGGCAGGTTGGCAGGGGAGGGGACCCCTCACACCCTGTTGGTCACTCAAGAAACGGAAAACCACGAGCAACAGTAAGGAGGGGAAGAGGGATTTGGGGTAATGGCGTAGCTGTCACCTGTTAGGGGTGATGCCGGCAGACACGCAGGCGGTGTGGCGCAAGCCTTGCCTCTGACAGGGTGGCTCAGGGGCTGGCGTTCAGGTGGCTGGGGGAGCCACTTCAGCCCAGCCCTAGCGTGAGCAGGGCATCCCTCGCACCGCATCCCCGCGGGGGCCCCTCCTGATGCCCTTCCCCTCCAAATGCCCTTTCTCAGGTCAGTATCTCCGGCAGCAGTTGTCCCCGGCAGGCAGGTAAGCCGCAGAGTAGCCAGCTCTGCACCCGCGGTGGCCCGGGGGTGGTCTCGCATGTGCATGCGAGGGGGAGCGGGGAGGGGACAGAGGCAGCCGGCACTGCAGGCGCTAGAGGGCAGGGCAGCCCACGGCAATCCGGCTGCAGAAAGACACTGATGTCACCTGCTGCACACGGTGCACGCTGCAGTAGTGACACCTGTCTGGACTTACCTCCTCTTCTAAACCCCAAAGTTGTTGACCTTTTGCAAAATCTACTCATAACATGAGGAGCCAACACTCAGGGTCTCCCAATACAGTCCACACTGAGCTCACAGAACCGCAGAAAAGACATACTGCCTGGCCCTGACTCAGTTTGCGAGATCCTCTTGATATTAACGGACCAAACGGGACCCTCTGCATTTCTCCACTGCACACTGGCAGACTGGGAGCGTTTTGGTGAGAGTAAAGTTCATGGCTGGTTTGCTGCTGGCAGAAGTCATGGGTTTCAAAGAGCTGCAGAGAGAACAAATAAAAAGAATACACCTGTGAAAGTGTTTGCTTGCTTCTTATATGCATGCCTTGATCATGAACCTCACCTTATCAATCTCTAATGGCATCAGCCTTGGGAGCCTGCAGAAGCTGTATTACATTAACAGCAACAGTATACAGCAATATACAGCAACAGCCCTGTGGTGTTCACCAAGCCATGAAGACTCCTCTCCTGCCCTCCTGCAGGAGACTCCTTCAGACCAGCATGACAGTATCTGTCATAGTGAAACTATTTCAGTGTGCTTTCTCACTGCTAGGGTTTCTTTACTGGTACAAACCAGAAGCTAGACATGACACAGAGCACATTTCAGTGGTCTAGCTGTGATGCTGCTTCATGGCAGTATCGTTGTAGTTATAAACCACCTTATGTTGCCTCACTTATCCTTAGCCCCACCACAAACGTTTGGCACTCTTCAGGTTGCCCAGACCTTGGCTATTAACATACAATACTAGATACATATACTGTCCCTGGCAGTTTAAGTTAAGAAATCCGACAGTGAACTGTAGCACCCATAGTGGTGGCATACCCCCTGCTGCTGACTGCCGTGGGGTTCATGATTTCTGGCAAAAAGTCTGGCAAAGAGGCTGGTGCAATAATGCTTGAAGCTGCCTCAGAAAGATTACTTTTACCTATCAGAGTCCTAGCTGGATTTTACAGTCACTGCTGAGACAATGTGTACTGTGAAAAATGACCTAACAGTGGAATTTGACTTAATAGAAATTGTGATTGAATCATGTTTTGGCAATTGAAATATCTACTTTAAACATACCTTTTTTTAAGATGATCGTGTTGGAAAGTACTCATACGTATGATGAGTTACAGAGTATACCTAAAGATTATTTAAGGGGAAAATACCATCAGGCAAACCATTACCATTTCAATTAATGGTAATTAATCAATCAAATACATTTGTTTCAAACAGAGCTGACATAATACTCGAGTTATCTACAGTTCCCAAAACCACAGCGTGCTGAATCACAGGCTCACTGAAAGGTCTAGCTAGGTTGGAAGGGATCCCTGGTCATCTGCTCCAAACTCTTCTAAAAGCAGGGCCCTAGATTAGGCTGGACTTTGGCTGGCTGGGGTATAGCACTGCTTAAAGGTGTTTGGGGTGCCTGGGGGCCTGCAAGCTGAGCAGCAACGTCCCTTGCAGCCATGAAGGCAAACTATGTCCCAGGTTTTGTCAGCAATAGCATAACCAACAGATGAGGGATGCCATTATCGCACTCTATTTGGCACTTGTTGGTCCACACCTGGAGGACTGAGCCCAGCTGTGGTCTTCCCCAGTTCCAAAGAGTAACTAAAAAATTGGGGAGGGTCCTGTGGAGGGCCGCAGAGATGTTCAAATGCAGAGAACTTGCCCCAGGAAGCAAGGCTGAAGGAACTGGGTGTGTTCAGCCTGGAGAAGGGAAGGCTCAGCTCGATCTGATCATGGTTCTCCCAGCGCCTAAATGGTGGTTACGGAGAAGGTGAAAGCACTTCCACAAGGATGACCTGTGGCAGGACAAAAAGAAACTGCCACCAGTGTCTTCGGGGGAACTGCTAGCTGGTGGCTGTGCCCCTCTGCAGGTCTGCAACAAAATCCCGAGATAACGAAGCAAAATCGGTATCTGTGCAGGGAATCCTCACTGCTGCGAGGTGCCCGCCTCGGAAGCGATTAACCGCCGCAAGTGCGGGTGAGGGGGTTTGTGCGGGTCCTTACGAGTGCGGACAACTCCGCCCGGCCACAGCCGCGGGCACGCCGGCGGCCGGACACCCGCGGGCCGGGACACTTCACGCTGCGGTGGCAACGAGCTTCCCGGCAGCGCCGTCGCAGGGCAGAAGCCCTGGGGCCGCCCGGCCCGCGCTGCCCCGCCGCTCCGGAGCCGAGCGGCGCGGCGGGGAGGGGACGCGGCTCGGCCCGGCCCTCCTCCGCCCCGCCCGCCCGCCCCGCCGGCAGGCGTCTCCCTGGGGCCGGGCACCGCCGCGGGGACGGGAGGAGCCGCCGCTGCGCTCCCCGGCCCGGCGCTGGGGGAGCGGGCGGCGCCCGCGGAGCTGGGCCATGAGGTGAGCGGGGCCGCGCCGCGCCGGGGCGGCAGGTGAGCGGGGCGGCGGCGTGCGGGGCCGGGCGGGCCGGGGGAGCGGCGACCGCGCTCCGGGTGGGCCGGCCGTGGCGGGGGGGCGGTGGCGGGGGCCGGCCGAGCGGCAGCGCCGAGCACCGGGGCTGGCGGGCCGGGCGGGCCGCCCGCCGCTGCAGGAAAGCGAATTGCGCCACATGCGTCTGCCTTGAGGAGGAGACTTTTGTATTTGGCTTTTTATTTATTTACCCGTCCGTTCTTCCCCGCAACTTTTCGCCAGACCCAGCCGCCGCGCAGGCTCGCCCGCTCTCCGGCCGCAGAGCCTCGCACCGGAGCCTCGGGACGGGCTGACGCGCTCGGGTCCGTTCCAGCCCCTCATGCCTCCGGGAAGAGAAAGGCCTCGGGGCCGGCGATGAGGGGGGCACCTCTCCTTACCGCTCCTTCGCCCTCCCCCCAGCCCCGCGGCGCCCCCGGCCCGCGCTCGGCTCGTGGCGCGGGAGGCTCGTTCCCGCCTGCGGGCCCGGGCGGGCGGGGCGGCCGCAGCGCGGGTCTGTGTCCCTTCTGCATCCCGCTTCAGCGGGGTGATGGCGTGCTGCGGCCAAGTCTGGAGCTGTCATTGACTCCTACAGGAGGCATGACAGTTGTTTGTTGGTTTTTCCTCTCTGTGTGGAAGAGGAATTTAGCACATGATACGATTTTTCTCAAAGTGCGTAACTTTGTTAAAACCTAACTTCCAGCATTTTTTTATTTCCTCGTGAAAAGTCGGTGTCCCATAGCCAAATGAAAGTTTGTTTTTCTGGAAAGGTGAATTCGGGACAGCCAGACTCCTCTCCAAGGGCTGTTGCTTTCCCTGTGTGACTTGAGCATAACAAGTATGTTCCTCCTTACAAAGGAGGGCCAATAAGGCTAACGGCTTTTGTAGGAGATATTTAAAGTGGTTGATGAAGAACACAAAGTAGTAGCTGCCTTTTAAAATGTGAGTTTAAATGTAATCTTCCCACCTCTAGTTAGTATTTTTGATTTATAAAGGGCTGTGTAGGACAGAATCCAAGCCATGGTTTTGGGTGTGTGATAAATCTACACACATATTAGTATGTGGGTACTTTGTCCAACATCCAGGATTATTCATATAACCTTGTTGACGAGGGTCGTCTTGAGTAAACACAAATGGTACATTCATTCTCTTTCCAAGAAGTGGTAGGAGAGGGTGTGCTTGGCGTTACTGCCATAAGATAAGCAGATTCAGCTCTGACAGAATGAGGAAGGAAGAGATTCCCAGTCTGACCACTCTAGTCTCTCGGTATTGCAGTTGTAAAATTAACATCAACGTGTGCGACCTGATTCTTGGTTGTCCCAATGCTTAGTGGAAAATCTGGCTGTTTAAGCCTGAGATACCTAATCATGTGCAGCGGCACGAAGTGTCAAGTGGTCCTGTCCTGACTTGGCAACATTTCCTGCAAGACAGGAGCATCTTTCTTCCTTATGATGTCTGCAGTACTCCACTGACCCCGCACGGGCAGCACCTCTGTTGTGCTCTGACCCTTTGCTGGGGAGAAATACAGATGCTGTCATTGGGAATTTCCCTTGACCAGTCCTTCTGTCCCTGTTGTTGGTTTGGAGAAGCAGCGCACAGAACACGGCTCCCCCTCAGTGCCTGGGGAGCAGTCATACTGCACAGCTCAAAACGGGGCTGTGTGGGCGGGTGGCTCTGGGTGGAACATGGGCAGCTCTGCTGAACAGAAATACGGGTACAGTGACAGGATCGCTGACAAATTGTGTTATTATTATTTGATATTGTGTGTGTTTGCTGCTGTGGTGCCACTGTATGTGCAATATATTTTCTGCCATTAGTGTTTACTTACTTGCCCTGCATTGTAAGTCAAAGCAGTCAAAATCTCATTTGCAAACCTAATGGGAGCTGGTATAGATCCTGGAGTAGAATAACTGCGTAACAGTCTGATCACCACTGTGTTTTGAATTGTTGAGTGCTCTAAATGCGTATGTCTGACATTTAAATAGAACCTTATGGTTCTGATCGCTGTAAATTGATAATATGATTATTTGTGTAAAAAGTGGAAGATGGGATGAGTGGGAATGAAAACTAGAAATAAAATCAGAAGGACTGTACCAGTTTCTCTGGAACTGCACAGCAGAGTGAGAACAGGAGTGGCAGGTTTGGAAAGTTTGATATGAGAAGGCATTTAAGTACCACAAAATAAATTATTACTTCTTAAAAAGGCAGAAGGGGCCTTTAAATCATGTGGTTAGTTCTCCAAGTTTAACCACGTTAAAGCCTTAGATTAGCGTCTTCAGGGTTATTTAGAATTGCTCAGTTTTTAAGATGAAAATGAAGAGTTAAACCGTTTTGAGTGCGTTGCGTGTAGGTGGACTCTCTTTTAACATGGACACTTGTTTTGCATTCATTTTGCAGATACATAAGCCAGCAGGTCACAGATTCATGCTCTCTAACTAAAGACAATAACTTCTGTTTCCTTTCAATTCCGTAATCTCCTCTGCAGCAAGAATCTCCTTGTTGTGAAGTTCTGTGAGCACACACATGTCTTCTCTCCCTGCCTGCCCTTCTGCCAGGGCTCTGTGGAAAGGAAACAGCGTAAGATAATTCCCCCCCGTGACTGTTCAGCCACATTTATTGTACAGCGCGTTGCAGGGGCTGGGACCTGAGCCACTGTCTGTTTCCCTCAGACTCCTGACTTCTTGGTGGATGATTAAAACCCAAAAACGTCAACCCCCACTCTGCCTATAAGTGAATACACACACTGTACTGAAGACAGTCTGTTTGGTATGTTTCATGGGTTTGCTAAAAGGTTTCATGTGTTTGAGCATTCAGCATTACACCTAACTTTACAAACCTTAATAGTCCTCTTCAGGAAGAGCAATCTGGCTGACAAGATGTTTGCAGAACCAGCACGTATTTAAAGTACGCATTGCCGACTAGTTCCCTACTGGCTCCACTGAGTTTTTATTTTAAGATGTTCCTGCTTTTAAAGATAAGCATGAAGCAAATGAGACTGCTCCAAATGCCAAGGGAACAGCAGTCACACACTTCTACTTAAACACGTGCCACTGTATGACTGGCCACATTATTTAATTGTCACTAAATTGTCACGCAGAAGAAACTGTTTGTTCTTTTCTTGCATGTGTGGAAAGAAATAGGAAATATCTTTAAATGATGCCAAGGATACTGCTATAACTAGCAGGAAATAACAAGTTGGGACAGAAGGAAGGTCAGTCCACTTGAATTCTGCATGGGAATATCCTGGAAGTTGATCGTAACATTTAATTCCACGCTTATCCCGAGGATAACCAAATAAATATTTTACTTCTGGCTTTGCTTTTTAGCTGACTTATTTCTTTCTTCCATGCATTCTTCTGTATACGGGCTATTTGGAATTTGCTGTGAAAGAGCATTTTGGGTTCCAGATGTTCCATCTGACATGACGATCTAGAAGTGACAGGTCTTTGTCTGTATGCTTTTTGTATTTTCTCTTTTTTTTCTTGCTTTTTCTGCCTGTACTGATTGTTCTTCTGTAAAATGGCATGAGTTGCAGTGCTAAACCAGGATCAAGGTTGCCTTTGTAAACTAATTCTGTCTTGGAGGACAGAGTAAATCTGTTTTTATCATTCTCCTTCCTGCACCTAGAGCACTATTTTAGGAGAAGCTGTTTCCTGAACAACTTGAGATAGCAAAATTTAAATGATGCAAATAGCATTAACTACTCATAATTCCAAGCCAGAATGGTGCTACAATAGAGATTGTATCATAAGGCGTTGATTTATAGTTCTAATGAGTTGGAGAGATAACTGGATCACACTGATTACCTCCCAGTGTTTTCTCCCATTCAGTTTCCATGATTTTTCAAAGGACATCCCTGAACACACTGACACTATATTCCCATGCTTAAATCCCTGAAAGACTGCAGCGGGAATAAGACATATTACAGTGGGAATAAGACACATTGAAGTGTGCATTTCTAGTTCTTGAGGTGGGTTGTAAAAGGGTTTAAAGCAAGCTCGGTCATGCTCGGTTGGTAACATCCTTGGTTGTTGTCATTTTTTTCCTCTGGAGAGCCTCAAGTTTCAAATACAATTCAAAGAGCCAAATCTTTCTGTGAATAAATCCTTGAAGATACGAGGCAAATATAAATGAAAACTTTAGTTTTTCTCTGTATCAGTGAAGAGCCTGAAAAAGCAGCTGTGCAGAAGAGCTGTGTGTGTTTCATCATGTTCTTCTTAACTTTGCTGCTACTGCTGGAATAAGATGTAGGGAGTATCTCAGGAATATCACCATGATGCACTGTGCGTGGCACCTAGTCCTGACTTTCCAGCAAGTGATGGGGACTAAGATGTCCAACTCTCTGACCCCTCTGGACCCACAGGGGTCAGAGAGTAAGTGCCAATGTTCATCCCAGCCCAACTGCTGGGAGAGAGTCCTCTGTCTACGTGGATGGATCCATGTGGATGGATTCCCTGTCCCAATTATTGTCTCCTCTGTCTCCTCCTTCCCTGTTCTGAGGGAGGTGGAAATGGGTCTGTCATGGGAGGATATTTCTTCATTGCCTATTTTCTGTGTATCTGGGGAGGAGCAGCAGAGCTGTCTCTTTTGTGTGTTGAGGTACGATAGGAGAACAGTCATCTCTTGGGTGTCTGGAGTGATAGTATTCTTTTTGTCTTACGTGTGGCAGTGGGGCTCCTGACAGGGAAACTTGTGCTCATGGTTAAGGTGGCTGGTGGCTGCCCAGACCTGCATGTTGCGCATAGAGCTGTGTCAGTGTTACATGTCAACTCTGTGTGCTGAGAGGTGTTGCAGACGACCTGCGTGACCCAGACATGCGGTGTGGAATGGCTTACCACATTCATTGTGCAGATGGCACCTTGCTTTGTCTTCATGCGATGCTAACTGTGTTGGGGAAAGTTGTGTGCTGCCAGTTGGGGAGCACTAGTCACTCCAGAATGGCAAGATTCATCCACAGATTAATGTGTGCTGGGATCACGCTGTGGGGAGGCACTGTCCCCTGCCAATCTTCTGATGTCATTGCCTCTCAATCATCAGAACTGTAGCAAAAAATGTGTTGGAAGCAAATGCAGAGTAGCAGCTGGTAGAGTGCATACAGTAGTTGCCACCAGTGTGGTCAGCTGTGTGCGCTGGGCATACAAGTCACAGGCATGGTGTAGGTAGGCAAAGAGTCCTTCAGTGCAGGCACACGGAGACTGCAGAGATAATCACTGTGCCCATGTGCAGTCTGATACCTAGAGCGGACAAAGGCAGGGCATAGCATTTGCTCCAAGTCTTGTACCGTGGTACAGGTAACAAAGTCAGCGTAGACATGCTTTGGTTTTCTTCAGGGCACGTAATAGAATTGCACTTGGGAAAATACTACAGTAGCAGTATCTAACTTGTGCTAGCATATACAACAGCAAGCAAATGTAGTGCAGTGACCAATATTATGCTTTGCTCCTCCACTTGGTGTCTTGTTTCCAGGTTCTTGTTGCTATGAATGGTGTTGAGGGACTCGTGAGGACAAGCAAAGATATCTTCTGCAAGAGTGTCACATATATCTTTGGGAGAGAACTGCAACAGCGGAAGTCCCATGTGCTTTTTTGGCCATAAACTGTCACTAGTTCTGTTGGTTTACTTCAGCTGGAACGTTGTTTCAGTCACTGCAGCTGTATAATGTGATCAACAGCATTGGTTTGTCCTGTCCTACAGAGATAAGTGAAGTTAGAATCAATACAGCTTTTTTAAAGATTGCAATTTGAAGTGCTGCAAGGCTGAGCAATAAACAAGTGATTTATAAAGCATTAATGTTCTGTTTTGCCAGTGCCTTGATGTACTGACGCCCAAAGAAGACACCAACCAAATATCTAATCGTTGTATTGTCCTGCAGTAATAAACAGTGGAAGGACGAGTAAAACACATGTTAAAGACACAGCTAAGCTAGCTCAAAGTTTATTTTGTCCCCAGAGAGGTGGATATTCCTTCTTTGTCAGGTGGAATTATCTTCAGTGTCATCACCACAGATGCAGTCTGCAGAGAACCAAGGGGAATATGAAAGTAAGGGAAGCAGTGATGCTGAACAAAGATCTGCAAAGAGGCGGGAAGCAAAAGGCAAAGGAAAGATAATGAAGTACCTCAAAGTATTAGCTGAAGGAAAGAAGTTACTAAAAACATAACTGAAGTTGGATTGAAGAAGCAGAAGAGAAAAATGGAAGAAGCAAACCCCAGAGATTTGTTTTGTCAACATAAGGTGTTCTGTTTTAATCCAATTTTCGTTTGGTCTTAGCAACCAGCATAATTTTCTATGCAGAGAGGCAAACTTTGTTATGTTCTAGAAAGCAAAAAGACTCTACATAACGTGGTCAAGGATGCTTCTGGCTTCTGATTTATTCTTTTATCTTGGTGGGAGTTGGAGTCATGGCTTGCCTGCATTAGTGAGTGAAAGGCTTTACACCCTTCTTAAGCGATTAAAACAAGCTAAGAAGTAACATTTTTTTCTGCTTCAACTACACTTATCTCAACAATCACCCATATTAATCAAACAAGTGACTTAATACCTCTCTCAGTGAAACAGCAGCAGGTGATTTGCCTGCTGAAATCAAGTGATTTACCTGCTGAAACACTACCTTTTTGTATTTCTCAGGGCTCGTCCAAGAAAAGGCCTGGGCTGCTGGCCAGAATGAATCCAAATGTGCCAGGGTAAAACCACTTCTCCTTTTGGTGGAAGAGAAATTTGAAAACTAGCATATGGGGTATCCCAGGTGGATGTATCATTTCCTTCTTGTAAACCTGGCAGCCAAATAGCCCTTCCCAATTCTGATGGTGCCAGGCACTGGAAAGAGGTTGCTCAGTGGCTGGTCCTTGGTGGCAGGTGCTAATGAAAAATCATGTCAGGTAAGGATTTCCACAGCTGAGGGGGGGGGGGGGGGGAGGGGGGAGGGATGGGGGACACACACTTTATATCCCAAATGAAGGAGGATGAAACTAACACTTCCAGTGAAATATAACACATCCTGTAACACTGATTCATGGCAAAGCCAGTGAAACTGATGCATTTCTGCAAAATGTTTTGGTTTCAGTTAACTCAGCCTATTCAGACAAAAATTTTACTGGAAATGTTTTGACTTGTTCATGACTTGCTTGTTTTTACAAACCTAACACTCCTTTCCCTACAAAACAAGTAAAATAAGCAGGCAAAGTAAGCATGTTTACTGTAAAATCTGTGATCTTGAAATTCTGATGTTCTGAAAAGTATTCTCTGCTATCTTTTCTGTGAACGTGTTGTGGTGGGGTGTTTGTGAAAAGTTTCTTACTGCCGTGGTGACACTCACAATGTCCGGGTCTGGAAACCTGTCGCTTTGGATTTTTACTTTTGCTTAGAACAAAAGATTGTAGACTCATTTTGAGTCTCTTGGAGACTGCAGATGGATCGTAATGATATTCTTATCACTGGTCATGCCCGGCAAGGCTTCTGGACCTTATTGCTTCTCGCATAACAGCTGCCAGTGACAAGAATAATTTTCACGCTTGGAAATCATCTTTACTTGACCTGTGTACGTTTACATGCTGTTCTTCTCTCTAAAATATTCTTAGTGTGAGTGATGGATGGAATCATCTCCCTTTTTAATGTGTGAATTTGCTATACAGATTTTTCACTGAGTCTGCTGAGGTATGTGGAGCTTTTTGGTTAGTAAAATGTATCTTAGTTATCAGGCATTTATTGATTAAAATGAAGAGAGGCTGTCCTGACCGAAACAGAGAGACTGACAAGGAAGAAAACAAAATAAGGACAAATGGGAGAATAAATTGGTTTTTCCTCTTTATCTTCTTCTAAGAGAAAAGAGAAGACTTTAAGTGAATTTTGGTTTTTTTTCCTGTAAGTTGTTCTTAGAGTTTCAGTGATTTGTTAAAGTTGAAGCCTGAATCTCAGAACGTGTCAGTCTTTGCAGGACTCAGCACCCATACAAGCAAGTATTTACAGACCCCTAGAGTTACAGAGTATGTAAGATAGAGTTACAGAGTATGTAAGAGGATGTCAGAGGTTGTAAAAGTGGCTTGATTGAGAAGGGGTTGTAGATCTCAGTCTTTTTTTTTTTTTTAAAAAAAAAAAAAGGTAAATTTTTGTTAAGTTTTTCATACCACTCTTACCAGCATTAAAAATACCTACATTTTAAAGTAGTTTTAGAATAGGACATTACAAGAATGAGTATAGGCTTCTTAAACTAACAGAAAATGGAGTATAAAAGTAAGGTTATTTTAAATATTTTGTACCCCAATCAGTAAAATGGTTTGCAAAATAGTTGAAGACAGTGTAGAATGAGTATCTTTTTTTGATCTGTAAAAATATTAGCTGTAAAAAAACTAGGATATATTCCTTTAAAACCTTTTCCTTGTCAAATTCATTTTTTAGACTATGTAAGTCTCTGAATTGACTTTATGGTCAGTGATTTGCACTGATTACTTTATTCATCATCTAATTCAGAAAAACCCATAGTCAGGTCATAATTTTAAAGATTAAATTCCAACCTGATAGCAAAAATTGTCACACATCAACCTTAGCACCCTAAGTAGCTATCATATTTCTAATGATATATTTGGGTCCCAGAATCTTAAATTACATTACATTGTAATTTTAATTTGATTTATTTTGACAAGATTGCTCTTCAAAAGTAGAATCTGTGGAGTTTACAGGACTACTTAAAACAGCATCTTTGTGGAAAGTGTGACGTGTGCTTTCAGTTTGTCCCAGCAGAGGCTCTTGAATCATCCTGATTCTCCCAGTGTGTATCTGGTTATCAAGTCATCAGTGACCACTCATGAAAAATCTGTTGGGTTTTTATTAGCATGTGGTAGACCCTGGAGACTAGAATGTCATGGTGCACAATGAAAATACACTTTGGTAGTGTGTTGACTGAAACCACCTAAGTATTGGATAGTGGACGCTTTTAGGTAACTCTAAATTCTTCCATTTTCAGGCCTCACATCTCATATAAACACCTGACAGAATATGTTCATGTAGGTTTTATAAATTACTAAAGTGACCTTCTGGTAACATGGGGTGCAAATGTCAAACGTCTCAGTTGTTTGGGGTTATTTTTCATTAACTCACTGAACCATACTGAATGGATGTTTCAGATGTCAAAGTTGGAGTTGAAGAGGTCATGCAACTGGGTGAAGAAATAAGGACAAATGACCTCTTGGTGAACTTCTAATGAAAGGTTAGAGATCACAGGCTTTTTACTACATTATTGTAACAAGCTCTTCTGTATCAGGATAACTTTTAAGTAAAGAAATGGCGTTCTTTGCCTCTGTTACTAGAGCCTTTGGAGAAAGTAAACAGATTCCAAAACTGTCTCTGAAAAAATGGCATACAGACAAGTGACTGTAATAAAAATGCTGAACTGCTGAAATATTAGGTATATTTTATATCTGACTGCGCTTTGCTACGCCAAATTTCAAGCTCCTAATTTAGTAATGATATGGGAGTTACCGGTCACTTATTTTTTTCATTCTGTGGAGGCAGTGGCTGAACTCTTCCTTTACTGGTCTCTAAAGGGCTCTTCAGCATTGGCCTTGTTATTCTGGTTTCATAATTCCTTTCACATTCTCCTACACCAAAAAAAGAAGCTTGCATAGAGAAGAACCAGTCTCCTTTAATTTACTCAAGTTTTAGTTTTGCTGGAGAAAAGCGTAGAACTTTCATCTGCAGGATGAAATTTTAAACAAGCATGAATGCTGTGCATGTGATGCCACATTTTTTGGCTTCTTGTTTGAGTAATGTGCAAGAAGTGGCACAGGATCCCAAGAAGATTTGTATAACATACAACTGCTGAGAAGGCTTCCAGTCCAGACCTCGGCAAAGCAGAAGTCCAATTAATAACTCTGTGTTACAAGCTCTCAGTATGGGAGAACAAGAGGTTCAGCTGACCTTTAGTTGACAGTGGGGAGAAACTTTATCTCTCTCCTTTATCTGAGAAACAGGTGACTGTGCTGAATATGAATGGTGATTTGTTGTGCTGAATCTGAATCTGTATCTACATTTACTCAACAGTAACCTGTGAGCCGTTTGTGGATTTTTAGAATCATCCTATAGCTTCATAATCAAAGGAAAAATTAAGGAAACAGCTAAGTAATATTTGGGAGTGTGTATAGCTTTCATTAATTAAGCAAATATGCAGTATTTGGAGAATTTGGTTATTTTTAAGAGTTGCGCACTGTAGGCATTCCAGGCACTGCTATGAAAATACAACCCCTAAGACTAACATACCCTTTAAGAAAAGGCAATAAAAATCGCTCCTCAAGGTAGTTTAATTGCAACAGAATTAGTCCCTGATGATTTAATGTAATAGCTCTGTTTCAGTAAATTAGATCTAATAATTGCCTCTTGCATCTGTACCGTATGAAATGGTAGGTTGCATTTTTCATGCAGTGTCCCACTCCAGCCAGTCCACGTGTGTCAACAGGAGTGAAAGGACGTGGCTGGTTTTGCTGCCGAGTTTGCCACTGGCAAATCTAGCTGCTATTTGAGGAAAATCTGAGGGTGCAGGCTGCAGCAAACAAACGCGGGGATGTGACAGGCAACTGTTACCCAGTGCAAGGCTAGCGGCATCTTTTGAAAGAAATCACCTGCTGTTTTCTCTCTACCCTGAGTGTTAAGTTCTTAGTGAAAAGCTTATGCTTTAGTTTGGGTTTTGAGGATATATTAGTGTTACTTCCTTCAGATGGCTCAAGCAATTCTCCAAGTCTGAGGCCTTTAGGAGTGGACAGAGAAAAAAAACATTTGTACTAGCCAAGGTGCTGTTAACAAATAGTGTGGCATATTATGGAAGATAATTAATTATGTTTTGATACATAATTTATGTATAGAAGCAGCTAAGGAGACAAAGGTACTAAACCTGTTGAAATCACCATTGAGATCACATGTTGCATCTAAAATACTTGTAAAAATACCAATATTCTCAACCTGAAATGCTTTTTCAGGTAAAACTTTCTCAGTTTTACAAGTTTCTGAATGAAGTGGTCATTTCACAGCATTGAAATTTAAAGCTACGCAAGAGTTGAGAGCAAGACTCTCGAAGTGACATTAGACCAAATCATTTGAACATTGATATTTACATAACACAGCAGCAACATTGCACACTGTTACACTATTGCAATAGTGCTTTAGGACATGTTGGAATGATGTTGCAGGAATGTGCAGGGTTTGTGAGTATCTGAGGCTGGGAGGTTTTAGATTATGGTAATATAAGCAAGACATGTGGGGTAGGGTGTTGGCTTCCAGATGACAAATCTGGTTTTATGATTTGCTGAGATTTCCTGACGTTGCCGAAGTACTGGGCTGAGCGTGTATCCCCCTCTCCAGCCACGGGAGCGGCTGTTGCACCCATGCAGGAATGTGTCAGTCTGGCTGTCCCTGCGGTGGGTTTTGCTCGCCACTGTTGGAAAGCTGGTGGCTGCTAATGAATTTTATTTGTAGCAAGCTTATGAAAGCAGAGCATGTTAAAGCCAAGGTTTTCGTAAAACCTTTTTGGAGCTGCAGGAGACTTGTTGACTCTTCCGGGAAAGCAGCCTGAGGAGGATGCAGGGAAGGGAAAGGAGATCTCTCTGCCACCAGCCTGTCCAGCTGAGGTGTGGCAGTACCCTTCCTGAAATGAGTGTTGGGACACAGGCCTGAAGCGATGAGAAGAGTTTTAGCCAAGGCAGTGAGGGAGAACAGGAAAAAGTGCTTTTTCACGTGACCTCGTACAAGTGGGTCCCGTGTTTGTTTTGTGCTGGGGTTCAGCCCTGGGTTTCAGGGAGCAGACCAGAGTCCTCTCCACAGGCTCATTGAAATGGAAATGGTTTTGCCCGCTGCTCTGGAATGCAAATTATTTTAGGAATGTTCCTGGGTCTTGAGGCTTTTTAGAACTCACACTTTTAAGATATTTTTTTCTTTATGCTATTTTAACCAATTCTCATAAAAAAACAAGGATCCAGGAAGATGATTGGTGCCTTGATCCTGACCCAGAAAAATCTGAAGTGTACGTTTGTCTTCATGTGTACAAATAGTTCCCTGCAAGTCAGTGGTGGAAAGACATGGGAAATGCAGAAACGTTTTGCTGGATCGCAATCAAAATGCTGAGTGCTTTGCAAAGCCAAACAACAAGAGCAGCCCTCAATAAGGCAGGCTGGCATGAGATGCCATTTGGTATCATTCCCTAGGGATTTATCTCCCTTTGTTACTATTGTTTTTTGAAAATACTATTTAATAGCTTTTGTTCTGTTATCAGGGCACTGGGGATGGGCAAAGACTTGCACTTGATGCCTTGTCTGCCATAGGTCTTTTGCTGACCAAAATAGACAAACATCAAGTGAGACACAAAGCTAGGAAAATTATGATGAGAGACAGTGCCATATTTCAGAACAGGAAAACTTGCTTAGAAACAAGGAGTGGGATTTGTCGGTCTTTGTATTTCTGGTATCAGTCTGGTATCAGGACACAGGATATAAAATGGATTTACTTTTAATGATATTTTTTTTTTTTTGCTTTAAAATGAAAATAGGCTTGGATAATTAGGTGCATATGTGGACCATATTTGATGATGCTACATACTGAGGTGATCATAACCAGGTCAGAATATTGATTGGTTGCTGCAGGGAATAGTAAGGCAGGACTCTATTATGTGTGCAAATTTAACACTCAGTGTAGCTTTGGCGAAGTAGTAGCCAACTGATCCAAAAATTTTTGAAGTCAATAGGGTGTCTTTATTGCCTGACCTCTTAAAGGCACTAGAAACTGACAGTGTTCTTGGTTTCTTGCGTACCAAGGCATTTAATCTGTAGAGATATGTATATAGTTAAAATGTTGCCTTCAACAGTGGGACTAGTTTATATATTAGAGTAGTATTTTTTTGTGTGTATACACACTTTAAAACAATACCATGAAGGTATACAAAATATTCTTGGTAAACACATTAGAGGAAACATATACTTGAGTGCATGGCTTTTGCTGACCCACAGTCTGCCTTATGATTTTGTGCACCGTTCTTTTACATCTGCATAGTCCTTTGTAAAAGAGAGAGGTGTTCCATATATAACTTTGGGTTTTCATTATTTTTTACATTCACAAATGTGACTTGTATTTGAAGAACTTCAGCAGTATCAGTGAGCCATATTTCTGCAGGGGGGACGTAATATGTATGTGTTTTACTGCTCAAGTTCTTTCCTTAATCCAGGGAAAGATGTGGTATCCTGTGCATAAAGACAGACATTATGATGGCAAAACAGTTACTTTGTTTTATAATTATAAAATAAATCCATGATTTGGAAAAAAAATGTAATTTTGTAAAACAAGTATATGCTATTTTATATGATAAATTATAAAGTTATTTACAATTTCGTGTTTTCTCCAGTGAGGGACTCTACATGTGGTAGATGCAAAATGCATGGAATTTTGCTGTTGGACATGTTTGAGTTGCACCTGGTGTGTATCACATCCTGACTCTGAATGCACATGTGGGACTAACACAAACTTCAGCAGATCTACACAGGTTTCTCTGAATGGTGATTTTAGCCCTTTATACTTGTATGCATTTAGCCCTGCATACTCAACTCAATACTCCATTAATCCTTAAATCATTTCTGTATCATTATGATTTTCCTTCCTGATCATGAATTTGGAAGAAGAGAAACTATGTCAGCAGAAATACAGTTAGCCCAGCATGAGCACTCACAGTAGCCAAAAGAAAACAAGCAGGGACACTAGTGGAATGCTAATGCTGTGTGACAGATGCGTTGTCTCCTGAAGGTGGGGTTTTTTTCTGATGGATGCAACCTGAGGCATAACATATGCTGAAAGTTAAACCCTGGCAACTGATTTCTGTAATGGGGGAAGAGAGTCCTTCCTGATTTAATCTCAGTATAAGTAGGTTAAGTGCGGGTTTCCTGTCACATCTTTGCTGCTGTATTTTCAAGACATCTGCAACCATCTTCCTTACCACAGATGTCTTGAAAAAATGCTTTTATTTGCATTTTAACTTCACTGAGTTAAAATGTGACAAAAGGTGCTTGGATAACAATGTCATTTACATGGGGCTGTTGTGAATCTATACACGGGTTGTCCTAGACATTCTTCAAAGTATTGGAATTATAGCAGCTGCACGAATGAGTACAGTGGACAGATGACTTCATAGCATCAAAAGAGTCTTCTGGTGGTGACTGGTTAACTATTGCATCTCTTTGGTGTGCAGCATGAAACTGAGGTGCGTGTTTGAGCTGTGCAATGTCAGATAATTAGAACAAGCGTGCCAGTGCTGACTGTTGTAATTTGTTTTTGACATTGGTTTTGTGCAGAAAGCAATATAAGGAATTCTGTAATAACCTCTGAGAGGCTTGGGAAGGGGCAGATGCTGACTGGTTCAGAACAGTTGTGTTTCTACTCACAGTGAATTCATAATTAAAAAGCTATGATCCTGGTCTTTGTCTCTCCATGGCATAGGTCTCTTTTGCAGACAGCATGTTCTCTTGTCATCTACAGATGGCATCAGGATGTCAGTGTAGCACTGTGAAAGGTTTTGCTGTTGCTGCCACTTATGTCTCTTCCCACATCAGTGCCTGCTTTTCCTCTGGCTTATGATGCCAGGGAAGGTAGGTTTACCTCTTCTGGAAAAGAGTCAGGTCAGCAGAAGAGGTCTTCTCACGTGAACCCAAGTGAGAAATCTGTGGTGTTACATGCCGCACAGTTTTCTTGAACAGCTGCTTGGAGTCTTGCGTTGTAGACTTTGCAAAGGTCCCTCACAGAGCAGTTTCCTGGCCTCCCTTGCTGTGGAGTTTGTCATCTGCGGTAAAGATGAGCTTCAGGGCCAGTGAAGCAAGCACTGGTTGGTAAAACTGTGTCATCCTTCTAGAAATCTGCAGTGACATGCAGTGGATACAGATCTTTGGGTGAGAACCGCATTCAGAAACTTTAGCCAGGTGTCATCATAGTATTTTGCAGGCACAGGAGGAGTAGAAAGTGGAGCCTTTGCTGCCCCTCTCTCTGCCTTTCAATGCAAACCATTGGTAAGCAAGGCAGCTATCAAGGCTGTTGTTGACAGCCTTCATGGATGTCTCATGCATCATGAACAGCCCCAGAGGTCCTGTGTGGGCTGGTTTCCCTTGCTGTGCATCTCCTCGTGGGAGTCACCTTTCCTCTGGTGCAGCAGTGATCTCAGTCCTCATGTAGGTCCTCCTCATGGGCCATACCTGGAAACAGGCTGTCTGATTTCATTACTCCCATATCCTCTGCATCAGAACAGAAGTAACCCTGGACATCCCAGGGCAGTCCCACAACCATAATGTGCACTTATCCCAAGTCATACATGCCTACAGTGTGCGCACTACAGTCACTTCTAAAACACAAAATGCATAGTCTGTGAATTTGTGGCAATGATGGAACTAAGAAAACCAAAACCTAAAATCCTGGCTCCTTCACTCTGTGACATGTCCTTCTTCTCGGTAGGCAGTGCAGAACCCATCCCCATTTCCTCTTAACCAGCACATAACCACTTTTCACCACCATGAAGCATTGAACTTTTCATCATCCAATGTACCCGTAATCACTGTTTTGCTATCTGTAGACTGTTAACCACCTATTATACTTAACCTGTTCGACCTAAATGCATACGCCAATTTCCTGATACCTGAAAGCCTGCAAGAACCTCGAAAGGCTTTGCCTCACATTTTCAGGGCTGCAATTTTCATATATGGGAAACATCCCCCACTCTACTCTTCCTCCTCTTCTGCCCATTCATTAATGAGAAAGGACAGTATTTAAGAGCAACCACAACCTTTTGGCTGTGTGGGCAGCACAGCAGATTTGGCCAGTATACCTGCAGTACTTCATATAAAGGTCAGTGTGGTTTACAAGGAGTAAAACTACAAAAGATTGGCCAATGGGACTGTTAAACTGAGGCCAGCACGAGCGCTGGCCAACCAGCTAAGGTTGGATTGACATGTGTCTGATGTAGCTAGAGACCACCAGGCACTGTGCCTGGTTGGTGCAGCGTAAGTGGCTGCCATGACCCTGCATGTGTTGGGGCCCGCTTGGTCAGGGGGCAGTACACTGTGCAAGAGGTGCCCTCATGCACCAGAGGCTGGCCTTGAAGCAGGAGAGGGATTTATGATGGTGGTTTTCTGCAGCTAGGAAGACTGGCAGTTCTGGGTCCGTGTTCAGGGTAACTGCAGGGAAGAGCTACCATAGTTTATGAAGGAGCTTGTAGTTCTGCTTACACTTCCTTGGCCCTGTAAATACAACTCGCTGTGCTTATCCTCGCCATGTTGGAGATAACGCCCTGACCGACTGCTGGAAGAGGAGCAGTTACTTGTCTTGGTGTACCTGCTGCTCTGTTGTTCTGCAAGTGGCTTCTGTTGCAGTGACTGGGATGCCCTCACGGAGGCATTCCCTCTTGGTCTGTAGCCTCTGTGCCTTCCCCAAGGGCTGGACTTGGATGCTATGGGATTGCTGCTGCTAATGCCGCTTCATCAGAGGACTGTATGGCGGGGGATGGGAATAAAGAAGGTGTCTCAGGCTTTGATGGCTTGCGGAGAAAACCACTTTGGTGATTTATGGTTATCCTTTTCATAGTGCCCTCATTCTCTGGGGCAAATCTTGTGCAGCAGGGTGTTGTACCTTTGATAACATCCTAGGAGGACTGTTAGAAGTAGTGGTCTGTACAAGGTGACCTGCGGGTACTGGTAAGTGCCTTTAATGCCGTGAGGGACAGCAGGTAGATGGCAGTATGACAGACCAATTCCTTCCTGGCTGCAGATGCAGAAGACAACCCTGTCAGCATGGGCAAAAGGTGGTGGGAGGAAAGAGGCAACCTGGTCAACAGGTCTTTCCTGCTGTGTTTTTTGTAGCTGCTTTTGAGTAATAAGTGAACAGAGAACTCTCTCCTGCTTCTGGTAGCTGCCCCTACCCCAGCAGTAGGTAGTAGCCTTTTGATTGCATTGGAGGTGTCTCATGGGTGTTTGTGTTGCTCTGGACTGTGCTGCTCTTCATCTGAGTCCCTCTGATGTCATTCTGACCTGTAACAGTCTGTCAAGAGGTATGGTCTTCTGTCCCAGCTAGTGTATGTCTCCTTCTTCTCCATGCCACAGAACACCACAGAACAATTCAACTAAACCTTAAGTGAGGCGTATGGACCACAGTGTCACTGGAACATGTCTGGATGGCAGACAGGTGGGGGACAGGGAAAGGGTGGACTGAGGCTGGACTTTCTCAAGACAGGAGACTGGTGCAGTCCAGTTGTGGGAGGATGAAGGTGTATTACTGGCTAAAACCATATGGCAGGGGAGAGTTTATGTTGTGGTGGTTTGCCAGGTAATTGCCTCGGAGATTGAATGCTAGCACAATTAAGTCATTTTGCTTAGTAATTCAGTGGGGGGATGAAATCTTTATTAGTTGATGGCACTGCTTTGACAGTGACAACATGTAGCCTGCTGTGTCTGGGGATGACAAAGGTTGGCATGTGTACAGTCACATATGGATGCTATTAGAGTCCACTGTTCCCTCTGCAAGGCCTAAATTCTTAGAAGTTAACACCACAGGCAAGTGCCTTGCTCTCAGCCAGAATGGAGTCAAACTGCAGAGTAGTTTTTTTTGCAGAAAGAAAGTGTTTTCTGGCCGGTGGAAATCAGACTAGGACACCTGCTGCTTAGAAAGCCTGCTCTCAGCAAGCATGGCTGTTTTCATCTGGAAAGAGGACTCGCTGATGTCCTTTTAGCATGCAGACCCCTTTACTGCTTCTCTCTCACATCTACACACAATCCCAGTCAAAGACAAAAAATAGTTTATAAGCTGTATGTTCACTGGAGGCAGCTGTTTTGGCAGAGGACAGAGGTTACAGAAGAGAAGTTGATGTGCTGGCACCTGTGTTTCATGCCTCATCTGCAGTCCCCTTGATCTCAGACAGAAGTGATGCACCAGCAGCCCACCTGTTCTCTGTCTGGCTTCTTGTTAAAGCAAACTACAATACTGTAGGACTTGATTACTTTGCTGAAACGTAAGCATCTAATGCTGTCTGAGATGCCCTGGGTAGCCCTACCTGGCTTCTAGCTCCTGGTCCAGGAGGATTCCTTTTTCTATACAACCAATATTGTAGCTGTTAGCCTCGTGTGGGTGCTTCAGATGTCCTAGGGCACCTCAAAAGATACAGGATGCTTGTGCATGGGCAATTGAAGTGTTTTTCTTTGTGGTGTCTTCCCTGCTGAAAGTCTCTGATGAGCTGCTTTATCCCACTGATGTTATGGAGTGTGTGCAGCCCAAAGGTGGGAGGAATTTTTTGGTTTTGTGTTGAAATTATGAATTTTCTGCAATAAAGTCTAAGTACACCTGTTAACTACGCCTCACCCCTCACCACTGCAAATCACTCTTTAAAATGCAAAGCTGGTATTTCTTTGTTGAAGTCAGCATAGGCTTGAAAGACATGTTTAAACATGTGGGAAGGAAAGGCCAGGCAGCTCCTTACATTTTGACGTCAGAACTCTTCCAAGTTCCAGAGTGCAGAGCATCTATAAAATACATTTTCTTTACATATTATCTTTTATGCTAGAACTGACAATTTACAACCTTGGGAGGTTGAGTATGTTGTGATGAGACACGTCATAAGCTAGCAAGTCTGATTTACTTAAACTTGTGTGTTCTTGGTTTTGGGATTGGGTCAGTGAGCACTTAAATGAGGGTATGTTAAGTTTATCCGTTGTGAACTTGCCAATGTAATCGGCATGCTTGTTATGTTGCCCAGGAATGATGATCTGTATGTACATAATCATTGAGTAAATGCTGGGGGGGACACTCAGCATGGCTGCTTTTGTATGCAGGGACAGACAGAAGGGCCTCAAGATAAGATGCCAACTTAATTGCTTATACAGTGGATCACTAGAAAGGTTACCTTAGTCTTCTCAAACTTGAACATGGCACTGCAGTGTGCTCGTAGATTTCAGCAGATAGCTGGATGTCAGCTTCCTCATCTTGTTTATGGACAGAGTCACAGCTTCTTCCTTGGCCAATACTCATCAGCAGATCAGACTCCTCCCTGCCTCGTCAAGCTCTGCACCTTATCTTACTACTTCTTTACTGTCCTTGAGTCTGTTTCCTCCTCAGTTCTCATTATTCTTCGCCATCCATTTTTCCTGTCATCTATATTGCCTTCTCCCATACTCCTCTTCCATCGGTTCTTCAAACTAGCTCCAATTAATTTGGACTTATCTTACTAAGGATCATTGTGTTTTTAAAAATGAAGGTGTTTTCTTTGACCCATTTCGGTCAGCAAACAGAATACTGTTGTCTTCAACAGAGTCAAGTTTTCACCCTAAATCATATACGTATACCTTCAAACACTGCCTGAAATTTTCAAGATTTGTACAGGACACAACAAAATGGCATAAGCTGGTGTGATTTATGTAGTTATTTGCATGCCCTCATATTATTACCTGCCTTATTATTTCTGTTGCTCCGAGTAGCCTTACCCACACATTGGAATCCCACTGCGTGGGAGACAGAAAACTCAGGCTCTGCTCCTGTGTGCTTATAGTAAAATTTCAGTCAAAACCCAGCAGATGAATGGGAAGGGAACAAGATGAACAGAGTTCGACAGAAAGCTAGAAGTCTCCAGAAGTCTTCCTAGAGAGCAAATAAAATGTCTTCTCCTATATATAGTTAATATTCTCTTTGACTTGGCAAGGGTGAGGACTCGTTTAAGATGGATACCAGAAATAGCAGGCTTAAACACAGCATGGTATGCAATGGGGTAAAATCCATGGCACCTGAAAATTCTGTTTTAATAATAAATGTTAATGAATATGTGGAATACAGTGAACTGCTTTTAATTAAAGTGCATTAAATGAATATTGTCAGTTCACATTTTTTATGAAATGAAGTGGAATAACTTATTAAGGAGTAAAAAATAAATGAATTTACTCTTTCTCTACAAACTGAAATTCTTCCTTGTTAGATTTCCCTAGATGTGTTCTCCTTATTTTCTAAAGAACTAAAAAACTATGCATATAATAACTAGCATGAGGTTTAAACATGAATAGTGCCAGTTTAGAAAACTGATCATTCTTTTTTCATTTATTTTATGTAGGTTTCCTTTGCCTGATCTGTAAACATGTCCACAGACCTGCTATGTAAGTACATTTCCATCGTCCCACCATGATTTTTTTGTACCATATGTTTTTATCAGATTCCCAGATGTGCTCATGATTGATGTCTTTTATCTTAAGTATAGTCTGCTTTTACATTTGCATTTCTTCTGAGACATCTGTGGAACAACATTACCATTATAATCAACGAGATTATTCTTGGAGTAAAGTATGACTTAATACGAGTAAAATTGTAAAAATCTGGCCCATGTATAAGAACAGACTGGTTCATTGAGACTTAAAGTTATAATTCTGTCTAAAATATTTTATCTATTTTTGGCACAAATAGCATCCCAGATTACTACTGAGTGATGTGCTTGGTTTTTTTTAATCACTTTGTGAATTTAACTCTTGGGTTTCCAAGGCGTCATTATCCAAGTCACATCCAAATCTCACACCTCATCACTATTATCCATCCTTCTTTTTCAACAGCAAAGAATGTACAAGTGACATATTTTGCTGTTGTTAAGTACTGCAAAAAAACTACTGCTCATGTCTCCCTGATACTCACACTCTCTTGCTCCAGCCTAAGTTATCTGCAGTGTTAAGCTCATTTTCTATGCTTATTGCTCTGATCTACATGCTTTCTTTTGGAGTCTCTCCAGTGCCTCAGCTGCCATTTTTTGTCATTGCCTCTAAGGGCTGCCCAGCTGCACGCTGTGCAGTATAGGAGAGGGGAGTTTCAGAAACCCATTTTATCAGTCTTCAGTACTTCCTCAGAGGAACAAAGGAAACATTTTTTTTTTTTTCAATAACTGTAATCAGTTAATAAATATAAAACCATCAGTGGCTTACTGGCAGATAGCAGCTGTCTGTGGAGGTGGTTTCTGTACTTCAAGAGCAAGTTATTTGTGAAAAGTGCATTTTTTAAAATTTTATCTGCTAACTGGCAATTTTGGGGCATGCTTAAGTGCCATTTAGATACAGGGAGGACTCTAAAATAAGGAATGTAATATGCCTGACTGCTGTATTCAACAGGCAAAACTGCTGTCAGAGGTGAAATGTTAGAGAGGTCAGGGCAACTGCACAGTGGTCGTGGTCAGAATCACTTGACTCTGCAGCTGTACTTAGATGTTAAAGCTGGTTTGATCTTTTAGCTATTTTACGCCCTGGCAGTTTCATTTTTCTCTCTTCAGCTCAGTGTCAGCACCTCTCTCACACTTTTCCTAATGATCAGCGGGTTAGAGAAGTTATCACCTGAGTAGAGGTTGAAGGAGTTGGGTGTGTTCAGCCTGGAGAAGAGAAGGCTTGAAGGGATCTAGTCATGGTTTTTCAGTACGAAAATGGTGGTTATGGGGAAGGATGTGGAAGCACTCTTTCCCCCAGCATGCACTGTGACAGAACAAGAGGTGATGACCACAAGTTGCTTCAGGGGAGATACTCCTGGATGTAAGGGGCATTTTCACCATGGGATTGATTAAACATTGGAATAGGCTGCCCGGGGAAATGGTGGAATTTTCCACAGTGGAAATACTCAAGATATGGCTTGGCAGAGCCTTGGGTAACACTAACCTAAGGGCCTGCTTTCAACAAGAGGCTGGGCTAGTTATCTCCACAGGTCTCTTGCAACTCGGATAATTCTGCAGTTCTGTATTTCTTGGTGTCCTCAGCTATCTTATATGCAATGATCAGTCATCCTGACTAACTGTCCCTGGTCTTACTATTGTACTGCTTGTGCTGTGGCGGGTCCTGTGATAGTTGGTCGTGCTAGAGAGATAGACGTTTGCCTTCTCACTTAGGAGATGTGTGAAGAGACTCGAGGCAGTACCAACGCAGAGAGGACTTCCCAGGTTCCAGTGGTCTGGGCTTTGTGACAGCCAGGTTGTGCCTTGGAAATATGTCAGTGCACAGGAGAACGCTAAAGAATAACATGGCAAATCTGTACAGATGTGAAATGACTCTAGATCATTATGTCTGTTTTTATATAAATAAACAGCACAGAGCCAGCCCATGGGCTTAGTACTGGCCTATGCTAACAAGCAACGCCAAGGTGTGTTTTGGGGATAACATTTACTCTGTTCCAAGTAAGAAACTGGATGTAGCCAGACAGGGGGGGGAAGAGAAGGAGGTGAGGAGCATTTAGACATGTAGAGCTGATGCCAGGTGGTCTCAGCACCAGGGAAGTCTTTGGTGCTTATTTAGTAGTAGGCATGTAGCCTAACCACCCAGTCCCAAGGCCTGACTGCAGCACAGTCTTTCAGTAATGCTTGGTTCAATACAAGGTCATATTCTAGGTTTAAAAATCTTGTTCCAGGTCACATTAATGAAGACTAGATGTATAATTAAACAGAAAAAAATCTAACCAAACCAGAACAAAACCCCTTAGATTCCTAGGAAAAAAACTGCTGCGGTGTGGGGCAATTGCACAAAGAAAATGTCACAGCTGCACAATACAAGGGCTGCTGCAGCTAGACCTCAAACTCCAGCAGCTAAGTCTTCAAGCCTGTGGAAATAAACCGAAAAAGCCAACATCCCGTTTCAGCGTGATGAATTTGAGGTAGCAGGTGTTTCACTGTTTTAGGTGGAGAAGCTGAGGAAAAAAATAAAGTTTATAAAATGTCTGGCAGCTACTGAGGCTTGGCCAGTTGGAGAAGCAGCGGACTTCCCTTGGAGCTTGTTTTTCTTTTTATCCTTGGATGAACTAGCATGCAGTATATTATGCTGCCTGAATGTAGGGGTTTGTCACGGTTAGCGCCGGGGGCTGTCCCGGGAATGTAGGAAGGCGACGGGCGTGAATGGAGCATGCAGTGGTCGGTGGGGTTCAAGCCCGCTCTTCGGGAAACCTGTTGCTGCTCCTCTTGGCCCGAACGGCCAAAGCCACGCAGGAAAGGAGGTGGATCTTTGATCTCTTTGTTGTAGCTGCTCCCTGGGAATTTGCTGAAATCAATGCCCTGTTTTCCTGAAGAAATGAATGGCTATGCCTAACTAGCTTTGTGAAGCGCTGGGGAATTCACCGCTTCTGTTTATTGACAGCTGAAAAGGAGCACATGGTGCTGAATGGGTCCTCCCGGGGAAACAAAACCGCGCAGTTAGACTTAGTTGAACACAGGGACATTTGGAAGCGTCTGCCGGAGGAGGACGGCATGGTTCCTGCCACCTTGTACTAGCATAGCCTGACTTTTTATTAAAAATGCCATTTTAAATAAGGTAAGAATTGTTTTGTTTTCCCATATGTAGTGAGATTATCAAATGTTTGCATTTGTGTTCTCGGGTGCAAAAACAGTGTTTGAGTTGTATCCTGTTATGGGAAACACCCAAGTGACTCTTGTGCTCTTTCTAGCCTCTGTGTACGTCCCTTTGTTCTTTATCTAATGGTAATTAGTGAATATGAAAAGTAATAGGAAATAATTTGGTATTTGGGACTTGCAGTCAAGTCCTGAACATCAGTCATTTATGTAGGCTATTCTATGCAATTTTTTATGTCCTTGAGAGTCAGCTGAATTGCCTCAGATGATTTCTTGACTGGTACAAGTTGCTGCGTTAATACTTCACACAAGTCAGTGCCTAGCAAGCAGGCCTGTCTGACAGAAAATCTGGGAATCTAAAATCCCTTGAAATGTAAGGATATATTTCTAAACCTCTGTTTCTATGCATAGACTTAAGGCAAGAGATGGACTTACCACTACTTTCTGCATTTAGATTACAGGTTTTTTTGTAAAGATGGCAAAGAATAGCAAGAGGAGGATGATAATGAAGCAGCAGTATTTTCTTCATGTGAGTCCAGAACAGTTTTATCAGACCAAAGGAATTCAGTGTGTAATTCATATGTAAATTTTCTACTGAAAACAGGAGAACAAATTGCCAGTTTCTGCATTAGTTTCTGTGGTGACTGAAGCAAAAGATTCTGAGCTCATGCAGCTATAACTTTCAGGTGTGGCCCATTTATGACTGCAGAAAAAAAGTTAAGTAATGTCATTTCTTCCTTTGTCAGTATGAGTGTAAGGGCAAGCTCCAAACAGAATAATTGCCATAGTGCTGCCGCCTTCTTACATGACAGTAGGAATTGCTGGGTTTGTGTTGCAAACCTGATTAAAAGTGTCTGTGCACGTGTGCAGTTGTTTGAAAGCCCTTGATAGTCTCCCTAGTTTCAGGGGAAGTGCTTGGGAAGTTTTCACATTTTATCGGGGTAGTTTGTGTTCCTCACTCTGGCACTTTTTCTGAGTGACTTTGAGCCAGCAGTCTTACTAGTTTTGTCTCATTTTGCTCTTCTCTGCAGCAGGTAACTTACCTGTTTTTCTTGGAAGCGTTGGCACTCCATATGCAAATGTGCTTTCTTTAAAATACTTTGTGATCCTGAAAGTGAAAATACATTGCTTAACTGTAGAGCGCCAGCATTTTTGCTTGTGGCTTCTGTCTTTAAGTTTCCAAGATTTTCAGAGGGAAAAACAAAAAATGCAAATGCATTTATGATTTTGACAAAAATGTAAAAATACTGAGCTCAAGCAGGCTGATACTGATGTTTGTGGGCTCTGTTGTCATACTTGTTATTCAAATTTGTCAAGTCTTTTTTGGCATCACTTAAGTATATTTATACATGACAGGCACAGGAAGCCACTAGAATTTAAAGCTAAAGCTAATTTAAAGTTGTTTTATTTATTTATTTATTTATTTAAAGTTATTAATTTAAGTTCGAAAGGAGATACACTTGTAGGTCATTTTAATGCGGTAATCTGGATTTGTTATTAAAATGTTGACTGATGAGGGTTTCTGGGTAGTTACAGTGGTGTAAATAGAGAAGAATTACGATTGTGGAAAGCTGTGTTGGTGAGAGCTTTTTTTAGTTAGTGTAATGGAGAAGAAAGTAGATGATTCATGTGTGACACAGAAGGTGGCATTTTTCTCGGTTACTTGGGTGATAAGGCAAGGCAGTGTGTATTATGTTTAACTTACTGGACTGGAGGGTGCTTAGCCAGATGTGTGTAGGGAAGTGCATGGGGATGTTTTGGCAAGCAGTTGTCCTTTTGCCTCTTCTAACATCAGGGATCTTTATAAAATACTAGTATTATTGTGACCTATAGGCAATTTTGAAGTGGAAGGAGTGTAAAATAATTGAATTCCAATCCACAGAGTAAGAGACACCCAATACAAACCTGGTTATGTGATTATACACAGCTCTAACTAAATATGCATGTTAAATGACCAGGGTTATACAAATAAGTATCTGAGGAATGGTGTATTTCCCCCAAGGTGATGTGTTTACCATCTGTTGATCTTGTTCTTCAAGCTAGGAACATATGAAAATGGGAGCAAATTATTTGTGATCTTTGCTTTGCAAGGTTGCTTCTTAGATTCTAGTAATAGAGACTACGGTTATTTTTATTTTTGTGACTTTCGGAAATAGTTTAAAGAAACTACAAATTAATCAGAAACATAGAAAAAATGTTTGGATTTTATTTCATCTCAAACAGAGATGACTGCCAACAGAAGAATAAATAGGGCTTTATGGAGGTACATTATAATCTGAATTAGAGTGCTTCATCTGCAGAAGAAATCTGCATTTTTTTCTAAACCCACAAATTTTTGCAACTCTCAGATGCAATTCTTCAATAATACTCTCTAATCGCATACTTTGTTTTGGAGAACTAGACTGAAGGCTGTCCTTACACCTGAGGAGAGTAGTTATGTTAAGGGAAATGTACTATACGGCTGCCCAATCTGCCTATTTTATTATTCTTTCTTCATTAGTTTGTTAAAGAAGCTCAGGTGGACATAATTTCTTTAGTACAGCATCAGTCAAGACATTAGGTAGTTACCTTATGGTTCCCGTTTAAAGTCTTTAGAGTAGAAAAAAGAAGTACCTATTGGATCTCAGAAAAAAAGAGAGCAAGCAAATGGAAACACAGGTATGACATCTGCATGTGAGTATTTATTTCATAGAAATACATTTTTGTGTCTGTTCAACAGCAGAGCTTACCAATGTTTACAGTTTTTTAAATAAATCACTTCATGCCTTAAAAGAGGAGAATAATTTAACAGGATAATAAAGGCTAAGGATGAGGCACTCCTACCTGTTTTGTACCCAGAGAAGCTGGGAATCAAACATCCTTTACATGTTGGAAATCAAGCAAATAATAACAGGAGTTGTTGGCTGTATCCTCTGTTGTGAAGGTGATGCTTAGTAAGAACTAAAGCTGTTCTGCTAAGCTGTTAATGCCCATTCATTTACAAAAACCAACACTTTTAAAAGATGATTCCTACATTTCAGTATTTTAAATATATGCTTTATGTTTCATGAGTAAATTTTTTTTGTTTTATTTTCTTGGGTGAATTGGAATACCTGTAAGAGGTTTGGACAGTTCACTGAGGAAGTTAACTGATTTTCCGGATTTTTTCAGACTTAGAACGTAATATGGATTGGAGTGTTCTTTCAGGATTGGCCGTCCAACGTCTCAGCCCCCAGCAGGCCTAAGTGTCTGTGTATTCACTTCTCCACATGGACTTCCTTCTTTCATAACGTGGCTACTCGCACATCAGTAGGGCTATATGTATGAACTTCTACCCACAGAAGTCGGTCCTATGGTTTCCACACTGCGCTTTTATTCCCACTAGATGTAGCTTGCTTCATATTGTTATAAAGACCTCAATTTCTCCAGCCACAGGATGAATACAGCATCTCTTCACTCTGTCGTGCCAGGCTTCCTCATTGCATCCTACAGCAAACTCACATTTCCTTCTCCAAAGCATGTCTACCTGCCTGGTTCTTTCTACCAGTAATCAGCTGGAAATATATCCCAGCCACTAGCACCTTTGATGGGAGAGTTTCCACAAGTCCACGTTCAAAGCTGTGTCATGAGTGGAAGAGTGAGAATTGATTTGGGCTTGTTTCCGAAAGTGTCTTTTGCCACTGAGCCCTCCACCAGTCTCCTCCACATGATATCTGGACTTGGTGGCCAGTAGCAACCAAGTTCAGTGAAGGAGAGAGAGACCCAGTCTAAGGTTTCCTTTTAAGGGAATGTTGTAGGGCTTGGAAATCTTTCAACTAATTAATACTAAGCATTAGTCATTACAATTGCTGCACTTCGTTTATCAGAATTGAAACCATGGTGTTGACCTGCCATGTATAAAACAGCCAACTGTATTACTGCACTTCATGGTGTGTGTGGTTGTGTGCATGTGTATTTATACATACCTGTGTTTAGGAAGACATACGTGCTTGTGAATTTTTCTGCTAGAACAAAGATGGAAGATGCTGGTGTCTGTGTTAAATTGCAGCAGTAGCATTAACATCTGCTGAAAGTCCTGACACTAGAATAAATCAAATTATTTAAAGCCTGCCAAAGATCTCCCCAAAAGAAAAATGCTTGAGACCAGCTAAAGCTGCTTTTGCTGTGGGAGTTAAAACTAGTGCTGTGGGAGTTGTAGATTAGGGGGTCCAGCATGTGGCCCAGGAACCATAGGATGCCTATGAGCAGTTTGAATATGACTTTTGATGGCTGTCTGTATTTCTGTGGACACGGAGGGATTTTAGTTTTGCTGCCTGCAACATGGAAGCAGTGCAGTTTGGACAGCACTAGTGAAGACTTAAAGCAAAGTGTCACAGCCAAGGAGCCACAGCCTTGCACCAGGACCAGCTGCTGCTGGCTGCTGGGGGAGATGGACAGAGTGCAACAGGAAGGCTTGGCTCTCAGGAAGCTTTTGCTGGGCATTTTGTAGGATGAGCCTATGCTGACTGGGGCTGTTTCTCACAAAAAAAATAGTAGTTGTTTCTGTGAATTTGCTGTTAACCTTTTTCCCTGTTTCTGGATCCAGTTTTATGACTTCATGCCAAGCCAGTGGAGGGAGAGGGAGAGAAGGAAAAAAAAAAAACCCACCAAAAATCCAACTGCATTTTTCAGTTTGATTCTTTGAAATGTATTCAGCTTTCAGCAATGTGAGAAGTCTCTATGCTGATAAGAAGCTCTTACGCGTAAACTGCGGGAGGTGACTTCACTTGAACTGTGCTCATTATCTATATGGGTTCTGATAGCAACCAAACCCCATGTGGTGTACCAGAAATGTGACACGTACATTTTAGTGCCAGGAATAACCAGAAAAAGATTATTTTTTAAAATGAGCTTTCAATCAATCAATCAATGCTTTGATCTCAAGTCATTTTTAGATGAATGAACCTACCAAGAACTTTGATAAACTGGTTGCTCAGACTGCAGGGTGAAGTTAAACTTGATAAACACACCTACATACTTTCCCTGCTGTTTGGTTTGCTTGGTTTGGGGTTTTTTCTGTAAGTTTGCAGGAAAGTTTTATAAGTTACTGCCCTTTCAGGTGTTCGGACAGTGAAGGTAATTTTTTCTTTCCTCCTAGCTGAGAAGTTTGCAAGATACAGCATAGCACAGGTATCCTTATTCTGCGCAAGCTTTTTGGGAACCTGCTGAAGCTGCTGTGTGCAGTGACATTGCGGAATTTCACAGCCTGGCTGTGCATTTGAGGCTTCTCTAACTGTTTTGCTCTTAAGATTTGCTAGATGGAAGGAGCACAGTAGAAAGCCTCATTGGGATTGGTGGGAGGATGACTTTTTATGGTAAGCTGGTTAAATTCCTTGTGGCTGTGCCTGTTGTCAACAGCTTCATAATCAACAAGCAAAAAGCTTACTGTTCCCAGATGTGCTTGACTGTCATCATGATTACTCCGTATTAGGAACTAGTAATGCATCGTAGTTGTTGTTATCTTTTATATGTTTGTATAACAAATAGTTCTGGAGTTCTGTAGAGTTTACATACTGGAACTTGTGTCTGTCAGGAAAATGCATGCGTGCTTTGTGTTAGAAGATTTCTTTACAGTCAGGTAAGTGTTGAGCCTCCCTTCTAGAGGCATCCTTCCCTAAGAACAGCTGTGCTGGACAGGATTGTACTGCTGTGAGGCAGGAACTAGTGCCTTGATGGATGATCTCCCACTGCTGGAGACCCGAGGATGTACTGTGCCTCTGGATCTTCTTTCCTCTTGGGAATAAAGACAGGGGCTCGATGGAGGTGAGGTGAGGGAAAGAGCCACTGCAAATCAGTGGCTGGGTCAGGATGCCTGAGGGCTGGGCTCATCTGCAGTGCTGGGTCCCACTTCTAAGGAATTAGCTTGACCTGCTGGTTTGACTGAACGTATGGGGTGGCAGTAAGTCATGTTTGCTCTTATATTTCTCTGTTTCTGTCTCCAAATGTAGTAAGTAATTTTTTAAGTTTTACATTTTAGTAGTGAGGTCGTGTGCCTGTCAATATGTTTAATGTTAAGGATGATTGCTGCGATGTTTGCAAACCACCTATTGTTCTCTTCCCTGGGGAAAGGCAACCCCAAAAGAGGCATAGGCATTTACTTGTGGGGTGCTGCTCACCCATGTGCAGGACCAGGCTCTTCCTCCCCCTCCACCAGCATCACAGGGGCTGTGGTCCACTTGCCTGCAAGCCCAGAGATGGCAGTCGGCAGCACAAGGCCTTGGTAAGGGAGCCGATGTTGCCCCAGTAGCATGTTCCACGATGTCTGTGCTGGTGCCACCAGACTGTGAGGCTTCAGGGTCTCAGTGTGTCAAAGACATGGGAACTCACTGCTTGAAATCTACTGGAAGTTTCCCACTCAAGCACTTAGGAATAAGTCTCTTCCCCTCCTCTGCCCCCCTTCTTTTTTGGGGGGGTTGTTATTTTGAGTGCAGGGTTATGGAAAATACAATACCTGCTTCTCAACTAATACGCTGTGTGGTGCATGAAAGTGCAAGTTTTCAGTCTTTGTTCAGGTGAGCAATTATGATTAGAAAGTCAGCCTGGAGTGTGTTTTCCCAATTTTTTTTTTCCTTCACCTTTTTTCCATGCAGAGCTGAGCAGGTAAAATTCTGCTAATACAAGGTTTTGTTGTATGAGGTAGAAGAAACATGAAAAGGAGACATTGAAGAAATGTTCACCTGTTTTTCTATTGGGCTAGTTGGACTAGGTATCGGTTATTAGAGTGAAAAAGTGAAGATCGCTAGTAGAAAATTTCGCATGACAGAATATCAGAGGTTAATGGGATTTGAATAAAATCATTCGGAATTCTGGTAATTATAACAAGTTCTATTTTACTAAAATATAAGTAGGATGAATTATTAATCAGTTAAGAGCTTCAGCTCCTTTGTAAATGCTCTTTGCACACCAAACTTATGACATGTAAGGCTTCTTTCACAAACATTTTTTACAGAGGAGATGTGTGGCAGTGGCCCAAGTAATGGGATAATATCTTGGGATGAACTGTTTGCTAATTGAGTACTTTGAATTTTTTGCCAAATAAATTGTATTGTAGAACAAGGTTTTGAAGCTTTCCCAGCAAGGAGCTTTGCAGGGCAGACCACATGGCAGGAAAAGCTCATGTGCCTTTGTGTAAGAACCACCAAGACCGGCATACTTCACATGTAGTGTGTCTTAGACAAAAAATGTCCACAAGGTATTTTTGCAGCGTTCCTCTACATGCAAGCTGTACAAGACTAACGGAGCACTACGGTTTTACTCTGGGATAAATTACCGGTGTTTGCTATGCAAATCTTATGATTGTAATTAGGTTAGGATTTGGACTGCTGTGTACACTGATCTTTGTTCCCTTCTGCACACGGGAGCTAATTCTAATGCTGCAAAACAACACAGCAAATGTTGAGTGCTGCTCAGCTGATGATTGTTTCTCATGGGCCATCTTGCTCAAAGCGGACATTTTAAAGGGAATGATTTACCTGTGCCTTCACAGGGCACATACGTCATACCTCAGGCATCTTGTGGTCCACTGAAGTGTTCAGGTACTGTAAAGTCTCGCTTGAAAGTAGAGGTTGGAGAAAACGCAGGAAGGACTGCCAGATAGGCATCTAGTTATTAGCAAACTGATTTTTAAAAGTGATGTTCTGCCACTGATTGGTTAAGTAGCTGGTGGTATGTTCAAGCTATCACAACAGTGATTGCAGTTCCTAGTATGGCTATGTATAGCTCCTGTTATCTCTGCAGCCGGACTTTGTGTAACCGCAGCCTGTGGCTCCTTGCCCACGCTAATGAGCTCTCCCCGAGGACGGGCTTGTGCCTGTGGGGGTGGCACGGCGCTTGGACGGTGCTGCTGTTTTGGAAACTCGAGTTTGTTAACTGTGCTCAAGTCCAGCCTGCCCGAGCCGCCACGGCAGCTTGGCTAACGCTGGGCTCGGGAGCTTGTCGCTGTGCAGCATGGTCGGCCCCAGAGCCATCTGGAGGACAAGGCAAGCTGGCCGCTGAGGCTGCCAGGCTGTAGTCTGCAGCAAAGGAGAGCTGTCACCTAGACCAAGACCTAGACTGGGGAGAAGTGCCAGCACGGTGAGGACAGTACAGGTGAGCCACATTCACAGATCATTCTCCACTCAGGGAACACGACTGTCAGTGTTTTGGTCAGCCCATGTTGTGGGAGTGCCTCCTGCAGCCAGTGGGAGTTATTTTTCCAGTGACCCAAAGAGCAGGAGAAAGCCGTGGCTGCCAACCATGCCTCCCAGTGGCTGGGCAGAACTGGGAGCAGATGTGTTCAGATACAGGGGTACCAGGCTAGGAGTGTACAGGAGATGTCCCCTTCTCTTAGCCCATCCAGCGGTGCTTTGCAAGGACGAGAGCACCTCGTCCGTGTGGTAAGGTGGTGGCTGCGTACCCGCAACCTGGTCAGAGTCTGCCCCTGCACCCGTGCTGGGCTCTTCTGTTGTGTGCCTCCCCACTGCTGCAGTGGAGTTCAGCAAAATAAAACTCTTACCAGCTACAAGATCTATTAAGCTTGAGTAGTTTTATCTACAGATAGATAAAAAAGGCATTATTTGGAACTTTTTCAGAATCATTGCAAAGACACAGAGAAAGAACAGAGAGGTACCCTCTAGGGGACAATATAGCACTGCTGCTCTAAAGATACACTAAATGACACGGTCTGGTTTTTGACAGCTTGTAACTTCTGTGGATCTTGTTTATTTCTTTTTGTTGCCTACTCATCTAAATCACAGCAGAGCAGAGGAACATGCTTGCACATTATCAAGCATTCCTGTAAACATGACGTTGGATCCGTTAATTTTGTTTGTGTAAATACAATTTAAGAAAGCAGGGAAACTGTAAAAGCATCAAGTGAGGTACTGAAGTGCCTAACAAAAAGCAGAAAAATCTTCTTCACAGAAAGTGATTTTTCTAACCAAGTGTATTTCATTCCTGGTGCTGATATGATAAAGTGTGTGTTGTTTCCATAGCTGGATGCTCCGTATTTCAGAACAAGTTAGAGTGTATTCTGAGGCTGTTGCTGAAAAAATTACATTTTACTTAAGCAGCCAAGTTAAAAGGAGGCATATAATCTGTGTGAGCTTTGCAAACCAGTGCCATGCTGCACCTATGGTTAATGCATACATTCCTTTGCCAATGGCATCAGTAATTTAGCATTGAAATACAAAAGATCATGACTTGGTCTGTATTTATCTTTGAGGAAGAATGTGAACTTGACAGTTTTGTGCTGTTAGTTTGGGGGGGAAGAAATTACAAAGACCCCCATTCCCCAGAGTAGTCCCTAACATTATATTGACAGCAGTCCACTCCTGTGTTTCTGCTACACCTGGTAATTTTTAGTGTGCAATAAATTCAGAGTCAGGCTACTAACATGCTGGTGTAGGGTCAGAAATACTGTGTAGTGAATGTAATTCTGAGACACCTGTTAAATAAGTCATCTAGTTATCTTCATACACCATGTAATGAAACAGAAAATCCTAGAACAAGCCTTGGGCAGCTCTGGATATTTCAAGGTGCCATGCACCCATTCAGAATCCCAAGCCATACTAGCAAGGTGCTTAAAAGCCACTTCCAGCACTGCAGCTAATTTCATTCAGTGCTAGCTGATGGTTTCATCCTGCCAGTGAGGTGTGCTAGGTGAGGAGCCCTCTCTGAGGCCACGAAACTTGGTGGAATGGTCGGCACCCGTTTGGATGCAAATCGGTGCCTGATTTTGGAGGAATGCCTTCCCAGCACCCACACTACCTGAGTGAGTAGTTTCAGACCTTATATCTGGGATCTGGAGGACTGATGGGGGTCTGGTAATGGGGCACTAGCGCTGAATTTGGAGGCCAGTTCACGGAGACCCTTTTTTCCCTTTCCAGCCTTCCTGTGAGCTGCCCACCCTGGGGCCTCTGCGGTGGGCATTGCCCCAGGGCAGCTGGAAGGTTTGCTCAGGAGTGATGAATCACAGAGGCATGGCATAGGTTGATAAGGTCGTGTACTTTATGATTAGATTCATCCTCCCTCTAACAGTGGTTCTTTGTCTCTATTATGCTTTTGGTAATGTTTTTCGGCAGTTTGCATACGACAACTCTCCAAGCAGGAGCTGTTCGACTTGAGACAAAGTCACTATTATTCTAGGTAAGCTCAGGAAACACTTAAAATTTTGTTGCCCCCAGAAGACACAGATCATTGGGAATTCACTTAAAAGTCAGTTTAAGTTAAATCACCAAGAAAATATTTTTTTTTCTTGCCGTCTAGCTGTAAAGGACTTCCAGGTACAAGAAAAATCTGCTTTGCAGCTGTGGTTTTTATTTTTTGTGCATTTTAAGTGATGGCTGTAGAGTGGCGTGTCCTTTGTCCATAGTGCTAGCAAAAAAAAAATAATGTATTTCAACTGTTCATAGTGCAGGTGTACAGTCTGCAAGCCATGGCAAAACTTCTACATGGTCCCCAAATTATAGAAAAATATGGACTACTGCAGTGCCCGCAGCCTGACCAACGTGTAAGTGTACCTCCTCAGTTAGGGTTGGTGGGGTATCCCAAAGAACTCAGCAGGAACACGTTAGGCCTATTTGTGGAGATTTTGGACTAAGCTCTTGAGGCGTGTAATTTAGTCAAGTGCCTACTTGTGTTTACAAACTGAAACCTTTTTGAGCTGCCCTGAATCTGGCATTTGTGGTGCTGCTGTCCTTTCTCAAACACCATCTCTGATGTCCCTCCAGGTGGTGTCACCTGAGCCCTTACGCTTCTCTTGACCTTTCTTTGGCTATGAGCCCGTCTGTGGTGAAGCCTCATCTCTCCTGCCCCAGTCTATGCTACAGCATCCCATGGCTCTCTTGGACTCTCTTGGCCGTTCTGGCTCCTGTCCTCTGCTTCTTATTGTCACTTGCTGAATAGACTTGCTCAGCAGAGTTTTCAGAAGTAAAACAAAAAGAGGTAGTCATGGATGACCAATATCAGCTTTTCCTTTTAACTCAGTTGTAAAGCGTTGCTGGCTCACTGGTTTGGTTTCTACTGTCTATAAAAAGGTTTTGTGCAAGAAGTCCCCTTTTTCCCATCGCCCTGTGTGACACCAGTGCTGGGATGACCTTCTGCTGGAGAGTCTCATTGCTCAGTTGTTTCGCTGTTCCGTAAGGGTTTCCCTGACAACCAGTTTGAGCTACGCTGAACCAAAAATATCTTGCTGTGCTGGGGGAGAGTCAGTTTGCAGACACGCATTTCTCCTTAACGACTTCTTTGGATGGTTCGTGTGTTCAGCCTGCAGATGTCATTATGGTGAACATGTGGCATACCCCTTTTGCTTACTTCCACAGGCAGCACAGTCTATGAGGGGGTTGCCCTTGCGTGATTATCAACTGAGTTGTAACTGTAAGACCCGTCATACTAATTTTTCGTGGTACACCAAGGGTCTCGTCTTCTGAGAATGGTCTGTGCAGGCTCACAAAGTCACAGTAATCTTTCTTGTACTCCCTGGATCTCTGCAAAAATTACCTTGGTTATTACTAGCAACTTTGCCCTTCTCATTTCTGTATAAATATATGCACCTTGATTTATAGGTGTGCGTGTTGTGGGCTCCATTTTTGCTGCCATTCTAGTCTTCAAAGGCACAGTTTGCGACACCTTCAAATGAACATGCGTATAAATATTTGGAGGTCAGGACCCGCCAATTTGCACAGGAGGGAATCCACAAACTGGAGGTGTTATTTCAAACTTAGTTCAGTTTTGGCTTGCAGATTATCTTTTCACTACCTAATGTGGAACAGTGGTGTGAAGAAAAGCACTGGTAATTCAAGACGTGTTCTCAAGGTGACAACATTAAAGAGACTAAATTGGAGAGCGGTACATCCTTCTTAGTAACAGGTTCCCTTTTCTGGATTTGTAGGGTGTGAAGATTGCGGTAAAAGCCTTATAGGAGAATGCAGACTCCACGGACCACTCATCAAGGCTAAAGATAGGGTTATTCCTAGCCGAGCCCGTCTCACCCTACCTCATTACCTCACTTTGCGAGTGTTGGAGCTGCGAGCTGGAAACCAGCAGAGTAAGTATTTTGGCTCCTTTTCACACATTTGAGGAAGAGGAGGCAAAAGTACTAATACTAGCTTCTTTTCATCAATAACTCAAGACATAATCGTTGGGTATTAGCAGTATGAAGACTACTTTTATTGTCAGCTGAGCACAGCTAAAGCTCACATTCAGGTACCATTTTTTATGACTGATTTCTAGTAACTTTGATGCATAGACTGATGGCAGAATATTAGCCAGAGGTGGTATGGCATTTAGCTGTGAGCAGTTAGCTCTGTTCAGTCAATACAAGTTTAATGAATGTTGAATTTGTGTCTAACAGTAACAGCCATGCACTATTACATACTTTTTTCTTTTCCCCAAGCATGCAAATCAGGAAACTCAGAAGAACACAGGGGGTTAATTTACCTTCTGCAGCATCTTCAGTTCATATTATAGAAAGACTGTTAGTTACCTTCTGAGAGCAGGGCAATTTGAATGCCCAGACTTGAACAAGGGAATGAGATCTTCAGTGTGCAAATTTTTGACAGCTACCTGTGTAAAATTAGTCCTGCCTAGATTGCATTTCAGAAAGAAAATGACAAGATTCCTGTTTTGTTATGCCATTGGTATTAGGTAGGAGAATAACTAGAATGATTAAGATAGCTAATGCTGTGTTTTTATAGGATCTCCCCACTCATATGTGGAGAGAACAACCTCGTAAATTATGCCAACAAGCAGAGCACTATGATAACATCAGCTTGTAGGTTGAAGAGTATCAACACATTTGTGTTGCATACTCAGTTTAATATCCTGTCATGTACTTTAGGCATTTCTGTATTCAACGTAATACCCATTTTTAAAAAAAATGTCTATACATATTTATATCCATTTTAGATTCTTTCCATTAGAATTATTTATGTGGGTTATTTGTCTAGAAGAACTATTCATGGGTTCTGAACTATTGTGTTTAGCTCCATTTTCACAACTGTAAATATACACTAAATAGTGATGTCTATATTAATATTAGACTGGTCTTTTTTTATTCACAGTCCTTGGAGTATTTGCAAAGAAAGTAATACAGAAGAGAACACAGTTTGGTCCTTATGTCGGTCAACTGTCTACAAAACTGACCCGCTATGATGAGAGCAGGCTAGTCCTGCAGGTAAAAACCCAGTGACTTACTATGAAGTGCATATGTATCTTTAACAGTTCGTATGCATTTATGTATTTTAACCAGTCAATTTGACGTCTGATCTAGTTAATCAATTGTACATCTGATCTGTATGCATGGACGTAAATCACATTACTAGACAGCACAGCATAACCTGACGTACCAAAATGTTCCCGTATATTGTGTTTTCTAGAATTTTGCTTTCCTGTTTTCTAGTTTTACCACTTACGGGGTGATTTACTCTCAATAAACTTTTCACGGAGCACAGACACTGGAAGTATCCAAGGATAGTATTGTCTTCCCAGATGAGACAAAAGGATTTGTGCTTAACACCATGCCACTGGGAGGGTTAAGTTTGTGCGCTGAGTTAGCAATAGTGACAGAAATATACACTAAGGCACCTGCTTAGTAGGGAGGAACAGTGCCAGGGATGGGGAAGCACTTTTAATGATGTGATCATGTATAAACCTTGACACACAGTGCTCTAACTCAGTTCATTTAGTCAGATTGTTATTTGGGGCTGGTACCATCCCTTGCTGTATGCGCATCTGGGCTGTGACATTATTGTTTGTATTTTATTGAGCACAAATGCTGGCCTCTCAGGACTAGCCTAGCTTAAACATAATGTACATGCACATCCTTTCCCACAGGAATTCCTTGGGAGCAATAGTTGATCATAATCCTCTAGGCTCCAGTCTTTGCATTTTGCGGCACAGGGCCATGCCCGGGCACACCTCTGTCATACGCAAGTCCGTGGTCAAGCCACAGCCTCCATCAGGACTTCCAACAGGTCCCAGTTCTTCCAGAGCCTGCATTTCTTATCAGGCTTTCTCACCTCCCAGGAGAGAGGGACCACCAGCAGCTGTCATGTGACATGCTTTATGTTTTCATTTGAGCTTTGTGCAGAAGCTTGGGACTGAAAAATACTGTGTGATGTGGAGGAAGGCATAGATACAGACACTTCTGTAACTTCCTTTGAGAGCAAAAGTAATAGCTTCAGTAATCGCTGTAAACTTCATTTGCTCGTGGAAGTCATGTGAGTGATCTGCTAGGAAAGCAACGCTGTCCTTCTGTGGGATTTTCATGCCATATTGACACCAGAGAGGATTTGTTCTTCTCCATAACTAAATTTCTTCTCTCTTTTTATGAGACACTTTAGTTCTCACAAATGCAGAAAACTTACTTCTCTAACAAGCTTGTGAGCATGGATGAGCTAAGCACCCAGTTCCTTCCTCTTCACCAAGCCATTGTAAACCACACCCTATCCTCTATCAGTCAGCCCCGTTTGCTTAAAGGTATACAATGATAAAAGCACAGCTCTAACAGATGAATGGACTGTTTCTTCAGGAGACTGGAGTCCCAGTTTTCCTACATGACGGCAGTAGCTGCCTTGACTTCTCCCTAGCAGCGTTCCGAGTATGTGACCAAACTTGTCCTACAGGCAGGTGTTTTCATTGGAAACATGACAAAGTTAGATAAAATAGTTCCCAGAAGCAATGGAAACACAACTTTTTTTTCCAGTTAATTGCTCAGTTACATGCTTAGTAGAACAGATACATGCTGTACTGACGTCTGTTGTACAGCTTCAGCTGCCCATGTTCAAGACTATATTGCAGAAAAGCAACTGTCTTGTATGAGGTTGGGAGTGTTTGCCTCATAGAGGCATTCTCTTGGAAAGGAGTGTAGGAAGAATGAAGTAAAGCAAAAAGGAAGAGATCTTTTGGCACAAATCTTCATCTGTATTTACTTTTTGCATTGTTAAGGGGAAAAAGAGAAGACAATTAAAATGCCATTGTATTGTATGTTACCTCTCTGATCTTATTACACAAGTTATACAATTGTTCCATGCAAGAGGTAGTGTTAATACAGCACTAAAGTTTGAGATTATCAAGTACTCAGGAAGTACATTAAGGCATAAAGCTTATCTTTCTACCTGCCTGCACTTAGTTCTTATAATATTATCTTTATATAACATAAAAATGATGAAATATAAACTGGAAATACATACAAAGGCCCACAGTTATTTTAGTAGCTGTTTGACAGGTATTCATTCGTACTTTCTTTTGCACTTGGTATTCTTTAAGAGTGATCTATTTCAAAACAACCACGATTTCAAAGGGGGTGTGACCAAGACAGGGTAAGTAACTGATAGCCATGATTCCAAGTTAAAGAAGACTAGCGTGCGTCTATAGAGGACTTGGTTTTATCATGTTCTTTCTCCTGTCCTCCCCCTTTGTTTCAGGTATTGAAAGATGGAGGGAAGTACTTTCTGGACACTCCCAATGAAGACTGTGGAAACTGGATGATGTTTGTCCGGCTAGCCCGGAACCAAGAAGAACAGACCCTTGTGGCTTATCAGCACTGTGGAGAAGTCTACTTCACAACTGTTAAGGTAGTTAAATCCACATTGCTTCACCTAAAATCCAAATGGAAATTCATAGGCAAAAATTCTGAAAGGCTAACCCTCTTTTACAGATGAAAGGTTGAATATATTCTGCCAACTAGATCTTTATTACATACCACCTTTTATATCACTTAATCCGTAATAAAGCAAACAGCGTACGGGGGTTTCCAGTAAAAGGTGATGCATACCTGCTGTTGTGGGTAGTGAAGAAACTGAGCAGGGGGAAACAGAAATACCATTCATGATGGCGTTGTTTAAACCTGAATGTTGCAAAGTTCTTCAGTTCCAGATAGGCATGTGGTGAGATTATCTAGCATTGTTACATTCAAAACTACTTCATCCTGGAAAGAATGAACACATTCCTTTCGTTTATTACAATTTTGGACATGCATTGTATTCTGAGTGTGTTACCAGGTGCTTAGGAATAGGGTGCTAAGCAGAATCTTTTCAAACTATTTTCTGGGCTCATTGTCTGAAGACTTGACTGCAGAACTTAAAATACTGCAATGTTGCCATGAAATTAGCAGTTTATGTTAGAGATTCTGGACTGCATCTTCATTGGAGGAGAGAGAACAAAGTACTCTCTATTTATGAATGACACTGGAACATACAGTTTTGGGGTTTTTTGCTTTGGCCACTTTCTCAGGCAAAATTTGCTGTAATCACGACTTTTTTGTACACTTAGGAAACTGAAATTTTTATGTTGAACATTCATTGTTTAACGTTTTAATATTTAAGTTAATGCTTGTATATCATTGTGAGCAACATTACAAATTAAAAAAAAAAGAGAGAATATTTAGTCAAAAGAAGTTACTGTGGGATTAAAATCCAGCATTTCAGTTTAGTTTCCAAGATTGGCATATGTTTCTGTGGTATGTGTGTTTCTCTACCTTTACATGAGAAAAATATTTATCACACAGTGATGATGTGAGAGTAAGTTACTAGTGATAATACTTAACAGCTTCCAAGTCTTTATAACAGTATAAAGTATTTCTTTTGGATTAATATTAAGATATTTATTTTAAAAAAACCAAAATCAACATAAGATAGCATATGCTAATCTGAGTCATTGTTTAGGCTGCGTTTGAGATTCCGATGCAGTCCATACCATTTGAGATTTCAGTTTGATCTTAAATGCATGCTGCACTTGTGAAACTGAGAGGATTAATACTACTGTATTTGGTAAGCATGAACAAATGCTTTTCTAAGAAGTTGTAGTTACGGACTGGTAACTCACAATTTCCAGTACAATTTAAATACTATTGAACTAGTAGAACTCTGCTCATTGGAACAAATGGAGAGTTGCATTCTATATATTGACATGAAGAGTATTTTAGGATTAGGAATGTGTCTTGGAACCTTTACTGTGCTGTGTATCATAGGGAGTTACTTGGGCTTTATTTTTCCAAAGTCCTAGTATTGTTTGTGGTACTGTGGCATCCTGCAGGTTTTGTCCTGCTCAGTGGAAGTGGTAGCCTTTTGCTACACTTAGGCATGCCCTGCATGAGGCTGCTTTAGGGCTGGTTGTGAAAATATTTTCTCAAGTTATTTTGAATATAGTCTGTTAATTTGGGAATAGAAGGATTGGCTTCTTTACTCAGTTTTTACAAAGAGATGGGATTTCAGTGACATGAAACTGCAGCTACAAAAGCATACATGTGAGTGGTATACTAACAGCACCATTGGCGTACTTGCTGATCTAATGACTGCAGTCCTAGAAATAAATGCTTTAAAAAATTATAGAATTGTGAGGGGATAAAAGTGATCCATGGTTGCTGTCTGTCTGATCACAGGAGTTTCACATGGGTGCTACCATAGCTTTCTCTTAAGTGTTTTTGAGACAGTTCTCAGACTCTGAGACACAATAAATGACAACCAGTAATGGATTTGGATACTGGTGTTTAATCTCAGTTTTACTGTTACCTTACTTGACTATTTCACACACTGATGCACTTGCTCTCCCTCCAAAGTCACATGGATGACTGGGTCTCAGCTTCCCACAGAGGAGATTGCCACTGGTCCAGGAATGCTGGGCAGAAAGTCATGACAGTATCATGCTGTGCAGCTGTTTCTGGGTACCAGTTTCAGGTGTCACTGGCCAAGGTCCCAGTGCATCCCCAGGCATTTGTCCCTGCAAAGCTCCCTGAGGCTTGGTTTTCTCCATCTAAATAGACTATATGCAGGAGCACGATGCCTGATCAGCCTCCTAGTTAGTGGCTCTGCCTCATGTCCTTTATTGAGTGGAGAATTCAGCACATTTAGGCCAGGTGTTATCAAAACATACAATGAACCCACACTGGTTGTAGTTAGCAAGCAGGCTTGTGCTTGGGAGTTCAGAAGTTCAGTTTTCAACATTATACATGCAGTTACCCGTCATCTGTCAGCATTCACAATCTGAGTTGACTTTCACCTACTATGCTTATCTAACACCAATGTTATAAAATAAGTGCATTTTAAGATGTCACATTTTGTGGAATAAGACTCAGCTGCAGTCCTTCCAGGCTAGCTGGTTCTTTTCAGTGGCACAAGTTTAGCTTATTTAAAATAAAACTACAGGTACAGTGCAGATTGGCTCTACCCCTGTTGCAACAATGCTGAATTTAAGAAAATTGTGTACAGGGCCAGGGAGTCATGTAAATCATGATCCCAAAGTTAGTTTTCTCCTTTGCTTTTAAATAACTAATACATCTTTAGCCAGTGAGTGTAATCAGTGCTGTCTTCTTCTATTTACTGTATTATTGACTGAAAGTATTTGTCAGAGGAGGTTATAGTCCAGTCTAAGGAAAGATTTGGGCAGGCATGGCTGGACGGGAAACACTAGATTATGGGCTCCCTTAGTCCTGTGTGGGCAGGCTTCAGTGAAAGGAGGGCAGAGGTGCAGTAAAACACATGTATAGTGAGTCTGGCACATCAGAGTCAGTGCATGGAAACACACAAATTTGACTTGCAGCCCACATAGTGATCAGCTCTGCACCCACGCGCAGTGGGTACTACGACACAACCATGCGACTTGTCCAGGAGGCATCCAAGCTGTTGTGCTTTCACGATGCATTTTTCCTTTGCCTGTACCCTGTAGTTAAGTGTTGTGTTCAGTGGGCTTTGAGACATCAAGGAATGGGCATGGGGTGTTGCCTGGAAGGACTGCTGGATGTCTGGACCTCACAGACAACACATCTCACTGAACAAAGGTCATGAGGGCCGAGGCACCCCTCCTGTTACTGCCCCCCCCCCCCCCCCCCCCCCAATCTCTGTATATGGCATTTCTGCTTTTAGAAACTGTGAAAGTGTCAAACCCTAGCGGATAGTAACGCTCAAAAAGTGCTTGGATCTCAGAACGATGTTACCAATAATTTGAGCTGATTCAAAGAGTACAGCTTGGGTAAGGACAATAAATTGCGCACCCCTACCCCTCCAACCTGCAGTATTGTTTGGTACAGGAAAACTGGCACAAGTAAACGTGCTGATTTCTTCCATTCACAGCCAATTGAACCCCACACAGAACTGAAAGTGTGGTATGCTGCCGATTATGCCAAATTTATGGAAGCTTCTGCGGTCTTCATTAAAGAAGAATCTGATGTCTATCCTTTGCCTCCCATAGGAGTAAGTACCCTTAATCTGCATTCAAGCCATCACAGGACAGTAAATTACAGTTTATTTTCACGCTTTCTCAAACAGAGTGGACATAGCCTCACCATGCTCTCCAGAGCAAGCTAGCCCAAGAGCCAGGGGAAGTAAGGACATGTTATGAGAAGCTTACATAAAATGTAGAGGCAGCTAAGGAAGCACATGGCCGTGTATTAATTGGAAGTACATTTCATCAGTGACTGGGTTTGTTGGGGTTTTTTTATTTTTCATTGGAATTTTTAGAATGTCAATATTTAAAGAGAATCCAACAGAAGCAAGTAGAGCTCTTATTTCCACAGAAATAATACTTCCCAATAATGTGTTGCTTGCCAGAAAAATGTTTTAATGCCTCTAAGTCAGGATAGGTTTGAGATCCCCAAGCCTAAGGTGTTTGTTATTAAGTTTAAGAAAGTCTAATGCCAAATGTCAAGCTAAGTGAGGAACACTGTCCTGGAGGCATTAACTATTGCTGCCTGGTAAAGCATGGATTTGGCCCAAAATATAGGGAAGTCCTGTATGGCTAAAATACATTTGTGTTCAGAAACCCACCCAATTTTTGTACTGTTGCAATAGCAGATAAATTGTGTCAGTCTAAGGATAAGATACAAATTGCAACTGCTTCTATGAGCAATTCCATAACAGGAACAAATGTAGAGACTTTGGAATTCAGTAAGCACAAATAAACAAAGGTGAACAACTCGGAACTGTTACAGTAAACGCTAAACAAAAACATGGAAATCAGTATTCAGCCAGCCATTTTTTCCCCTTTGAGTTTGTAGATTTCTAGAGAGAATCCACTTCAAACTGAACGGCTGTGTGGTAGTACGTTGAAGTAAATATCAAAGGACAATCACAGGTCTTGGGAAAGCCCGGAAGATGCAGGGTCAGTGAGAAGAAAATTACGTTTCCTTAGCATGGCTAACAAGAAGGACCTGTTTCTTTTTTTATTGCAGAAAGAGCCCGTAGACCCTTGGATATGCTCCAGCTGTAGAAGCACTTTTGCAACTTTTGCTCTGCTGGAATCTCACCAGTGCATCCTTAAAGACCGAGTCGTTACCACCAAGTTCAGACCACAAAATAAATTGGGACCTGTAAAAGCAAAAAGCAAAGTTAAAGGGAAACTGAGGGGAACAGCATTAGGCAAAAGCATTGCTCAGTGCTTTGGGACCATTTCCTGTTCCTCTGCTGCAAAGCTTGGCTGTGCCAGCTCAGGAAGCACTTGTGATGCTCTTGTGAGGTTTATACCTAAATGGAGAAACAGCCGGTCTTCACTGTTGAAGGGAAGAGAAGTGAAGCAGCCAGACAGTTACCCGTGCCGACTCTGTGGGAAGATATTCGATTCCATTGACAAGCTCACAGTCCACAGTTACGTGCACAAAGGGGAGCGTCCCTACAAGTGTTCACAGCACGGATGCGCAAAAGCCTTCATTTCCAAATATAAACTGCTCAGGTACAGCTCTGAAGGCATTCCTTGTCTGATGGGGGTGTGGGGAAAAAAATAAGGACATCTTTTTCCTCTGGGGCGTCCTAGTGACAGTTATTCTCTGAATTCTAGTTTTTATTATTCCTGTTTTGGTGGAATTGGAGAAAATTAGTCTTTCTCAATTGCAGTGACTACTCAAAAAGATTATGTTGAGCAGTTTTAACCTAATCTATGCTTTATGATTAACACCTTCCCCCGAAAAAAAAAAGTTAAGCTTATACTAATAATCTGTGAACTTTTGAAAATGCCTTCCTCCAGTGTTGTCAAGTCTTGAAGCTGCAGGAGTAAATGTACTAGAGTAAATGTAAATACCAATACATTTTTTGTTGTTTTTGTCTTAGGCATTCAGCCACTCATTCTCCACAGAAATCTCACCAGTGTGGCTACTGTGAGAAGACCTTTCACAGGAAAGACCATCTAAAGAACCACCTTCAGACTCATGACCCTAACAAGATGGCCTTCAAGTGTGAAGACTGTGGCAAGAAGTACAACACCAAGCTAGGCTATAAGAGACACTTGGCTCTGCATGCAGCCACCAGTGGGGACCTTACCTGTAGGGTATGTGCCCAGGAGTTTGGTGGTACTGAAGTTTTGTTGGAACACCTCAAAACCCATGCAGGGAAGCCAGCTGGCAACACAAAGGAAAAGAAACATAAGTGTGACCACTGTGAGCGTCACTTCTATACCCGTAAAGATGTGCGACGTCACATGGTAGTTCACACAGGCTGCAAAGACTTTCTGTGCCAGTTTTGTGCCCAGAGGTTTGGGCGGAAGGACCACTTGACCCGCCATACTAGGAAGACTCATTCACAAGAGCTGCTGAAAAGCAGGTTGCAGAATGGTGATTCAGTGGGTCTCCTTGACCAGCTTTTTCCATTCAGACTGAAGGAAGATGCCAGCACACTGCCCCCTTTTCCTGAAGGGGTCTCTGTGCAGAATGGGATTTTGAATAGTTCAGAATCAGAGGAATACAACTGTTCACATCTCCATTCCCAGCCGAGCTTACAAACCGCTCTTCCTCTTGAAACTTCTCACTTGCAAAGGATGGGCTGTGCAGACGGCCTTCCAGCTGTCCATCCCGCACCATGCTCAGCAGCCATTCCTGCCAACCTGAACCTTCAGCAGCCTAATAAATATGACATTAGTTCTACCTCATTTGCAGCAGGATCCCTCAAGAATCTGCCAATAAAAGTGGATGTTAAAGGTTACAATGTGCATCTTGAGGACCTGCCGTTACCAGAACCTCAATCTCTCCACAAAATCAGTCTGGAAGAAGCTTCCTCAGGGCCTGCAGGGGATACTAACAAGTATCCAGTGCACAAGGAGACAGAAGCAGCAGCTGAAACTACGAGCCTGCCTTTCATGGATCTAACTCATGTGATGAGTTTCTGGCAGCTCCCACCAGGTGACAACCAGAACACTACTGGGGACATCACGATGACATTTGGTCCAGAGGAACCATCACACAGGCTGAATGGCCTTGGCCAACAGCAAGGTCTTCAGCTAGCAGCTGGTGGGATGGCCATAAACCATCTGCATCATCTTCCTCGTTCCTTTCCGTCCACTACCAATTCTGTAACGTTGCCTCATTTTCACCATGCCTTCAAATAACTGTCACTGTGGTTTGGCTGGGCTTTTTTTTCGAGACTGTTCTTTTTAAATGTGTTAGGATGGGGTGGTGTGGTTTGGTTTGGTTTTGAAGAAAAACTGCCCCAAACATTTTCAAAGCATGTTATGAACACGGTAGTTAAATTCAGGATGTTAATAAATAAGAAGCTCTATTTTTCATACTACTATTAGGTTTTTAGCATATGAAAATAGGAGAACTAACATACTTCCCTCAACGCCCTCTATATTTTTGTTTCTACCTTTTCATGCAAACAACTGAATAAATACCTGCAATGACAGCAAAGCATCATAACAGGCACAATGAAACTGTGGCTGCTGCAGTAGGAGAAATAGGATTAGGATAAATGGGAAGAAGGGGGAAATCACAGGAAAATCATTTTAATGAGCCATAAATCACAGCAGATTTATACACGTAACAAACAATTTATCAACATCACATAGATTTCTGTTAAGCGCTTAATTACTGAACTTGATGAATCTTTAATTTAAATCAGAATCATTCCAAGAGTAAATCTTCCCTCCTTTTTTCACTTTTTTTAAATGAAGAAAATAACTGTTGTGATTATGTTTAACTAGATTTTGTTTTCTGAAGTGCAACTGAGCTGTGTGCATCTCCTGCATTTTTTTTTCTAGGGCTGGAAATAACTACCACTTCTGCATGAGTGTGTAAGAACTGATGTCTTGTATACGTGCAGCTTTCAGAATGGGAAGTGAGTTGTCTCAAAGGTTAGAGCAAAACATTAGTTTTCACTTACAACTGGATCTGGCAAGGTATCAGACACTGGTCTGTCTCTTTCTCTCTCATGAAACACTGAAGCATTTGGTTAAATTTAAGCACTTGTTACCCCACTGGGCTAAGGCTTAATTGATTTAACACTCAATAAAAAATAATGCTTCCTACCTAAGGGGCCTTTATTCACGTTTTGTTGATAAAAATGGCCTTTGTTAAGTCTGGGAAATTATCATTAGTCATAGCCATCTGAAATGTGGATTCCTTCACAGAAAGCCAACCCTGGCCCAGGGGAGCCTGTGACCAAGTGACACCTCTGTGGTGCCAGGGGCAGGTCCACGTATAGAAGGGCTGCAGGGGTGAGTTGACACTGGGCCCCTGTTTACAACCAGGTTATGAACCTGCCTCACAAGTGTTGCCTGAAATTAGTGGGTGTGATAACAGCTGAGGCCATTTTAATCACAGGGCTTTTGCTCAGTAGCATTGGGACAGCTACAGCTGGACTTCCAGCCTTAGTTTCTTCCAAACCAGAACCATGTGGACTTTTGTTTGTTTCCTGGGGTAAATTGTCCATGTACATTTCCAGTTGATGATGTGTTGGTGTGACAGTCCTATCATCTGATGCGTGAACTAGCAGAAATTGCAAAAATCACATCTCCCAGCAGATGACATTTTAAAAAAAAACCCAACAAACCAAACTGTTCACGATTTACTTTCTTGCCTAACCCATAGTTACAAAAAAAAAAATAATCCTGGTTTCAGTGGATGATGCAGTTACTGATGGATTCCGTTGCAGCTAAAAGAGACACAGGATTTCTCAATCTGAGTAGATTCTCAAACCCTGAGAGCTACTCTTCCATTAAATCCAAAGAGAGTTAATAGTATTTAATGATCATTACAAATACAGCATGAAGCAAATGTGTTCTCTTCCCCCCCATTAATTCACAGGAATATTTCCCAACAGCTTCAAATAAAAAATATTTTTAAATGATTGCTGGTTTGCTGTTAATGAACTACAATGACATTGTACAACTACAGTGATGCAAATATTCTTACAAGTTTATCAGTACTGGGATTAAGGAAGGGTTGTATTACAGTTCATGCGAGAATATGTTCTTCAGATACACTGTTGGAGGGGTATTTTTTGTTATGAAAATTTTTGGCATAAGGCAAACCAGAAGGAAGTTTAAGATCATTCTTGTAATGATAACAGGAGGAGGAAGAGTGGTGCTGCACAGCCATGCCCAGTTAGCAGCTGTTACAGGTAGGCTCATATTTTCATCTGGACTTAGAAAGGTGTGTGTATATTCACTTACTGCATTGTTTTCCTTGTTCCTGCAAATTGTATTCACTTGGCTTCATTTAAGCTTATGTACTTGTAAGAAAAAAACCAAACAAACCAACCCAGAAATTTTGTAGTACTGCCTGATCGTATACTGTTAATAGACATTTTTTTATTTTGGTTTGTGCTTCTATAAAACATGTAACTAATTACTGAAATACATTGAATTAAAACAGAGATGTTAAGAAGAAAACGTTTTGCAAACACTGAGCTAGACTGACACGTGTTCTTTCAGCTGCTCAACTGTAGCAGGGTGCCTGAGCTCTGAGCTGCCAAGAGCGGTGCTGCTGCCTGACCTCAGCCTGTTCTGAAACATGGAAAGATGCATTGATAAGAGATGCTTACCATATGTAACTACAAGTTAAAGACCAAGCCTCATTCAAGTAAAAAGAAAATAACCACCTTTGATATTAAAATGCTTTAAAAAAAAAATCACACAATGATTGTGTCAAAAAGTAAAGCAGAAGCAAACCTTAGATACGTAATATTGCAGCTTTAACTCTTAGTCCATTCAGATTTCTTTTTGCAGATTCTTGACATCATCAGTATAGAGGAAGCTGATGATATCCCACCACAAAGGCAGGCAGGTTATTTCAAAAGGTTCTGTTCGCAGAAAAAATGTTTTGTTTTAAAAGTCTTACAACTCAGGGGGTACATCCAAGTCATCTAATAAAAGTAGGTCTGGACTTTCTTATAGGTTTGTTAGGGGGACTTCTGTGAGCATTTTTGAGAGGCCAGCAGTAGCTGAGGCTTGAGAATGATTTGTTTCTGTGCAAACAAATTCTTTGGGCTCAGCAGACCTGCCTGGTGTGGGCCCGAATACTGCATTGCTGAAAGAGCAGTAGTTTCCGTTTCGTGGGGCTAATATCATAGGCAAGGCAGTGCTAAAGGAGGGGTGCGGGAACAGAGCAGGTCCTCGCCAGCTCTCCCTGGGCTCACCTGTGTGTCTGAGAGGATGGGGCTGCACCAGGCAGGCACGTGTGACTTCAGGCAGTGACAGTGGAGAAGGCAGCAAGAGCTGCAGGACATCTGTCCGGTGGCACTGCCTTTGGCTCATGCACCGGTGTGGGGAGAGGTGGCTCCGCACACACCGGGGTGCAGCGGAGGAGGAATGCAGCCCAACCAGTAGCCGGTCCTCCCTCCTCTCTGGTACAAATGGGAGAAGAAGGTGCAAGGGCAGAGAGCTGGCAGGGGGAAGGCAGCTGCTACGCCATGCTAAGAGATGGAACAGAAGGATCTGGGAGATCTCAGTCCTTTTTACCTCACATCCTAATAGAGATAAAAATACTTTTTAATCTGAATCTGCTTGAAAATCTGTAGAAGCAGAGCAATACGTGGCTGCTAAACAACAGAATTACTATAATCAAATGATACCATAAAATAGTGAAACTTGTAAAACATTTGGTCTCATACAAAAAAATAAAAGGAAGCCATGTAAACCTGCTGAAATAACGTTAAGGAGCTAAAATTAGACTACATGGAACCAAAAGACTGCATCCTTTATGTAAACATAAATATTTCTAGTGCTCAGTTCCAATCCCCTATAGGAACCACATTAATTTCTTTTTTCCTTCAGTTTTTACCAGCTGTTCCTGTTGGGATGCTCCATTTTCTTAACCAATGAATTGCTGTTAATTCCAGGGAGTTTTTCACAGGCTGAAATAGGGTGGTAAGTTCCATGTATTAATGATTGATCCATTTCCTGCTAGCAGAATTTTTAAGTACTGTTCTTCAATACACTGTTCCTGCCCCTATAATTACATTTTATGTAAGCTACTGGAAAGTGAGCTGTGAAATCAAACACTTCTGCACACAGACAGAAAATAACCAGGGAGGCAGGAGCAACAACAAAAATACAGTAAAACTTGCTCTAACTTTTGAGGATTTGCTTGTAAAAGAAAGCAACTGTGGTAACATTGCACAGAATAGTTTGGTATGAGATTCCCCCCGCTCTTCTTTCTGGATTGAAAAAAAGGCTAAGCAGCACTGCTTTAATATATTTGGGCTAATTTCCCAGCTGTTTCTGAGTCTAGCTCTAGGAGTTACACTTCCTTCAGTGTAATTCTTTCTGTATTTATCTAATCAATATTAGCTAGAGCCTACGTAGTGTTTCATTAAACTCTGTAAGGTCTGGTATTTATTACTGCTGTGTCCAACTACTTTCCATCTTCATTTACTTTATAAATATTTAATAGGCAAGAAAATTCCTATGGATTTTAATTGAAAGCCTTATTGGAAATTTTTGGGCTAAAAAGACCCAACATGTTGAAACACTGGGAGTTTATGCAAGGTGATCCAAGGCTGGTAATAGTCAGGTGGCCAAAAAATAAGAAGGGATGTGCCTCCAGAACATTTCTGTCTTACCAATCAATCTCTAAAAGCAATTGAAGTTTTTAATGTGAGAATGAGATTTGGGTTTAGTTATTCTGAACTTGAAGCGCTTTGAAACTGATGCACAGCACACATGGCCATTTATCACTTATCAATCACTGTCATTTATCATTTATTGCTTACTGGAAGATTCTATTAAATATATACATGAAATTCCAAAATGTTAATTTGTCTTGTTCAATATATCACAGCAAAGCATTGGGGGGGGGGGGGGGGGAATGGGGGACAGGGGACGGGGAGCGGTAAGCCACAAAAGAAATTAATTTGCTTATTATTGCATGTGGTAGCTGTAGCACTTCAGGTGGAAGAGGTGCTGGAAAACTGGGTTGCTTAATGTCTTCCATAATGCATCAGAAGAAAACCTTAACACATCCTTGCCAACCAGCCACTCTACCTTCTGTTGCGGATTTGTGGCCTGAAAGCAGCAAGAAGCTATATAGCCATATACTTGTTATTTGTATAGAAACAGCTTTTGTATTTCACTCCATTTTATCTGAGAAGATTAAACCTTGATCCCTGGGAAGGTGATGGAGAAGCTCATCCTGGAAACCACTTCCAGACACATTAAGAATAAGAACATTTATTTGCACCGCTCAAAGCCAGTTTCTCACGTCTGCTTTCTCAGCTAGAAAGCACAGTTGGGCAGCACTGAAACTGATCTCTCACTAGCCCAAAGTACTCTGCAAATCACCTGGCAGAGCTCAAGTTTTAGCGAAAATGCAACAGCAGTTGCCGACGGCTCAGCACCTACAAGCTTACCCAGGCCAGTCGCTTCCACAGTTCCCAGGGTCATCAACAGGGCTCTCGTATTTTGGACTCTAACATAGCTGTCAGTCCTGGGGACCTGGAGGCACCAACTGTCCCAAGCCTGTGTAAACTGGCTGCAACTGCAACCCCAGTGATACCTGGACTCACCAGTATCCGTAGGGAAAGAGTTGTCTCCTCCCCAAGTCTATCAAGCCTCGAGTTTCAGTTTGCTGGCTAAACCTCGAGAATGGTGATGCTATCGGTAAATCTCTGTTGATGGTCTGCAAGACTCTGCACAATAACCACAGGAGTTACCACACCGTTAACATAGTCACAGGTCATCTGAGGAGTGAACACCAGATGAGACTACTGGGTGCTGTCAACAGTTTTTCCTGTAGCTGGCAAAGTCAAGAAGGTAGGTAGAGTTGATGGCCCCATGGACTGAACACTGCCATGCCTGTTGCAGCCTTCCCCACAGTTGAAGGTCAATCAAGGACAGCAAAACGCTACATAGAAGGACCCTGCAAAGACTTTGAATGTGAGTCTCTGCAACAGATTTTATGCACATCACTGCTCATCCCACGCTCTAAGCATTCTTCACAAGCTCATCTCCCAGGCTCAAAATATCTTGCCAGCTACAGGGAATGCATCTCGGCCACATTCCCTGCCAGGATCTCATATTCTGCATTTGTATGCATCTCACAGGGGTGCAAGATGCTGATCATCTGAGCCATTTGCACAATAGCACCACAAGCACCTTAAGCAGGTGCTGGAAGGCTGCCTTGCTGTTCTGACACGACTCTGCATGGCCCCAGATGGGAACAACACTGACTGCATGGTCTGAAGAGCAGAAGCACCAAACATCAAGGTCTGGGAAAGTAAACATTGAGAAGAAGGAAGAAACTCCACACCATCATCCTGACATAGCAATTATTGAAACAGATGCTGGCATCTTCCTCAGATAATAAAAGCACATAGTGAGAGCACAAGACCTGCATTATCAATCAGCAAATCCTCTCAGAATGCCTGTTACGGCAGAACACAGTCACTGCCTACTTGATATGGAGCTGCTCCAAACCAAAGAACATTTAACACCAAGATGAATATTCTCGGCAGCCTGTAGTGGGAACATGAGGAGCTCTGCAAAAGTTTTCAGTGCAATTGGTTGCTTCAATTAACACATAGAAGCTCACACAGCAAACACGGCAAAAGGGTATTGTATATACACAAAAGCAAATTAGGTCCTTTCATGTTACAATGTTGAAATAATAAAAAAAAATATTTCTTACCCAAACTTTCCTGAAGATTTTTTTCCAGTAGATTCACCCAATGATTTTCTGGTTTTCTGCAGTATTCCTGGAGAGGTCTCTGCAGATCATTATTTAAAAAAATGTATTGGCTGTAAAAAAACTATAACCTACATAAATTCATCATAAAACCCTGAACCATAGGGATCAAAGATATTGACAGAGCAGTATGTATTATTGTTCACAAATTGTATACTACAAATAACCATTAAAATAACTTTATAATACCTCTTCTAAACACAGACATAATACATCAGAAGCATAGACAAGACCGGCATACAGGTCATGATTATGGGCAGCAGTGGGTGCTAGCAAACACATTATATGGTATCCTCTTTCAAGGGAACTCTTTTAGGGATGTGGTGGTTTTGTTGGGTTTTTTTAAGGCTGAATCAACAAGGGGAAAGTCACATGGAACAGACAGCATACAAAGCTTGATGCTTCATCTAAATGGACTTAGAAAAAAAGAAGATAGAATGAACCTTAAAATCAAAGATTAAGAGTTATGGTGTCCTTTATGGGACAGAAGGAACCTCACATCCAGACTACATATTTTAGGTCTATATAGATATATCTGTTTGAGGACCTCTAACTGACAGCTAAGATGTCCCTCCTGCGGACCTACACAAAAACCTCTGTGCATACACTCGACACAATGGATCAGGATAATGACTGGGAAAGCCATTCAATGTTAACAACATCCACTTGGAAATTGTTGGCCCTTCTTATTTCTAAAAGGTGTTGTACAGAAATGAGTTTAGGGTTTCATGTCAAGGCCTGGACTTGCAAAAAAACCCACCCCAAAATATTAAAACTTCATTATTCTATCAGAAAACTGGATTCCAAAGCCTAGGATCTGCTTTAAAAATGCCACCCGCCACTTCAAATACATTTTGTTTGTTGTAAGAAAAACATAAATACGGCTAAATGAACTCCCTACCTGGCCTAGGTTCATCTGTATTGGCACCTTCGTATACTGTCTTCTGAAGTGATAACACAGCAAATGTTAAGGTTGGGGGTTTCCTCTGAGTCACTGGTTGCTTGCCTTAAAAAGAAGATGCACAATCCACACTCCATTCTAGCAAGAAGCTTACAGAACCCAGTGAAAACTCTGCAAGTCGCTGTTGAAGCAGTGCTAGGAAGGAACAAGGGAAAAGACACGACTCCTGCCACTAGGAAGCCGTGTTTTTTCTATAATAATATAGAAGCTCACTTCAAGAGACTGTCAATTAGCTCCACTTTTTGGGTTCCTCAAAGGGACTTAGCCCTTTGGCGTCGTGTCTAGTGACCAGGGAATAAATCAGCGGTACATTTGCAGGGAACAGCAAACATGCCAACAGCAGGGAACCTTACTGAACGGGAAGAGCTTTATGTATTGCGAAAGCTGCCAGGTTTCTGCTCCCCTACAGCTGTTACCCTAGAATCCCATCGCAGAAGAGTCTGAAGAAATTGTTGTCCAACTTTTTTGTACTATCACATTCTGTCACTTTTTTCATCAGACAAAGGGTTCCCGTTTCAGGGAACCCCTAGCTGATGCTCAGCACGTATCTTGTCTGAAGAGTTTACCAACTTCCCTGGAATCTTGAGTTTCATATTAATATAGGCCTTCACTCACCATAAACTACAGTTTGGCAAACCTGCCTCCAGGACAAGACCAGTGCCACTGTGCTTACCAAAGCCTGTCCGGTGGGCTTTGCAGCAAAGGCACGGTGGGCAGCTTGTTCTTTGCAAAACTTCATGTGCCTCTGCGCTGCAGCATCATTAAATCTCCATGAGCAGTGTGGGCACGGAATATAGTCTGACCATAAGAAAGGAACAATTTGCATCACGGTTTATACCCTGCAGAAGTGCCCTGCTTCACTCAAGCTGCACTTCAAATCCTGACTCCCTCAGCAGGTGACCGTGGTGAGTTCCCATCAGCTCCCAAAGTACAAACTTGGGAGAACTACAAAAACCTCCTTTAAAAAAGCACTTGGGATCCTAAAATATGTGCTTACGGTATTAACCCAGCAAACAGTAATTGCTTTCAGAAATAAATCCCTGAGGATTAATAAAAGCAGATTTTATTATCTTTGTCCTATTCCCAACCCCACAATTAACAATTCTGCAGAAAAAGCATTATTTAAAAATCCCTAGAGTGGTCAAAACAAATGATTTTAAGACTACTTTCTGCTAAAAGTTATTCAGCAACACTTATCACTGGTACAGTCCTACTCGGTCTGATGCACGGTCAGTGTTTGGGGTCTTTGCAGTCACATTCAGCCCTGGCACTGCCCCTGCCGGTCTCAGACCCTCCCTCCCTGACCCAGTGCCTTTTACAAAAGCAGCCCAAGCGTTCTTATCCTGATATTACAGATACAGTATCTTTACAAATTGTTTCTTTCAGCCCAGAAAAGATGACCCAATCACCAAAAGCCAGTTCCAGACCAGCAGTGTGGGCAAGATGGTTCTGAACACAGGAGAGGGAATGAGACAAGGCATGTCCCTGGCTTTGGGGGGCTGGCAGAGGGACCTGTCGGGGGGAGCTTTGGGCTCTATTTGAAGGAGGAAGAGCAGGAAGGGGAATCTCCCTCCCCTCCCCACAGTCCATCTGCTTTCTCTCCAGTCCTGTAGTATAGGATATACAGTTCTGTAGTGTAGGATATACACCCTTGCTAGACCTCTCAGCAATTTTGTCTTTCCTAAAAAGCAGCTCTCCAGTACCTTTATCCACAACTACTGCTGCTCTTGCACAACTCTGTTTCCTCCAGGAGGGAGGAGGAAAGGGAGAGGTCGGCTTTTAGAGTCAGACGAGAAATAACAGTCATTAAAGAATTCAGCAGTGGAAATTCAGAGAAGAGCTTGACCCCAATCAAGGAAGGAAGATGGTGTCCTGCTGCTTATACTGCATCGCTGTCATCTAGAAGAGGAGAAAGTCTGGAATCACGGCAGCTGGTTTTGCTATCAGTCACAAATTCGTGCTCTGGAAGTGAGCCCAGAGAGCCCCCCCTTCCTCCTCCCCCCCTCTGCCTTCCCAGCACAGGCAGGACTGCACTGAGACCTTTTCCAAGATTGCTCACACATTTCATAAAGCACATATCATGAGAAATGTCCACCTTTTTGGATCTGTAACTAACAGTGATCTCTGTGCAGAGACCACACCTGGTATTAGTAGTAAACCCATCTTTTTCTGAATGACTTCCCCTATCTGCACGGTTGGGTGGGGAAGGGGACAGTTGGTAAAGCCACCACATGGGACTGGGGAAGCCCACATGCACTACAGTTATTTTGAATGATGAAGGGATGTATTTCACCCTCTGTTATGTTGTGGTACAGCCTGCGCTACAACACAGGCATCCCAACTCTCCTCCCAAAGCATCATCTAATATTAGACCCGAAACTGCCTGTCTTTAAATTTAAAAGGTACAAATTAGTTTTCTCATCCTCCTTACTACCTTTGCATTGCACTCCTACTCAATCTAAGCCAAGAAACACGGAGGTTTTTTTGAAAATTAGAGTATGGAGGGAATTAATGTTCATGCTGTGTTGTGCCGGGGGGTGCAAAACTGAAGCCTCGATGTGGATAATAAGAAGTCACCGCTTTACCAAAGATCAGTACAAGAACAGTATTAAGATAAAGAAGACCACAAACCTGGACTGATGCTTTGTGGGAGAGGGTGGCCATCCTTCACAGCTTTTGTGACCTGCTTGGTTGACTAAATAGTATTAATAAAATCCTCATGGTTCTGCCTCCAGTTAGATTTCTTCACTGGCTGTTTCTGTAATGGAAATAAAGGAAGACAAACCATATTTTCCCTTTGCAAGGGACAGAGCAAAATCTTAGAGCGGTTCTGCCTCCAGTTAGATTTCTTCACTGGCTGTTTCTGTAATGGAAATAAAGGAAGACAAATGATATTTTCCCTTTGCAAGGGACAGAGCAAAATCTTAGAGTGTGGGTTCTTCCTCTCTGAGGAAAGGGAAAACATTACGAAGAAGATAAATCTGCTTTTTTTGAAAGGCATAGGAAAGCTGATTTAGCCCTTTGCTGTCTATTCACAGCACCAGAAGATGGATAAAAGAAAAATGCACTCCAACAAAACACTCTGGTTGTGGCAGACCAAAGGGCACTTAAAAGGGAATAGAAGACACTATGACCAATGCCTTCCCTTCTCCTCCACTTAACAGGTTCTTCTTGCTTTAAACCTTTGTGTGCTTCTGTTTCTTTCCACAACCAGTTTTAAAGGACATTTACAAAAGCAGTCTGCATAGGTACCAAATCAGCAGTGATTTGTCATCTCTGGGCAAAATTATACACACGTACGTCCATGTGTAGTCCCCTCCTCCCTAGCAATGCATGAAAAAAAACCCTAAAACTTGTTCCAGTAAGAGTTTAAGCCTCTTTCTCTTCAGCTCTAGAAATAAGTTCCATTTAAATACATCTTCAAACCATTGAGTTCAATAGCAGTGAATCTCCGTAGCTTCATCTGTAAAAGATTTGGGGCTACTGACACCTCTCAGGTTCAACCTGGAGCATTCATGCACCAACCATCTTGGATCACGCTCTCTTTCAGGTTTAAGTGAAGAGGAAGCTGTCAGATACTCAAATAGTCTTTAAAACACATACACGAACATTTCCTAGAAGAGCAGAGACACTCATGTGCCCGGAGTAGTCATGACACCTACTGGTTTGGCTTCTGAATGGAGAAATATTCTCAAACACTAGCAGCACAGGGAGGAGCGGGGAAGAATTTGGCACTGAGTCAAGCACATATGTGATACTCATCCACAACATCCAGGCTTTGTCCTTGGAGGAAACAATAGCGTTACTGAATGAAAGACTTCAAATGGACATAACACACATGCTTCAGTTTTCACTGTACCTTTTGCAGGGGCTCCTTCTTCACAGTGGTGGATTCTGTTCCCTGCAGTCACTGTTTCAAAGAGCTGAAGGGCTTGCGCTTCTCGCTGAAGGTTTTCTTGCATATTGGATCATGTCTCGGCTGGGATGCAAAGAAACACAGTCATTTATGGGTTGAAGTCGTGCTTTGTTAAGGATGCTTCCTTACTTGGGCTTTAAAATTACTTCTAACAAGGAACAGGGAGCTGAAGCAGTGTTTACGTTGCGTTCAGTTTAACTCTTGAAGGAGTTCAGCAGAACTTTAAAAAGCTGTCCAAGTACAACTGCGGTTCAACACAAACGAGAACTAGAAGCCGTTTCCAGTTTGCTCTGCTCAGGGACATGCTGGAGGCCAGCAAAAATGATGCCTCACAGAGAAGAAGACTGGGTCTGTGAACGGGAACACTCCCGTTGGACTCCCCCCACACCACCACACTTTGGTTTCTTTCTTTCTTGGTTAAGAGGGAGAACAGAGTGATCCTGTTCAAGGGGTTGGTATTTACATTGTTAGTTCTTTGAGTTTAGGTAAGTATTCCAGGCTGGGGGCTCCCCTGACGAAGAGCAGCACTGTCCATTCCATCAACACCACTAAAACGGTGACAGCCCCAGGAGGAAAGGGCACAGCTGCTTACAGCACACGTAACTGCACAACTCAGAAGGAAAACCAGGGCTAACACCTGCAGCTGAAAGTACAGGGAAATTTTGGGTAGATAAGATATCCAGTGCTGAATTTGTTGGAGAGCCACGCCTCACAACAAAGGAAGTTTTAAGGTTCAGAAGCATCTCAGATTTTAGCATCAACCTCGCTCTTCTGCAAGAGGATGGGCAACCCCCTTCATGAGGAACACCGTGAAAGTGAGGACTAAACTACGTCCTCTCTCTTGTACTGTGGGTCATACCTGTTTGAGCCCATCTGCAGCTGGTAAATGAAAGATCCCATTCTGTCTCCCTTTGCTTACTCCCCCTTTCTAGTCCTGTTAGTCATCTTGATCTTCTCAGTTTCTCCGTGCCACCCACTCTCTTCCCATAGGAGTTAAGTACCTGCCTGAGCAATGCATTTTGCTTACAGCTTAGCTGGGCCCAAAAGCACCTCATTCTACTGCAACACACATTTCTAAATTCTTGTTTCCCTTTGAACCTTTCTACCCATGTGCTTCAGGTCCTTGTCTTTTGTTACTAGACATTTTTTACAGCAAACCTGAGGATTCCTCTGCAGGACTGAGAGGGCAGCAGATACTGCATCCTGCTTACCAAGGGGCATACCAGCCCTGCATCATTGGGACACAGTGAGGCATTACAGGACTTGTATCTCATACTAGTCATAGTTTCAAGAAACTCCCTGCCTCCCTCAAAACATAGATAGCTGCCTTTTCAAACAATTGGGCTAGATTAAACGTCATGTTCTTCATGCACCTGATCTGAGATACCAAACACAAAACCACTAACACAGGGTAGTCCCACCTTTATCTCAGCCCTCACAGTCACTCAGCTTTCAGCATATTTTTCTTGCGGTTTTTTTTTTTTTTTTTTCGCTAAATCAGTTTTTATTCTGTCATGGGGCCGATCTGCTCTACCACCAAGCCACAGGATCAGTAATGCAAACTGAGGAGGGGAGGGGTGCGTGCAGAGCCCCACATTGCAGAAAAACACCCCAGCTGGGTTGTACCAGGCAAACTGCACAGCCACCCATTCAGTTTGTAATCCAGGGATCAGGGAGGTCAGGGGGAATCTTTTCATTCACTTCAGCGGGCTTTGGCACAGCCTGGTGCCTGCATTATGCTGTCAGACTACTTATCAGATGGTTTATTAGTCTATTTTTCCCAGGAAGCCTGAAATAACAAGTCCTGCTTAGAAACCTGGAACACAAAGGAAGCTTCAGGTTAGCAATTCATGTCTCACCAAGAGATAATATGTTATTTTAAACGCAAGATACAGTAAACATCTGGTTTTGGACAAGCAGGTAAACTAAGATAGTGCAAGGTTGCAGATTAAGTCACGGTATTTCTGTGCACATTCATTAATTCTCTAATCGAGCTTGCTAATGAAAGCAGTTATTGGATCATTTGCTTTTTTAAACCTGTTCAACCCATTTCTCTACTAGCAGCCACCTCCTCCTTCCCCAGAGTTCACCACACCTTTCAGCTAAACACATTGTCATTGCCCTTAATAAAAATAATAAAAAAAAGAAGTCTTGTTTTACCAGAACATCTTGTGTAAATGTCTTCTACAGGTTGCACACCGAGCCAGATCTTCACTTTGGGCAGCCTGTGTAAAATTCAAACCATGCAAGAGTCTCAGTTACAGAGCGCCGGGCGGCTGGATTGTGGCAGTCAGCATTTGGCCCCAGCTCTTGCTGAAACACTGTTCCGCTGTCGGGAGGGACAGCCACAGCCACTGCCAGGGCTCCCTTTTGCAGAACTACCTTATTTATCTTGTTCCTATGCAGGACAAGCTCTCCTCTGCTGTGACGGACAGCTTTTTGTTTTCCACATGGCTGCTCAGGTATGTCCTTTCACATTGATATTAGAGTCGGGCGAGGAGATGATGGAAGAGCATTCAGGTTCATCGCTGCCTAAATTCAGGGAGGGTGGCTGGGAAGCAAGAGCAGGCCACCTACACCCAGATTTATTCAATTTCATTCATAAGTCATCAGAAGCTAATGATGCCCAGTAACGGCTCGGGGTAATCCATCACTATTCCAGAAAGTAGCAGCTGTCACACTAAGCATGACAGAACCGTTGTTCTTAAGACAGGATGTTTCCATCACATGCTAAACAGCATTCCAAGATGATCTTACTTTGTAGACATCAAATTTGTGGGGATTTTTTTTTTGTCTTTTTAAATCAGTAATTTTGTGAAAAAACAGGGGTTTAAGTTATTTGGGAATTAGCTTAAAGCCTTTCTGACTCCACTGAGTCACATTCTCATTTCAGAGCTGGGACATCACTTGTATTTAAATAACTTTTAAGAAAACCTGAACAATAACAAAGAGCCATTTTTATGAGATTTGTAACCTACAGAGGGAAAGGCTTCTCACTGAAGAGCTCTTACCTGCTCTTGCTGAAACAAAATAAATCCTTGTCTTACTGGGCACACGTGTGACTGCTTTTGTTTCTTACCTTTTCCTTCAGATTCTACCATACTCCTGAACAAGGCAGTGTTCATGTTACTACAGAGTTTCATTAACTGTGAGCATAGAGGAAAAAAACAACTCTGTAACCTTTTTGAGTCTTATGTTCCCAAGGAACATCTTTCTGTGTGTCTGCTTTGTCTGGGCTACACTATTCATTTTCAGTGTCTTCCTCTGCCTCCTCCATCTCTCTTATTCTGTTCTCACCCCCTCAAGGCTTTGATCCGTACAGCTTACTTTTTTTTTAAAAAAAAGCTATTTAGACACAAGCACAGTATCACTGAATCAGCAATGAAAAGACAAGAAAAAGGACTATTTGCCACAGGAGATTAGTTACTTTAGAGATGTACAACAGCAGATGAGTTAAAGACTAGTAAAGAACATGTGCACTGTCTTTAGTAAAAGATTGTCCTTTTCAGTAAACCACAAAAATCACATTCCACCCAAACCACTTAATTCCTCTCCTGGCATCTGACTCACCTCAATAGAATGGTTTCTCAAATTTCCTCTTCTGCACTGCTGTCAGGAGTCATAAGTACGAGGTGGTCAGTCTTCATTACTCAAAAGCTCACAAATCAAGTCACCATGGATCAGCAATTACATAACTAACAATTATTACACAGGCAGACCTTGCTTAAGCCTGTGAAACATGAAAACTCGCAGAGATATCAGCTAAATGAAGCCTGAAACTTCTTCTAATCATACAGACGACTTCTACTGATTTGGTTAACACAAACTCTTGAACAGTTTTAGAAAAAGGAAGGCTTGATCTAGATGCGAATACTGTATTGACACCTCACTTCTCTGAGCAGTGATCAAGAGACTTGTAGACTTAAATGCCTGTTTATTCCCTCCTCCAAATCCACATTACCAATTAAAATATACAAAAGCATTCTTCCAATAAAAACAAAGGCCTCATCAGTCCTTCTGTTACCTATCTCCATCTAGCATTCACAAAACTACTTAAGTAATGTTTAAGATGCTTTGAACCCAGTAGTAGTCACAGTTGATTACTGTGTTCGTTACCACTAAAATGGTTAACGTTTCACCCAAAGGCAGAAGATTGCTCAGTCTACAGTCCTAAAGACCTAAAGCTGAGGGTTTCTTATGAATACAGGATTGACTACAAATCCTGTTCATTTCATTCACACGTACGGACTGGTTGCTGTCAGAGTAACTCACATTCACAGTAGCAAAATTTAAGATCACACCAAGCTTAAAGATACTGGCCCTCTCTCATCACGAGGAAGTCTTTGCAACAACTGCAGTGGGTACTAAGTTTGTATTTCAATGAAACCAAGCTGAATGCAGGACCCGAAGAACAACATTTCAGGAAAATCAAGACAACGGCTATCTGCAACATACAGTATTTTTCTAAGTATCTGCTATTTTGTTGGCCACACTGCTCAGACTGAGTACTTTCTGCAAAGCTGATCACAGCGCAACAGTAAGGGTCACCGACTACTGTAACTGCAACCCATGTTGTGACAGATTTTATCTGCCAAGAAATGTAAAACTCTGGTTCAGCAACAAGGATGTTTAGCTACACAACAGTTTTTCAGACACCTCTGGCTACAAAAGGTTATTCTGTATCCTTCATAATCGTGCCCAAACAATAAATAGCCAACCCGGAATAAAACTAAGGAGTGGGTGAAACCTCCTTGACTTGCAAAACTGTGCTATATCAAGGCACTATATTTAGCCATCAGTAAAAGAGAGAGAAGACATACACGGATATATTGCTTTGTAAACTGAAATAGTTTAATAGAATCTAATCAGATCAAATCTGTAGGATTCTGCCGATTTGTCAAATACATTCAACAATATACATATAAAACTTTGTCCACTGATAGCTTGTAAGAAAAATACTTATCATTTTAATACATTTCTACTGTAATGAAACTTTGCAACAGTTGCCGTGTCACTCATGACAGAACAGACATCACTAATACACCACTTTATGTTTGACTTCATTTCAGAAAGAATGACAAGTTACTGGTTCTTGCTACAGTCGTATCTGAATAACAAACCCCTCGAGAGTGACTGGCAAAGCCTTGAGTTTGCAGTTCCCTTCTCAATACAAACGAAAACTTAAAAGATGTTTCCACAGTAAGTTCCTCAGTTTCATCAAGACAGCTTCAATCCTTGAACATTTTGTTTCAGATTTAGCAACTCTTTCTCTTGCCTTGTTTTCTCCAACTTGAAGGCTAGCTTGTTGGCTTTCTTCTCCATTCTGCGTTCCTGTGCATACGAATAATTACAAATTTAGAAAATAAGCATAACATGCTAAAAGAAACCATTCCAATTAACAGTTCTGGATCATGAAAACAGCAGCAATCTGGACAATATTATTATTTACAGCACTAATTATCAGTACTCAAATTAACATGTGTACCACCAGGATCATCATCTCTAATTAGGTGAAGCTTCTAATGTGCTGGTGATTTCTGTTCCTAAATAAAACAACTGGTATATTATTGTAGCCAATTTGATTTTTCCACATTTCTTTCAGAGACTTCACTTTGTGAGATCTCAGACATCAAAAATGTTTTCTTTGCTTCCCTAGATAATAATACGAGGGCTCCTTCTGTATGTGTATATGTAATAGTGGCCACAATAACAGACTCAAAATTTCCATACTGGAAATAAGGATGGCAAAATTACGATGTTAACTTTCCTTCTAGTAATTTTTTTTTCCTAAAAAAGAACCTTTGTTTAATCCTTTGAGATCAGCAAGTTTTTCCTCTTAATTACCAGCCACAAGATCAAGTGAGCTTTAAAAGAAGTCTGTAAGACACAATTCAGATAACAACACATTTCTGCAGAGTTTTATTTTAAATAAAGCATACCTTCCGCTCCTCTTTTATTGCCTGTTTTCTAGCTTTGCGATCCTCTTTGCTCTCGTCTTTGGAACGGGGCTGTGTTGATGCTCTTGGCAGGTCACTACTATTAATCATTTGCATGCGTTCAATCTGCTTAGCAGTAAGATTCTTCTGAGGCAAGATATGTAGAGGAATTCCTGTCTTCTGGGATATTTTTATTGGTTTGGGCTAAAATAGAGAGTGCGTATTATTAATGGTCCCTAGCTTTCTCTCCAGGAAGCACACATTGCACTACCTTATCAATATAAAAAAGTTAGATTCAGATTTAACAGTAATAGACATCCAAGTTTCCTCACACTATTTTCTTCCCTCAGAAAAATGTGTATTAATTCCAAAATAAGAATTCAAACAAACCTGTGAACAGAATCCAGCCTCACAGAACAAGGAAAAAAAAATTTCTCCCTTTTATTTAAATATTACTAATGAAAAACAAAAAAGACCTTAAGTAGACATTTAATATTCCTTTCTAAGCTTTCAAGAAAAAGGTTTCCTTTCAAAATCTGGAATGTCAAGCTGTGCTCTAATGACGAGAAATGTCTGGAAAGCCAAAAAGAACTAGAATAAATTGTTTCAAACTGTAGAAGGGGAAACAGAAGCCTATGCTAAAGGAAAAAAAACCTAATACGTGCTTGAGAAACACAGATTACACAAAGGTCTATCACAGATAACGAAGTAAATTCATTGCTCTCTGTTTCTGCTTAGCAATTACAGAAATTTTGAACTTACTCAATTTTCCTTCTAATAGAAAAAAATACACCCACCCCTTCAGTGAGGAAGTAATACCAGAGATTAACACCCTCCCAAGCCCTCTCTTCTGCTCCCTCCTCCTTTTAAAAACAGATACCCATTAAGAAAATCACTTCTGTCTCAAGTTTTCCCAGGCCAGGGTGTTACTCAGAATAAGTTCAAGAAAATTACCTTTGATGGCTCCTTAATAAGTGTTGGATGATTATATAAGTTTGAATATGTACCTAGGTCACAAAGGGAAAACAAAAACAAAAAAAAAGAAAAAAAAGTAGTGAAGAAAGGCTTGCAAAAAGAATTTAAGTGAATTTATTACAAATTAGTCTTTGAAAATTCTTGCTGTTGTGCTCCAGAAGCATACAGCATTTTACCTAAAGCACTGTCAGAAAAGTTCTGAGATCACCTACCACTGACTTTGAAATCCTAGGAACGAACAAGTGAACTCCAAAATACTTACTCAAAATGGATTCACAATCCCACTTTTCTTTTGGTTCCTCGATAACTACAGCTACTATTTCCTCCTTTTCTTCCTCACTTTCTTCATTCATAGCAGAGTCCAAATCTTCACAGGGCTCAAGAGCATCCAATTTCACACAACTTTGAAGTAGTCCAGAGAAGAAAAAAAGCACGGCTTATCTTTTCTTAAAAATGTGTAATTATGTAAACCTAGTCGCCCCTCAGTAAAACCCCAAACCAGAGAAAGATATTCCCAATGAAACTTGCAGCAAAATTAAGTTTCCTTAATTAAGCATCCCCAAAAGAAACTGTAACATTTGGACAAGAGACACAGTCAATAAAAGAAGTCTTTATGCATTTCAAAAGTACGTGGCACACAATATTTATGACTGAAGGGCAGGAAGAGGAGATATTTTGCAGTTCATCAGCAAGGCAGCTCTAGAGAGGATTAGGTACCCTGCTACTGCACCTTTCACTCCAAGGGACACATTACTGTATCTTTCAATCGGGAAACGAAAGACTAATGTGAGAACACTGAGTCAATTTATCTTAAAGCAGGTGATACTACCCCAAAGTTAAAGTAAATACACTGTTGCAATGTGGTCTTAAACTGACATGGGGTTGCTTTATAAGCACTCATTTTTGCAGTGCTCCAGTGGTACTCATGCAACAGTCACCTGCAAGTTTGTCATCTAACTAGGTATACAGCGGAATCCGTTGCATACCATCAGGACAGAATATACTTGGCTACAGAGCCTGTTAAAAATAAAGGTACAAGGAGAAAGGTACGTTACAGTAAAAAGGGAATAAAAGAATGCCTGCAGATATTACTTACACTGAATTTAATACAATTATACAAAAGGAGCATAATCTCACATAAACCAACAAAATGCCTCCACTTAATTTTATGGTCTCAAAAACTGATATTCAGGGACATAAAAAATGGGTAATATCATACATAGCTGCTTTCATTGTGGGATGTAATCTTTGAGTACATGAACTGGAAACAACATTCCCAAACTTTAAATATAAACACAGAATTACATAACTACTTATGTGAAGCAGAGTACTTCTGGGAATACATACTTCTTTGCTTTCTCTTTGTAGTAATCATTCAGGACTTCCTGCAACCGAGTATTGTCTGTGTTAATATAGCCTTCTAACTCCACATTATCCAAGGCTCCAATTTCATCTTCATCAAATTGTTCAAAAAACTAAAATAAAGAAGTGGGTATCTGTAATTAGATCACATTTGTTGTGCAACTCCTTTGATAACTTAAAGAAGACCTACACATTTCTTTCTATTTGCCATTTTTTCCTTTTCCTTCTCATTTGCTGAACGACTGCCAAACACATCTGCAGTAGCATTTCCTCCTTAATGACAACATTCTTTAAGCATGGGAGCCACAAAGTTATCTTTTAATAATATAAAAATCAGCTTCTGGAAAATGTTTCTTATTCTGATGCATTTTCCCAATTTGTACATTAAAAAGCTTGTCACTGCTCAGGATGACAGTTATACTGTATCTCCACTGCTCTGACACCATCTGGTGAATGTATGCTTGGTACAGTGGGGAGAAAGGGTGAGAGAAGTGAGTCTTTACCGGGCACTTGTACATGATTTGCTGTGTTGAACTGAGCCTCTCAGACAGAAGCGTAACACCAACTATGAATGCTCATTATAGTGATTGGAGTAATTTTGTTTAACTGTATCAGTGTTTAACTGTATCAGCAGTTAACACTATAACTTATTTAACACAAGCCTCTTAACTCACCCAGTATTAAATGCAGATATGTGCAAAGACCATCTGTTTCATGCCATAATTACTTAAGGCAGTAAGAATTTGCATAGGTGTAGAGGACACCACCTTACAAGATGAATCAAAGCACAAAGAAGCATTTAACACTCATTTTTAACAGTTACATTCTTGAGCCGCCTCACCTTCTCAAATCTGTCATCCAACAGGGTTAACTGCTCATTCCTTCTCATTACTGAAGATGTCATAGAATATTCTGTGAAACGACTCCTGGTTTCTTCTTGCATAAAAAGGAATTCTTTTGTCTGTTCATTAATCCCATCATCTGATAAAGGACCTTCTGAATCATAGTCTTTATCATTACTACAACTATCCTTTCCATCACTATCATCCTCCATATCTTCCCATTCATCTTCATCCTCAGCATCTGATCCCCTGAACAGAAGTATAAAACAGTTTTAGAATAATGCATGGACCTTTCTACAGCTCCTGACCAACCTGAGTTATCTGAAATCGGTAGTAATAGCTTTAAATCTTGAGAGGAGAAGATAAAACGTGATTATTTTCAAGCCAGTAAAAGAAAAACAAGTTTAGCAGCAATGATGTTGCCAAAGTCAGCATAATACTACTTTTGTCTGAAAGCTAAAACCACTTCTGGTGATCGTTGGATCACACATATGTGCACTGAGAGTGAGGCTATGTTTACATTCAGCTGTATGTGTCAAAGTAGAAAGAGAAAAATACTGCATTCCTGAATATTAAAACTAGCAAAATTCCTCACTGTTCATAAAATAATGAGAACTATACCAAAACCTATTTGTAAAGGTTCTGGAAACATCTGTTAACCTTCATCAGTATTATTACTGACATGTTTTAAATGTGATAGATGGTAATGTTTTAATAGCTCAAGATTCCTGTTATTCAACACATTGCAACTGTAAACACACATATAAACCATGAGCTCAAAGTAACAAATGAAACCCATCTCTTGGATAACACATGAAAATTTGATTTTGTAAGCTGCCATCCACATAACACAAGGCAATACTTTTTTCCTTTAATACAACTAAGTATTCTATTTGAAATCTGAAACCATTCTTGCTTCCTACAGCACATGAAAAAAACAAACGGCATCATTCCTATTTACATATGACAAACAGTTCTACAAAGCTCTATCTACCCCTTCTGTAGTTCATTTGCTTGTAGAACAAAATCATCTTCCAGGATATTTTCCGGATTGTCAAAGTCAAAATCATCATCAAGAGCTGCAACAATATCAGGGTCAAAATCCAGCCGTGGTCCTAGAAAGTTAAAAAAACCCAAACCATAAATATGTAAGTTCCTCTAACATTATGAAGCTACCTTCCTGGATAAAACCCAATAGAACTAGACTGTTAGTTTGCATTAAGGAAAAATTAAACCCAAGAATCAGAAAATTCCTCAATAATATTTCTAGACTTTACACAAGAGAGGCCAAGTCACCAGCCTCTTGTCAATTTTCCTCATACAGAAAAGAATATCCCCCAGAGGTCTTAAGCTTCCATAAATGTATTTTAATATATTTTTACTTAGAATATTGCAGAAGAAAAGATATCCAAGTTAAAGTACTGTATGACCAACTGCCAACCCTAGCTCCCACCCCCTAGAATTCCCTGCATTACAAAAGGTCAGAAAGTGTTTCTCTACTGCGATTAACAGAGGGGTCTTCAGCATCCTTCTGTCAGGACAGAGAGAACTACCACAATTACTTCCTGTTATAAAATATTAAAAGAGCTGTAAAGTGAATGTTCAGTGAAACATGGATACATAACAAAAGCATACTTGCAGCCTGTAACACTGATATAATATAATGAAGGAAAGTAAACATGACTCAGCATTTGAAAAAAAGATGTATTTTGAGAGTGAAAATCTGGTTCCAGGCTTGAATTCAAACAGATGGAGTAATACATCAATAGTATTACTTAGTTTTCCCAGTATTAGTTTATATTTGCCACCCAATGATAACAGCTTATGGATTCCACCACTCCCAAGCAAAGCTAAAAAGCTATTATTAGTGAATCACAGAAATAGGTCTCAAATTGAAATGTAAATATCATAGGTCATTCTTTATCTGCTATCAAGCCTATTCTAAACCAAAATTAAGATGACAATGTAATCAAAGCCATAATTACCGCTTACTACCAAGACAGCAATTCACATTACAGAAAGGAAAGAGATTTAATGATACCTGAAACAGGAACAGCTTTATTTAACAACCCCACATCCTCTTCAAACTCTGTGGCAAATACTGAGGAAGGCAACTTAATAGATGGAGCCTTAGAAACAAACAAAAAAACAACACCACAATATACTTGTTCTCAGTTTTTCATGTGAGTTCACATTAACAAAAATATGCAGATAATGTAACCCAAACAAACTCTTATATAATTATAAGTGAATGCTACTTATTTAAGACAAGCCCTACTTTACTGGTGGCAAATAGTCAAAGTTATGCAACAAGAGCTAGGTAAAATATTGGCAGCATTTATTCTTGTGTCAATATTCTCCAGGTATACAGACAGTATTTTTGCATTTCTGAAGCTTTTTAGAGAATGGCTGTACAGCAGGCACAATGAAATCTCTAATATTTTTTTTTTGGGGGGGGGGAAACACTAACACACATTTGAAATTACCCATTTATTGAAAGGCTTATTAACATGCCCATCTAAAATAACTTTAAATCTTATGTAGTGTCTCTGAACTGTACCCGAAGGTATTTCCAATTAAGAACATCAGTTTTGACTGAACTTACAGTATTTGGTCAAACCAAACTCCCTCAATGAAAAGTGACTGACTGGCAATTGCACACTTCATTGCTTGAAATTACTCACTGATTTTCCATTCCAATGTGGTCTAGCATCATGAAATCCCACAAGTTATGCCAGCAATTTGAAAAGTTTGGGTTTATTCCCTCTGGGTTCTGTTAACATTCTACTTTAAAAACATGGTGTACTGGTAATATAATCTGGTATATGCATAACTCCCAGAGCATTCAAAAGTTCTAAAAATCCAACCCCAGAAAAACATGACTTGCTCAAACAAATACCTTTGTAAGCCACCTCTGCCAAGAAAAGCTTGTCATGGGTACACAAAGCATTTTAACACTGTGCTAGCAAAACACTGTCCCATCAATAAACTTTGGCTTGTCAACTTTTGTTTTTACTTGTAGGAAAGTCTGACTGTGTCAAAAGAATCCTATACATACATAGATCACAGTCATGATAACACTTGTTGAATATGGTTAATGTGTCTACAGGATGCTAAACTCTGAAGAACAGCATAACGTTATTACTAGCAAAAACACTACTTACTGAAACTCGCTGTATTTCATCTTCTATGTGCCCCTTACTTGTGACAACAATTCTGCTTTGCTGTCCATGCACAGAAGGGACAAGCTCAGAGGGGCCAGAGGCTTCTTTTAGATGCTGCAAATAGTCGTAGTCATCATCAAAGAAGACTCCATACTTCCGCTGCTCTTCCCTCCTTTGTTCCTCATGCCCCTTGGTATTGTAAACAGAAATACATTTAGTTACTTAAGTTCATTTAAAACTTACTAGCAAAAAAAAAAAAGTAACACATATGTTGAGAATGCCTGAATTCTAAAATTCTTGCAGTCCTCTCTCTGCCCATTACCTTAACTCACAGCCAATTAGGACGTTGTAACCATCCAGTCTGGTGGTCCAGTGCTGCTCGAGTAGGACCTTAAACAGCATAACTAACAAAGTCTGTTTTTTCGGGGTGAGTCAGGCAATTTTTGTTTTTTAATAAATTTATATCCCTAATGCCAGTTAGTCATCCCTCAACCCATCAGGCAGTAACTCACAACTATCCAATTCCCTACAACATCCACTTGTTTCTAATAAGCTGGACTAAAACCTACCTTCTGTCAAGCTACGTTTTTGAATTGCACAATTGCACACTCACTTTTCTTTCTTGAAGCATTTCTTATATGAATGAACCTCAGTATTATAAGCAAATATTTACTTTCTGTGTAGGCAGCAGAACTCTCTGGGGTGCAGTATCATCAGCAGCAAGTGGATCCCTCTGACTTCTGTGCACTAAGTGAAACGTTACTGCTTTCTTCTTCTCTATGAATGGTTTCTTTTTCTTGTGAGGCTGCAAAAGGACATTAGGTTAATGATTAAGAAAAACCCCAAAATACTAAATACAGCTAAAAAGAATCTTTTGCATGAAGTGTGCTACTGTATTCCTTTTAAGGCAACGTCTTATAAACACATACTTGGAGACAAAGCAAAAAGACTAGTGGTAGCTTAACTCCTCTCACCCCATGCAACCGCCATTTCATATGTTCTAACAGCATCTGCAGCTGTATTTGGCTGCAGAATGGCAATCCATTGGTACAGTAAGTATCTGGTTATACCACATACACATTAATATATAATCCCAGAAAGGAATTTTTAAGTACCTACTTTCTAAACACTGTTTCAATTCTGAAACACACTTCATTCAAGAAGCAAAGGAAACTGGCATAAAGAAATTCATCTAGACACACTTAGCTTCTTAGAAATTGTTTAGACAGCTGTTCCTACACCAGCAAATCAGCATCAACCACCAAGTCCACAGACTGCACCATTACACTGACACAGCTCTAACATCTAAACCATATATATGTTCTGGATCAGTAAAAATCAGAAGTAACCTGGTGAAAAGCCTTTTCCCAAAGTTAGCACATATGACTCTGGGAAATACTTTTAGCAAAATTTCCAGCTTTACTTACCGACCAGAAGATGTAATAGCAGATATATGCAACTTGGAATCTACCTCTGGATTTAACCTATCTTCTTTACCTGGTAAGTTTAAGTATACAACACGACACACTATGTCATACCGAAGTTCAGAGCGTATCGACTGCCACCATGACTCGAGGTAAAAACCCCAAATTACTCCTTGAAGTGTAACGCTCGGAAGAACCACAGAAGGAAATACATCAAGTTTTTGGAAGCAGGCAACTGCTACCCCTACGGCCTTGCTGGTGACTGAGGGTGCAAGGGCAGCGCCCGTGGCCCGGCGAGGCCGCACGACGCCGAGCAGGGGAACTGCGCCCCCCGCCCGGGGCGGCCTGCGGCACGCGCCTCGGCACGCCGCGCGAGGCCGGGACCCCCTCAGCCGCTCCCCTCCCTTCAGCCGCTCCCCGCCGCGGGGCCGGGGCGGTCTCCCGCGTAGCTCGGCAGCCAGAGCGCTCGCTGCGCCGTTTCCCCCTCCAAAACGCGGTACGGAAACGGCCCCATTCCAACCCAGACGCTGGGGGAGCACGGCCGGACGCGACAGGTAGCGACCCGCCCGGCCCCGGCCCCAGGCCCCTCCTCACCATGGCGCGGGGACTGCCCGCCGGCGGGGGGAGCCGCCGGGGCCGCTGCCGCCACCCCCGTGCCGCTCGCTCTCACGCGGGCCGGGCGTCAGCACCTGCGACCTGCCGCCTCCATCTTGGATATACCAGTGACCACCGGGGGGGAAGCGACGGGCTGCCAGTCCGGACAGGGCTTTTTTTAACCCAGTAACAAAAACCCCGAGTTTTCTCCGACTTAAACGCTGTTCTAATAAAAGGGAGGCTCCGTAAAGGCAAGCACGTACTTTCTGCCAGCCTCCGGAGGCACATTTTCCCAGTTCTCCCCCCGCACTAGCGGAGTATGGTTCCACCCGCCAGCGAGCCTCACTGCCGGGACGCTGTGCCGCGGGCCAAAGGGCAGCGCGCCTGCGCAGTGCCCGGCTGTCGCTGGCAGGGCGGCGGGGCGGGGCCCGCTGGCAGAGAGGCGGGGCTTAGCCGCCGCGCTGCTCCGCCCCGGCTCCGGACGGCGCGGGCATGGCGGGGCCGGAGGCGGGTGGTCCGTGAGGGGCGGGGCGGCGCCGCGCCAGAGGGGGCTTGGCGGGGCCGTCGGAGTCGCTTCCCGGTCCCTCCGCGGTCGCCTCAGCGGCAGCGACTGGGCCGTGCCGCGGGCTGGCTGCGGGCGGTGCGCGCTGCGTGAGGGGGCAGAGGAGGGAAGGAGCGCCGGCGGGGGCCGTGAGGCAGTGCTGGGGCGCGGGTGGCGGGACGGAGCCCAGCCCGGGAGAGCGGCCGGTGAAGGCGGCGGTGCGAGATACTGGGAGCAGAGGAGCAGCTCTGGGAGCTCGCAGCCGCCTGGCGGTTGGCTCCTCCGCCGCCTCTGTCCGCCGCCGCGGCGGCTCCTCCTGCCCGCCCGCCGGCCCTCGGCGGAGCCGCCTGGCGCTGCCCTGAGGCGGCCGCTCTGGCGGCGGGGCGAGAAACCCTTCCCCGGGCTCCACACAAACAGCAGATCCCCAGCGCGTCCTGCAGCGCAGAGTTAACGGCTGCACGCCTCTCCGGTCCGAGCGAAGGAGATGAGAGGTGGCTGCGTGACAGACATTAGTCATTTCATTTACTTTCAGTGAGCATTTCAGTGCTCAGGTGCTGCAATAAAATATGATAAACTTTTATAAAGAACCTGTGTGTGACAGGAGGCCCAGCAAAACGGGCCTCTTCAACTAGCTGTGCTACGGGGGGTCTCGGACACATACTTTGCAGTCTGGCTCCACACAAGCTCATATCCAAGCTGAATTTGAAGGCTCAAGTGTCAGTTCCACATATTCATATTAACAGTGTTTTGCCATACATGGGTTCCTATTTCTTGTGATGTGACACTCTAGCTGTATAATTTATACCTATGCCGTGTAGCATGCCTGTGCATAAACACACAGACGCAAGCATACATGCTCCTTGCTAAGAAAAAGAAAAGCGGGCTTGGTGTTTTAGGAATACAATGTAAAATTGTTCTGTTACATTTCAGAAAGATAGTGTAAAACACAGAAGGGAGAAGTTTCTTCTATGTGCATACAGACAACTAAAAAAATAACAAATATGGAAAGTTTGTTACTCAAAACTAAGAAAGTATTATCCTCCTATTGTATGTGTATGCAGCTAAATATATATGTATACCTTAAAATATTAGCTTTAATAATATTTGAGTGGATTTCATTGTTTTTCAGTAGGTGTCACTAAAGCTCCAAAAGAGCCCAGATTTTCACTCTTCTAGCTATTGTTTTCTGAAGTCTTGCATCTTTGTCATCAAGTTTCATCACATCACTCTTATGGAAGTGCACAAACTAATCTGATCTGCTCCATCAGTTGAAATGACTCCTGTACTCAGAGGATTCAAATTATCCCTGAATATATCTGCACAAAGGCTAGACCTCCCATTCCTCTTACTTCCTAAAAGTACCTGGTATCTCGTTACTGTCAGCCATCTGAAGGTTGTAGTACACACCTTGTGGTACAGGAAGGTTAGCAACCCTTTGACTGTAAACTGTGAATAGGTTTTTCAGGACTGCACCTAACAGGAGCAACTTGCTTCCTATAGTACATCTATCCTGCAAACGTAGTGACAAGTGGAATGGCAGGGCTACCTTTTCACAAGATAATTAAAAGCAGAATCACCCAGCTGTTAAAAATACAGTGTTTAGGACTTACCTGTGGGGTAACACAGTAGATTATATGACTCATTGCTTCCAGTTCCCTGCATCCACAGAAGTGTGAAGTACTTGTATGTAAACTTGGTAACAGGATCACATCTGACAAACTTGTAAGCCTAGCCTGGTGACTCCCTATCTAATAGATGCAGCGCTGTCATTCCGTATATCCCAAATCTGATCTGGGATCTTCATGTCAGTGTGGAAGTGGGAAAAATCAGCTTTTGCTCTCAGCTCTGTTGCTAATCATCTGTTTCATATGTGTAAGTTAAATTTAGTTATTCAGTTTTTTAAGATTCAGGGTTTTCTGTCTTGCTTTAACTCACATCCCCACCCTGTATTTCCTGTTTAGATTCTAAGTGTTTAAGAGGAAGGACCTATGTTATATGTTCACACTGTGATTAAAAAAACAGGCTGCTTTATCACAGAAGATTGATAATGTATGTCAACAGTAATACATCTGGAGATTAGTTTTAAAATTGAGGGATTAGCAATAATAAGCATAATATTGTCTCCTTTATTGATACCTAAGAGTAAGTCATCTCCTTCCAACTGATTTACGACATATCAACATTCAAAATTTAGTATCACATGTATGTCAAATGTGTTTGAGAGAATCTCTCAGATGGAGACTCCACTTCAGCTGTGTTTTTTTGCTGAGACACCTTGCAGTTTCAACTCAGCAAAGAGCGTCTACAGAGACTAAGGGGAAAAGCAGTCAGGTCACCAACCACGTCTTTTATGCTTTGGAAGAAGAATGGTTAGCATTGGAATGGTCTCACTGTTGAGACAGCCACTTGAAAAATAATATGCTGGAAGCATGTGTTTCCTTAACATAATCAACAACTCTCCTTCCATGTGAGGAATTTTATGCTAATAATTTTTCTCTTAGCTCTTGCAAAGCACAAGTTATTACGAAGTAATTAAAAAGCACAAGTTACTGTCAGTCACTCTGCAATGTTAAAAGATTGGCAGACATACTGCAGATTAGGTTGAACCCTCAGCTGTGCAGATCAGTTTTGTCCATGTACGGTAGGTATAATTCTGGTGTGAATCTGTGAATGAAATCAAAACTAGTGAAAACCATTTCTTGCTGATTAAAAAAATGTGGGAAACTAGGAGCGTAAATTAGGTCTCTGAACCATTGAACCACAACACTAGCTTTGTATTTTTAAAATAACTATCGCCTCTTTGAACACACCTCTGCATGAATACACCACCCACAAGAGAGCTACCAGATATGTTTGAAGGACTCCCAGAATTTAAAGGAAGGTTTCAGGAACCTTCCTTCATCTCATTTCCATGCAGAGGGTCTTTTAATTTCACCTCTAGAGGCTACTTTCCCACAAGTAACCCCTCTCTGAAGTTAACTCCATTGTACACGCCCATGTACTTGCTAGAGAGTCAAGAACAAGATATTTTCTGTAAAGATTTTCTGAACAATTTTATTGAGGTAATTTTCTTCATATTTTAAAATATATTCATTTGTATAGATCTATAATTCAAAGAGTTAAACAGTTGTCTAAGGCACTTGGAACTGCACAGCAGAGTATCCTACAGTACTGTACAACTAGGCAGCACACATTTTTTTGCTTGTTAAACAAAACCCACCATAAATGAAGCATAATATATGTACTGTATAAAAAAGATAGTACATATTCTATTTTTCAAATGACAATATTGGAATATATTTCCGTGTGTGTGTGTGTAGGTATATACTACAGTACAGATAAAATCCAAAGAAACAGCTATCATTAATCTGTAACAGTTCCCGTTATTTACATTCACAGATATCAATACACCTGCGTAAAATGCGGTATCAGATCAGCCACTTCTTTATAGTTACTGTATTCAATCACACTAAGTCAAGCTGCCAAAATACAAGAAAATGCATTCATTTTATAACTGTTATGTAAAATACAGACTGTGTAAGCTGAAGTTATCAGTATTGATTCTCCACAGCCTCACATCTTTTGAATGTCATTAAACATGTGGAAAATATATTTTAAAATACCAGCAATTCTAAGCTGATAATGTTTCAGGTACATTTTTTATAGTTATCAGTAACTATCGATCATGATGGGCAGTGGAGAACCAAGTTTTGAATTTTGTTTGCCTCATTTTACTTGTGAATAGGAACATCTAGTGAAATTCAAGCAAGTTGCTTTGAGAATAATTTGTTTCTATTTTTAATCAAATTAATAGAAACTATTATAAAGCCGAAGAACTGGCCCAGTGCCTGTCAGTAGGTGACACTCTCCATTACGTGCTTAAGTCCAATGAGTTCACATGAAAATTTCATTTCAGGTGGTTGTGGCCTGCTTTTAGTATATTCAGCACCTAAGAACCTGGCTAAGAACCCTCCTAAGACTCTGCTGGAGCTTAACCACCTGCACTGGTGGGGCTGGGTTATCAAGCCCTCCTTACTGGAGTCATCTCTCGGAGGTGTCCTTGCAGACTTTAATGGAAGAGATATGCACGCAAGGATTCTTGCTACTGAATAGTACCTTGTGCTAGCGTACTGCAGCTCTGCCTGAGAAATACATGTCCTTGAACACCCACTGTTTAAGGTACTGGTCTACAAAGCATGGCATACTCATATTGCCATGATGCTGTCTGAGCAATTGTTCTGTAAAACACTGGGAAGGAACAAAAACTTCCTAGCTTCTGAGTGTACAGCAATGTGGTCTGCAGTGTTCTTGCACAAATCTCCTAGATTTGAAGTTTGGTTGTAAATGGAATGCTGTTTCTCTTTCAGGGAAAAAAAAAATAATCTGAAGAGGCAATTAGCATGCACCATCTCCATACCCTTCCCACCCCTACTCATACAGTTAGATGCCCATTCAAACAAGCCATTGATATCTTTTTGTTTCAAATCACACCAGCTACAATAATCATCCAAAACACAGTATTTCTTTAATTCCAAAATTTATACAAGTTTACAAATCAATATACCACCACACAAAGTAGTGAAAGGAAGAGAAGGCATGTTCAGCAACGTTTTACTATATTATAACAATGTTCAAATATGGTTAAATTTGACATAGTATTGCAAGACTTTTTTAATGTAAAGAATTAATGATTAAACAAGGAGATACAGAGAACGCCATTACTGTCTTTGTTCCTATCCGGTGCAATATTTAGCTTCTAGAAAATGATGAAATATTGGTGAGATTCTGCATCTAGTTCATATGAGCTCTGTTGCCATTAAAATCCTGAAACAAGATGGAACACTGACAAAGTGAAACAAGACCTTATTGATTATTAAAATCAATAAATAGAAACCTGCCGAACCATTATGATGAAAGATGTTATTTTATTCCATTTCTCCCGTTCTCTATATAGATAACACTTGCATAAGTTTTTCTTCTTTTTTTTTCAAACATCTGTTAAATAGAAGCTTTAAGCTTTCTGGGGAATTTAATTTTCTTTCAATTTGATCCTCCAAATATTTTAAATCAACCTAATAAAAACTTCCAGAATTGCTTCTTTTTGTTCATCAAAAGCTAGGTTCCCGCAATGAGCATTGCACTAAGCTTTGTACAATAATAATAAAGGTAGCAACAATGATGGAGCTAAACATGGGAGCTCCTAAAGGCAGGAGGCAAGTTTATTCTGTTATTCACCCTGAGTATATCTTTATTGTAGTTTACAGCACTGGCACAGGTCATAACTCCTTGAGGTATGAATAAAAACTGATGATGTGAAAGCATTAAAAGACGCAGTTCTGGCATACCTGACAATTCAATGCGAATGTAGGCTTTTAGCTGACAATTCAATGCGAATGTAGGCTTTTAGCTTGGTTTACTTTATCATTAAAGCGTTGATGGGCATTAAGACATGGGCTGATCATCTAGTCTCTACTTCGGATCACCCAGGCCCGTCCTTCTGGTGCAGTCTGCCGTACCCGTGGTGACAGTGTGGCTCTCCCTGCCCTGGCTCCGACCCGCTGCCAGCTGCAGCCGATGAGGGGGTTTCAGTTGCTTCTCAGGCTGCCAGACTAGATAGACGTCTTTAGTCTGTGCTGGCTGGATCTTCCTCCCATCTTATGGCAATACAGAATTGTGGCTCAGACTATATTTATACTCAGGTTAAGTGACAGCTATTTCCACACAAATTCTCTGATGTAACTGTAGTGTTACTAGTCTCAGATCTGGGGTTGAAGCATCTCCACTGGAAACAAAGCACTAATCTCACCTGGAAGGAGGGGTCTAATTTCTGTCATGTCAGGGACATTTTCATCCCCTTGTTTTACAGCTTTCATTTGGTTTTCAAGGAAAAAAAACCTACAAAACCAACAAAAAAAAAGGTGGTCCTCCGATATGGTTTTTACATGTCAACACTGAAGCTCTGGTGCTTCTCCAAGAGCTGCTCAGTGTGGCCGAAGCAGAAGGTAGGGCTGCCCCACACTGCCCCACATCAGTGGCTGGTTAAGTTCACCACAGCAAGGGACACACACAACTCTAGGTAAAAGCTAAACCCAGCAAATAAATACAATTTTGTAGACCTACAAATGCCTGCGAAAACTTTCAGTGATTATGAAGACACTACTCCTGGTATTTAGCTTAAATAATTGTTAGCATTTAGCTTAAAATGTGTGGGTTTTTTTACTTGTTGAGTCAACACATATATCACAATTTGAGGAAATTCAGATAAGACTACTTTTGATTTGAAACAACTGATTTCAGTTATAAGGACAAATACATATTAATGGAAAGAAGAGAGACAAGAGACATTCCAGAACCATTTCAATTTATGTATAGAAATTCGGATTTGATTAAGCATCGATTCTTCTGCACCCACAGTGACATGCTGTGATCTGTGATCCTACTGATAAACGTGACATATGAGGTCATTTCAGACACCACTACTTCAAGATACTAATTTTCTGTTTGTATGGATGTAGACATCTGAGTTCGTATCTGACTCTCTGGAACATAGGTATGTGTGTAAGGTTTGTTGTATGTTGTGGATGACATTAAAATTATTTGTCCAACTTGATAAAAATTAACACACCGATCCCTTTTAGATGAGCCGGACTGTACTATGCATTGCTTGGGAAGTTTTTTTTTATCTGTCTTTTAAAAATATTTTTATTTTTTTCCTCAAGAATTACTCAGGAGTTTCTCAGGACTTACCCTGATTTTCCCCTTCTAACAGGCATGCAGCACCATAGGCAGTTAGGTACACGATGTATTATTCCCAACAGGCTGTTGTAGCAAGTTGAAGACATTTGAAACCATCGATACAGAGGACTCGGAGACAGAGCAGCAACCAACTTCAAGCAGCTCAATAAGGTAAAGCAAACTTGCTTCGTTGCACACAGTGACATACCAAAATCCTGTTATTTTTTATGGCATGGATAACACTTCACAGCTGTCATTTTTCTGCCAGTTGATATTTAGAATATAAAAACAGTATATAAAATTCTAAATCTGTGTGTAGGTGCAATACATAATGGATAGTTTTATAGTTCTAATTCTGCAAGTATACTACATTTCTACTTAAGCTGCAACAAAGGCAACTCTTTTGTCCAGTTCCATAAATCTGGTTAAGTAGTTTGCTGAATTGTGGGCCAAAGAATGCATCTGATTAGCTATAATCAAAATAAGAAGTTACATAAGGATTTAAAGATTAGCTCAGTACCTCTGTCCAGGCTAGCATTCTGCCTCTAGCAATGTCTTGTAGTGAATACTTAAAAAACCACCCCCAAACCCAGGAGGAAGATAGGGAAAGCCTAAGTGATGCCTCACATCTTATTGCAAAATGCAGTTTGAGGAAGTCTGAGACAGAAGTTCTATCTTCATCTTTGTGTTTTAACTCTTAAAACAAGAGATGGCACATGTCTTTCTATCCATGCTCCAGGCCTAGTATAGAGGAATGTCTCTTTGCAAAGTCAATTCATTCACTTCATCCTAAGAGTTTAACAAGTTTTAGGTTGCTCGTGCAACCTGTATGTGCCCTGGCAGGTCAGTGGAGCTACTGTCTTGCATAAAGTTTATACAGTCTAGCCTTACCTTTGTCCAAGTTATTCTGTGTGTGCAACAGCTACCTTTCTGCCTTCGGTATCTTGGCTGCTTTCGAATGTTTCAAAATGTTTAAGGCAACACTGAGGTCTCTTTAATTGCTCCACTTGTTTCCTTTGAAGTGAAATACCATGTTATATACTTCAAAGTCAACATAGTAGACCTTTATAGGATTTTGGACACACATTTCTAAATTTTGCAACAAGAGCAAAAAAAAAAAAAGTTTAAGCAGGAGAACTATTTATGAAGTGCTAGTATAAGTTTTAAGTTTACTCTTCAAATTCTAAAAATAAAAATTAGGATTCTAGCAGAATTGCTGACAAACCTTAACTCTAATGGCCTGATCATTCCTGTATGATTTAGTGCCAAAGAATACATTTTCACTGCTTCCTTGATGTCAAAGCAGTGTTTCTATATTTATAAAATGATGGGCCCCACAGAAGCTAAACTGTTTTCTGTAAATGGAATCCTAATGGCTCTTATTGATTCCATTAAAAAAGGAAGGTGCTGCTTCCTTTTCTTTGCTACAAGCATGTAGACGGCTATTTTATTTAGTTATTGATATTCTGGAGTCTGTACATCACTACATTTTTACTAAAATGTAAGGGAGCCTAAGAGTCATATAAATCTATCTTTTTTAAAAAAAGGTTTGTCAATCTCTTTAAAAGTAATAGAGTGCCAGCTGTTGGAACACACTCTTCTGTTACTAGAAGTGCTCTTTACTAAAATAATCCACCCCATTTATGCAAACCTGGTCCTGTTGTAAATATCAGTAAAGAGGGAGATCTAATTTTAGCCACCAAATTGCCTTCCTGCCTTTAGGCTGTCATCTAAAACAACAACCTTCAATTTTATAAACCAAAAATATTCCACAAGAATCTATTGCAGGTTCTGAGGTAAAAATCACATCTACACAGACCTTTTATTGCCTGAAAGAGAAATACTTACACTTCATAATTAGAAACTAAACAGGGCACATAAAAGACAAAAATAAATTGTAATATATACACACATTAGAAAGGATAAATAGCAAATATACTGTAATACTGCATTAAATGTATGCATATGTGAATTTCAGACCTCCCCTCCCCCCCAAAGTTGTGTACATTAATTCAAAGGATAAATAAGTGCTAATATAAGACAGAGAATTTCTTAGTGTAAACAATGCCACAGGCTTTTTAATAGGCCTTTGGGCCAACTTAGAAAAACCATGTATTGCCTTTCACACTCCATACCACTTAATTTTAATAGTACTGTATTCACATGTACAATTTTAAGGTTGTATAAAAAATTATGACTCTAAGAAGCATTCTTCACACTCAACAAAAACAGGCTGCAGGCACTCTTAAGGATTTTCCATTCACTTTTAGAGGACCACTGGGTGAAGTCATACTGATTCATCTGGGAGTTCTTCCTGAAAGCAGTGCAAGAGTGCTTAAACATAAAAAGTCACATCAGTAATCACTGCTCAAGCCTACTAGTAGAGACTTTTGTTCCTAATTTCAATTCTGATTTTGGATTCATATAGCATGATGTCAAAATTGTCACCACTGCCTGCCATAGGTCAGAAAGATAATGATCCCTCTGGTTTGAATGGCAAGTGACAGACAGCAAGGAGTGTTTATAAACATGAAGCATTTCTTTGTGTTCATAGTGTCACATTATTTGTCCTTCAAATCCTGTATGTATTTCTGAGGATCCAGAGTATGTCAACATTAAAAACCAAAAATATATGACTTGTTCTGTATGAATCTTCAGTGTATTTTCTTGAAGCATGCTCATCAGCATTTTAAAAAAGACAGCTGAGTTATACTAGGACTAATTTCTGGCAACTGTATTTACTGGCACTAGAGAAAATTACAGTTCTTCACTAAAGTACTGATGACATGAGGACTTGTGGCTTGCTGTCTTTCTAAGACAGGCTGTGGCCACTAAAAAAAAAATATACATGCACAGCTGCTCACACTCTGAAGTTTTTATGAAAAAATAATTCCTCCCACTGGCCAAGTGCATCATTAAGCAGTCCCATCTGTTCCACTTTTCTCTGTGGACTGACAAGCGAAATCTCTCTTCCCCCACGCTCTCAGTCCTTTTCACACTCCCCCCTCCCAGTCACCCTCAGTCACAACCCTGTGAAGTCTGATGAGTTCCTAGTAACAGGCTCTCAAGCGATTGTCTTCAGCACTTCCTGACTTGTGGAGCTCTGACGAAGAAGTCCACTGACTCGTCTGTGTGGGCTAGCCACAGAACCGTGGTCTGTCTTAGCACTGACAAACACTTCATGTGGATTCTCCTCCCAGACAAATCATTTGTCCATTGATAAAGATGAGAGCCACATCCTTCATTAACCTCAGGGTAAGCTGTAGCACACACTCATACTCAGCCAAGTTCCAGTGCAATCGCAGGTCTTCAGGACGCAATGATTTCCCCAAAGAAAATTATTACATGAAATATGGGATGTGGTCAAACAGTTAGGGACGATGAAACCTGAAATGATAAATCATTAGAAAACTTAGAACTACATTATTTCAACTGACCATGACACGGATCTGCATCTTGCCTTTACAGGTGTTTACTTTTGTTGCCTGAACACAATTACTCCTGATTTTCATGGGATTAGAAATTAATTATTCCTGATTTCATGGGATTAGAGTCAGCCCTATTATCCCCCCTTGTCCATCCCTCTCTACTAGACAACCAAAGAGGGCTAATGCTGAGCCTCAGGCACAGGTGTATGTCTGCCGGCCCGTACCATTACCTGTACGGTGGTCCCTGGCACAGTTTTGCTCGGATCAGCCAGCGCTCTTCCAGATACTACCTGGGCATGGCTGGGATTAGCACAGGCCAACAGGCAGACTGGGTATAGGTGGATGCCACCCTGTTTTAGGGTGGAGGGAAGAGGTTAACTGTATGAACTCAAGCTGTGCCAAGACTGTGGGCCTCAGGGCTGCAGAAAGTCTCCATTCTGTTTTGTTTGCCAATATAGATTTAGCCACAATTATGTCTACTATTTGGAGACACTGTCAGTAAATCAGAAAAGTTTTCCTAAGCCATACAACTTAAACTTCCAGGTTTTAATCCTTGTGCAAAATAAGGCTAACAAAAATTTGGATTTTTTTTTAAGCGATAAATTTTATAGCACTGCAGATGCTTCCTTCCTATCAACAGCAGCCAGCTGTGGCACATGAAGACCCAAACACACCTCACTTTTTCAGACTTTTAGGTAGGGCATGTACATCACTCCAGATTTCCTGTATGATGGATAGAGAGGTGGGTTGCTCTAAAGGGTGTCACCAACCTTTTCTAGAGCATGTTAGAAGCTTACAGCAACTGAAATTCTAACTCAGCTTAAATGTAATGAACCCAAGCAAAAGGCTAAGAAGGGCACCAGTATCAGGTGCTCAACGTATCTATCACCAGCCTTCTACACCTCTGTTTAAACAGCTTTAAAAATATATCTATCCATGAAGCAGTAAAGGATGCATGACTTTGAAGAAGTATAGGTAACGATGTACCTAACACAGTAGATTGACCTAAGTTTTTGACACATTCTCTCTTCACAGAATTTGACACAGTTCCAGAGAAGAGAAAACAAGCCACACACTACCCTGTAATGTGGAACTGTACAATTCCTGGATGCATTTCTCAAATAAAGATGTACAAAAAAGCTGACAGTCACAAGTATGCAGCTCATCTGCTAAGTGAAGGTACAGTGCATTGCAAAAAAGACACAGGGGTTTTGTATTTGTGTACAACAAAAATATATTGGACTATATACAGTGTTTCCATTAGAAGCGTTTTATAAACATCTATTAATATCCTCTTCCCAAACTTTTATTTATTTCTGTATTTTGAGAAACTCAGGTTTCTTGGATTCTGTTATGAAATAACAGAAGGAATCAGTCTAAATTACCAAGAGTATTAAAACAGTTCAGCTGACAGTCATGACAGTAAGTGATGAACAATGAAAACTAGGGTTTTCTTCCCAAGTTGAATATAAAATTTTAACAATTCAAAGATATTGTAAATACTGATTATAATATTAAAGCGTCTTATACTGAATATGTAATAGCATAAGAAACTATATGCTATATGCTGGTTTTGTTTAATAAGCAGCGTTCTCATCTCATTCTATCACAGAACTTCACAAATAAGCCTTTGTTAACCAGCTGCCAATGCAAGTGCCTTTTGTTTTGTATTATCTCAGTGATTTCCTTGAAAAAAATTAAAAGATGAGTAATTTGTGCTCTGGCTAGAGACTTCTGTCTACGTTTTTCTTAAAACAAATCACTTTTGTTGTATTAATCCAAAGGCAGTGGTGAACAACATTTTTAATGACAGGTCCCAGAGGAAATGGAATCTCTTTATTTTCAAGACTGCAATTGACTTAAAACATCTGCATACAATTCTGCTCTTAATTAGCTTTTTCTAGTGGTACTCTGCTGACTTCTGTACAGTGGCTCCATTAACATGACCAGTGAAAATAAAAAATTGTGAAGAAGGAACAGAGAGGGCCTGATTTACCTCAAGTTGAAATTCTTCCATGACCCGATAGAATCACTGCCTATATTTATAATGATTTGGCTGTGCCTATTTTTTGCTTTTTTTTCCAGGGCCCTCCTCAAAAAAAAAAATACATTCACTTTTTAACTGGTTTCTCACTGCACTGGATCCCTGAGATTTTTGGTTCAGCTTTCAAGAGTCCAATTGTAATTGGTCTCAATGGTTTTCAATTCTTGTGGAAAAAAAAAATCCAATTCTTTTTGTATGACTCATGCCTATCTGTACCTATGCTTCTATATTACAGTGCAACTCCAAAACATGTAACAATGTAAGCAGGGGGCTGCACTCCCATCTCTCTCAGCACACAGCCAGGTTTCTACTCCTGCTCATTCTCCTTCCCTCCCTTGGGATGCCCATTTTTTTAAAGTAGTATTTTTATATATTCTGAAGAAGATACACAACCTGCTACCTGAAGACAAAATGACACCAGAAGCCAAATGAAAATATACATATCTGTGTTTGAAAAAGACATTTTCTAACAGTCAGAATGCGACACTAGATTAAAACCCTACCTCCCTGGCTCACCTCCTGGCTTACGTTTGCTGTCTATGAAACTGGCTTGATTATTTGAAGATTAGTTTATTCATGTTATATCTACACTGAAATAACTTTACAGTATTAGAAAAAAATAATCCGTGTTTTGGTGAGAAAAACCACACTGAAGTTGTAAAATAAGCAATGAACTAGGAAGATGCCAGAAATCACCAAACACCCATCTGCCACTGTGAATCTTCCTTGTGACACTCTCTTTAATTAGAGGATTCACACTCGGTTGGGTCTTGAGTTTCATTGAAACAAAAGCAGGAAAAGGAAGGGACCCAGTCTTGGTCAGTTGGTTTTATTTGACTTAACTCTGTGTGGAAGTGAAGACAATAATACTAGGTATGCAATGTCAGCTGATCCTAACAGCAAGTTTTGCTTACTGGTGGCAATTTTCAGCCTTTGTAACTTCAAAAAATAGGAACAGGTGCTATAGGGCTGGCAGAAAGTGCCTCCTTCCTGCTAGGAATAACTCCCGTATTTGAAATCTTGCTAAAAAATGTTGGACGATTCAGAGCTCTTTAAATAATAATGCTTCAGACAACATCTTGGTGTTATCCAAAGCGGAGAACAAAACAAATCCAATTAACACATCAGAATAAGCAAAAAGGGAATATTAGAATCTGTCTTGGTCCCCAGAAACTGCTGCCAGCAGCCTAGGTGACCATTAGGAAGCTCTGGCGAGCTTTTCTGAAGTTCAGCACATCATCTAGTTTTCATTTACCAAACACATCCACAAAGATGTATACGAACAAGGGAGTACTGCTAGAGAAGGACATCCCTTTTTTTGTGCTTGAGGACTGCTAACTTCACCTGTGAGAAATGCTGAGTCCTTTCAAATGATTATTTTTGGATTTCCCAAATATCTTTTTCCCCATGTAGCAGATGATCCACTGCAGTCACCTTCACTGGTGTATCAACCTGCCAGCTTCAGGGATGGCACCAGCAGCACTGGGAATCCCAACAGAATCAGTGGTGGGATTCAAGGGGCCTCATGGTAGGAACCTATGCAAGTCATGACACAACTGCAGGGGACTTGCAGAGAGGAATAGTGTCTCTGTCACACGCACCTCTCCAACTTAAGCAAGAAGAGGGATTCACCCACCTGGTAAATTGCCGACTTTCCTCATGTACTTCCATTTCTGTGCTTTTAAATTCATTCAGCTCTTTCCGTATTGCTGCCTAATAAACAATAATGATACACGCAACCATAAGAAAAAGGAATCTTAAGGGAAGTAGAGTCTGAGAGGAACCTGGCCCTACACTTGCAGGTTCCCTTACAGTCCCCATTTTTCAGTCTCCTTTACTGTAATCCACAGCTCTCACACATTTCTGATCATCAGCACCAATGACTTTTTTCAGTTACTGCTATTTGGAGCAGTAATACACTACAGAGAAACTCAAAGCATCAAACACCAACAATAAACAAAGAAACACCAAATCTACTGCAATGGGTGAACCAACACCCCCCACCAAAATGTGGCACTTGCTGCAGGCAAAAATGGGCAAGGTACTGGGTTACCTCAACAGTCACCTGGCGAGAATCCAGCCAGGAGGGGATTGTATCCCCAGGCACAGCCCCTGCGGGAGTCATGCAGCAGGGGCCTTGTATCTCCACACCGGAGACAAGACTTCAGGAATGCAGGATGAACAGCACTTTTTAAAGTGGAATTAGTCACTTGGTTTGATTAGTTTTATGTAAAATGACCTGAAATATTTGGACATTTCAGGCTTATGTTTTCAGTCGGCAGATAGTAAAGAACAGCAGAATTTCAGTGCCCTTTGTAAATGCCTTGTTGCTTGTCTTTGAAGAGTGATAAGCAATTTACTACATCAAGTAATAAACACAATTTCTGAAATATTCTAATATATACTACAAGGGCTTTTGTTTCTATACCATATGCTTTCCTACCTCCACTGTGAAATGAAGTGACAGTTTATTCTTACTCTGTTCTTTCACCATTTTAAATAAAAGTACTATTATTTCATTAATCCCTGAAGAAATCTCATCTGGTGCACCTGCCTTTCAACGCAGAACAGACAAGCAGCATGATAAAATTACAGCATCACCAGACTGTGGTCTCATAAATGAGAACTTTCATTTTAAGCAGGGGATGGTTCTGTTCAGCTGCAGCAGCATGCTCATGTGAGGCAGCTAGGAAAGAGACAGCTATTTCTGAGCACCAAATCAGCAGCAGACACCAGACCTCCAGCCCTGTAATACAGTTACAGTACAATTTCCTGCTCCCACTGGAATTAGAAAAATGACTTCCCTGGGAAAAAAGGGCAAGGGAGTTTCCAAGCAACCTGGTGTCTGCCTTTCTGCTGAGCCCAACAAACATGGTGCTCACAGGACCAGCCTTGGGCACCTGTTCATTACAAAATGAATTGAGATGAAAAACTGCTACCCTAAATAGGTAGGAAACTCCACTATTTTTTCTAGCGCAGTTTACCCTGGCTGGAGCTAGGTGAAAGTGAAGGTGCTGGGTGCTCTACCCTCCCACAGAGTACGTGAGGACTAGAACCAACATCTACGAACACTTCTGACTACATTTTTAATGCCTCCACCTTGACTTGAGATTCTCCTTTGTCAGGTGAGCTGGCATTAATATTAAAATAGAAGCTGAAATAAAATCAGTTCTTCACAGGTGTTAGCTAAAAGACAGGGGGTTCTTGCATATATCACTTTTCACACCAAGCACATCTCACAGAATTGCCCTAAAAGTTGGTTCAGACCCAGTGCTAAAAGGGCCAGCACTTTTTGATACATAAATCCTACCTACAGCTTTCCTTTTCTGAAGTGGCATAGGAGGGAAATGGAAGAGCATTTTATGGTAATCTTTGACCAATCTGTTTTTTAAAAAAGAATCACAGAATATTTATCTTTTGTAATTAGGCAGAGGACCTACAAACTGCAGCATGCTGGGGGCAACCTTCCCAAGAAGGTGTGCTGCACACACACGGTCAGCTCCTGCACTGACGGTTGTGGCCAAGGGCCCTCAGGAGGATGGAGCATCTGCTACACTTTTTCACTTGAATGAGTTGCAAAAGTAACTCTCGGTGGCAGTGACGCAGGCTTCTGCCTCAGAAACCTTGCCCGAATTCCACAGGTCATGGCTATCTTTGCTAACAGTGTGTACCTGGCTCAGCCAGGCTTAAAAATTTTTAAAATGCATGGAATTCGGGCCTGAACTGCTGTAATGGAGGTGGCATATATGCTCTTAATAGGCACCTGAGTGGGTTTCCTTAGCTGCAGGCAGTACATGCACAGTAGTACCACGACAATCTCACTGCCTCCAGCAGATGTCATTCATGATGCCGGCATCAAAGAGAATGAAAACCAGAGGAAAGCCCCCCGAAGTGACAGATACAAGCATTATCTTATCAACTACATTTGTCCCTTGCCTTGTCTGCGGGAGTTAACCTGGCCCAAGGCTTGTCAGCACGACGGTCATAATCTGGAGAATCCGTGACCTCCACATACTCATTAAATCGAAGGATTCTTCTTGCTTGAAGTTCAGCCACTGTAGGCCTCAGGCTGAGCTGTAAGTGGAAGGCAGAAAATAGTACGTTTAATAAGATGAAATAAAAGAAAATAAAAGCCGAGGGTATGATGTAATCTCAAGAGAACTTTAATGGTATTTCTAAATAGGGTCACATTCAGGTGTCTAAAAAAAGGCACCATCCTGGGAGCGCTGCATGGGAATGGGGAAGCAGCACAACCTAATTTCTTAAGTTATAAAAATAGTCTTTGTCGGGCAGGTCACAGAGAATCGTGACAGTTATCCCTGGAATATTAAATGTGACTTTGCAACTGTCACACCGTTTACCCCACCAGGCAGTAGGTCCATTTGCATTAACAACTACACAGTCTGCTGTGTTCAACTATAATACTGAAAATAAGCATGATTTGGAGGGCCTACCTAACTAAAAAAAGATATTTTTGAACATCTGGGGTCGTTATGATGTCAAACTGTTTCAGTCACCTCAAACAATATTCACTTCAATTAACTAAGGATGATCATATTAAGGAAACTGTATTTTTGCAGAGAAGGGCAGACTAGGGATATATAAGAAGACTCTCCCCATCCTCTCCCAGAACAAGATCCCAAAGTCAGGGCAGCAGATCCATAACAGCTTTATTTCCAAGGACAGTGAGCGCAGTCCCACCTGCAGCAGCCAAGACCACTGATGTGGCTGGAAGAACCGTGAAGGGATTTCTTAGGGCCCACAGCACTTTGCTGCCTTCTCCACTGCCCTAGGGAAGAGTGGATCTGCAGGAGTGGCTGCCCTTGAACATACATGACAGCAGTAGTCACACTCACAGAGGAAACGTGTCATTTCTCTCCCCTGCTTAAATGGACACACATTAAGCATGGCCGGACTCCATATGTTTTTCCTGATACAGGAAACTGGACGGAACGGAGTTTCCTCCAAGACAGACTTGGCTTGTACTGCTTTTTAAACAGATTTCTAATTTGGGGGCATGACTGATGGACCTTTGCAGTAACGTATATAAACTGATTTTTAGAATCTTACAAAAAGTAATCCTATGTACACAAATACACAACAGAAAAAACACATCATCACCTTTCTACTGAGTCTACGTTTAATTTCTCTTTTGGCTTCCTGTTCCTCTTCTTCATTCTTCTCTGTTTTCAGAAGAGATAAAAAGGAGTGAATATTTAAGTATTATAATTGCACATACTGTATTTCTCTTGGTTGAAAGCTTCAGGACTTCTAAATCCTGGCTCATGTTTCCTCATATTCCTGGGTGATAAAGCATGTGTTGCCTGCTTTTTGGATTTAGTGTGCTCTCATTTCTTTTCCCTGCCCTCATTTCCCCCAATTCTGTAAACATCTCAGGTCACCACTGCGGGTCAGGAACACAGCAAAGAGGTGTCTGTCAGTTCCTTTCTGTGCAACTGTAAACAAAAAATACCCTGAAAGAGCTGCCTAATGTTTCAGTTACTTGTTCTATCATTAAAATTACTGTTGCTTTTACTTCTAACATGGTACCTATTGACTCTAGAGTAAAAGTCTAGTTATTCACAAGGGTCAGGAAAAAAGTTTGCTCTGAGCATCTAAGTCAGTTGAGTGTCCTCTACTGCTACAGGACACAATGAATCGATGACAATTTATTTCACTGTCATTCATTAGTGCAAATTGGTTTTGTTACTTTAATTTTTTTTTTCTGATTTTCTGATGTCAGCATATGATTCAGCACTCAAGCTCTCTTGGCTAAGGGCCACCAGCTAGGCCAAATGAACGAGTACAAGCAGAAAATTACATGCATTCTTTGAATGTATTCAGGTGTGAGACTGAAATGTGCTTTTAACAAATTCCTGTGCTAACCAAACTTGATTTCTTGATTGCCAGTGAAAACCACACTTATGAAAGCATGCTCATATGGACTCAGCATTTTTTTTAATTGATGGACATTTTAAAGACTATTATCTGCCCTTTCAGTCCACCTCTGATGGCTATATGCAAAGTTAACTCTGTTGTGGCTGAAATATCCCACCTAGCGATACCCGTAAAATTCTGATGCTGTTTTATTCATGATTAGGGGTTATGGACTCCACATTGCAGTTCAAGGCTAACTATAAATTTAAAGGACTTAATCTGTCTATTGTGGATGCAGCCAACCTGTATAGATGAAAAGGCAGTTTTAAATCCTAGTGTAGTCCTGTTTGCCCTGTCTGCTGCGGCCAGCCTGCTGTGTCAGTACAGGCAACCTGGCTGCAGAGGAGTTTCTGTATCATGACTGACACACTGGAAGCAACACTATGATAGGACACCTTGTGGTACTTGCAGAATTCCTTTGCTAAGTCAAAGGCTCCCATGTAAGAAGAATATAAGGGAAAGCAGAAGAGGAACAAATTATCAGAAAGAAAAAGAAGAAAGTTACAGTAGGAGAAAGGCAATGCCAGCCCAAGACCTGCTCTGTGAGAAGAGTCCAACATCAATCCCAGGTTTCCATCAGCAAGATGCAATTGAACAGGCTTGCTGCAAGGATTAGGTTGCTCGTGTTGATGGTAATTTTACTGAGATACTGAAATGTGGATGTAATTTGTTGTTTATTAATAGCTTTTCTCTGAAATGCTGAAAAAATGGGTGGCCTTTTTCCATAGAGGAACTGTCAATTGACTAAAATTGAAGAAGGGAGAGTTAAAGACTAACCTACATTTTAAATTTTTTTATTAATCTATCAATAAACAAGTGGGTATATTTAAGGACTTAAGACTTTAAATGAGAACTCTTTTTATAACATCTTCACCTAACAAAACTGAAAGCTCTCTAGCTGTTTTAGGACAGGTAAATCATCTGTAGGCTTTTGTTTAAACATACTGTCTTTGCAATCAGTAGACAGAGTAACTGAGGTAATTAACACCAACTGTTAATTTGGGGTTCCATTCACCTGGGAATCATTTGACATAAAAAAATGTATCCCTTCATGAACTGAGTTGCTCAGGTCCCACCTCAGAAATTCTCCAGTAGCAGACACAGCAGAAAAAAATATGCAGCTGGATATACACATCACTGTAATGCCTCTTCCTTAATTTAGTTTGTAAAATACATTCTGCATTATTTGTATCTTGACATTTCTTAGCTATGTAAGCCACCGCTGTCTCCTAGGAAGCAGCAATAAGATGCCTTATGTAAGAAAGAGGGACTCACACTGCCTGATGCATACCTTAAGAAAAAGCTACCAACAGCATGGCCACCTGAAATACTGTTTTTCTGTATTTTGAGGGAGGATAAAATGAAAGAGTTGATCTGGACATTTAGGAAGGTTGAAGGTTAGCTGCCTATGCCAAACTGTGAAGCTACCTCCCTGTGAGTAGCAGAGGACTGCACAAAGGGATGCCTGAACATGGGAAACTACCTAGAAATGGGAGATGAGCAAGGCTGTCATAGCTGCTAGGCAGAGGATTCAGGCAGGTCCTGGAGCAGGCTGTTGAGGAAAGCTGGAAGCCCACCTTTTGGAGGACAACTCTGACAGGAGGCACCAGGAGCTCCCTTCGCTCCTGGACAAAGGACGAGGGAATTGACCCCATGGGGAACAGTCTCCTGCATGACAGGTCAGGGGGCACGACATGTTTTATACATTCAAGTAGGTTTACTTCTTAGGAATAGAACTCAAGAGCTAAAGGAAAGGGACTGAAATCTGGTGGCTGCTGCTAATATACTGAATCGGCTGTCTGGCACATGGCCCTCTGACTGCGGCACTGACTCGTACCTGCAGCACCTACCCTGTCTCCAGCCTGCCGGGCAGAGCGCTGCTTTAAACCCAGTGCTACAAAAACACTGCCCTGATACAAACTCCTACCAACAGTAAAACCTACAGTATATTTTTGGTCTTTTAAGGTAAAAAGTTTTGAAAGTTGCTGTAATGAGTTAAGAAGATGTGTGGTGCTAAAAATAATGGGTCTGGTGCTCCTGCTTCCTTCAGGTGTTGTGGAAAATTCCAGCCAGAGGGCCAAGTTTTGGCTACAGGTATGAACTGACTCACTTGCCCAAACAGGAACACATTAATGCATAGGAACACACTTCTGACTGCCTTCCACCTTAAAAGCAGATCTAATCTGTGTGATGTGGAGAAAGAAAATATAAACACAGCATTCCCAGCTGCAAGTCCCCTCCTGAAATGTCCTGCTGCTGTTGTACTGGAAAGGACCAGCCCAGCGAGCACCCTTTGCTTGCAGGAGTCTCCAGTTAGTTCCCAGCAAAACTATGGTTTCCCTCCTTCCCGGCCTGCAGCTCCTAGGAGGTCAGACTGGGTTTGACTCTTGACTGAAACAATTTTGTTTAGCCTCATTTATTATGGCCTTTGAGTTTAAACAACCCACCAGTCGAAGCTGAACAAGCAACTTTCCCAGAATCTATACATTATTGCTCCTGCAACTTCTGCCGCATTAAATCTGGTCACCTTCTGTTCTGTGGGATACTTGTTTCATAGCAGAAGGAGAAAAGAGAGAAATTGTTCTGCCTGAGGACTGCCCCATTCTTGACCAGAGAGTAGTCCTGGGGCATAAAACTGAACTTTCCATTGTGTCCCTATGGGATTAGCTATGTTTAGACTTCTCTGTGGGCTTGCTAGGGAAAGAGAAAGAAAAGACAAACAAAGTGCTTGCCTTTTGCAGTGCTCTGGAATGCACAAAGCGGTTTCTCTTTCCTAGTGTTACAAGCAAAGATAACCATTAATATTCCTTAACTAGCATCAAGAGCTAAAATCCATCTTCTACAAAGCCAGTACTGGCAGGCATGCAGGTGCACAGCAAAAAAAGTTCACTGTCCCTTACAAATACAGGAAAAAAATACCGTTATCTTAATTCAAAATTCTTGGAGGAATAAAAAGTTTTTTTGCCATAATGCAATGCTATAGTACTAGTGGCTCAAAGACAGTACACAAGAAACCTGTCTTTATTAAAAACACAGGGTTTTATCTATTCCTTCAAGTGGACTCTTGAGTTATCGTAACTTTGTTTTAGTGTGTGAAGACTCAGAAGCTGGGATAGTTTTATCCAAATTGTTTTTATAGAAATCCGCCTGCAACATCTTGTGATCATACTCGGTCACAGGATTTTCAGTAACTGGTTTATCTGGAAATATTATCTAAACAAAACTTCTTGTAAGACAGATTTCCTTGCTAACTGGAAATACAGAAAAGGAAAAAACACAGACTTTTTCTGAACCTCTTAAAAGATTTGGGCTGAACTTAACTCTCAAGTAAACATTTAGACCTTTACCACTTAATGTATCCTCAAAGGCTGATAAATATTACTCAAAACAATACCTTCCCTTAGCTGCAGTTTACATCTGTGCAGCAATATAATCCCTTCTCCCCATCTACTACTTAAAAATAGGAGGAAGGAAGCTTTATGAAAGAAATCACAGCTTATTCACAAAAGCTGCCTACAACAACAAAGGCATTTAAGAGATGTAAACAATTTCAAATGATCCACAGGAAGGGAATGTAAAAATTTTGATAAATAATATGACTGCCTTAGAGCTGAGAGAGAACTTGCACCCTGAAAGGGCTCTGAGTCAGACTGTCACCACAAACCCTGGCTTGCTTTGGTTTGCTTTGGTTTTTACAGATCACTGTCACTGTGAAATATTTTATATCTCAGCGACGAGCAAAAAAGCAGTTTTGACCTCTCCATGTGCTCGCCAATGACTCTGATTTTTTTGTGATTTATAATGCTGCTTCCCAGCCTTGATATTTTGCTCTCCCTTGCTGCTTTAAGACAGCCCCTGGCAGCAGCAGGGGAGATGGCGGGAGGCATTGAGTGCAAAGCCTGGTACTTGTCCAAAAGCTTAAAGTAAACAACCTGAAACAGGAGGAGAAATCTACTAACTGCTTTCCAGTCTTGAGCTACTTATTGCAAAAACAGTGAATGGAATAAACAATGGCAAAAGGGATATTAAAGACATCACAGGTTCTCTGCTAGGTTAGTTATCTCAAGATGAGTGAGACAGAGAAGGTAGTAAGGAAGCCCAGATGGTGCTCCCAGCTCCGTGGCCATATCCTGGCCCACCAGAAATGTTCTGGAATTACCTTTCTCACATAGTCCAACATGAGTGGTTTGTCATACAAAAAAAGTTCGTATTTCAGATTTTATCTTTATTTATCTACACAATCTATAAATCCAGAAATTACAGTCTTAGAAAGTCTATTCACATTATGCGTTGGACAGGAATCCCCTGGCCCCTCTCCTGTGCACCATAATGCATGAACTGTAGCTTCCCTTGTCAGTGAGACATGGCACGATCTGCTTTTGAGAGCTTGGACAAGTAGGTTTTTATTAGCATGGATGGTTGCCTGAAAGCCAGCCGTTGCTGTGTCTCCCTGATTTGCTGGCCTGGGCAGATGACAGACTGACCAGTCTATGGCCTTTGTCATTGTAAATTCTCTTTTCTTTCCTTCTGTTAGGATGTAGTGCACCAGGGTTGTACAGATGAACTCCAACTTTTCTGAATGATTGATGGGAATAATAGCATTATACCTGCTCTTTCATCAATGTGGAAAGTTCTTATACTTTACAAAGAGATGAGTTTTTTTGATCTGTTGCTGTATGTAAAAGACTTGCATGTGCATTTTATTTATTTTTTCTACTTAAGCATCAGCTACCCTTGCAGAATTAACAGAAGGCTAGATGGAGCTGGGCATGGCAAATGTTACAGTATGTGTTTAGATAACATCCATATCATGGAAAGATTCATAAAGGATGATAAACAATGCCTGTTCTGAAATGTTTGCCAGCCTCAGAACAAAACCAACAGAAGTAAATGAGAGAATAGGTATAGAGGGTAAACATCCAATGTACTTCATTCCTTTGCCCCTGATTATTTGAGTCATAGACTGAAATTTTTCAGCAGGGATACTAAGGAAGGATTTAATCAACAGGGAGATAATCAGTGAGATTGTTTCGTGCAGTTTTCAGTACAGAAGACATTTATGTGAGAAGTGGATAGGAAGACCAGCATGCTGAAGTAGGCAGCACATACCTATTCATTTTCCCTGAACACTTCACCTTTCCTCTTTCTACTCCTTACAACCTCTGCCCTTTTATCCCACCTCTGCCTTCTTACTGATATTCCCTCCTCCTCCTCCTCCTCAGAAAAATTAGGCAGAAGTTCAGCCAGCCTAGAACTACTTCTTAGGGGTGCCTAAGTCAATCCTGCTCTTTGGGACCAGCTTCAAGAAGTGGGATTGTGACAAGCAAAATTCAGCATATTGCATATATGCAATTTTCACAGCTACTACTACAGGTTAGTATGTAAATCTATTCTCGACACATTATTTTCTATAATTTTTCCCCAGTTATGGATCTAACACTGGAGCAACAACAATAGGCTTCCTTACGAATCCAACATACGTTCACTTTCTAAGTAAATACTAGCTGAAACCTAATAAAATACTTACGCTTCAGGATATTTCTTTGCTCTAGCTCTTCAGTCGTAGGCCTCTGGCTAAGTCTCCTGTGAGAACAAAGGAAAAGTGACTGATTTGAAACCAGCTCCAAATAATACATTATTATTTGTAATATATAAATATATTTAAATATTATTTATTTTATATATAATTTATTATATATATAATTTATTATTATACATAAATATATATAATAAATATAATGTATTATTTGTAATACAGCTTAAAAGGTGTTTCTCATATAGCCGCGCTATTCTTCACCAGCAGAGGTATTCAACAACACAGGTACTTTCCAGTTATAACTGTGCATGTAACCTCAGTACCAAGTGGACATTTGTTTTAAAAGGTGTGCTACTGCCACTTGAACTCATAAATAACTAATACTTCCATAATATTACAGAAATTTTATGAACACATTTTTATTCCTTGTTTGCAGGTATAATTTTATGAAAGAATTCAGAAACCTTTTGTGTTTCCAGGCACCATCATTATGGTAACTTGTGCAATTATAAGATTATTCTCAGATATTCTGAATGCATATCCTATTCATTTTTTCTTAAGCAAACAACTACATAAGCTGGGTGTTCCTCGCTGATTTGTACATACAATGCAAATGGAAGCTTTAATTGGAACTTAATTTGATTTAGCTACCTATATATAGCAAACGCCATTAAAAACCCTGAAACAATGAAGACACTAATTTTCTGGTTTGTATAGTGGAGAACATGGTTGATGTTGTCTCTATTTTTATTAAACAATTCACTTGTTCACTTGAGAAATGGAGCAACAAAAATTTCAGCAGTAAAATTCATTTTGCAAATTTGTTAAAGATTGACGCCTCTCTGTACAGCGAACCTCACACAGTTCACTATGGATTATCTTCAGCCTCATGAAACCCGTCCAATTCGAACCAAGCTTGGGCTTTCAGATTCGGCGGGGAGGGCCAGCAGGTTTACCACAGGTGCCCAGCTCTGCTGTGGGAAGCCCCAGGCTGGGACCTGACCTGACCCCAACCGAGCTGTGAGAACAGGTTTCCCATCAGACCTCGATGCTGCCAAGTGCCAACCACCACAACAGGAATTTTTAAGGAACTGGCGTCCAACTTGGTTGTGATTTCAGGCACGAGCACAGCCCTGACATGCACGGACCTTGTCTTCTGCCCCCAAAGCAGAGCTGTGCAGGGAGCGTGCCAGCTTCCCGGCAGAGCCAGCAATGTCCCTGCGCAAGGAGCTCAGGGCAGGAACCGGAGCGGCTTCTGCAGTTCAAGCCCCTGAGGAAGAACCAACAAGCAGGATGTGATCACTGGAGCTTGGATTTGGTCAGGAAAGTGGTGATAACAACCACACCACTTTATTAGCAGAAGAAAAATGACCCCTGGGCCCTACACAATAGATGTGCCACTCTCACAGGTTAGAAGATGAAATAAACGACTTACAGCCAGCCACCCGGTTCACAGAGCAACTCGGCTCGTGTTCCCAGTGCTGATGCAGGGTGGCCGTACTCTGTACTGGAGCAGTACCAGCTGGACTACCCAACATAGGGGAATCTCCAACAAACACAGGACATTCTCCAAATCTGCCTGGACAACATTTCTGAGCACAAGAGAAACAAGGACAGGTCTGGGAAGATCCAGACATGTTGTAGTCTATTCAGAGACCATGCAAGCCAACATTAACATTTATGAGGATTTTTTTAAAAAAGCTTGTAAAAATACAAATTAAAATTAGTTTTTTTAATGCGATGTTCCCAAGTCCAGAAAGAGAAAGTAACACTTATGCCACAGCAGTTGAACAGCATGAGAAAGACATGCCTCAGAGCTGGGCACAGTAAACCACTAAACACTGGCCTACGAAGTCAGCCTCCCTCTGCTTCTTTTGCTGCAAACAGCACATGAATAATAAAGAAGTTAGCAGGAGGAGGATGGGGAGCTCCAGAAGGCATGAACATGCACAGGCATGCTCTGTGTGTCAGGAACTATTACTCTGTCTGAGATGGGTATATACAAGTGCAAGTCCTTGCTAATTAATTTGAGAAAAAACTTGAACCATGGCACTAATTATATGGAGTCACTCTTATCCTCTTCCTTTTTTTATTTTTTAAGAAAAACCAAACAACCCCAAACCCCAGAAGCTCTGATTTGTTTCTTGCAGAATCAAAATGCATTACTGACATTTTAAAAGTTTTGTGAGAAATAAAAATACTGATTTTCCAGACAGTTGTACCACAAAGATCCTGCACCACTTATTGAGCTGCATTGACAGGTGAACCCAGTGTTCTTGATTTTCTTCCTCCACCTCCGCCCAGTGAAACCACATTTACCCTGTGACTGGTACCTCACTAGCTTTGTTCCAATCTGATGTCTGATTTCCTGCCTCTCCTCTTCAGATGTACGCTGCAAGATGTTTTTGTCTTCTAATTCTTTCTTAGATGGTCTGTTGCCAAGTTTGATAGCAAGAGTATCCCTACGACGAATTTTACTTGCCAAAGAGCCTGAGGAAAGGAGGAGGAGGGTAGGTTTAGTTCATTCATGCTTAGGTTACCGATACAAACTGTCGAGTAAGAACTTTAATAGCTTCCCAAAAGCAGCCTTATTCCCACATCCAGGAGAGGAATTTTAATTAATATCAAAAGAAAAATAGTTTTAGCTCACTTCACAACAATAAAAAGCTGAAAGGCTTGGATGAAAAAGCTACCAGCCAAATTGATAAGAGTTTTACAAACACCACTTGTCATCTGCAAAGTGCTTGGATAAAAATGACAAATCTACACTTAAGTGCCTTTGAAGTCTGACACATTACACGGCGTTTTATATATCTACTTAGTATATTTAGCAACCTGCCGCTCTTTTTCTTCAGCCTTAAATGGTTTAGTCTCATTCTGTCATAATTTCCCTCATTCTTTCAATTTTTTTTTCAAGTAAGTACCACTCAGTTCTTGTATAGTGCTTTTCATCTTTTAAGTGATTTGTAAATTAAAACAAAAAATACAGGTCAGAAAAGTGCTCTGAGTGCTTGTAAAATAACCTGGGCAGCTACCCCCAGGCACTGAAGCAATCTGCTCATCCACAGAACAGACACAGTAGGGACAAAGGCCAAGCAATTCTGTCAGTGTTAGCTTCAGCCAGCTGTGGAAGGAAGGGTATTTTTCATTGCCTTCAGTCCTTCCCGTCTCTTGATATGCTGACAGAGGTGGCTACATACGTCCTAGGCTGGCAGATTTTCACCACATAAGGCAGTTTGGTTAGAACAAAGGCTCCCAGCTCACTTCTCATAAGAAACCGTTCTGCTGTCTGAACACATGAATTTTTGGTTGCTACCACTTTGGATTGTGTTCACACCAAATGCAGAACTGCAGATGACTTCAGCCTCTTGAGCTATCCGGCACTTCACTTTCTGCTGCGCCAGCGGCCAAGGACAAAAAAACCCCAACACACTCATTTTCCCTCACCCCCCTTCACTACACAGCACTTTCACGTTCAGGCCTTCACTAAGCACAGCGAAGTGCCTCCTCCTGATCAGCTGCCAGCAAGGTCCCCAAGCCATGGTTCGATGGTCATTTTATTCTGACATAAGGTCTCCCTGCAGGTGGCAGAGGCCGCGTTGCCCTCCCCTCCACCCCTGACAGCCTGATGGTGCCACCTCCTCTGCACCAGCAAAGCTGTGGCCTCTGCATGAGCTGGCTCGGGGGCCTGATTCTATTGCAAATCAGCTCAACAACGGGCACCGCTGCAAAAATAATCATGAGCGTTGACTTAAAGGAAGAATGAACAGTTGGGAGCAGGGATCAGGCAGAAGACAGGCAGGACAATCCCCTTCAGCAGCAGCAAGGGCTTCTACCAAATTAGGGTGATGATATAGTCATGACCCCAGATGAAATTTCAAAGCTATTAACTTATATGTAATCCACTGTGGTCTGCTGTGTCTGCTCAGATGCTCCAGTGCTTAAAACATCCTGATCAAAGAGGAACAAATGACTTTCAGTGAAGCTGCTGACTGATGGGCTTCCTCTGTCATCCACCACTGCCTGTTACTCACACAAGAAACTCTGGGATCTCTAGTGCAATTCAATGTGCTTTAAGGTACAGCTCCACGACATGGTGCTTTTTAAGGCACACTGGTGCTTTATGGGTAGAGCTTCATGACATGGGTGAGCCAAATCAATGGCTTGCTGATACCCTACCATGGAGGCCTTGTTCCATCCTCATGTGCTTCTGAACTTGTTTCGCCCACCTCCACTCCCATCCATGCAATGCTTGATCTGCTCTCACCACTGCATAGGCCTCAGCAGGTTTCTGGTCATAATTGTCTGGGAGAAGTGGGACACTCATTTCTCAGCAGCGGTAAAACACTAAACCATGTAGAACCATCCCATGCAGCCGTACCTCTCCTTACTTCACACTGGCATGGCTCAGGCACACTCACGTAATGAAATGGGCAAAAGGTAGCCTGCAAGTTCTCTGCGGGATGCTTACTTTCAGCACTTGCATTATCGTCATCGTCATCATCATCGTCATCTGTGTACAGTATTGGCCCATCAGAGTCCGAGTCACTGCTGTGGCTCTCTCTGCTACTTTCACTCTCAGGAGGAGCCGCAGCATCAGAAGCCTCCTCCACCAGCTCAGAGTGTGCCTGGTCAGGTGCCTCTGCTTCTTGGTCTTCTTTGGCAGCCAAGCTGTTAATTCATAAGCAGACAGGGTGTCACATAAACGCAAGCAGCACGTAACACAAATGGCAGACAGGCTGTATAAGCAAGTATGAAAAGTTCAGTTCAGTTATTCAAACTGACTTCTCTCTTTCTAAAAAACTTACATATATATATATAAACCATATATAAAGTATACAGATATGTACACGTATCTGGTTTTATGCATGTCAGGAAAAAAAGGTGCAATCTGGAATGACATGCTGCAAAGCCTGTATAAAGAAAAACCCTAATTATTTTTAATTTCTTGTGGGATGGCACCAACAGTACATAAAAGCTACTAAGAAAAGAAAAACAGCTCATAGCGTTGTGGGTGAGAGGAGTGGGTTGGAAAACGGATTGGAGTGCAAAGCTTCCTGTTCTGGAAGCCTAACTCTATTGTAAAAACAGTTTTACTGCCGAGTCCAAAAAGTTGATGCCCATTGGAAAGCAGCAGCAGATTGGCCTTTGCCTTGAGAAAATCTTTATATAAGGAAGGGTAGAGCAAGGGGAGGAGCAGCACAGGAGCATAAAGCTGGCACAGCCACACCAGCAAGAGTTTAAAGGAAAATCTATAGGCCACTAACAGGTAGACAAAACCCTCCTGGGTTGTTACAAAAGATGCTGCTTCTCATGGCAGGGAAAAGACAGGTTAATAAGCCAGTTTCTTTATCGTTGCCAATTATTTTGCTTAAAAAAATGTAATTATGACCTTTCTCTTGACCAGACTTTATAGTATCTGAGTAAGTGACAGACCAAACACCTACTAACCGAAGCCTGAAACTGTCATTTTCAAGTGTGCAAGTAAATCTGGCTATTGAATTGAGAGCTTTAGCAGTGGGATATTGAACAATACCCACAAAAAAAGTAAAAGCTCCCTGTTATTCAGCTTAATTTCTTTGCCTTTATGAGAGAGAAATAAAAGTATTACCAGCTACTAGCTCAGCTGCTGACTGCAGTGGTCACATTAAGCCATGCACCGAAGCAGGAGGCAGGTTATGAGCAATGACCTGGGAAACATGAAGTTCTGCAGGTGAATGGCTCAAAGGCATGGGCAACAAACAAACTGTGCTGGGATGCAACACAAACTATTACCAGTCAGCAGAAGAAACAGAAGAGATCCCACGTGCCTACAGTGTCCCTCACGTGAAAAAAGGTGGCTTTCTTGGCTGTGGGTCTTACCACCCCCCTACAACAGCCACACTGCCTTACCTTTTTGTGTCTTCTCCACTAGCATCTGCACTGCTGTCTAGGGCCATACTGCTCAGGCCCTCGTCTGTGCCACGCTCAGTCTGGAGAAGAAGTTTAGTATCCGATCCGGGGACAGCTGGCCCTGCCATGCAGCCATCTGACACATCTTGGGCATCCGAGGAGACAGCGGGCTGACCAGCTGCAGCAGGGAAAGGAGGTGGAAGTGGAGGCGGAGGAGGGGCAGCAGTGGGAGGAGGGGGGACAATGAGCTTGCTCAGTTGGTCTCCATCCTCTGTTTTGGAAATTACTATGGAAGGTTGCTCAGGCTCAGGTTTTTCTGCCTTTGCTTCCAACCTGTTGGCTGTGGCACCTGAGGGGGAAGAAGCAGCCCCATCTGGCGCTGTTCGTGGGGCTGACTGTTTCCCAGGTTTTTTCTTGCCCCTGGGAGTCCCTGATGTGCCAGATTTGTTGGAAGTCTCCTTAGAGGCTTTGGGATGAGATGATGTGGACGAAGGAGATGGTGATGAAGAGGACTTCGAGACTGGTGGTTTTTTTGCATGAGAGGAACCCGCTAAAATAAGAAAAGAAAAAGCATTTCACGGTCTTGCAACTATATAGTTTTTGCACTGTTCTTTCTGTGTGGATTGACGTGTGTTCACACTTAAAAACTGAAAAGAATTACACTCAGTATTTCTACAATCCTTCGTCTATATGCTTGAGACAATAAATATTGCAGTTCAAATTTCACCTTTATGGTGGAAAAACCTGCAATGAATACTTGCTCAAGAACAGTGCAGGGGATCAACCTTACAAATGGGTGATAGTTTGATTCTAGCATTCTGCATTGGCCCATTTTGTACAACTTGCCTGGACATCCTCTAGAAAGCCCACTACTTATTCCAAATGTGTTTAGAGCCCTATTTTAAAAAATTGCTATCAGACAGAGAAAACCGCCTGACCTTTTCTATTATGTGAATTCTTGGTCTGAGCACTAGATGAACACCATGATTTTCCTTATGCTTTTCCATGAACACCTCAGGACTGTTACAGGTATCAGCCAATTACCTTTCACAGTGTTATTGCAAGTGGTGTGCTCCTAGTTAATGGCAAGAGCAGAGGGACAGCAAAACAAGATATACTTTCAAGTCCAGCTGGGCACGTTCATAAAACAGAGGCAGAAAACACCTGTCAGATCTCACTCTGCATAAATGATCTCCAGAAGGGAGGAGGCACTGAAGGCCTCCTGTATGTACTGGAGGTCTTCACCTTACCAGTGACCAACTCAGGCAGCCTTGAAAACATAATGAAACAAGGTTTTGACACCAGCTGTACAAGCTGGCCAGTGATGCTGCTGTTTAATCCTGTGATACTTACCATATTGAAGCATATATGTATAATGCCCAAGTTTGCAAGTGATTTCAGCTAGCCTGCATGCCCATGTGCATTCCAGCCACATTTCTGATTGCTGTGTTGATGCACCCATCATCTGGATTGGGAACTTCAAACTTCTGATTTTCATTTAAAAAGCAATAGAAATGACAACCATCTTATGACTCAGTCTTTTTCATCAAAATGCATCCAACTCAAACACTTCTGCTGTAGTAAAAAAGCATTAACCTCCAGAGAACAAATGAAAGCATTATAAAACTACACAGCAGCCTTGCGGCTAAGCTTACAGAGTAAAACAGAAAGCTGTAATAGAAATCTGCTGAAAGGCCTACTTTACTTATAAGCATTTAAATAAAAACAAAACTCCAGCAGATTAGGATAGAATCAAAATACAGATACTGGCCGTAATAAGCTCATGCTATAAAAATAGCTTTCACAGTGAGACTGTTCTCAGTCCCAAAGAAGATGGAAACTAATTCAAACATTATACTGTTCTCTTCTGTAGCTGAGTGTTACAGTTTATAAACATTGAGAGTGCTGTGAGGCTTTCAGTACATCTGGAAAAATCCACAGAAACTTTAGGCTAATCAGTGTCCCTATTTGTGCTGCAAGGCGACTGTGAAGGGCACCGCACCGAATCTATGGATGCTGCACTCATCATCCACACCAAGTACACATCACTGACTTAACCCACCAGCAAATCAAAAGGAAGCAGAGAAATGGTACAGGCAGCAGTTCGTAACTGCAGTGGAAATAGATGGTGGCTCCAACCTGTGTATTATTTAGCAGAAACCTTACTGAGTAAGTGGGTAGTAGTAAGAAAGGGCGCTGGGTCCAATCCAGCAAAGCACTTCAACACAGGCTGGAGGCTGACAGGAGCAGTTACATGCTTACGCTTAAGAACGCCAGCATAATACAAACACACAGCCACACTATAATTGTGGCTGGTAAAATGCAAAGAAATGTTTCCACTGAAAAACACCCTCACATTATTCTCAGAAATTTTCTGGACCTGCAATCGGATACAGAAACTTGAACAATTTTTTCCAGAGAAAAGCCCCCTACACTTTCATGTGGATCAAAAGTGCTGTTGCTATTGTTGCTTTTGACTGGGCTGGCTGACAATTTTATGTCATGCTTCTTTTTCAGTAGCAGATTTGAACTTCGATTAAATGAAAAATTTCATGGTTATTTGCCTTTCGGCACATGTCCATGCCTATGTTTAAGTCCCCTTCTCCCAGTTCCACTATTTCAGTTTGGAAACCTGCTGCTGTGCCCTCAGGAGGGCCACAGATCACTGACTGCATCATGTGTTCACTTTCATGGGGATCTGACAAACCTCTCGTACTAATACTTCTTCCAATTGGCTCAACTTATTAAGTATTGCCCCACTTCAAATGAACATGATGTACTTTTAACGCTGAAAGAAATTACCAGTAAAATAGGTACTATTTTATATAAGAGATATATCGATATATTTTACACCCATATGGCCTCAACCACTGCATGACATTTAAGCAAGGTTACTAAAAGACAAATCTGGACTCTGAAAGTATTTTAATTTAAGAACTCAGCTACCTGAAAGCTTGTTACCAACCACTGGTATAAACATTTCTTTATGTGATGGGTTATTTCATTTCTGAAAGGTCTGCTGTTACAAGGTTCCTTCTCCTAGGAAGAGCTGAGTTTTCCAGCTGCATGTGAAATACAAGCAGCAAATTCTGTGTTTTTAAAATGTTTATTCTTGTAGTCATCTGATGTAGTAGGGACAGTTAATACCAAGTTAATGGATATTTTATGGCAAAGTTATTATTGTAACTCTAGCAATTTTGCAATGTTTTCAAACAGTCCTCTTCTCTGTGCTTCAAATAGCAAATGTGCCAAAGTGTACAAGCTATAAAGAGGTATACTTGGAGAGAAAACTGGAGAGACTGAAGGGCTTTCAAAGACTGACAGAGGATTGAAAACACAAGGCTTGTATAAGTTTGCCAATGCATATATACAGTCCATTCATCACAATACTGCTTGTGTTCAAATTATATTTGGATGTTTTAATTTTGGTCATCAACTAAATTACGATGATTCAAACTTGAGATCAGTACTTTAAGAACAGCTACCTATAATCTTTAATCTAGCATCACTGATGAATTTTGGTTTAAAAGCATAGTGATATACACATCTGCTATGTGCCTGATGATTGACATTCCAGTGTGTATTTAGAATCACAGGAAGCCATCAACCAGCTCAGGGAAGCCTGGCCATTTCTAATGGTTATAATTGTTTGGGGTTTTTGGTTTGTTTGGAGGTTTTTTGCAGCTAAAACAACTGCTACTCAACAGTCTTTGAAGATGTATTCATGGTTTTATCCTTTACCTCTTCAAAATCTTGCAATCTTGTCAAATTAACTGGAATAGTAGATATTTCCAGCAGAAAGTTACAGCAATACCAAAGTAGCTTTATTTCTGGGCAACTCATGTTTGATTTCAGAAAACCCCTTTTCCCCTGCTGATTCTTCAGCAGTTCTCTGGGTCACTTTGTTGCCAGTCTTCACACTTGAAGTGGGAATTCACTATCACCTCTGATGTGCCTGGTGCTGTGCATACATCCATTAAACAGCAAAGTGATTTGTCTGTTGTCTGGGATGTTTGCAGACAGCAGAACCAGAGTTCAGCAGCAGGCTAGCTAAAAGCATCCATGGCATGCTCTTCAGTAACGCTGCTACGTAAAAAGGCAGAAGTCGTCGTAAGACCAAGCCAAGCACCCCCATGCACATGCACCCGCTGTAATTGGCACTGCCTGTGCAGTACTCACCAGCCTCTCGATTTGCACTGTGACTTGTTGGCTTGGGTGGTGGGAGAGGAGGCTGCTTAGCAGGAGCCTTTCCCTTTTTTTTAGCATGAGGTGCTTCGTTACTCTTATGGCTGGTGGTGGTGGAAGCAGCAATAGCATTTTTTGGTGGTAGCGGAGCTTTTTTAGTTTTAGGCTTAGGCTTGGGTGGTGGTGGAGCATGGGATGCCAGTATTTCTAGGCAGTGATCAGCTGTGCTCTCTAAGGATAAGAAAGTGAACAGAAGCCAACTGACACAGACATATGCTACATACATTCAAACAGCAAGCCTGACAACAATGACTACTTTTTGTTGCTTGAGCTCTTGGGAATCAGGAGATACTTCTTCATCTTCTGCCGCTTATTAAGTATTATCTCAGAAAAAAAATTACCGTTGGCCTCAATTCAAGTCCTTCTCATGGAAGATTCTGCCTGGCACTTCTCTCAGTCTCATCTATTCTAGACCTCCAAGGATCATCCTTAACGTTGAGTACCGCCAACTAGACGGCTTGCTGCAAACAAAACAAGGGAAACGTCATTTACTCCCCTTAACAAATTCCCCTGGCTTCGTTCCAGCCCTCTGAGATCAACAAGCTATAGAATTCAGATTCACATGAATCTGAATGAACAGGGCCACTCAGTCACGGGTTCAAATATGGCTATGCAGCTGAAATCTTCCCCTGAAGCAACTCAGTTTCCTAAACTGCAGACTGCTTGCTCATAGGAACTTAATTTTGAGAATCTTCCCCAGGGTATTTCTACTCTTCAGAAAGAGATGAAGCTAAATCAGACAGGATTATCGTTTGCCACGGGAATGCCCTCCTCTCCTACAAGCTCTCTGGGTACTGTTACAAGACTGCACTTGCAAGAATCTGCTGATTCTTCCTTAGTCAACAGGAATTTGGAGTGCATCTACATTGTGTTGTGCAATAGAGATGGCTCTGAAAAAGTAGAACTGAGGAATCAATGTCTACCATGTGCGCTGCAGGAGACTCGACTCTGGACTAGCTTCAGGCTAGTTCTGTAGACTGCATGCACAGCAGTGGTGGGAGCACAAGTTCCTGAACGCATCTTTTGGCTTCATTTCATCCAAAAGAAATCTGGCTTGTGTGCTCCGCAAACCAAAGAAAGTTAAGTGGGGGTGACCAGGAAATTCACTTCAAAAGCGCATACCTAATGCCAACTGCAACATTAATGTAGGTGAGCCATTCAGAGTCAACATAAAATTTTGCAATATAATCACTATGGTTGTAAGACTAGTTGTTCCCAGATGGAAATCTTTATCTATTCACTTACACCAACTCTGTGCCCATTTGGTCTCAAGATAGCCTTCCTAAATCTTCCAGGAAAAGGATATTATAAAAGCAAGAGCATACCATCAGAATCATATGGGCTTTATTTGCATGTCACTAAACTACAGTGGCTGGGGAAGAAAGGAGCCAAGCAAATATTTCAAGGAGTTCTGTAAGCCTCTTTTGTCACTCAAGAGAAACCAATTCATTTCTTGCGGTATGCTCCTGTTACAGCCTCACTCTTACACACCTTAAATGGCTGTTCCCAGCTTCTTCCTTCCCATGTAAAAGATTCCCAAGAGATAAGCAGCACCTTTTCATTTTAAGTTTAGTAGATGAAAAACAACATGTTGGACAACAATGACATTCTTGATCTCAGAAACAAAGCCTCTTCAACCTCTAGCTCAAGGCTTCTTAACATGAACCTACTGCATCACTGCAGTTACTAAAAGCAACGTGTGCGCATATGTCTCTTTGCAAACAGAAGGAATTAACATTAACTGTCCAGTGTCTTCCTCCTTTATTTCCAGCCCATTACAGATTAATATCTTTTTGCTAAGGTTTTGCAAGAACCACTGCATAGCAACCTTTTACAGCTTTCAAACAGAACCTTTCAAGCACAGATTCTGGTACTGCCTCTTTGTTTTCCAGAGAAAGACTTGGGAAGAAGAAAGAAACATACATAATTGTTACAGTTTGCTCTCTTCTGTTATAGCAAAACCCAACTCCTTGTGAAAGTCTACCTACCTTCGTTCAAAGTTGAAAAACTGATTTAATTCTGAAAAAGCAGGACATGTTAAAATTTTAATTCCATCAATAACAAACATGGCAAGATAAGACTTTGTATTATGAAGAACTTGAAGGACAAGATGATCAGAAACAAATAGAAGAATTTTATATGAAAGAATATATGTATCTTTTACTTACGGGTCCAGCATACTAAAACTTTATTTACTAGTAAGAATTAATTTAAAACTTGTGTACTTATATACACCATTACCATGTTTTGATTCCAGTCATATTAGTAGAGAAAATATTAAAACAGGACAGAAAACCTAGTAAAAAGAAATATACCATTCACCATATTCTAAAATAATACATTGTAATTATTCAGAATCTTAGGCAGTCATTAAACTGTATAACTGATTAAATCACATGTATTAGAATTTATCTTCTGATTCAGGAAAAAAGTACTAAAAGGCTGAAGTTTTACTTAGTTACAAATAAACACATCTTAGTGACAAACAACTAATAATTTTCAAATTTTCTTTATAGAAGTAACTAAAAACTATAAATGAAACCCAAAACTGGAACAGTTCATTCACACAAAGCTCTTACTTGCAGACTTCAGTTGTGATTAAAACGAGCAATTTACATAACGTTGATTCTAACTGAAATGCCTTGCCATCACTGTGATATCTCTTTATCCAGGACATTGCTTTCCATACTGTTACATGCACCTTGCACCAAAGACTGGCAGACTCTTTCTGCACAGCTGCATCCTATCTGCTCAGATAGTTACAGCTCTCATTAAGTCTTGATTGCCCCTTGATGATATACATGCCCTTTTCTTGGCTTTGACCACTGAATCTTCTTTTTGCTCATAGCCTTGAGGAAAGCTGTGATGGAGATAACTGCCTTTGATCATATCATCCCTCTCGATCTCTTATTAGCTTTGTTAGCTTAATCTTCTTTATCTCATCAGATACAACCTGACTGCCCTCAGTGACAGTCTGATCTTGCCCAAACCATTGTTTCTCATTTACTCGTGAGATACAGATTTCCAGTTCCTACCTGACCAGTCCATTATATCAGCTTCTGCTAGTGACAAGCCAAGTTTTGAAGCAGATGCTTTTCATTGCTTTGCGTCTGCTGCCCCTCCAGCTTTGTGAACATTCACTGACTGTCCTCCCTCAAATTCCCCTCTGCTGTGATGCCAAAGCTGAAAATTTCTAGGCTGCCAGCATTGTGCTTGTTACCCTGATCTGGTCCCCTCCTGTTTTCAGTGCCTAACTACAGTGTCCTCTCTTTTACTGCAAGTCCATTGGAACTTTCTTTGGCTTTCTGCATTTATGTAAGACACTACAAGAAACAACTAGTATTAAGTACTGTAGTAATACAAATGACTATTAACAGCAACAGTGGCTTGATTTTGAACAGTGACAGGGATGGTATGATGTCTGTAAATGTCTCAGGATACAATTACGTTGCCATTGTACCTTCCCAACATGATTCTGCTTGAATATGGGCCCTTGGTCTTCATGCCTGCTCTTTATTTTGCATCTTTTGCCAAAATAATCGTTCAAGCTAATCCCCCAGGCACCTCAGTACCATCTGCAATGTATTTTTATTGCTGTTTTTTTTCTTAATGTAGACATCTGTTTCATCACAAACTGACCTTTTAATAAAAGGTCTCCAAAAGACCATCAGATAGGAATATCTTTTATTCACTGCTGCCTTGATCAAGACATCTGCTGTAAAAGCAATGTGCCTATAAATTACTCTTTAAATAGGAAAGCAAAGCAAATGTTAATGTTACATTAAGCATTTGGATCAATAGTATGTTTATGTTTAGAATAAAAATTTTCAAAGGCCAGATTTTCAAGAAAGCTCAATTTGAGACCAGATTTTTCTTGTTCCCAGAAACTGGCTGGGGACAGACTCTTAAGAAATCTGTATTCTCATGTAAACACCTAAATGATGATCAGGGTTATAAAGTACTCAGTATATAACAGCTCCTGTGGGGACTCATCAAATCTCAAAGTCTTTCAGAAACATACCAGTATGCCATATGCACTGGAAAATCAGATGACTTATTTTGGAAGGTAAATGCCAGACCTTTTGCAAACTCTGGATCAAATGGACCTATGAAAATCCTGGGCATAGTATAGTATCAGAAGCCATACATGACTGGGTTGTATCATACAAGATTTTTTTCTTTACTTTTATTAATTTTGAAGGAACTGAAGACCACAGCTTCTCTAGCCCAGGAATTTGTCATACAGTACTGGTATTTCTGTTTATACAGGTATAGCAGTGACATGAAGCTAGGTCATGGAAAACCAGCAGCGCTGCAGCACAAACATATAATCTACATCAAATGCAAAGCACCCTTCCCCTGGAAGACGAGCACAACTGAGTGGAGTAACACTATGTAAAATGGAAGTTGGAAATAACATATGATTTGTTGTCTTTTGCAGAATGACTCCCTTCAAAATGAAACTCAGTAAGAGTTTTGTGAATCATGAGTTTTCTTTCCAGCCTATGCAGAGAGCTGTGTTTTCATTATCAAAACTCAGGAAGCTGTCATTCAGAAACATGGGACACAGGGCAAGACAAGGTGTCTTTTGTGTCTTTTTTGGACTCATTGACTGTGCTGATGCAGGTGGTCAACTCATAGAAATCCTTTCAGATTCAACCAGCTCGGCTTTTTTCCTGCTATTGCTACTAAAATTCTGTTCAAGAAAAGACCCATTCTAATTGTTAGAAAACTTCCTTTAATTTCCAGTCTAAATGTATTTCAAGCCACTGTTTATTCCTTTCTACTTGTGCCAGCATTGTCCTTTAGCCATGTTCTCTCCTGGCTATATACCAACTTGTTACATTCATCAAATGCACTTGGGCTCTCTCAGGCTCTGTTTTGCTAGGCTGAACAAGAACAGCTGTCTCATGATGCTTCTCGCAGCATGCTCTGCAATTTTCAATTCATCCTTCTTGAAGATGGATGAGCAGATCTATACATCTATGGCCTTCCAGATCTTACTCTATGATTTCAAGAGCACTATGCATGAGAGGCCTGGTGACAGACAGCATAGAAAACAGAAGAGGGGAGAAAGGCACTTAAAGCAACCACATTCAGATATTTTCCACTGGCTCCAAGATAAAAAAGAGAAAAAAATCCACTGGATGCCATTTTACATTGCTAACTGTCCAATTTTTTTATAAAAAGTAAGCTGTTAAATCAAGAGAGAATACCTAATACATCTTCACTGTCAGCTGCACACTCCCACCATTCCTTGGTCTACGGGAGACTTAGAAAGTGAAAGACGTGGTCTCCTACATTCCCTTATACTTTCTGTGTAGATACGCTCAAGTAATTCAAAGGTTAGTTCATTAAAATCACATCTACAAGCTTATTTCTACAGCCACATTAGGATGTACTTCCTACAAAAGACAAAAAAATCTAGCAGCTTTGCAAATCAGGAGCTTTCCTCTGCCGCTCACCGTCTGTGGGCGAAAGTCTGTGCTCTCACATCACCCTACTGGCACAAGCCAGCTTGGCTAACTTGGTGGACAGGCTCTATCGAAATACAGCTTTATCTAGAGTAGCTTTCCTTTTAAGAAGATTTGGATTCAGCCTCATTTACATAGCTCAGGTGATGAACTGAAGATAATACTGTTTTTAGAAAAACTGGGTTTAGCCAGCAAATAACTCAGCTTGAGCGAGAGATTCTTTGAGAGACAGGCAAAAGCCCCACCCTTTTATGTATGGTGCTCATATGGATGATCTACGGAGCTCAGGAGCATAGGGAGCCAGCAAGAAAAAGTCTGCCTTGCTTCTCACAGCGACGGGCTTACAGGTTAGTCTTCTGAGAGAAAGCAGGCTTCTGTCTGAGACGCTGGAAGGTGAGGGTTATGATCTTGAATTCAACAGGTTTTGTTCCACTTTGGGGAAATAAAGCGAAGACCTCTCAGAGAAGGAACCTAGAAAATTTTACTTTGAAGAACAGTCCTTGGTAGACAAACTAAAGCATTGGTCAGCAATGATGCATACTCATAAGATCAGAGTGCCTCCAACTTTTGGTTTTTTGGTTACCCAGGAGAAAAAGAAAAGATTAAATTTAATGGCAGATTTAAGGGAGAACAGAGTACAGAGGAAAGAACCTCTGAATCCAACATACTAAGACCTGGAGCCTTTGCCAGTTCTCATATTAGTTACCCTGTGGGGAAAAAATATTATGTGCATGTATCCCGTGAATTCATTTGGAAACAGGAGTACAAACCATTTCCTTCACTGAAGGAGAACAAGAAAACCTGAGACGATCAGTCTGCTGTAAATGGCACATAGGAACATTTCACAAGCTTATGCTCCATGTCATCCATAACACCTATAGCACCTGCAACACAGCTCTAGCTTCCTGCAGTGCAATTATTTATCAAAGCAGCATCCACCGCACATGATGGTATGCAAAAGGAAATTTCGTATTACTTTTTTCCAGGTAGTATCTTGCTAACAGTTACTGAGCCTTTCACTTCTTCAAGCCCAAGCTAACAATGAAATCTGGAAGCATCTACCACAATCATGAAAAGATTTAGCTTGCCACGGTAAAAATGAGTAAGACCTGACCTTACTGAACAAGCCGAACTCAGACAAAAACTCAGGGTTCTCTGGTACATCTTGTGTGCCAGAGACATCCTGGGAGGGTGGAGAGGAGAAAATGATCTCTGACACAGTACCAGGAGGTTTTACATTGAGCAGCATGCATGCCACATCACCATGCTATGTCCCCATGCCTAGGGAGGGAAACAGTGACAATTTTGACATCTATTCTACTGATGTGGCTTTTGGTCTTCTCCAACGCTGCTGTAGGGGGCAGGAGGCACAGAGACTCCTTGGATCCCCTTTGCGATGCTCATGCTCCGCATGGAACCTGGAGACTGGGGTCTGCTGGGGCTACTGCAGGCAAGTGTCACAGGTCAGGAGCCTGATGCCATGATGGTACAGTTCAGTCTGCTGCCCAGACAAGCAGGGTGTACTCTGACATGCTGCCTGCCCCCTGGCTGCTCTGCATCCCTTCCAGAGTGCTCACTGAGAATGGCTACAGTTCAGCTCTTTATTTTCTGCAGAAGATGCTAGTGACTTTTATTAGTCAAAACAAAACAATTCAGAACTCAACCCAGTATGAACATAATGTGAATAAATCACCTAGGAAAAAGATTTCTCCCATTTCTCATCTGCAAAGTTTATCCATCAAGTACCTGTTTTATGTAAAACTGTCACAAACTTATTATCCTGCCATAAAGGAGAAATTTCCTTTTAAATACCCTGCTTGGATGACTGACATCTCATCATTACTACAAACAGTAACAGTTACACTATTAAATCGCCAAAGGGAATTTTTCACCAGATATGAAAAGCACCTGTGAGCTGACAGGCAGCAGATGGGTACGCGGTTTATAGAACTGCCTGGCAGCACAGGAACAGCTTTCAGGAGTTGTCTTCTTCACTCCCTTCTGCTTAACTCATTCTTACATTGCATGGCTGAGCCTATTGTTTGCCCTTGTTGATACTGTATTTCCATGGCTCATGCTGAAACAACTTTTTTCATGTAACTTCTTTTAACTCATAACATATTCCACATTCTACCATGTGTTGCTGCCAACTCTCACCGTATTATCACAACGTGCCTGTATCACTTGTTCTTTTTAAGCTTCCAGCTCCAGCAGCCATCATCGTATTCATATGATAAAGGCCATTTTCAAGACCCACTTGAACAAGAGAGAAAGAAAAGACCACCACCATTTCATAAAAACATTTTAAAATAACCTCATAACTTCCAAGGGCTGAGATAGATTTTTTGGAGCATTTTGAATCAGCCAGAGTTGGAACTGCAGCACTGTGTACTACTAACCAGCCAGAATGAATCATCTTTGGGTCTTAGAAACATGGAAAGGGTATACAGCTTCCTTCAAGATTTACACCTAAGCATACATGACTCTAAAAAACCTAACATATTAGCCTCACTAAAGATGAACTCCTTGCATGCATTATTCTCAATTGTCCAGCTAATATTCACTGCACCTGTCTCAACTCTTATGACGGAGGGTCATGATCTGAAGTACCAGCCTGTTTTATGGTCCAAGCAGAGGACAGTGAGCTAGGTGTTCCTGCTCCAGCTCTCATTTTGATGCTATGTAAGCATCAGCAGATGTCCATTCTGTGGTTGTTCATTCCTTGCTCTGCCAATGGGTGTGGGTGTAATGCGTACATACTGCATCTGCCCTAAAAAACCACCGAGGATTAATCTGCCAGGCAGGATGCACCTGTGAGATGCAGTGGGCCTTACTCTTCCACCGAGTTCAACAGACTGGCTCACCTTCTTCCTTAATGTGCTGTAAGGTAAAGAATAACTGAAGGGTATTCACAGTGAGTTGTACTGCATGTGCACTGTGCAACACCATTGCTGATGTGTGGAATTAGATTCTTAACACCTTTTTTTGGCAGACTATTCCTCTGCAATAAATCTATCTGGTTCCTTTTCAGGGAACTCAAGATGTTTACACGTAGAACTTCACGTCTAGATGTAAAAGGGAAGTATACCTGAAGTGTTTTGCATCTTCTATATGGTCATATTGACATTCTATGTAGCCTAGAATACCAAGTTTGCTCATTTTTTGTTTTCCTTCTCCGTCCTCCATATATACCCCATTTTCTGAGAGGGACTGGAGTGCTAGCTATATATTCTTCCATACTTAGTCTACTCTTGTACAGCAATAATTTTTAATTTCTCCCTGTAAGGTCAACACAAAATACAGGGAGCGCAGAGTGTAATGATGTGTTTGAAATAGACACTGAACATTTCCTGCTTCACTGGAGTTCTGCATTCTGCAAAGTCAGCTAGAGGGGATTTCAACATAGTAATGTGCATTTCTAAAAAAACCAGTACCTTAGGAAAACTTCCAAGATTTGACAGTTCCAAAAGGCTCTATTTAGGGATGCATAAAATAATAAGTGGTCTGATCTAACCCCAGAGTTAACCTGAACCATTTTAAAGGAGTTTTCCATGGCTTTTATAACTCTTTTCCCCTGACCCAATACACATCTGGTTCTACTTGGCACCAAAAGATAGATGTATCTAAATGCCATGAAAAAGGCTAATCGTGTATTTCTGTCTTGTTGGGAGACAGGAAGTACTAGAAATCTCATAAGAAAGGCAGTTCTCGTTGGACATCCAGCCACTTTTTACATAGTCAAGTGATTTACATAGCTCAGAGAAGAATTCAAATTTTTGTGTTAGCCAAACTGACCCTCTCAACCTCCAGAGGCTCATTCATCACTAGGTAAGGTTACTAGAAGACATTGGAAAGGCTGCTCAGTCTTACAGCCGGACATGGAAGTTCTTGATCTTTCTTATCTTTGCTCTTTCCTCTAGGAAAATCCAATAAATGGAATAGTATTTAAGAACACTTTTTGACAGGGAAAGTAAGTGCTGCGTTATTCAAGATGCTAGAGAAAGAAAATAAAACTGGTCCAAATGCTGTGATTCCACATTAATCTTTACTTTTCCCTTACTCAGTCAAACTGCTGTTACCAAGGTAGATCTGAGTAAAAGTATTAAAATTAATATGGACTCCAGGACTGCTAAATATTTAGGAGCATTTACTGCAATACATCTATAGAAAAACTCTACAGTCATCAAGGACATTTTCCATAAATGGCCTAGGTTCAGTTTGCGGTAGTGATACAGACCCTTGAATATTTCTGAAGAGCTGGGCTGCAAGCGTTTAAGATTTAATGAAAACCAGCAGGAATGAGTCACTGAGGTTACTTTCAAAATGATACATGGTTTTTAAGTGGCTTAAATATTTTTGAATAGTCAAGCCATGAGCCACTCCTACAACAATATTGCAAGGTGATGCAAATGCACTTGGTGTCTTCTTTTGCAAAAGGAATACCTGAAACCAAAGCTTGCCATGGCTAGGAAAGGCTCACATTGAATTTAGAAATGAAACATCCTTACACACGTTTTCATGCTCAGACCATGCTTCTCTTTATGATCTTACTATACCCACAGTAAAAGGCATGCCTACCAGTGATGAAATACTGATGTTTCACAAGTCTTTATCTTCTCCGCAGGTTCTGCTGGCATCCTTGTGGCAGAACAGAACTCACAGCATGTATTGGTGTTAATAGAAGAACATGTTAATATTTTAAGTAGGTAAAAAACAATGTGTGAAGAAGGTGTTTATTTACCTTTCTGATCTTCTTTTTTCCCTTCCAATGCCGACACTTTCTCTGATAAAGTACCATTATCTGCACTGGCTTTTACTACATTTTCTTCCCGTATGGTTTCTTCACCAATGGCTATGGTGTGTCCATTCGAAGTTTCAAAATTTACTGTTACATCACCATCTGAAATGAAAATTAAAAAGCTATTGCTTAGTTTAATTGCTTTTCTAGCACCTATTATCAACACACAGCATCCCTCTGCTTTCAAGTTTCCATGGAAGCAAAGCAGAAAGACTTACTGAAATGTGAAACATCAGGCTGCAGATCTGCTCTGAAAGGTAACTCTGTAAACAAACTCTATAGGCTTCCACTTTCTTCAGGTGGACACCTCTGCAGGCCTGGAAGGGCATGCGTGTTTTGAGGTCCAGTTTCGTGTCTGTACAGGTTAGCATCCCGTTCACTTCGTCCCTGCATCTTGGTTTACACAGCAAAGAAATGTGTGCGTGGACCACAAGGGAGCTGCAATGTGTTCCAACATGCCCCAAAGCTGGACAATGAGGGGGCAGACTTGCAGGAATACTGTGGTGCATCCCAGTAGGTAAATCAGCCAGAATTCAGACAGAAGTTCTCAGTGTGCCATGTAATCAATAAAATAGGTCACAAAGTCATTACCCAGTCTTAAGAACCAAGGTGAAGTCTTCTTGTATCATGTATCATACCATTATTAAATTCTGCAAGTAAAATTCTTTCCCAGCTCTGATGTTATTTTACTTCCTTACCCAGACTACCTCAGCTATGAGGTTTTTTCAAATCCTGAAAAAAACTTTTCTCTTCCTTATTTGTCTCTATATTTCTGAAAATGCTACATGCTCTGGCTGGTTCTCAGTTTTCTCTCTTCTCTTATGTACTGATTTCTGTTCTCTGTTCCATGCATTTTAAAATTGCTACCGATTTTATTCTCTGGTCATTTCTAAAGCTTGTTATCCTTATGTTGCTCACACCCCACCTGCAGTTCATGTAGATGATCATGATCACTCTCCTCCTGCGCGATTCTCTTGCTGTCCATCCAAACATTACACAAATCTACTTGGTGTCTCTTCTAGTTCTTCTAGCTGATTCTTCATTAATCCTGGTAATTCCACTCTCTTCTACTCCTCCTTTGCCTTGCTGTGTGCTATCAGACCAGGATATTTGGCACTTCCCTGGTTTCAACACAATTATGCAGACACTCTCTTACCACCTTGGGTGCTCCATGGGTTAAACTGATGGTTTCACTCTCACCCACACACTAACTTCAACTTGATGCGTAAAAACTAAGTTCTGCGTTCTTAACCTTGTTTCATTCACTACAGCTGACGGTTGCACAAGGCTTCCTTCTTACCTTACCGCAACATTCAGTTTCTTCAGACTCTCTTCCAGACGTTCATAAATCCATTCTTTTCTCTCTACCTCCACATCTGGCGTTCCCACCTCTTACATATCATGGTTCTGCAAACACCTCCTCCCTCCGAGTGGCATTTGCCACTTTCTGCTTTGTTCTTCTTCATCCCATGTGAAACACTGTCACTGCTTCACATTTCTTACCTCCCATATTTCAAGACTCCACGTAATTTCCTCATCTAGCTTTCATCTCCATAGCCATTTGTTCTAACTACCTTCACACTGCTCAATTACTGTTTCTTATATCTCAATTTTTAGCACCTTCAAACCAGTCCTATATTCTTTTAAAACACTCCTTAAAATTTACAATTTTCATCAGACATGAAGTACAATGTGATGAAGGCAACACAGACTGGATTGATGGCCTTCTTAAGACAGGAGGAAGGGGAGAAAGTTGTTCATCTTTACATCGTTTTCTCACTTTGCTCCATCTCCGTAAGGGATCCAAAGTCTCATCCCCTTTTAAGAATGGAGTAGAGGGTCAAGAACACTGATGACCAAAGCAAGCATACTTTTAGCAAGAATGATAGCATTACATTCAGACTGTAACAACCTGAAAATATTAACACATTTCATTAACTGTTCCAGCAGTCTAAATGCAATTTACAGCCATCAATGGACAAAGTCAGGCAGCTCCCCAGTAAAGCAGGTAGCAAAAAACATAACAAATTCACAAATGGACAAACTGAGGTATAGAGAGTTTACATGTCTTGTTTTACATCAAAGACAGTGGCAGAGACAAGTTCAGAAGCCAGCTATGCTGAACATCATAGTCTGGTAATTAGTCACTATAAAGACAAGTGATGTCACATGTCAACAAACAAGCCCTTTACTTATCAATGTGTACAACAGAAACCATACACATTGATACTTTCATGATTCTTCAGCTCAGGCAGAGTATCAGAATTTCTAGGATAAAAATATTTTTGAAAATCATGGAGTTCTTAAACTCCTTGACAAAACGACAAGTGGTTTAATTTTAAGCTACAGAAAATTATTTTACTCACTTGGCTTTTATTTGATTTGGACTTATAGAAGACTGAATATGTAATATATAATATAATATAATATAATATATACCACTAGAAACATAATCAGATGTATGTAGCACAGAGGTATTAACAATGGTTTACTCATGTTTTTACAAAGTCAAATTCTGGTTAATATCAGTTACTAAACCTTACAGCATTTTGAAAAAAGCGGTGTCTTCCCTACAGTTTTATGTTTGTGCCATTTGTGACTGTGGTCTGTGTGACAGTGGTGGGATTTGTATAATCCCCACGCTGGTGCTTTCTGATACCTGAAAAGGATGCTATTCATTTGCTTGGGGTCCCAAAGCCTGTAATTTTTCAGCCAAAATTCTCATGTTGTACTTCAGTTGCTTTAGACAGCAGACCTTGACTCAAAAAATAGGTTAATCACTAGCTCAAAATAATTCTGGAAAATAGTTAAGTAGGAACCACAGGAGTCACATTATTTACAGGAAGCATCAAAATACTTAAGGATATCACCAGAAGTCAGATGGTGTACCTATGGCAGGAGCAGCTACAGAACACAAATCCTTTCACACCAACTTTAGCTCTTTGTCAACTGGTCCAAATTGCCTCTCACACTCCTCAGCTTTGTCTCCTCATACCTATTTATACTACATGGAAACAATGCAACAGTGGCTGTATCACCCATGTTTAGCACTTGGGGGCTAAATTCTAGGTAACATGTTATCACCTTGCTCAGGCATTTCCTTCAGCACTCCCCTTCTTATCAGCTCCTCTCTGCTTTGTCTTGTCGAAATCTTCCTTTCCAACACTAAAGAAAAAGCACAGTTAAGAATAGATTTATTCTCGTACTGCCAATGCTTGTAAAAAATGTAGAAAAAATATTATTTTATAGAAATCCTGAGAAATCTTGTTTCCTCTAATTCTGCAGAAGTGGTCTGGGTTTTCATGGACACTCTCCGAAAACAGTCCCACGATTCCAGGCACAGAAGGTGGGGATTCATACGATTCAATACCTTCAGCTGAGCCAGACTCCATGAGGCTTCTTTTACAGTCAATGGAAAAAGGTACTTTCAGAGTGAAATTGAACTCATTATGAAAATTATTGCATTTAACATGTAAAAGCACCTCGTTCCCATTGACAGGGTTGACTAGCTCAGCTGGAGATACCTACATCTGTTTTGACTTGAGGGAGACAAATCCTGCTCAGATCAAGCAACTCAAAGACTAGCCTTTGCAACATACACACTGTTTTAAAGGAAAAAAACCCCAACACAACCTTAAACAGGAGCAAGAAAATTGTGTTCTGAAAGGGAATAACATCCTCATCCAGGCTGGTTGGCTTTCATGGAAACAAATGCAGCATCCTGTTTTTAGCTTAAAAAAAAGAAGCATACAACACACAAAAAAAGACTGTGACAGGAAGCATTTTAATTATTACGTTTATTTCCCATGGGAAAAATTCTAAATGGTTTTATAGGGAAAAGCACTTACAGATGGCAAAATGGAATAGCTCACCACTGCACCCACGCCAAACCAACACAACATTTGGTCAGTGATCTGGGAGGCCACTGTAATGATCCATTGAACCATGGTGCATGGTCCATAAAATGTGAGCATCACTTGTAAAATCCTGTCTTCTCTGTCAGGAAAAGTTAATCTCCCATGCTGATTATATTTACACACAATCATCAAAAACCCAAGTGACGTCTGGAGCTCGAGCTCAGGGCAAGGGGTACGCAGCAAAGCTTCAGCCGCGCTAGATTTCATCCTATTAATGCTATGGGACAGGGTCATTTATCTCATCAACTAATTCAAACACTGCTTAGGACCAGTCTAATTGCTTTATGCAGATTAAATACTGCAAGAAGTATTGTCAATCTCACGCGCACCAGCCCAGTTGGAGTGAACAGCCACATGGCGAAGTGCCGGCTCCTGCAGAGGCACAGAGAAGGCAGCTCTGAGGAAGTCACCCTCCATGCATAGCAAAACATCTTTCTCCGCAGCACGTAACTCCAGCTGCTGACTCACAGATGGGCTGGCTGGCCTCAGACACCTGAAGGCATCTCTGCTCACAGCTCCCCACCCCCCTTCTCTGCCAGGGAAGGAGATGGTTAAACAGAAGATGAAGTAGATTCTGCATTTCTCAAATTTATAGCACCGGTTTTATTTCTCACACAGCAAAGTGCAAAGATTCAGCGACTGCTCTGCATGGGATGAATTTCCCTGCCAAAATAGCACCAACTCCTGGCAGAAGAACCGGGGGCTGTAACTATTTTGATCAGCCCAGTTCAAGCTACCCATGCCTATGAGACCAACAGCTCATGAATGCAAACAGTACTGGCTCGCGAACATGTAAACTGGCGTTGGGTCTGTGTTTATATGCTCGGGTATTTTGTGGGATGTGTCTGTTAAAGGTCAAACCTTCACGGCATTCAAATCACATTCTGGCAATAGAAAGGAGCCCTGCAGGCTCTCCATATAAGCCAGCCTCCTTGGACAGAGGAGCAGCCCCAAGTTAGATCAGGTTAGACTGCCTCGGGTCCCAATCCTAAATTACTCAACAGCTTTTCCAGGTTTTTTCCCATTATTTTTTTAAGGTATATGCCTTGCAAGTGTGTGTCACATTGGCACAGCAAACAAAGCACAGGAGTGTGCCCTATTCTTGCAAAGGGTTTCTCCATGTAGGTGAACACTTCATCCCATGGAGACTGCTTTAAAAGAGACAGGGGCCATGAAGTCAGAGGACTACGTGGGCAGGCACAGATGGAGGGTCTTAATCTTTCTAGAAAGCCAGGATTTACAAGCAGAGTGAAATATCCTTTAACATAGACCCCAACGACAACCATTTCACACATATACTTTATACCTGTTTTGTTGCTGGCAATATAAATATTCTCTTATTATTATATCATCTTTAGAGGTATTATTTACTTCCTACTATTTTTCCTATCTGCTTCCTTTTCACATTTGTTTTCTTGGGGGCAGTCAAATCAGGTGAGCTCTCATACATTTATTTGTAGAACTTAATCCAATACCACTTGAAAACAATGATACTCTTTACACCAAGTTCAAGAACACTGAATCAGACCCCCTCATCAATGTCTCTCTAGTTTTCAGGATGATGCATTTTTTCAGTTCTGCAACACTGAATTAACAACTGTATCAAATTAATTATCATGGAAAATGTCAATTGGCATTAAAAGACAATTAACTCCTTACACTTTTACTGGAAGACCTCAAATCATTTTATTAACATTACATAGGTTTCATAACATCCCTTAGACATAACTATCTCCATTTCACAGATTAGAAAAATTACAAAGAGATAAGAAGCTTAAGCTCCAATCCTTCATCATCTAAAATGCTAGCCATGAGTAATGTTTTTATTTAAACTGATGCAGCTCAGTTAATTCAGCTTGAAAAGATAATTTATTTAAAATATTACTTGGCCCATGGAAAGAACATTATAAATCATGCTAGCATTCACTGTGAGTATCATATAATTTAATTCCTACAAAGAAAAAGTCAGAATTTTAATCTAAATCAAAGTGACCAAAAATATGTCCCCTTGCATAAGAGGAATGAGCAGCTTGTCTAATTATGAACCTATACTGGGTGCTATTTAGCCAGGGTGGACTCTTCATTATAATTTACTGCTTATTACAGACTTTGGACTATACAACACATTCCACATTTACAGAGTCAAGTATTTTGATTATCACAGCCCAACGACAGTGAGTTTTAAGAGTCACAAACTACTCACTCGAGCTAATCACATTTGACTACTGCTATGTTTCAGTAAACTCTCATCAAAGTTACAAATTCAAGCATTCAAAAGTCAGGAAATGTTTGGACAAAGGTTAATGAATGTGCAGATGGTACAGCTTTTATTTGTTTGTTATATAGTTTACTTTTGCCATCCCTGCCTTGTTTAGGATACAGACTGCGCTGTGTTCAATGAACAATTTATTTGCTTAGATTTTTAACCTTACCTTTCATTCTATGGCCCAAACGTCATCTAAGGAACAATCTAAACATTAATTTGAACACACCCAACAACGGAGTGAACCAAACCCAGTATGTTCTCCTTGATGCCCACGTGAGATGCAAAGGTGTTATCACTGTATGGACAGGCAACTTAGGGCATAGAAAGATAAAAGTCGTAATACCACACAAGCTGACATTTGTTAAGTGTTTAATTTGAGGTACCTTTTCAGGTGTAATTTCCCATATTAAAATTGTGATAAATAAAATGAACAACCAAGCAACCCAAAGCATAGGAATTCTAGCTGAATTTCCAATTTACAGTTCAAAATATCTAATCAACAGAAGTACAGCTAGGACTATGGGCCATCTGCTGCTGAGCTAATGGCACAGACAACTGTAGAAACAATTATCATCTACCAGAACCACCTGGGATGGGTATCACTATTCATCACCTTAGAAATAGCTCAGTCTCCTGAGCTCAGTAGAGGGAGAGGACTGTAGCTGGGCGCTTCCACCACTGTTCTGCTTCGTGTGCTCCCTCCTCTCACCAGCTGTCATGACTTCATCATCTGGGTCTTTCTCCTTCACTTGAAGAAATTTAAACTTCGTATCTTTGGTTTCCAGACTTACCTCTCTCCTCTTCCTTATTCTTCTAGTAGAACTTGCCACAATATGATACCTATTTCCTTCTTCCATAAACGCACCTTTGCCTCTGTGTTCCTGCTGATCATCATTTTTGCAGTCTCTGACCTTACAAGTTACTACCTATTCCTCACTAAGGAGTATATGACTATTCCTATCCTCAAACACATATATGATAAATACTGTTAGGCGTACCACCATGATGTCGACATTCTTAATCCGAGTGACCAGCTGAGGTTATTACTACAAATCTTTTCTGTCATATGTGTATATAATAATGTGTATATAAATCTGCAAATATAAATATCTTACCATGTGTCTGTGATATATATGATATATAGATATATATGTGTATATACAAAAATGTGACTATATATAACATTTCAACATTAACAGCAACACATTGTTCATAACGGTAAGCAATCATGAAATGGAAATAACAATTTCCCCATCTGTATACAGGTATGTATTGAGACCGATTACACAAACAAGTCAGTCCTGACCGTCCTGCTGAGGAAGGCTGATGTGAAGTGGACTCTACTGTCACACATTATGCTCCAGCAGACACAAAAAATCCCACATCAAAATCCTTCCCCTGCTGCAGTCAAAAGCAAAGCTTGCCCTGACTTCAGGTCTAACTGTCAGAAAGCACGTGTATTTATCACACTATATGCATCCCTCATTGACCTGAGTAAACCTTACTTGTCCAAGGGTTCCCACAAACATTTGCATTTTTAGCCCAGTACAAATAGCAGTAACACTAATCATATGAACAGTTTACCTCAGAAAGCAGTTTCCGTCCCTCCCTCCCTAACCCCTCAAAAGAGACTGCTTAGTGATGATATTCAGCAGCTACAAACTCAGGCAGTCTTAAAAACCATTCTCTGACTCAAGAGAGCTGTGAGATTCTGGATATTATCCAGTCTTTAGTTTTGCTCTTCCAAGAGAAGCTTGAGAGAATTCAGATTTTTAATTTTAATCTGACCTAGTAAGAGCTAAAATTGCTTACTGCTGCCTGTCTGCATATACTCTTGCAGTGGAACTTTGAAGTGGCATCTGCTTCGTGCCAAGACACAAACTGCTGCCTTCCTTTCCTTCACAGCAAAACATTGTGGAGGGGAGAAACCCTTGAGATGATGCCATTTTTTGTTTGTTTTTACTTAATTTTGAAAGCTCTCTAGGCAGAAAGTAGACAACCAGTGCCCAGAGAACAGATTTTCTGAGATACAGCATGGAAAGTATGTTGCTAAAGGAAAAAATTCCAACCATCATTCCCACATTGGCACAAATACTTCCACATCTAGTCCTCCATCCTTTTTTTCATGTTTGTGGTATTTGCTGTTTATGAACCTCTTTCAGTTGCTAGCATAAGACAGCTGGGTGAGATTTTGTGAAAGCACTGCACGGTACACGCCCTGGCAAGGCGCTAGCAAGAACCTATTTCAAAAAGCCTATTGAAAACCCAGCAAAAGCAATGAGTTCTTTGCAATAGCATGCGTTCTGTCTGAGAAGAAACTCTTTAGCTGCACACAGATTTATCAATTTGTAGCCCTGTGAAGAAGATAGGCAATAAATATGACAATCATGGTAATGTCTCCCATGGTCTCAGGCCAGGAAATGGGCTTCCTGCGCGTAAGATGCACACAGGCACACACACATACACGCACACCCCGTGTTCTGTAATGTAAATACATCTCTGATCAAGTAGTCTGAGGAAGAGGATTTCCTGTAGGACTTCAATTTTGTATGGATGTTTTCCCATTTCTTTCTCAAGTCAGATAAGCAAGTTTCAGTTAGCACGCAACAAGGGGCAACTTGCCAAGTAAATGCATCTTCTCAGTCTCCATTGGTCCTGGGTCTGTTTCCTCAAGAAATATACGGATAACTATTTTTTTACTTTTTTTCCTCTCTGAATCTACCATCTGAGGCAGGATAAATGCAATCCAAACTACTTTTGATCTCAAATTCCAGCTTCGCACGTGAAGCGCATACACAAACATAAGTGATTCCATACCTTACAAACATGGAGGTTAACAGCAGATGGGATCTCCCTACAGCTGCAGGGTTTCCTGACAGCAAAACAGTCCTCAAGCACGTAAAGCCATGCTTTCACTGCAAGCTAACTTGATTGGCACTGAAAAGCTATAGCTTATTCATGGTGCAGCTGAGGCCGGCACCCTGTCTGTTTCTGGAATTTCTGGAGACACAACCCTTACCCTTAGTACTGCAGAAGAGTACAATTTATCCCTGTGATTCTCTACATGGAAATACGTGGGGAGGTCATCTGCATTTCCTTCCAAGACAGGGAAGGAACTGCAGGAGGGCGCTGGAAGTCAACGCATAAATGACTTACTCCGGTCCACTCCTATAAGCACTACTAGGACTACTAATGAGCAACCAGCATGAATAAAAGCCCACGACATGCTGTGGCATAGGTCGGAAAGCACAGCCAGGCTTGGGAGAAAATGCGTATCTTGTATGTAGACAGGAGGGTAAATGTCAATGACACCTAAGAAAGGCTATAAGATAGATTTGCCCTGAAGAGGTACTCCGAGTCTTCACTCTGTGGAGAACAGTCAATACTTAGATACAATCTTCTTTCTCAACAGAAAAGCTCTGGGAACTGTCCTTGCGCCACTTTCGCACAGCCAAATGCCTGAATGTGTAGGTTACATCTTTAAGAGTCACAAGGGGTAAAACTCTCATATGAAATTTTTGGGGAAAATAATTTGGGAACCTTTCCTTTACTTACAGAACTCTTACAACTCATATCATCCAGATTCACTTTCTTCTCATCTCCCCAGCTTACAAAGCCAGTCATGCTATCTTTGAGGTGAAAGTCAAGATTTTCAGATACTACATAACTCCTAGATGTTCACTTTAAGGGGAAAAAAAAAGCACTAAATATTTTAATGGTTGACAAAATGCATGTAAACTGGGGCACACAAATACAAGCTGACAGACTGAATGTACAAAATAATACAGAAGTTTTGAAAACCTGAAATTAATTCCCTATGTCACAATGTTTGTATAATTTAAATAAATCAAATTTTACACTGTAGCAGCATGCATAAGCAGAAACTTATTAAAAATAGAGCATATGTACTCCTTGGAGAAAAAAAATCAATCCACTGAATAATGAACAAATATCAGAAGTTCCCAAATCTCTTATATAACATCTCAAGTTCTGTTCACCAAGACATACATTAAATTTTGCATACTTACTCATCACAAACTATACAAGCACTGACACACTGTAGTTTATATAATTCAGAGCATTGGAGTGGTTTTGTGTTTTATTAGCTGTTTTACATTATGTTATTAAATATAATGGCAGTGTACACTGTATAAAAGCCTGGTATGTGCTACATGGCTACCTAGAAGGACGCTAGCTAAACAATGAAGTAAAAAATGAAAGGTTTTCCAAGATAATTTAAAAGCCTATATAGAAGTTAATACTTCTAGATACACTAGTGAATCACTCCTGTTAGTTGCTTTTTTTGCCACAAAAGACTACCAAATATGAAGTCTTGTGATTGGACTTAGAGCAGCGACTTCACTTAGTCCACTAAGTGTTACCTCCTCCTGCACTGGACTTTTCCCATCTGCTTGCTATACCACTTACAAAAATACTTCGTTGTGCAGATAATTACCTTCTACTTTTCAATACATCATTATATACAACTGTGTATTCAACTGACCAAAAGAGCTCCTACTTATATGATCTATGGACTATACTAATCTTTCACCATCAACTCTGTTCTGCCAATTTGTAGCACAAATTCTCCTAACTGTTTTGAATTTCTGTTTGCACACTGGTGCTCTCCTTTTTCAAGAAAAGACTGATCATAAAATAAAGCTGTAACTTTAAAAAAAGAAAGACGAGCTCTATATTACTCTTTTAGCTTCCAGACCTTAAAGGCAGCGCTGCAAAACCACAGCTCAAATGAAAAAAACCCAGCTTGTCTAAATGGTAAGTCACCCAGAAGAGTGGGTCTCTTTTTTCCTCTCTGCTTCAACAGGCTTTATTGATAGTAATCACAATGCTAGGACACAAATCCAAGTGGTAACTTTCACAAACGCGCAAAAAGTACTTCTTGTTATGTTTTGCTGGATTTGTTTTCAGTTGCATCAGGTTTGTGATCTGTTCATCACAAACCTGGTCCTACACAGGAGGCAGTAGAAGTAAACAGACACAGCTGAGCGAACTTGGAAGACAAATTATCACTTAAAAATTATTTTTGAGGTAGTTAAGATGGATGCTGCTTCCCAATAATTTCTTCTTAAGAAAAAGTAATAAATACAGTTACAATTTGGGAGCACGCAGTGGCAAAATCAGACTCAGAATGTAAAATGTTTCACATAATCTGCTGTAATGTTCATAGTACTGTAGCTCCGATGCTCTAGGTATATGAATGAAGCAAGGTTCAGGGAAATAACAACCCCTACCACCAGCTGTATGGCACCTGAATAAAGTATTTTGTGACTCAAAGTTTGTCTATTTGTATGTATAGCATAATTTTAAAGCTTGATATTCATTACAGTTCTGAGGATTTAATGTTTTCTGTCCATTACATCTACTGTTAGGCATCTCCTAAGCATTTCAGTTGCTCACCCTGGGATAAACTGTCCTGAGTAACTCCATTTGGAGTCAGTGCTAATGGGAACCGTGGGTTCTCCACACCCCTGAAAGGACTTGAGGGATCACACCATCATGAGACAGGCAATTTAAGTACAAGCAATTAACTAAGGCAGCACTTTCGAAAGTGTTGACCTTCATTTCTTTGTGCCTGATTTCCTCCTCTTGTAAATGAAGTATGAACACATGGTTTGCCTTGGTATTGTAAGAATTGATGTTATGCTTGTAAGATTGGACCGAAGCCCTCTAAAGAAAGACAGTACAACATAAGAAATACTGTATTTAACATTAATTTACCAGATATTAATTTGTAAAAAATAACTGCAAAATGACACAGGCATTATTACTTAATTGCATAACAATTTAACACATGCTAATATGTTGTGACAGTTTGGGGAATTTCTGTATACACAGCTTATGAGTGGTGATTATTCTGAAGAATTCACTGCCTATAAAATCACATAGCCATCCAACAGGAGCTGCACAGCATTCAGGAGTCATTAACTAGAAATAACGTTTCTCTAGCAATATTGTAGAAGTACTGGGGAAGCTGCAGAAAACTGGAAGCAATGAAGGAGATATCAGACTGAGAGGATTTTTTTGATTGCAATAGTGGTAGAAATTGTGGGGGTCTTGTTGCAGGGTAAGCAGGAAAATTAAGGGAGGGAGGGGGGAAGAAGAAGAAGAGGAGAAGTAGGCTGAGAGAAGGATTTCAAGATCTCAGAAAATTGCCCAAAACTTCAGCTGGTATCTGGAATGATGTAGACACCACAGAAGATGGGTGGGGTTTTCCCTTTGCATAAATAAAGCATATTTTAGAAGTTACACTGTTTATAAGTTACACTGCAAAACCACAGAGTTCCTTGCTGTAATTGTCAGGGGTTGCTTTGGGTTTAAAATGTCAAGTAGTGTACTCCTAAGAGTTCAGGAGAGCCTGCTGAAGACACTTTAGGAGATTAGTATTGGGTTTATTACCTAGATCATGGAAAACAGCAGACAGAGGGCCTGCACTATGCTAATGAATCTGAAGAACTCATAGATGCCCAGTGGACTGATTACACTCAGGTTTAGAAAAGCACAGCATCAAATGTCTGAATCCCAAAACAGAAGTTTGGGATTTTTCTGGAGAAAGCTTGGCCAGAGCTGTGACACACAGAGAGACATACACATATATGCAGGGTGGCATTCAGTTTCCTAAAAGTGGGTGTCCACAGCCACTTGACATGCCCCAGGGTTTTGGAGATGTCTGCACAGGGTTGGAAAATATGATGTGGAACCTTCTGGGAGAGCAGCCAGGACACCCCAGAGCATCTCAGGTGGCACCAAACAAACCTGACTAAATCCCAGCCCTCAATATTCCTCTTTTTCAGAAGGAATATAATTCAATCACAGCATTTTATTTCAGACCATCCTGGAAGCTTGGCCAACAGGGGAGTGAAGGGGCAGAGCAGCTTGTATGAAGGCAATGAAAGCTGATCCTCGTTCTTCTGCTGGGCACAGCCATGTCTGTTTCTCTCCTCTGCACAGATCAAACTTCTGTCCCCGTGAAGGCAAGGTTTGTTCCATAACCCAAGTCACTGACTATTAGGAGAACATAGAGACATCCCCAAAATATTTGAGGATATGTAACATAAAGCCTACTGTTTCTTGGTAAAAAAAGATCACTGTCAACATCAAAAGAATATAATGTACAGTGAACAATAAATTGCATAATTTTGGTGACAGGTTCAGGACAGAAGCTGAACAAGGTTACATTTTTCCTCACCAGTGTTTCCTACTATTTGCCACCAAAGGGCCACAGACATACCTGCTGATGTTTCTCTGAATTTGTCACTAGTCTTCTTCTTCCGCCATTTCCATGGTTTAAAGATTTTGCCAATGGTGGAAAGTTTGCCCTTCCTCTTGAAGGGAGGAGTTTGGGATCCTGGGGCTGGTCCATCCGAGTTAGCGATTGAAGCCTTATCCAGACCATCAACTGTATAAACAAGAAAAGTAAAGGTCACTGAAGGATGGAAAACCAATTGGTACCCAACAGCTAAACTCCTCCACTATCAGACTGCTACAGGCTGTGTGTGGCTCCATGTGTTTTCTGTTCCAGAAGGCAGCCAAGGGGCATTTGATTGCAGCTCATGGTCACAAGCCAGCCCCCACCCCAGCTAGCCCTGGGGTTTGCTGCTGCTCAGCACCTCAGCTGCAGCAGGCCAGAACTTGCTTCTCACCATGCGCATCTGGCACATCTGCACGGTTCTGTGGTTTCCCATTGCTACTGCAGAATTTCTTTCAACATACATTTGAGCAACTTTTCCCGTATCCTTGGTAAAGCTGAATAACTAGCTGTCATCATACAGAAAATGAAAGCCCTGCAATGTAAAAACATAAACTATTTCTTTTGAGTAAAACAAATCCTTTCTAAATGAGCTCTCAAGATAACTGTTCTGGCAGTAGAATGGAAATAGGTCCATTTCATATCCCTGGTAATCAGTCATTCACAACATGGCCTGCCATGAGTCAACCATCTTATTAACAAAATGTATTTAACAATAAGCTTTTGAGCTGTAGCCAAAACTTAAAAGAAGGATTACTTTTCTGAGAAAACATATTGAGTGATATGAAAGCCAATATTTATCATTAATGGATGTAACATTTGAGTTTTGTGAATTAAATTAAAAACTCATTTCACAACATGCCATAGCATACAGTTAAAATAAATTTCCTGGAAATTTCCATGAGAAGTCTACTATTATTTATTTGTGTTTAAGAACTGAGTTAAAGCCTTCCATTCGTGGTTCTGCAAACACTTTAAACGTGCTTAATCTTATTCACGTGAGCAGCTTCACTGAAGTAAACTTCAATTCCTTACATACATAGAATTAATCACAGGCTTAAATGTTTGTGGCATACAGGCTCTGTAATCGCTTTCATTCATCTAAACATTCTAATTATAACCAATTCAGAATAGAGTTGATGTCACTCCGAACAGTAATCATGATTATCATAGATCATTCAATCAGAAAGTGCTATTCAAAGAAGGAAACATCACTATCCCCATTTCACAGATGGAAAATATAAGGCAGAGGATTGTTAAGTGCTTAATTTCATGTTTGCCAAATGGCTTCCTGAATCCTGGTCCTGTGTCCTAACTGCTAAAAAGATACATACTCAGACACATAACATCATGGTGCAATCTCATTATTCTGTTTCTCAGACAAATGGCATTTAATGAGTCCTATATTTGTCCTAGACTTTAGATTGATCCAGGATGCTAAAAAAAAAACCCTTTTCTGTGAGAAATCTGACGTAATGCAAATAAAGTCCAGGAAACTTTATTTCCAATGTTTTGAAATAAAGTACTGGGAAAAAAGATCCATTGTATAACTTCCTTGAAACCCATAAAGTTAAAACCAGAGATAAATTGATATGAAAATGATAGCATTTAAATCAATAAATCTGAGTGAGTTATGCCATAAAATGTAACAAACTCTGTACTGTCAGAGATATGGAACAAAGAGATGGAAAACTTCTCCAGGATAAATTACTGTTGTTCAGATACATCGCAATGTATAGCTTTTATTTAAGTGTTTTCCTTGGGTATTTTCTGGTCTATAACATAGATATAAGATGGAAGAACAGCATGCAAATGGACTTCAAATATAAAAAGCCAAGATTCTGGTAAGGACTTGGCTATGTCTACCCCTTGCATGAGCACAAACCCTGGCTTCCTCACTTGTGCACCCTAGAGAACAGGGCGACCTTTAGGGAGGTTTTAACTGAGACTCCCTTAAAATGAACCTACAGACTCAGAGAAGACAGGTTAGAGCTGGGGATGAGAGGACCACCAAAGGCAGCGTGCAGCTCTGCAGACACAGGGGGGCACGGAGCAGCAGAAGGACCGTTGTGGGGGTCCCTTGCCTGAAATTAGGGATTGCACTGCCTGGAATTAGGGATTACACTTTTGTCTAGGCTTACGGACACTGCCTGGGGAGTGCAGTCCTCTACGGAATACAGAAGCCTCTGCTGAAAACTGAGGATCTAAGGGAGAAGTACATTTCCTTGAAGGGGAGTTACAAAGATAAGAGAGCTAAATTTATCTTGGCAATTTCCGTTAATATAAGAAGATGCCAGGGCCACAGCTGGCGGCTGGCAAGAGTCAGGTGAAACATCTGGAAAACACTTCCAGGAGGTGGGTGGTGCAGCACTGGAGCAGGTCTTGGGAGCTTCTGGAGGCTCAGCCAGGCAAGGCAGGGCTGACCTCCCCTGCTGTCCTACTCTGCCTGAGGGACTGGACTGAGTGTCCTCCCAAGGTCCCTCCCGACCAAGATTCCCATGGTGCCAAGGGATGTGGAAAGGCACGGTGGCTCTGTGAAATCTGTGCTAGTAAACCCAAAGAATCAGAAGTGTAAAGAAACGAGATGAGGAGGCTCTGTTGGCTGCAGAGTTCTGTTGTGGGACCAGAGCCAAGCACCCTCTCACTGGCAGCGGCACTCCATCAGCTCATTAGAGCAAAACGCTGCCCTCCCCTTGGAGCAGCAGGACAAAATACCTGTTCTTGTCTCCCATGGCTTAGAAAGGCTGAGTTATTGATGTGAAAAGCCTGCACCCTGGTGCTATCAGCATGGTCTTTGTAAACACTAGAACGCACATCTATTCACATCTTCCTGGGTCATGGAATCCAGTCCATTGCAGGCAACCATTTTCACAAAAGCCTCCTCTAGATCTTTTCCTTCTGCGCCTACCAGCAGCAACGGAGGAAGATCATGGCTCCCCACAGAGAAACATGGATTTGCATCAGACCTTGCTCTGCCCTCTGCTGAAAATATTTAACACTGAAATAATGACATTCATCCTAGCTAAAGAAATCTGTCTGCTTCATGAGCTAACGTATAAAAAACGGGATCCATTCAGTGGTGAATAATTCTGTTTGGGAAGACTGCAACTTTTGAAAGCAGGATTCAACATTAACTCGTTTGGATAATAAAAGTTGAGGAGTTGATTTATCCAGTGAGTTAAACAAGTGCTCATACTGTGGAATTTACTAATCTACTGACTGCGTACCAGTTCCTTCATTTGACGAAAGGACCCAAATATGTAAGTGGAAAGGAGGAGTAAACATGGCCAAACATCACAGACTGATTTTAGAAATCATCTAAGATAAAGTAACATTTCTAGGAAAAAGAACTTATTTATATTCAAAAGCAATTATAAGGTAGAACATTTTACTAAGCAATAAACTGCCTAGAAAAAAACCCCACAATTTAAACAATGAAGTTCCAGAGCATTTATGGAAAGATCTTTTCAAAAGCTACTACTCCTCATCTTTGAAACACTCAGCAGGAAACTGATGCTTAAGATTTACACTATTTACTTTATAGGTCATGTACTATTTAAGAATAAAGCAGTGTATTTTTCACCTCAGTGAGCTTATGTACATTCTATTAATCATTATGAACCTTATACATACTCATTGAGATTAAAAGAAGCATCTTAGCTTCCCAAGATTAGAGGAGCTTGGTCACTTGTGTTATTCTTTTATTTGTACAGTGTTTTGAAGTCTTGCCCTCTTCCCACCATCTCCAGAAAGCCGGTGAGTCACTGCCTTCAGTAAACATCATTATTAAGTTTGACATTAGGACTTTTGTTCATACTACCTGCATAGTTTATGTTACTGTATTCCAGTCCTTTGTCCTAGGTGTAGACTTTGCATCTGAAGGATAAAAAGTGTACATAAGAAGGGTGAGAAGTATACGAACCATGCACGTTGCTGTCACGCGAAGAGGAGATCATGTTGTAAAAGATCAACACCACCACTAACCCAGACACTGTGAAGCCAAATCATGCTGGCACAGGCCATGAGCTAGACGAAGGACACAAGAAGGACAGCCTCTGTCCAGCTCGTGGGCAGCCAGCAGCGATTAGATCAGTCTATGGATGACCCCAACTTGCCTACAAACACCCAAAGATGGAAACGCCTGAGCACATCCCACCCTAGGAACGCTACCTGCAGCGAGCGATGCCAACCTCTGTAGCTGCCCAGGAGACACTTTCCTGCTGTGAATGATCCACAGAGATGCTGTGTGGCTGAAGCAGGGGTGTGAATTCACCTGTTTCCCCAGGGCATGGTACACTCCAGTGCCCAGGCGCTCATGTCAGCACTGGCACATGTTAACGCATTCTTCAGGTAAGAACTTAAAACTAACTTTACAAATGCAAAATGCAACAGAAGACCACACATCAGATCATTTCAAGTAAGTCTAATATAAATTCCTCTGAAGTAAACAGCTGTGATTCTGCTGGGTCCAGCTCTTTCGATCTGGAATGCAGTAAGATCATCTTTTAAAAGCTTTGACTTAAAAGAAAATTCATGACCAGAAAAAGAGGGCTACATTTATGCCAGAAGTTGTTCTGTATTTTTACTTCTGCATATTTTTACTCTTGACAGTGAAAAGTGGGAAGCCAGTAGAATCTAACCTCATGACTGAATACGAGGCGTAATACAAGATATATGGGGAAAAAAGCACCCACATCATGATGTTCTTATGCTGTTCTTCTTCTAGTAGAACCATATTTTAATAGTTAACAGATCAAAATTTCTTGCTTGTAGTTTACTGCTAGTAATTTGAGTCACTGATGACACTTAAAAAGGTCAAACCTGAGTAATTAAGTAGCTAGCTACAGCAGGAGTATACTCAAAAGATTTTTCTGTAGACACATACTTTATTGAATCTAAATAGTTTTACGATTCTTTCTCGTGATAGTCCACATTTACGTTTAGTCCCGATGAGAAAGAGTTTATTAAGACTTTTTTGTCATCTAGTAGGGAATGTCTTATAAAATTGCCATTTAATAATTATCTGAACAGTGTTTTAAATGGAACTTTGTGTCATGTGGCCAACAACAACACATGATACCAAAAGACAAATAGTTTTAATTTATTCTTACAGACACTTGCTGCTGATAACAAGTACACTGGAATCAATGCTAATCAGTGAAGTTTAGTTAGTTTATTCTTGTCACAAAGACTCCTGAGATCCTAGAGTAAAAAGCACTTAGGGCTACATCAAAGAAAAGAATAAGGCAGAATTTAGGTGTGCATGTCAAAAGTCGTGCTGTTGGGAGCGTGAGAAGCTCTGATCAGTAGCTCCCTGACTCCGAAGGTACAGATGCCATAATTCATGACATTAAAACTATGTGAAATCTCTGCTTCTCTATATGTAAAACAGCATCCCATATGGGAGTTTCACAGCACAGTGGATTTGGTGATGAAGGCAGCCTGGGAAGTTTCTTCTCTGCACTTCCATCTGCTCATTCCTGACCCTAAAAAAACCATGCCGTCCCTTCAGTTGTAAAAATACAACTGTTCAATGGGCTTCATCAGAAGTAGATCTCTGAGTGGTCCAGACCAAAAATGCCTCCCCGTATCCATGCTCTTTCCTTTTTTAAAAGGTTATTTTTAATCTGGGCCACTTCAATGATTTAGTCTTCAGCACGATCCCACAAACACTTGAAGCATCAGGGCTGGGCGAGAAGCAGGCTGTGGCACGGGGCAGGAGCCGGTGACTGGGCTGGGCAGGCAGCTGAAATCAGCTTCACAGCCGTGGCCAGGACACCAGGACCCCTCAGCCATGAACCTGACAGAGCTACACAGCCTGGCACGTACCACATGCCTGAACCTGGATGGGTCCACAAAACAAGCATGCTTTTGCCTAGAGTATTCACAGGGTAGGTGGAAGACTTGGGTTCCTTCCCCTTCCCGAATAAATAGTGTTGAAACCTACTATCCCTCACTTCCCAAAGAATAACACCCAGACTGGGAGTGGGAGTCATGGTCATCTGCAGAAAGCAGTTTTGGGGTCATTCAGCCACAAGCAAGAGAGAGAACAGCAGGGGGAATGTGATGGTGTACTTGGGGTAGCTAAGTTCCCTCATTTACAAAGATATGGGGATTTATATACGTTATGGGTGATGCATGATGCAATGAGTATGGGCCTTCTGCAAGAAAAACAGTCGCTGTATGTTAGATGAGTATGTACAGCATCACTTGAATATTTCTGATACTTAAAAAAAGAAAGTATTACAGTTTTGCAATGCTATTAAAACTCCTGAATGAGTAGTCAGAAGTGGTTTTTCTTTCCTCTGTCTCTCTACTCCCTGCACCAGCACCGTTCTCCACAACTAATCCTGCTGTAGCACTGGAATATATATTTAAGAGACTCTTTCTCACATTGGGGCTGTTAAATACAAGACAGTACTGGCAGAGCAGCAAGATCGCTTCTTTCCCTACCCCTCTGGGTGCTGCACCTTTCGGGTTGCAATCCCTTCTCCCACCCACTTGCCACCCAAGACCTGCTCACCTGCACAGCAGTTCTGCGCTGGGTCCCTGTCATACAGCAAGGCACACACAGCGCGGCCAGATGCAGGAAAAGTCTGCCTCCAGCCTCTCCTCCTCCTCACTGCCAGGGATCAGGACCAAGAGGGGAAAAGGCACAGAACCAAGTGGTCCACTGATATCAAGGTACTAAGATAGTACTGGCACCTAATACTTTCACTGGCATTGGGTATCTTGCAGTATTACTATGGTACCACCACATCACCCTTAAAGTCTGCGAGGATAACCTTTTTGTTGGAATACAGGTGACTCAGGATATTGCCACATCTAACCATAAACGAACCGAGAAACACAACAGAAGATGCAATGGCCTCAGTTCAAAGCTACCTTATGTGCGGATTTGAGTCTGAATGATTTCTGTGCTTATTAACTCTGCCAGTTAGCTAGTACAGTTATTTTTCCTCTTCCTCCCACTGCACCCAGCTGCCCTGCAGGGATGTGCTGCAAAAGTCATCTTGGTTTATTGAGACCTCTAAAGCTCTTCTGACAGTGTTATGATTTACTATACAGTCTTGCCAAAGGGCACAGATTTGGAAGTCATGGTTTTTATGCCAGCAAAATCAACATGTTTATGCAGCTGCGTATTATCCCCATTTAGTGACAAGAACAATAAGTCATCAACTTGCTATAGAGTATGGTAAGCTGCTTACTCCTGGAGCTTACTTGAAAAATTCAAGACACTGCATGGTAAAATGTTTGACATGGTCATTAAAAATCAGAAGTCATTCTGACACTATCAACGTCATTTCCAATAAATATCTCGAATTTTGTAATGTTACATCTGCATTTCCTGACCAGAACCAGATGGGAGGATAGGTCTTTTTTCTTTCTCCCTTTTTATTTTCTGCTTGGAAGGGGAAAAAGAAAAATGCAACTAATCCTCAGCGGATAAACTTACAAATGGGAGAGCTATAATCTACCTCCGAGCAGCACAATGAACTGGCATCTGAATGCTTTTGCCTTGCCATACATCTGGAGTTTAACTCTGGGAAAACTCTGTCATGAGCTAATTGACTTGATTGTGTTTTAATTAAATGAAAGGAAAAAGCTGAAGTTCAGATGTAGGTGGCTGAATGGTTGTTTCCATATGGAACTGCCAATATTGCAAAATGTTAATTGGACCTCCTGCTGGCAACGAGCTAAACAGGCTGGGTAGCGGCTACTTCAGAGGGCTGCTGGTGCTGCCTTGGAACAGCCAGGGGGGACCCTCCTGCGATAACCACAGCAGGAATGGGTACGACTACCCCAGTGACTCCAGGTTTCTACAAGGATATATGCACAAACGCCTTTCGGGTCGTTGGACCAGCAGTGCCAAAAGTCCAGGAAGGGCTTCAGGAGGCTGAACCCCATAACTCCCACCTCACCGCAAGCAAAACATTAGCTCGCTGCAGAAAGTCAGACACTGCAAGGGGTGGAAAATTCAGCTCAAGTCTACATTGTGTTCTTCCCCCGTGACAAGCCCCTGCCTAAGCTCTGCAAAAAGCACAGGTGCTGCTACACCGGTGCTACAAGGGAAGGAGGGGAGCCTATGCTCCCCCTGAAAGCAACAGCACAGATGCCTAGGGCTCCATGTTTCAGACAAAATGCTGTGTGGCTCAGAGTGATGCCCAGCCATGCTGTCCTCTTCTATGGTCCACAGAAGAGGAACATGAGCATAGTCCCAAGCAACAGTGCTACCTCCCACATGCATTTATTCTAGTTCTCACTCTGTACACCTGGGATTAACTTGCTCAGAGCCTGGAAGAGCTTGTCTAGCTATCTGTCTCTTAGGTAGGAAGCCCTCACCCTGTTAAGACACTGGCCCTAGCGAGCAAGGAGGGACCTTACCTTGGTTTCCTACTATCTTACACGAGAAGCAGTAAATAAAACAGTGTTAATTTTAGGGCTTGAGACATGCTTACTGCTTCACTGGGGTAAAGCACAAAGGACCTGTTTGCTTCAGAGTTACCTGAAGTATTGCTATATTTTTTTTTTTTTCTGGTCGCAATAACTACATCAGGTGAAGTGCTGTTGGTTGTTCTGTCAACGCTATCGCATTATCACATTAGTTACTGCAAGTTGTCTCTTGCTAATGCAACCCAAATGCAGATCGTAACATGCACTTGTAACACATGTGATTGTAATGCACTCATAACGTGCAGCTTTGGAGTTGCTTCATGGTATAGTTTTCACTTCCATAGGGATAATTCTACAGGGAAAAAAAAGCAAAGCTAGGGTTGCATGGCACTCTGTAGAGACACTGGAAATATCACAGGCAATACAGCTAGTCAGGGCTACACAGCCTAACTAAATTAGACTTCTCATGCAGGAACCTGCGCAGAGCTCTTGCCTGCTGCATGTACACTGGCATGACAGCTGGGAGTGTTCTGCAGTGCACTAAGCATTGCAATTATCCCTCTACGATCACACCACCTCTCTCCTCATCTGTTCCTTGTATCAGAACACACTAGGGATTTGCTTAAAGTCTGAATAAAAAAAAAATAAGACCTGACCTTATGCTTGCAATATGCCCACAAGCATGTGTTTGCAAATCAACAGTTTACATTTTGGCATCATGCAGTCCTTATTAGAACACCTGTGTGACTTCCTCCTCCTCTTCAACGAAATGTTTAGCTTCCGTCCTTTTGGCTTCCTACAAAGGGAATAAGCAAATGCTTAGCAGTCCCATTATGCAGGTTTGAAAGTGATCTGACCAAAGATCTCCTTGGTACCTCCTCTCCGACCTGTACGAAGCTAGCTCCGACCAGAAGAAAAGGGATCATAGGTTTAATGTAGGCTGCTTATTCCTTTTTTCTCAACCCAAATACTTGAGCGAACAGCAGCAAATGGAAAATTTTCAGACAGTCACATTTTCCAGATATCTGAAACATCAGGTCAAAGGTCAAGTTCTGGATCCAAGCAACTTCTCCACAAAAACCGGGGAGGGGGGGGCGAAATCCAGGCACAGTGACAGAGATGTGGGAGGACAGAAAAAATGACGACTAAAAGCAGTGTACATAAAAGAGCAACCAAACTGCTTTGAACAGCTGAGGTTTGAAAATTAATGCTTCTTCTGTCAGAATATTAAGGGACATCTGAAAACCAGAACTGCAGAACTGGAAATACTTCTTTACTGACTTTTCTTGGTGTAGCCTTAATGCAGGGGTGAAAAATAACTACAATAAGTTTACAACAATTATTTTTAGCTACAGGCAAGTGGTAAAACTTCCCAGCAGATATTGGCTAGAAGTGTAAAAATAAACTGAAGCGAGCACATGGCCCCTCTCCTGTGTGGTAATAAACAGGATTGAAAAGAAAAAAAATCTGCAGTAATTAATAGGTATGCAATACTGATGCTGAGAGAAAACTGGGTGAGTTGTGTCACAGGGAAGCCTCTGGCTTCGTTCCCACTTCTCCAGCTAGAGGGAAAGCTACTCTCCGCCTGCCCCAAACGGGCCAGGAGCCCTTGGATGGCCCGTCCCAGCAGCTGCGGCACCCGCCGAGGCAAGGGAAGGTGGGCAAGGGAGCCCAGGCGACTGGCATGCCCTGTCGCAGCCCTACTGGAACACCCCATCCCTGGCATTCCCATAAACTTGATGACATGAGAAACACAGTCCACAGGAATTTGGGGAAAAGAAAACTGAAGGACAGAAGGTGAACACAAACTTTGCCAAGCAGCCCTGGCACCATCAGCCTGCTAACTCCCGGGCAGGTCTAGATGCTTATCTGTGACTCCTCTCAGGAGCCTGCTTGCCTTCAGCGAGTGAAGCAGCACACCTTCGGGTGGCCCTAGCTCCCCGCTGTCCGAGCCGAGTCAAACCCAGCAACAGGGCCAAAGCGCAGCCGGAGCTCCTGCGGGACGTTCCGAGCTCCTCTCCCCTCCGCACCTGCGCAACGCAAGCTTGAGGCTGCTCCAGATCTCAGCCGGCTGGCTCCTCCGGAGGCGTACATCACCCCGAAGGAGGGTTTTACTCTGCTAACAACTTGCTTACCCTACAACCCCACCTAAAGGACCCAGCTGCTGATCCCTCTGATGCCTTGCGGCTCCCTCGGTGTACCTGGGAAGACAGAGGCATTCCCGCACAGCTCACCGGCTGCGTCCCCGGCAGCCACCGCCGCTGTCGGCAGAGGCAGCAGACAGGTATGGCTTTAGAGAAGATGCTGCCCACGCAAGTGGGCTTCCAGTCATCTCAAGCGTATGTTTTCACACCACCAGGGTGGAAACATCAGCTGAACCACCAACCGTGCTGGTGACCATTTGTGAGTCTGCACTTTATCACTGCACTAAGTCAGAAGATAAATAACCTTTTGCCTAGGCTGTTAAAACCAAGTTAGTTCCTACTACTGATACAGGAGCATCAGGCAAACGATTTTGTTGACCAGGCTGAGCTGGGTGGCATGCTGTGGAGCTACGCCAGGAACAGAACAGGAGGGGATGGGGGAGAAGTTTGGGAAGAGATGGAAGACTTTTGCCACAAAGTCAGCATCTGACCTCGCTGCCGGCAGGTGTGAGAGCTGCTCCTCACTGCAGCACGCCCTGACCCCTTCACCACATCCAACGCTGAAGCAATGACCACCTGCAGTGCTAACTCTGTTAGCTATTCCCCTCTTCCGCATGAAGGAAGCTGGGGAAAGAGGTACACATCTCCCCTTCCCATCCCACCCCACCTCATTCCATCCCAACCCAACTCATTCCAGACCACCCAGCACCCTTGCTAAATACAATTCTGTATGAACACTACACATGTGCTTTTCCCTTTATTATTACTATCTTTAATCAAATCTTTCACAATTAACATGTTCATACATCTGAGAGCAGGTTTGGGTTTGTGGGCTCCCACCCCAACATTTCCTCACATCAAGCACTGTAACAAGGAGCCCTTGATCTACAAATAACAAAACACTTACATAGAAAAAAGGAGCAATTTGATCAGTCGTGTAATTAAATCTCCTGTACAGGACAGCCTGGAGCTCGCTGTGCTGTCTTCTAAAAGTGACATTTTTTTATATACTGGCACCACTTCAACACCTTTTTTCTAGTACAGGAAACAACACATTGCACTTGTCCAAATGTATGTTAAGTCAAACCCGAAGCAAATCACTTCTTTTTGTGACCCTGCTGGCCTCAGAATCCCACCAGGGAGGTCAAGGACACTTTTAAATTCAACGAGCAAATTTCTGAGTGTTGCTGTCATTGCAAATGTTTGCATAAGCTATTAGCGCTGCAGTCTTTGTAGAGAAAACTGTGTTTATTTTTAAGTTCAGTTTTTAGCTGCCTTTAAAATGTTTGTCTTTGTTGCTAGATACCAGCTTGGATAAACCACAATAATAAAACTCCAACATGCTCAGAAGAAACTATTAATGATTAAACGCAGTTCCTATCAGTCAAAATGCCAATTTGTCAACTCTAAAACCACAGCCTGTGAAAACTGTTCATATCATGCTGTACCTATAATAACACAATTCTGAATACCGTCTAAGTCATCTTCTTTGCTATGAGGAAATGGGAGTTGCCAAGTTGCAGCTGACTTTTATTCCGCATCATGTTTCACTACTCTCTCCAACCTTGGCTGCACAGCAAACAGCTGTTTTATTCCCTGTATCTTGTTCTTTATTAGGGTCAGGGTGGGGAAAATCAGGCACAAGTTGACACATTTGTCAGCCCAGCTGCTCTTCCTTTGCCAATTTAAAGTCGGATGCTCAGGGGCATGTTCATGTAAAAGGAAAGGTCCGCATGCAATCTGTGATGGGATTCAGTTATACTTCAAACACCAGTGTGTTCCCTTTCCTACACAATCGAGAAATAGCAATTCCATCAAGCAAGCTGGTGGCACTTTAAATCACTACAGCAAAACCCAGTGGCATTATAGTACTATCTTTACGTAGATTTGATGGTTGTAGTCATACACATTTTGAACTTCAATTTTTCCATGGAATCAGTGCTTACAGAAGCAAGGCACAGATACTCAAAAAGATTTGGTTGGAACAAATTGCAAATAAGCAAGCTTCTCCCCTTCGGCTCATGGCACCGGAGTGCCAGGCCAGGAGACAACCCTGTTTGCAGCGTGTCCCAGGCGTGCAGATGCTCACAGAGATGGGGCTGGGAATGAGGATCCCGCTTCTCTGTGGGAGAGCCAGCAGTGCTGTCCTTTTAGGGCCAGGCATCAGCCCAGGACTAACCAAAGTATCAAGTCCTCCTCGGAGGAAAAAGGGCTAACAAAAAGGGCTTGGTGAGGCCTCGGATGGTGAGACATCATCTTGTTAGAGAAGGCACTGAGAATACACTTGGCTCTTCCAGCAGATTCTTTCCTTAGGGGAAAACAACCACTCTGTAAGAGCACCATCAACATGGCAGATACATAATTGATACCTTCATTTCCTCACTTGTTTGTTTCATGCCGTATTTGAGGCCCCCACTTCTCCTCTGCTCTCTGTTAATAATGAATGACTGTATCATCACAGTGCTTAAGAGGGCTGGTCATAGACCAGGACCTCTTTGTGACAAGAGCTGTACAAACAAAAACCGTAACGATCATTCTTGCTCCAGCTCCAAGTATAAAATGAAAGAGAACAGCTTGAACAACAGATTTCTGATTTTTCATTGCCACCTGCTCAGCTGTTGCATTTTTAAGATTTTTTAGCTATCCAAAAGCCCATATGATATTGTTTGCAGCATGTCCTTTTCTAACACCTCTCTCATTCAGACACTGGCATTGAGCAATTATAAAATATATCTTTGTCATCTGTAGGCTAAATTAAAATGCCAACTTGAACTTCTGAGTGCCAGTTTAAACTGAATTATTTTATCTGGAGCTGGATGAGTATCCCTCGAGCCGGAAAGTAACTACCCACAGAAGAAATACCAGACCTCATATTCTCCCCACCAAGGCATTTCAGCGCTATGCTATCACAGAGCCTAATGATATTCATTCAGTACTTAGCTTCAGCACACATCACTAATAAGAATTTCAAATAGAGCCAGAGGTGATGCCTGTTTGCCTGACAGGGGGATGTGAGGCCACCCAGCTACATCAGCACGCACCATTGCATTGCCACCTGAAACACCTTTCCTTCCCTTCCCACCCTTACTGGGACAGCCACAGTTAGCAGTTAGCAGTCGTTGTAGCCCAATGAGAAATTTTCAGTCTTCCAGTTACCATTAATGTATTCAGGCTTGTCCTGAATCAGATAATATATTGATTTATTTAGTTTGTACAAAACTCACTACAGGTGTCAAGAATAATTTAGCCTGCTTTAGCCAGACTAATGCTGACAGGTCATTCCCACTGTATGGAAAGACATACTTAACTATATTTTGTAACTTCTTAAAGACTGTCTTTAAACCTTTAAAAAAAAAAAAACAACAGTTTTTTTTTTTTAATCATTATTATTCCTTATGACTGCAGAGGTAAACCAGACTATATGACCTTGTAATTACATGAGTAATTACAAGACAGAATACAAATGGAAACACCAAAATGTTTTACCGTAAAAACTGAATTAAGTTGAAGCTGTTCTCATTATTATTAGGGTTTCATTAAACTTATGATTACTCAGATTCTGTGGTATCTTTGTGAGTGCCATGACCATGCTGATAAAACTGAACTGAACACAAAAGTCTTAGTAATTAATTACCCATATGCTTAAAAGTGCCATAATAAGAACTTGATTTTAAAAAAAAACGGTTGTACAAAAAGCCCAAATATGACTGACAAGACCTGCGCTTATTGCTAGCAACTCCAAGCAGCACTAGAAATTCAAAATCCTCCCAAGTGAAGCATGTACAGCATCAACATTTACCAGATTCATCTTTTGCTTTATTTAAGCTCTGTAAAGTTTTTTTTTGAAACTACAACCAAATGTTTTCCTAGAGAGGGAACATTATGTGAGGGAGCGCTTGCCTGTTTCCAGCAGTCCCTGGGAAAGAGAGTCATCCCTTAGGAAACCCCACAGGAATACTTCAGAAATTCCTGATGGCAGTTTCTGCCTGTCCCAACTGTTTCTGGTGCTCTCATCCTGGGCTTTCTGCAACTCACCCAGCAGCTGATGCACACAAGGGAGAGAAAGGGCTGTTTATCCGCTCATTTAATAATGAATAAATACGTGGCTAGAGTCTCCCACAAAGGAATGAGCAAACACTGTTTCCACTGGTGGTGCTTCCATGGGGGATTTTCCCTGAGGCTTTGCCCAGAGGCGGGCAGCCTGTGCCGGCAGCCAGGGCTCACCTGGGCCCCTGCTCTTCCCGCTCGGCAGCCCCCAAAACAGCATCACTGTGGCGATCCGAGGCGGGGAAGGAAAGCAGACAGCCCATGGATGATGGATGCTCTTGTCCCCACGCTGGTGGGGCCAGAGGGAAGGCTGGTGCTCTCAGCAGGTTCAACCGGGGGTTGAACCTAGTCCCCGTGCACTTTTGTCGTCTTTGCAGCCACCCGCCAGCACCACTCCAGCAGCGTGGTTTGAAGCCCATTCAGCTACAACATCGACTGAAGGAGCAGAGGGCTCTCCTGCAATCCCTGGCAATTTACCTCCCTCAGAAAATACCTCCTGAGAAATTCTCTTTGCCATGCTGAACAAAGCTGCTGCCTAACTCCATCTCCAGTGAAACACGCTTTCTGTAAGAGCAGGTTTTGAAACAGAAAGAGGTTAATAATTATTCTTCAATAAAGTGCCTTCAAGCAGCTTACAAACAAATGACAGCAACCTTCCCAAGCTTAGGGGAGTGGTTGTGACATCTTGGAAATGAAAAGAAGTGACAGAGGGTTCAGGCACTTTTCTTGCCTCAAAAAAGGTTTATAATTTCCCCTAAACCTCCCTCCCATTCTTGCAAACATTCAAGTACTCGGCACACATATTCAACACTTTTAGACCCTATGCTTGCTTTTCACCCTAGCTGGATGCTGAGCTCTGAGCAGGAGCGGCAATTGTCACCCCAGGAGGGACCGGCGCATCTGAGGGCGCAGCTCGTGCCCATGGCTGGCACTGCCCACCCACGGCAGCCGCTGAACCAACAGCAGCCGACGGCAGCCCGATGCCGCGGGGCCACCTGCTCCATCACACAGAAGGCACAGAGGACATTGCTGGCTGGTCACACTGAACCTTTCAAGTGCGGTGCTCACACAAACTAAGGTATTTCAGGGAAAAACCTAAAACCATGATGAAAACATATAGTAGTGACATAAGGAAAATCAAAGATTTCCGTATTTGGTAGGACATTTTCTGTATATCACTACAGATGCACAATGCAATGTAGGTAAGCACAACAGCACAGCCTGACACGTTTAAAAAAATATGCTAGAAAAGCATCATTAACCTTCACTGAATATTTTCTTGTTCTAGAAGGAATAAAATTAACTTAAAATAAATTGTTAACTGCCTTTTTTTTTTTTTTTTTTAACTCCTGTGTAAGATCAGGAATAATACACTGAACTTGAACAGCAAAGTATGCGTGATGTAAAGTTTTTTTGGCAAGCCTTATGACCTTTCACGCTTTTATGAACAGCAGTCACTGGGAACAGTTCTATAAGAATTTTCACTTAAACCAAACCTCTTCAGTTTCATGTCTGTGAACAAGTATACAGCCCATATCAACAGGCTCATATGTTGTCTCGGCTTTTTAAGGGCTGCCCTATAGGGTTCGGACAGGCATCGGCATGAGGAGGAGCAGCCTGGCCAAGCACCCAGCTGGTGACCCACCGTAAGCCACCCCCCACCAGAGCAGCTCAGCGATGCTGGAGCAACCTACTGAAGGACAGAGTCCATGCGTTCTGTTGGAGTCCCAGGGACAACATGATCCTATTTCAGCTACCACCAGCTCTGAAGGAGATGAAAATCTTCAGATGTCGCCCTGAAGCTTCCAATCCAAACAGCCCCCTTCCCACCCAGCTCCATTACCGACACTGCCTTCCCGCTCCAGTCAGCCCCTACACCAACTTTACACTTCCGTCTTTTAACCCACTTGGAAATCAAAGGTTTGAGTGGACTTCTAATTATCTTTCATCCCACCACAGCATTCTAAGGTATAGTTGCATTTTAGGGGAAGTTTAGCTTTGAGAAAAATTAAGAAGAAAAAAATAATGCAGTACTATAGCATTCACACTCAGAGGAAGACAAAAGACTGGATCTTCATTTACTCATGTCAGGAATACCATGGTTTATCACTAATACTGGACACTTACATGTAGAGTGGCGCTGCAGCAAGGGCTGGAGGAAGGAATGGCCAGGAGCATCCCCAGGCCAGGATGCAGAGCAAGCCCCAGCCGCGGCTCAAGGGGATGTGCAGTCCCCCTTCCCAGCAGTGGCAGCACGCTGAGCTCAGGGCCACCTTCCAGGGAGGTGGCCAAGCATGGGAAAACACAAAATATGAAATATAAAGTGGCTTGTGCTATTTGTGCTCCTTGTTACTGTAACTACTCTGGAGTCCATGGCCCTCCAGGCTGGCTTTTGGAAAGGACCTTTGCCTCCATATTTTAATGAAACCACCTATTTCACAGCTAAAAGAAGTCAGAGCTAAACATACCATGGCAGAATATTGTTCTTGGTGTGCTTCGGTGAAGCTGTTGAAAAGAATGTAATCTTAATTTTATGTGAAGTCAAAGTATTTTTTCGGAGTGTATCTGCATTTTGGTTTTATTAGTACACAACTACCTGCCAGTAGGAACAGGTGAGTAATCAGTGAAAATGCTGGAAGGACAGCAACTAAAAAACACAAGTGTAGGTTTCTGTGCAAGGAAAAGTTCTCATCAATAATTTCACTGGCATGGACTTTAATACAGGTGGCTCTCTTTTCAGGCAGTTATAACAAAACTGGAGGAAACGCAGGGCTGTATCCACAAAACTGAAGGATCCCATTTACCCCTTATGGCACCTACAAAGAACTGGAGAGGCTCAGAGCAAATCTCTGCTATCAAAGAGGCTCTTAACCTACACCTATCCTAAACCTACCTTATTCTACTACTGGCGAGCTCTGGGGAGCATTGCTTCATCTCTCAGCTTCTCCCACATCCACTGACTTCATGTATCCATCCTCCAACTGTAAACTGCTGCTACCAGACTTCTAGCTTCTCTGTTTTAACTGATATGATGAGAAATATTTTGAAAAATTGTCAGTTTTCTTGAAAATTGTGCTACAGAAATTTACAGCAAAACGTAACGTAAGCCATAATCTGATGCTAAAAATTTTTGCAAGTATATGTCACTGTACACATATATGTACCTCTCAGTGACACGATACCAACAATTGCATTGAGATATACTAATGGTTGACTTTCTCACATAACTTAATGACAAGCTGTTGTCCTAGAGAGGGCTAGTGGAAGTCCTCGTAAAAGACTTTTCACTTTGCTACCCAAGTCCTTAAAGGGTCATGTCTTGCACATCAGCACTACCCGAACCTCCCTCCCTTCTCTCTCACCCCAAACACACTCCTTTTTTTTCTCCCCTCAAGAATGATTTTTTTTTTTGTCTCAAAACTTTTGCTACCACCCCATATGGTTTTTTTTTAAAAAAAAAAGTATCAAAAATGGCAGATGCAAAGCTTAAATTATAAAGACATACACAGAGTAAGACAAAAAAAACCCTCTCTAGATTTGCAAGTTTTCCCTGCGTCAACATCTGGCCATGCAAGTAATCATTTAAACCAGAAAGACTGGGCTCCAGTCTGGTAATTTTTGTTACGAGATTGAACTGCCTGGTATTTATCTGCTTTTAAGAAATGGCTAACTTAATTAGTAGTGCTGTGTCTGTTCTTTCTTCCTTCACTCTATGTGGAATTTACTGCATAAAGTGTAAAAAAAATAAACTGAAAGAAAAAACCCTCTGGCACCATATATGCAGAGCATTAAAAAAAACTGGTGTGTGCCATCAGACACCTCTGTGCTGATGAAAAGACACCGGCACTCATTTCTGCTCTGCTGGTATATATCCCCCAAAACAATCCCTAAGGGAAAAACCAGGTTGCCAAATATGCTAAACAGTAACATTCCCATCCAGGGACTGCCAGGGCACAATGATGTTATCTGCTAAACCACAGGTAGGCAGGCTCTGAGGATGCTGCTCCCCTGGAAAAGCTAAAGGAAGAGTTACCCACAGCCACAGGTTGACTCACTAATGCCTTCAGTTGTATTCCTCCACCACAGTAAACTCACATGAGGAAGGACTTTAGGTTGCTGAGGGGGTTTTTTTTTTGTTGTTGTTAATCTCATCTTCTGGGGTTGTTTCTTGCTATGTTTTTTGTCTGTGGTTGAGGAAACCCTGAATGCACTGTAGGCTGAGCAACAGAGAGAGAGATGTTTTCTCTACAAACAGATCCCTTAAGGACGGCTAGTTGAAAGGTACAAACACAAAAATCCACAGCCTGACTTTATTCATTTGTGCTCACATGGCTCCTTGGTCTACTGCTTTCAGATCCGGCACGCTCCATCTGTAGTGAGATGAAAGGAATAACAGCATTTAATTTATCACCAGACCATTCTCAGGACTGATTTCAGGCTTGCGGAGGAGTGCAAAGCTGGGAGACATGAACCCTTCCAGATGATGCCTTTATTCTCACAGACCAGCAGATTTTGCTGATTTTGCACTGCAGCAGCTGGGAAAGGCTTGCAGGTTAGCAGGACTGAGCTGAGGTGGGGGTACCTTCTGTCTAAGGGAAGGTAAGCATCGGTGGGTGCATCTTCAGCCACTGCAGCCATTACCAAACTAATAACTGGTCTATGCATTAGATACAGCGTGCAGTGCTATACACCAAATTTTGTGTCCAGCTCATCCTGCTAACTGGAGAAACCTGCAAAGTCCAAAACTTTTGCTTAATGATTTAAAATGTATTGAAAAATGTATTGAAAATAATGATTTTGGATACTTTCCAGTGGCCTAGCTCTGTATTCTCAAGGGTTTTTTCATTGTTTATGGATGACAGCTAGAAACGTACATTCTGTTTTCCTCTTCTGCTTTCAAAAAGACATGATCCTAAAGGTCAAATACTGACATTAAATACTTTTCAATACATTTTTTATTATGCATTTGAAACTAAGCTACAGAGTTTCCAGGTGCACTAAATGTTTCAGAAGCAAACTGTTTGTCTTGCTGGGTCTGGCTGAAGTATGTCCTCCCCTCCTTCTCCCCCCTTGTCTCCAGTAGTGATGGGAAAATTAAATCAGCAGGAAGAGCTGTGCCAGAGGGGAGTTAAGAGAGAGGTGTTGCTGTAAGTGTCCAAGATACTTGTTTTTTCAGTTTCAGGTCTCTGCGAATTCCCCCAAACTTTTCCAACAAAAACATTCTTCCTCTCTTCAGAATCATGTTCTCTCTATAACACAACACAGTTACATGATGGTATCATCCAACAAAAGGCTTTCAAAGCCGAGTGTCATAGTCACATAGTTTCTGCCACACTTTGTAGTTAATGTCTCTTTTTTTTTCCCGCCCCCCCCCCGCTGGCTCATGTTCTGCTACTCACTGTGACCTTCTCCTTCAACTGAAGTATAGACCATTTTTCATTTCTGCTTGGTCCTTGACTAGCTCTTGACAATCTGACTTCACCCACAGTCTTATTTGTCCCTCGTATTGTTCACTCCCTTGCACAGACACAGTCTCTTTCATGTCTTACCATCAGGCTTTATGTATTCTTCCATAACCTATTTCTGTGATTTCTGTGTGTTAAAGCAGCAATATTCAAGTAAGAAACAACAACAGCATCTTCTTCCCAAGAAATCAAATCTGGTATCTTCTTCCAAGAATCAGACCAGGCCTTCTAAAGCTTTTCATTTCCAGAATTTAAGCACAGAAACTACTCTGCAGTTAGTGCAATTGTTTTAAAACACATATGGATTTTTAATACTAATCATTAATACTAATATTTTCTTTCTTTTTATCAATCACATGAACGATTCATCACAAGAGGAGAACTATGCATGGTGGTATAACACGCAGGGCAGGAAAACCACTACACCCTTCTCTGTATCAACATAAAAGAGGCCAGATTAGCAGTACACTAGAACACTGCTTCACATTTTCAGAACAAGAATATTCCTAGCATCCATGCCAAAACCAACACTTCCTTCCCCTCAGAAATGCAATAAATCTATAAAACTCCAAGAAACAAACCATAATCTTCAGACATACTGAATGAATTTACAGGAAAGGAAATGCACAGCCACTTTTGAATTATTACCAATGAAATAAATTATAACACATTATATATGTATAATTTAAACATGTCCAATTTGTTGGCAATGAACGGTACAGGGTTTTTTTTTCTCCTCATAAAGACAGCTAGTATCTAAAAATCATCTCTCAGCTTACAAAACTTTAAGTGGTAACGTGACTCAAACTACTTGACTGTATACCACTGAATCTGTGTTTCATGAGCACACAATTAAAGTGTCATTTCTTTCTTGACTCATCCAGGATTTGAGGGAAAAAAAGGAGGGGGAATAGTAACAAAAAAAAAAAAAAAGCCCACAGGAGATTAGTTTTCAGCCTGGGTGACTTTATATTGCTTGTTATGACACAAATGCTTCAGGTAGGCTGATCCCTGGGGGTTACAAGCAAGGAAAGCAACCAGGAGAAAAGTCACAAACCAGACCATTCCTCACTATTCATGGGCACACGACATTTTTAACTCAGGATGCTGCTGCGTTGGTGAACTTCACTAGTTTGGTGCCCAAGCATTAGAAATCTCTGTGCATCCCTTAGACAGCAGAGGTTGGAGATCTACGAGCCGTGCTTGAGGCTTACCAGGGCCTCATGGGCAACCACTGGCTAGGAAAAAACATCTCAAGGCATCTGGTGCCCTACAGCATCTGCAAAAACTGACCTGGGGCACAGACAAACATAACCTGGGGCTAAAGCATCGTGACTCTTCCATGAAATCCAATGCCTTTTGGTATCTGTACAACACCACACACTGACTTGTATTGGTACCTGGGATACATCAGCAGAGACTGCAGTCTGCTGAGGATGCAGACATGGACACTGGCACAGGGCACTGGCTTCCCAGCTCCCGGTTTGAGAGGGAAGATCACCAGCACACCCGACCCCAGCATGCTGAGCTTCAGTGCAAAGCCCAGCTCGCATCCCTGTGGTTTTTTTTTTCAACAGACCATCCTTTCCAGTGTCAGGCTGCCCTCCCGTAAAGTTTCCTGGGCATTCAGACACAATTTCACTCATTACAAGTGCTGTTTTACTTATGTCAGCTGGCTACCAGACAGAAGTTGGGATCCATATCCCCTTCTGTTGCCTGCCCCTGCTCTGCAGCCATGCAGGCAGAAGGCAAGGGGAAGAACCCTGCCTTCTTCAGTAGAAAAGGTCAAGTGAAATTACAGTAATTTTAGTGTGCAAGAAGAGAGTTCTGGGTTGCAAACCTCAGAAATACAACCAGAGGTGACAAATCCCCAGTCAAGAGTTAATTTTCTGAGCTGAAGCATTAAAGAAAAATTCTTAAGCCTGAAGAAGAGTCCTGGTGTGCCTCTAAGTCTTGTCAGCAATGGTTTGAGTTGAAAATGTAAACTATATGATTGTAGTGAAAATACCAAGTTTCACGGTTTATCATAGTTACTCTAATTGTGCACATTACTTAGTTAACCCTAAATCAATAAACATTAGAGAGTCTCCATATCTTTCATGAATTATTTCTAGACTATAAACTATGTGATTTGTTCACCTGGAGCAGTAATAGCCCAGGCTGAAAAGCCCAGCCAGCATCTAAGGTCTCTGCACCATTCTTGGGCTTTTACAGGGCAACACATTAAAAAATTCAGATTCAGAAAATACAAAAAGGATTAAATAATATTGAAATGAGGATGGTCTGTCTACATGACAAGGATTTGCTGACAGTTTTGGCAGTTGGTCAGTGTGAAGATATCTTGCAACACTAATTAAAACAAAAAACCCACATTCTCAGGGGTGAGGGATGCAGGCTGATGTTTGGGAACAGAACTCACACAGTTTCAAATGTTAGGACAGCTGTATCACAATAACTTCTTATCAAAACATCACTCTAATTCATATGAAAGCAAAGCAGGAATCAGAGAAGAAAAAGGAAACACACCCCTTGCTGTTTGTATCTTTTCATATAAAACGTCATTTTCACAAAACTATCATTGACACAGGATTCTGTATTAATACACTGATCCACCAAGTAACTGTTACCACAGTTTTCAGTATTATACAAAAGGGTATTATCCCAACACACACTTAGTCAACCCTTTATCAATACAAAACAGACAGCAAGTCATTATCCTCACTTTTCTTTCTCATTTTACTTTCATGCAGCCTGACAGCATACCCTAGACTTCCACGCAATGATGCAGCAACCTAGATCCTAATTTCTCCCCAGCTTTTTTCTCACTTACACTGATCATCACAGCTGTTCAAAGCAGTGAGAGAACACAAAGGTAAATAAGACTTCCACTTTTGACAGAGACTTTACTTCCGTGTGCCCAAAAACCAAGTCAGAGACAGAATAAATTAATTCCTATCCAGCGACCTCGTACAAAGCCTGTAAGAAACTAAACTCTTAAATCAAATTTCCTAATAACCAGCCTCCACATGACAGGCAAAGGCAATTGCATTGTCTGTGCAGACTGTCAGTCCAAACTACTCTGTGAACTGCAAACAGGCAAGGTTCAATTGATTGACATATCATAATATTTAAATCCAGAACAAAATGGGGGGAAAAAACCAAACCCAAAAGAGAGGATACCCAGCACTGTTACTCATGTGATTCTGGCCAGAGACAGTGAGAAAACAGTCCATCTTCACACCCTGCACCACCTGGATGTTCACAGCGACCTTCCTACCTAGCTCCTACTGAACCATTTCTACCACACAACGCTGCAGGCAATGGCATACTCTGGAGCCCTGGTGTAATTCTGCATTTGCCTAAAATACACTTGACAGTCTGGGGGTTGTAGAGTTGACCTAAGAGGGGATATAAATGACTTGATTTCACTCTTTGCTTTTGATTTTGTTTTGGGGATATAAAAGAAAAACACCCTCACTCTCTGCCTACCTTCCCTGCTGATGGTTTGTACTCCTATTTTCCTTCTCTTCCTTCTTCAGTTTTGCACGTATTTTTAATATCAGTATCTTTATGTGGCTTGAAACCAGACCTGACCGAAGGCTTCTCAGCAGCTCTCGCAAAACTGAACTCTGTCAACTCAGGGGCACAAATAAAACCGAGCTGCCTCCTTCCATGACACACACCCACGCCCTGGCTGCTGCCCAGCGGGGGCACCAGCAGCCAGCCTCGCTTTCTGGGATCTGCTGGGGGCAAAAGGGAACAGAGCCACCACTGCCATTACTAGAGATATTTTATTGTCACCAGCAAACTACCTCCTCTTTTTTTTCTTACGCCTAGAACTGGTCCTGGCCAGACCTACTGAATGAAAATCCTTTCCTATCAGAAGAAGGACCAGGATCAGGAATCCCCCTTATGTCAACCAGAGAAGGCAATGAATGGACACTTCAGAAATGACTTCTCCGTACGGGACTGAATGGCAGCTGGCTGGGATATTTCTGTGGATCAGAAATACTTTTGTTGCCACTGTTACAATTTAAAGACAACAGGCGGAGATTAGTTCTGAAAGCAGGCTGTTTGCTGCAGTATTTTCTAAAAATCAATCAATTCGACCCAAGGCATTAAGAGCACTCTATTGTTTTTTAATCCTACAATTACAGAATCATTTATGTTGAAAAAGACCATTAAGATCATTAGCCTAGCACAGAACCCCACCAAACCATGTCCCTAAGCACCACATCTACATGTCTTTTAAATACCTCCAGGGATGGTGATTCCACCATGTCCCTGGGCAGCCTGTTCCAATGGTTGACCACCCTTCTAGTGAAGAAATGTTTCCCAATACTCAATCTAAACCTCCCCCAGTGCAACTTGAGGCCATTTCCTCTTGTCCTGTCGCTTGTTACTCAGAAGAGACTGACACCCACCTCACTACAACCTCCTTTCAGGTAGTTGCAGACAGCAATAAGGTCTTCCCTGAGCCTCCTCCTCTCTAAGCTAAACAGCCCCAGTTCCCTCAGCTGCTCCTAAGACTTGTTCTCCAGGCCCTTCACCTGCTTCATTATGTTTCAAAACAATAAAGTGAAAAACACATCCAAATCCAGGGCTGGTTCAGAAGTATTTTTCAGCAATGTTATTGTTTCTTCATATTTTAAATCTCAAAAAAGCATCAGTATCCAAAATGAATAAAGGACAACTTCAAGTAGGTCAAAACAAAAAGAAATAAACAAACATCCAAATCTGTCCTGCTTTTAATAGGCAGGACTGTAACATGGCTCAAACACCGATCAGGACTCGGGAGCTCTTTGGCTTCCTCCTGGCTGTGTCTTAGGTGCTGTCCTGCCTCCTTGTGCTCAGTTTTCCCATTTAAATCAAGGAATATTATAAAAAGGACTGGAAAGCGTTTTGAAATCTGTAACAGAAAACACTGCCTGAGGACAATGCGGTATTATTACCAGGGAGCAGTAAGAAAGCCAAGGAAAAGGATCTAGGAAGGAAGGACAACTGATCCAAGGGGGAGCTGAGATCCAGCGGAGTGGGATCAGTTGTCAGTGGGACTTAGCACAGGGGGTGCAGGAGGAAACAAGATCTCCCGTGAGCTTTTCATCTGGGGGAAGTATCGAGGTGGTCATCTGAGATGACAACGCTGCAGAACCCCAGGCTCTGCCACCCTGCCTGTGCTGACGTCCAGGGAGCCAGCTCTCCTCCTCGCAGCAGATGAGGAAGCCGATGATTAACACTGTGAACAGGTGATCAGTGGCTACCAAATACCAATGCAGAAAGGCATCTCAGCCTGACATGAAAAGTCACATACCCTGGCAGCTAAATGAGAACTTCATCCTTGAAGCAGCTCAGAGTAAGAAGAGGTGAGACACTGATCTGGGACCTGTTCAACACTACATCTTTATTTTCACACGTGTGTTCCTGCAGTTCATACGCAGTTCCTGTGGTGTAGCTGGGTCCACCATGCCCTTACAAGATCTCTGCTCTCAGCCGTGCCCCTTAGGGAAGGCTCAGATGGCAACCGCCTCTGCAGTTAGCTACTGCTGCAGCTGAGGAGCTCAGCCTGGGCTGACCAGCAGCAGGCAGGGGCACAGTTTTACCCTGGCAGATCACAGAGTATATGACAGCACCCATGAACATGGAAATACATTTTATATTTTATAAACATGCTATATTTAAAAGTGTGTGCCATTTTTCTCTACAAATTGTGATTCATTCCACATGCTCACACTCACACCACCCTCACCAACAGCACAGATCAGAGTTGTGGTTTTGGGTGCCGAGACCTACACTTTTCTGCATTTGCTGTTACTTTTGGTATTTCAGCTCAAGACACACAAGGACCAACTTTTTAAAAGAGCTCTTGCAGTCCCCATTAGTAGCAGGCAAATTTGTGACTATCCATTCTGCCCAAAACCATGGGCTTTTTATGTCTTTGACTAGGTATTTAAAATATCCACTCAATCATCCCAAAGACTGGGGTAAACTACTTAATTGACCCAAATTCTGAAGCTGTCACAATTGTAGCCCCATCTGACAACACTAGTAGGATAAGGATAGAGTTTCTCATGCCCAAGATCCAGAAAAACTTAAAAGCTTTGGGCGTCAAGCTAGCAGCAACTGAAAATATTTCCCTTTACACTGTACTTATAACTCTTCCACAACTTACAAAAGCAAAAAGAAGGGCGAAAAAGGAACAGAACTCCCAGTGCAGTATTACAAGCCCCCAATCCATTTAAACCTCAGGATAAAAACAAGGAAGACAAGGCTTTGTGCTCAGAAGGTCCTTTGTGGCTGGGGACAGGTCATTTAGGGCTTCACATCAAATGGGAATTGACATTTCAGCTCAATATCTCTGCTTTCCACTCTTTCAAGTGCACCAACAACTAAAATAACCAGCTAGCAGGTGTGTTATGAGTAGCTCACTGCCACCGCAAACGCTTTGAGATGCCCTCCTGTAAAGTGCAATGATGTCAAAGTTCTTCCATTTTTGAAAGGAAGAAGAAGCTGGAGGAGAAAAATCAACTTCTTTTTTTTTTTCCTCGACAAGAATTATTACCGTAAGGGCTTGTCTGCACATTCAGATTCATAGTGGACTGAGTCAGGATGAGAATTTAAGTCTGTGGCTGAGTATCTCCATGTTCAGCTCCTCAGAAATAGAAGTGCTTGCTCCACAGCAGCACCCTCAGTAAGGCTCAGGAGTAGCTACTACCAAAGAGCGCTACTGGAGTAACTTCTCTTCCTAGACAAGTCCTGAAATTTCTATGCTGAAATTTGCCAACACCTAAAGCTGCTGAAGGAAATACTTGTTTTCCATTTCATTTCAGGATTAAGGTTGCCCAGTTAAGGCAATTACAGTTCCTCCACACAGGCGCAGGTGAAGCTACTGTTTCCTCGTCAATGAACAGGAAATCCCATAAAGCCAAGCGAGATGAAAAGGAGCAGTCTGGGAAGTGTGCTCACTTCTGACCTATGAGAATCATTTCACTGAGCGCCAAGGTCAACAAACAACAGGATCCTACCAGTGACTGCTTTCATCTCATGGGGAGAGCTGGGTGGGAAATGGTCTTCCTGTGCTATCAAAGTACATTTTCATGTTCTTGAAAAAACTTTGGTCTGTAATGGGGTGAAACACAAGCCTGACAATTTATGTTCTGTTTCTGTAAAACATATATGATGAGAGGAACTCCCACCCACCCTGGAGTAAACAGGCCTATGGATTACATACTTGGAGCTGCGGGTCAGCACTGGGGTCTGACCCCCATCTTCAGCTGGCCCTGCTGAGCACCCTGACCATTGGGGCATGAGGTTCCCGAGACCTTCCCTTTGCAGCTTGCCCTTCCCCTCCACATACTGCGCTCCACAGACTCCATGCCGAACTGCCTGACCTCTCCTTAGGAACACTGGTAGGTCTGTTTTTACTTCAAGTTTCATTCTTGACAAGGCATTGCTATTCAAACAACAACAAAAAACTTATGCCACCTAACCAGGTCTGCTTTTAAGTGTTATCTTCCCAATGTGCTGATCGTGCTTCCACTTGATGACCCGGCTGTTTCCCAATACTGTGGGTAGCAGTGAACTACCCAAAAACAAATCTAAAAAGAAAGGGGGGGGGGGGGGGGGGGGAAACAAAATTGAAAAAAGTCCACAGCTTTGCTGCCCTTTGATAAGCTGCAGATCAGAAAGCAGAAGCACATGATGGCTGATAACCCCCAAAAGCATAGAACTCCAGTCAGGGAAGGGGAGACAGCACGTTAACCAAGCCCTGCCAGGCGTGGGAAAATCACAGAAGAGGAAGGAAGATGAACAAGGACAGTATGTGTTTCTCCTCTTCCACATATCTATACTGTCTTCCCAAGCTCTTCTTGCAGCTGCTGTTTCTTCACATTTCCTAACCATGGCAAATAACAAGCAAGCTTTAGAAATTATATCTAAATTACTGAAACACTGGAACAGAGGACAAGGAGCAAAGGATTGCCTGGTGGGTGTCCACCGGCAGCCAAGACCTCCTTCGCTGCCCCTTTACCACTCATAGTTATGGGACACGATTAAAGCCCTGATCCTCCTGTCCAAAATACTTCCAACACCCACTCACCCACAGCTGATGGCAAACTCTAGCGAGAGAGCATTGCTGCTGAAGAAAGTTCCAATCGGGCATGAAAATCCGATCCTTCCTCTCTTTACAGGCACTTCAATCTACCTGGTACGAGCCTGCATTTGCCCAGTCACCGACTCCGAGTTTTATGGTTAGGCCTCAGTCTTGTACTTAACCCAACAGGAAAGTGCCACTAGGACCTTGGTCTGTGTGAGTACTTGAGTATGTATTTCCTTTTCCAAGAGTAAAATCTTTCATTTAAAGTAAATCTTAAAAAAAACGCAGCACACTGGCTGGAGTCCATACTGAGTATTGTACTATGCATATATTTTATCTCTTCTAACACTCGTGACTTTCAGGAAAAAACATTTTCTTTCAGTTTTCTACATCAAACCATGTTCACCTTACCAGCCCACCCGAAAGCCCCACGGTGATTTACTAGCGGTGCCCTGTGCCCGACGCAGCCCTGCCAGGGCACAGCAGGGATCAGGGGCAGGGTCCTAGCCCTCGCAGGCAGGCACACTTGGGGAAAAAAAGGGAGTGAACAGGCAAGTAACTTCTCACAGCTGCTTTTGTGTGGCTCACTGGGGATCTGAATGCAGTATTGATTCCTTGGCACGAAAACAGATCTGTAGCCCCTGCGTGTGCAAGACAGGGATCTCCTTCAACTTTAATCTCTAGCAGCTGTCAAAGGCTTAAATGGCTTGTAGTTGGCTGGCACGCCAAAATCAACGAAGATTTCAGGCCTACTTGCCTAAGGGGCAACTTGTCTGAACCAGAACTGATGGAAGTCGTTCTCCTGCCCTGACCAGAGCTAGACGAGGCCTCCCAAACTTCACAGCTTATTAAGCGTTCAGACCGTATCAGCAGACTAGAGAAAACAAATGACTGCACCCCCATGAATCCACGCCACCCAGAAGCCTCCCTGCCCCTGTGGTTTCTTGTTGATGATATGCTCTCCCAACATTTCAGCGGGGCTGGAAGCGCAGTGGGATTGCTCTTCTGTGAAACCTGCTGGAGGCACTACCAGCGCCTCATCACAAGTGCAGTGCTCTTAACGTGGTGATAACTAGAATTTACTTAGCAATACTGAGGTAGCATCACCGTAACTTACATCTTCAGACAACTGTCCCTTGTTGCTCCTGATTGAAAACCTTGGTTTCAGTTAGGAAAGAATTCAAGGGTGACTTTTTTTTCTTTTAGATTAAACTAGAAATCCAGCCCAACTGTTGCCCATTAGCATTCTGCCGAGGGAACACAGGCACCACAGCTATCCTTAGGCAAGATACAGGCCCCCTCCCAGACAAAATACTCTCACAACAGACTTCTGCGTGTAAGAGTTCGGACACGTTTGTGTCCAGGAAGTTTAACAAAATCTTTTAACCAGTCCATCTGTTTCCTCACATCTGTTTCCCGACGCCTACCTTCATATAATTCTAACGCACTGGCTGCTGGGTGAAGCCTTCAATGGGATGGTGAAACTTATCGGAAACGGTCAAATTTCTCTTTTATGCAGTGTTTGGCAGGAGAAGAAATCATCCAAGATTTTGACCGGGGTGGTATGACGGGGAAGTTGTACCACTGGCAAGATAATGGACCTTTTCTGAAAATGTTTATGTTATTACCAAAACTATTCTTTGAAACATCCGTGAAGAAAAGAAAGGTGAAAAAGAAAGTTTGTTGCACTGTCTCCTAGTTGACAAAACATTCCCAGATAAACAGCAATAAGCAAATTAAGAATAAAGTTCAGCCTTCAGAATGAAAGTCTACAACAGGATTTGCTTACTTTTTTTTAATGGATGCAAAGGAAACAGGCGCGGAGGAAAAACATGCAGTGACGTTTTCACAGGAAACTTCAAACCTCGCTGGAGTTCATTTAGACTCTACATCCTATTATTGTGGGAAGAGCCCCGCTCTGTTTTTCAGTAACTAAAACACACCCGAGTTATCCTAACAAGCCTCCAAACAGCATTCCCAGGCAGTTCGTACTATCCTCAAATGAAGTTGCGAACAGCTCGGGCTGCTTTATTGGGGGGGTGGGGACGACGGGGGACGACCAGCCGTTCCACGCACACGTTATTTATTTATTTGCATTCGCCTGCTTACACATAAAATGTCCCGGGGCCAAAAGCAACGCGATGGGCGGGCTACTAACCGCGCTGCTGGGCCAGATGCCAGAGCTCCCCCCCCTTTCCCCCCTTCTTTATTAATTAAAGGAGGAAAAAGGAGCCCCAACCCCCGGGGAGGCGGTGGGCACTGCGGAGCCCCGAGCCCGCCGAGGCGGGCCGGGCCGGGAGGGAAGCGGCCGCAGCCCCCCGGCCGCCGCCACTGTCCCCGCCGCCGTTCGAGGGCACCGGCGGGCGGCAGCGCCCCTCGGGCTGCCCACCCCCGCCCCGAGCCCCCCGCCCTCGCCGCGCCGCCCCGCCGCCGGCGTCCGCCGGTACTCACCGCCGGCCGGCTCGGGCAGCGTGGAGACCGAGGTCTGGCCCATGGCTTGGCCGGGAGGCGATCACGCCGCCCGCCGGGCGCGCAGCCCGCGCCGCGGCTGGTTCCGGGGGGCCATCTCGCTTCTCGCCGGGGCCGCGCTCCCCGCCGCGCCGCCCGCCGGCTGGCGGGGGACGGCCGCGGCGGCGGGCCGGCGGCTGCCCCTCATACCGCCGCGCTGCCGGGCCGCCGCGCCCCGGGGCGCCGCCTCGTCCCCGCCCGGCCGCGGGAGGCTGCCGGTCCCTGCTGCGGGGCAGGGGCGCGGGAGCGGTCGCGGGGGTCTGTGACGAAGGGGAAACCCGCCCGGCGCCGTGCGCGCAGCGGGGCAGGCGGCGCTCAGCTGGCGACCCCCTCGCACCGCTCGCCTCCCCAGCCCCCGCCCCACGGCCGCCCCTCCCCGGGGTCCGAGACGTGGGTCCGGGCGGGAGGTGACTTCCAGCCGCTCTCACGCCCCCTGAAGGCGCAGGGGGGCCCGCGGCCGGCGCAGGGAGCGGACCCACGGCCCGGGTCCCTGCTGCGGCACCGGGGGCTTTGCTGCCGCCACGCGTGGGAGGGGGACGCCCGGGGGGCCCCGCCGGCCCTGTACGGGCCCTTGTGCGCTGTGGCAGAGGCTGAAACCGCCCCAGCCTTGCCTGTCGCACAGGGGCGACATCGAAGGCAGGACGGCTGCTAATGTGGGAAGAAAGAAGGTGGTGGCAGCGGCTCCCGGCCAGCGCTGTGCCGCAACAAGTGACAAGAAGGGACGTAGTCAGCTGTATAAATTAAGGGGGAAGACGGGAGAAATAGAGATTGTGCATAGCACTAGGGCAAAAGGAACAAAGGTTTATTTTGCTTTTCTTAACGCATAACCATAATCCAAGCAGTGACTCAAGCTTAATGCAAACAGGTAACTACTACCAGTGATGAAAAAAAAAAACAATAAAAAAAACCCCAAACCAAACCAAACAAAAAAGTTTTGATAGCCATTACTATGCAGTGCCTAGAAAGAAGCCGGGAGATGCACATGCATCAAGGAGGACACTCAAGGCTCATCTAAAACACATGCTAAAGAACATCTATTAGCAAGACATACAGCAAAATTACAATGGTTTTGAGTGGCCTGTAAATCCTAGAGGAGTTGGCTAAAGAGATTTCTGACCTGCTGATCTTTGTATGTGCTGGCACTGCGGTGACATTTCGGGAGATGGAGAACAGTGTCAGTGTGGGGCCTGTGCTCGGGAAGCAAATGGGGTACCACAGGAGCTGCGGCCTGGGGAACCTGGCATCACCTACAGGCAGAAGAAATGTGGTCATCAGCTAATACATGGTGAGCAGCGAAGAATACAACTAATGCTAGTCTTCATGGGTTTTATAGTAAGTAGGGCTTGGCAAACGGGTCTTTTATTTTCTCGTTTTATATGATTACACATTAAATTGCCAGAGGTTCGGGCTTGAGTGTAATAGATTTCAGTAGGCTCTTGATTTAGTAAGAGAGAAGAAAGTGAGGACAGCACAAAATTAATAAAGCACAAACAGATGAAGAACCAAATGAGAAGCAGATCGATTGTCCAAGCAGCACTGGCATTTAATGAGGGTGTTTCTGTTGGGGAGCTGCAGGGAGGCTCTTCGGTGTTTTCATCAGCTATCTAGAGAAGTATTATTTCAAAAGGCTTTAAAAGACTAAATAAATCACCACTGACAGCAATTTTATATGGAGTAAATATTACCAGAGTGACAATGAGGACAAGGCAGTCAGAGAGTTATCTGGATTATTTAATAAACTCAGTTGTTTCAAACAAGTAAGTTTTAATAGGGTCAAAAGAAGAAAAAAGTCAGATTTGCAGGGTGGAGCAACACAGCCCAGAGGGACAAGGAAGGTGTCTTAGAAAGCTGCTTCGTGTAGGGGCTTGGAGAAATTCAACATGAGCTCCTAGTGAGCTGGTGCTGGTACAAAAGGGAGTTGATACTCACATACGGATGTCCAAACAGGAAGGGGGTAGGCAGAAATCCCATTACATCATTGTGCTTTTTATCAGACAAAAAGTGCTTTCCCATGTCCAGGGTTGTTGTCTGCCCCTTAAAAAAAAAACCACTGGATGATGGGAGACAGCTCAGAAGAGATCTGTGAGATGAGATGGAAAGTACTCTCCAACAGAAGGCTTGAAGAAGACTGATGCTGATGGGGAAAGACTGATCTGTTGCATTTTAACCTAATAGTGCCTTTGCAAGGAGAGAATAGCATTGCAGCACGCCTGGATGTTCAAACGCTGAAGGCAAGCCTCGTTGCCTGACACCTCCAAATCCAGGCCCTGTACAAAGCACAGAGCTGAAGACAAGTGAGTGGGGCTTGTACAGAGGCAGCAGGCTGAACTGCGCGGTGGGAGCGAAGGGAGCATACAGGGTCTAATGGTCCTTTCTTCAGCCTGAGGAAAGGCTTTCAGAAGGGCGGCTTGTGTGACAGCTGACTCCTGTCACTTATTTCTCAGCAGAGTTTTTTGCATCAATTCCCCACATTTATATTTCTTACCTTGAAAAGCAATTTTTAAAGGGTTTATTTTGAGAAACTTGAGTTGCCTCTCTGGAGTCACTCGTAAATAGGAACATAAAGTGTTCCTGTCTGCCTCTGGTGAATCTCATTAATTTCATCAAAGGAATTTGTATTCCCCTCCTACGTAAAAACCCAGTTTACAATGCAAAATTATATATCGTCTGTCTACAATGATTCCTGTGGAGTAATAAACTCCTCAAGGTCGATTTGTAAGCTGATAAAATGGGTGGTTATCACATCCTCCCGTGTAGTTCAATTACTTGCCAGCTTCTTTTGTTTTGGTTGTTGTGTGTATTTGGGTTACCCAAAAGAGCAACTTCTAAACAAGAAGTAATTTACTTGCATTAGAAAATGTAAAGGTCTTAGTAAGGGGACTTTTATTCATGATGGACAAGATGCTGGGAGCATCCAATACTAGCCTCATAGACTCTTTATTCAGCTTTTGTAAAGCAAGCAAAAATAAATACTTTCTTTTGATCCTGAACAGGGAATACTAGCTGAATACATAAAATAGTACTGGTCCATACAACAGTTACATCTCTTTCTGCTTTATTTCCTGCCTAAAGACTCAAAGGGGAAATGTGTATATCTCAGACTACTCACAGTCATTAATAATCATCAACTTAGGAAAAAAAAAGGGGGGGGGCACTTTTCTACTTAGATCCTGCTTTTTAAGCCTTTTGATTTAAGAATTCAGCTTATGACTCACTAGTAGGAGGGAATGAACCCTGAATCCTCAACACTGTACAAAAAGACATCTACCAATGTGACCTATGAGAGAAAATGAACTATTGAAAGCAGATATATAGCATTTCTTGTATGTAGAGCTATATTTCTGTAACTGCCTCCACACAGAAGTGATCCTGCTGACATTCCTATATAAGCGTCCACACAAAATACATACATTCAGTAGTCAGTTGTTTGCAGACTTTTATTCTGCAGTATAATAGAGATATTTTAATGTGGGCATTAAATTTCTTGCCATGGTTGGTAGTTGGTGTTTAGGACGGGTAAAAGTTCAAGGGTACGATAATGTTTGGTAAGTGATTCTAGCAGAGATTTGAGACTGCAATTTGTAGATAAAATACATTTCTATTTGGTATACTTTTTTGGGGTTTAGGATTTAGATGAACTTTACCTATGATGTGTTTGGATGTTTATTCCACTTTGCCTTTAAATGACTAACAGGATGAGACACAAATGGACACAAATGGGCTGCTCAGCAATTTGTAGTTTTTATAGTCTTCTGGGGTTGCTGGAAATCCACAACTGCAAGCAAAGCAAAAATTACCTGGGAAGATAAAATTTCAGGACTGAAATTTCCATGATCATTTTAGCCAGGGCTAATCTCATACTGAAGGAAGTGCTGCGTAAGATGCTAAAACATGAACATGTCTTCTGACAGGTGGGGAAGCCAAGGTTCAGCTGATGGGTAGAACAGGTGCCAGTACGTCATGCCAGACTGTTCTGATGCCACATCAGCATCAGTGGGGTTCCTGGACCCAGCTTCCCAGTTAGATTTCAGATTTCAGTGTCAGTAGTAATACTGCAGTTATCCGATTGCCTCATGCTGCAGGCACAGTTCTTCCCTTCTTGTCCCAAGTCACTGTGTTGGGTACTGTAGTGAATACTGTTAAACAGATACTCTGCTGTCCCTCAGGAGCTGAAATTTTCCACCGAAAGAAGAATAGCTTCTTCATGAACTTCTGCAGTGTTCGTAAAACAAGAACATTTAACTTGTATAAATGGCTGGTATGAGATCTCTTCACAGAAGAGATTGTAAATGTTCCCAAGTCAGAATGAAACAATACACACAATAGTTATCTCACATGTCAAAAGGCAAATTCCTTCCCATCAAGAAAGCTTCAAAGACAGCTGTATTTCAGCATGTTTACTATACTGGAACGATAGATGGTAATAGATGGCCTACAACTTGTAAGATGGTGTTGCCAGTCTTTAGAGTTCTGTAGTCTCACATAACGTAAAGAGGCATTTTAGAAGGGTGAATTTGTATTACTCTTCCTTCGGTCGCCGAGATTAATTCATGGCACTAAATATGACAGAAGGTATAAGGAGGGGCTATCGTATCTGATCCCAGGATTTGTAATGCAGGACTGGCAAATGCATTCAACCTTATAACAGTACCCAGGTGCTTATCAAGATAAACCAAGAGGATGGCACAGAGTCCAGAACGGGAATGATGCAGATGAGTCACTTCTTGCGTGGTCCTCCCACCTCTCCACACCCACTCACAACGCCTGTCAGCATGCAGAACTGCGAGAAGGTGAGCAGCACCGTGTCCTGCAGGCTGCAGAGTTGTATGATTCAGTGAACGAAGCAAAGGTTATGACATGAGCAAACATAAGCAAGAAGCTAAGTAATTTTTTTTAGTCATGGGTCATGCTAAGGTTTATAACAACAACATTGAATTTGGACCTGCCTGTAGAGAACTTGCAGTTACAAAGGGAAAGAGTTTAGGGAGGGCACCACCAAAATCAGTTTGCTTAAGACTAGAACATCAGCTGTGGTTAAGCAAAAGGCTAATTCTATTTTCTGGGAAACTGAATGCAGTCCTTAAACAGGCACTGTCAAAATAAAATCATAGGGTATATTAATTAATTATACTGGTGTTGCATTGGGAATTTAGGCCATTTCCTTTTAATATCCAGGGAATTTTGTAATAACCTCTCATTTGGAAATATTTTAAAATATATCTACGGGTCCTTTTTTACTTTTAATGGCTTAGCAACGCTATGTTCTTGCCAGTGTCACCTCCCATTTCCAATGTATAACAAATATAGAGCACAAAATTTGAAATCTTTAAAAAAGAGGCTGTTGTCTTTGTGCGTGATCATCACAAGTCTTCCTCCCTCAAAAAACCCGCCTGTACATACTATTTGCATAGTGGAATAGAAGGCACCTATGCAGAGTAACTAACTGAGAGGAGCTTCTGTAGTTCAGTCTCTCAGGTTGGAAACTAGGAGTCCAAAGCCTTGGATCAGAGGAGTTAAATGCAGATGAGGGCTATTCTGATGAAAACGTAGAGCAGACATTTCTTGGATGAGATTTGCTTGTTCAGATGAAGACTGCACTGGGACACAGGCAGCGAGGCCCTTACCTCTGGAAGATCTGAGATGCTTGGACCTGTTTAGTATTCAGGTGATCTCAACTCCTGTGTCAATGTCTGTTCTTATTTATCCTTGCCAGCTCTTTGCCACCACAGGCAGGAAAAGAGCACAGCTGGGCAAACTCATTCCCGGTGCTTTGGCACTGGCAGGTTTTTCTTCTGCTCACAAATTATCTGCAAATAGCTTATGCACTTGCAAACTTCTTTGCTACTCTAAATTATTTACCATAACAGTTTGTAAGCCAATTTCAGACACTGAGAAGCAGGTAAATGACTCATGGCAACAGCAGTTCAATAATTTATCATCCAGGCTGTGTGCTGGGTGCCCTCAGCTGTGAGCCTCTCTGTGCTCTCTGACTCGGGGGGTCTGTTTGTACCTGGAGGAAGCTTTCACAGTAGCTGCGTCAATATGATTTGAAATGGTTAGTAATGAATGCTCATAGATCTACTCACATGGTTTTATCATCTGAGCTGCAATTTCTGTTGTACCCTTTAACTTAACGTTACCCTGGCCTATATTAAGTAACTGCTTGGCAAATCGTTCTAGGAAAGACTTCTACAGACTCAAACATTGCAAGTATGTTGAAAAATCTCTGTTTTCATTTTAATAACAGTTTGCAGTTTCTTGTGGTACTGTATGCACTGAGCTTTTGAAGTAATTTACATAATGTCTGCGCGGTTGAAAGGCAGAAAATCGAAAACAGTCCCAACACAAACATTTCAGGAGTCATGGAGAGCAGATCTACTCCCCTCCTGCACATGCTCCTCAGCTTCAGAAACTGCCCTGCCTCCCCTCCTCCGCCCCCCGCTTTCTTTATTTTAAACTTCTTTAAACATTTAAACTTCTACACACTTCACATCCATCCACCCCAGGTTTGTTCCACTGTATCTTTCAAAAATGCTTTCTTTCCCTAATGTTCCTGAAAGGCAAAATCTAGAACTTTATATCCCTTTGATTCTTTGACTTTTTCTCCATCCCACAGTTGTTGCTCATGTTTGTTTACTTTGCTTGCAAAGATCTGGAGTCAGTTCCTTTATTTGCGTCAGGAAGCCCGGCCTTTGCAGGAACCTTCCTTTCCTCACAGACACAGAATATTTTGCTAATTATTTAGGGAATTATTACTTTAACATCTACTGTTTTAAAAGTTATTGGCTGCCTAAAGATTTACAACATAAGTTGCAGAAGTGGTGTAATCCAGGTTTTGGAGAACTTCTTGTGTGAGATTATGAGAAGTGAGCAAATGAAAGATTCAGAGCCTGATTAATCAGACCCTTCTGACAGTAACAGTGTTGGGCTTTTTTCATTTGAATTTACCAAAAATTAATATGCTGTAAGAAATGCGTGTTCTTCAGGGCAAGGATCTTGTAATCTTCTTCTAAAGAGAACTAAGCACTGTGCAGTTGGTGCTGGGAAAAGCTACCTTCTGTCTTTGTTTAAAGCACCAAGAGGAACTGATATACCGGCTCACACTGTGTCCCTAACCATAGACCAGATATTCCTGGAAAAAAGCTGAAGAACGCCACCAGTAGACGGCATGACGTATTACCCAAAGTCTGTAAGGTCCCGCCCTAATACTTAATAATTTAAATGCTACACTCCTGGTTTAAATTTTAAATTTTGGATTTTCCAAAACTCTTCTGCATATTTATGATTGTTAATAACAAGAACTCTTGATATTAATGCTTGTTCGTACGTGATTGTTTCCTTTGTGCTTCATACTGGCTCCTTGATCCTGGAACTTCCTGTTGCATTGTGTTTTGCCGTGCAGTGACAGTGCGGTGACAGCACAGGACAGCATTGCCTCTCCAGGCAGAAAATAACCACCAGAAATTTTCCAATCGAGTGTGTGTTTTTCACCAGATATCAATTTTGTCCAGGGTTCCAGATTTGTGATGAAAGACAAAAAGAACTACATTAAAAATTATAAATAGCATTCCACTTGTCCTAGTTCAAGCCACTGGGGAAGAAGAAAGCAATGGCGTAAAAATGACATGCTGGAGAGTAGAGTTCCTCAAGAGTCAGGCTTCTGCTAGGTTTTCAAAGGCTTTAGCCACTACAGGTTCGTATCAGTAGTTAAAACAAAGAGTGGACAAGCCATTTTACTGATACAAGCTGGCGTGTCCCCAGCAGGGAGAATGAAGTAGTGCGGCTAAATGCAGCTGGAGGTCTGTTCTTACTGCAGGACACCAGCTTTCCTCCTCCACCTCTTCTCTCAAGGCTTGTTGCACCTTCCATTGCGTTCACCATAGCAGTGGTCACAGTACTGGAGCTCCCTAATTCATCATTTCAAGGAAAGGCTCCTATCAGCTGGACTGGCTCCCCTTAGGCATTTTTTCTTTCTCCCATATGGGCTTAATGGCAGCCTCCAGATGCCTGCTGGCTGTGCAGCAAAGCCCAATTTTATGCAGAAGAATGACTGCACTCTCCAACCTGCCCAGCAGTACCTCCTCACTTCAGAGAAGTCAGCCGTGATACTAGTCCAGCTGCACTAACCATTTTCCTTAGGAAAACACAGCTTTCTGCTCTTCAGGGCATGTGTGGTGGTTGCTGGCTGTGGCTTTCCCTCTATAGCTCCAAGCTCCTTAATGAATCACTGCTTTTTGGCACTGGAGCAAAATAAACACATCATTTTGGATGCCTTTGCCAAAAGTATGTACACTTAGAGCAGGTTTTGAACAATAGAAAGCAAAAGGTTTAATGAAATGTGCAAGCTGCGTAGCTAAAAGTTGCAAAAACCCCAGAAAACGCGGATCCGAAGGTCACAACCGTACTGCTAGCCCAAGAATTGTTCACATCTTGTAAAATTTCTGGAACACCCAGATGGGAATTACCACTAGTGTATCAGCTACAGCTCTCACCAGAAAAACACAGTAACAGAAAGCAGCTTAGGGATGCAGGATCACTCATCAGCATGGTGGTTAGATGCCCACCTCTTTCTTTCCTCTTCTGTTTATTAATTGAGGCAGTGTAACTACACATAGCAGAGCCGATTTTTATACTGATGCTTCCTAGCCTATGTGAAGGAGAAAAAAAGGCATCAACAAAAAATTTGGCAGGCATAATGAATTAAGTTTCTCAGTTGCTTGAGTCAGTCATTTGCACATACCCTGTCATGCACTTTGGCCCTTGCGAAGTGCCTGAGCCTGTCCATGACTTCAACACATCCATTTGCTCTTGCTAACGTGAGTGAGAATTGAGAAAAAGTTTTTAAAGTGTTTGGCACAGCTGTTCATCTAGTTCCTTTCCATTCAATCAGATTTTAGAATGAATTTAAATGTATTGCTGGATATAATTAGCTCTGAAGGGCAGAAGACCACAGGGGACCAGCTCTTTCCTCTTTAAATAGGCAGCTGTAAAGACACTACCTTAAATGATATCCTGAATGCCAGCAAAGTTTGAAACCTGGACTTGTGCCTGATTAACTGCCAAAACCCAGAATAATCTCTGCCTTTGGCGAATCAAAGTCATACCCTATGAAGCTGGTTTACTACAGAAATCTCTAGACCAAAATACAAGTTTCAGCCTTTGGTTTCATTTCCCCCTGTGTTTCCACCACCATGAAAATGTGGACCTTTTTTTAACCCTACTGGGAAAATGCATTTTTTCCATTCTCCCATGATTCAAAAACATTTGAAAGACTCTTCCTCCAAGCTTAAGAAAAAGAGGGGAGGAAAACTTCACCTTTTGGCAAAGATACAGAATGGAAATTTTTGACTCAAAAGAGGATTTTCAAAATAAAATAAAAGAAGCATGTGAAAACAAGGGGTTATAATGGAAACTATTTTCATAGCCAGCTCTAAAGTAAGCACTGCTGTTCCAGAGACACATGGTACTGATGCAAACATTGGTTTGAGGCCAAAACCCCTAGCATGCTAGTGGAATCCGGAAGCACCATGATATTAAATACACCTCAAAATATATGTCAGATATCTCCCTGTGTCTGTTCCACTTACTCTGCACAGCACGACACTACACACTTAATTCATCATTGTCTGCAGAGTAACAGAATAAGGGGCCGGTTGTGGATGTGCTCTCCTTCCCGTGCGCTGGGTTCTTTCCTGCACCACGCTCCCCAGATGGTCTTCTGCAAGACCAGGCTTATTATTCCCATTTTGCAAATATTGAGCCAATATCCACTCTGCATGTGCAGCACTTACACAGCGTCTATTATTACAGCGTGTCAGCACCCCTTGCTGGTCCTGGGGAAGTGTTAGTATCCCTAGGGTGGGTGTTCCACATTTCATGCGGAGTGGCGGGGGAAGGGAGGGTGCTACAAAACGTGTGAGTGCATCCTGCTCAGTGGCACTCTTCTTTGGCAGACTCTTCCTGCTATCTTCAGTCTGCTCCCTGCTTATTCCAGCTGCTCCATGGTGGCTGGCCTGGCCCTGGGCAGTTTTCCATCATGGAAAAAGCCCTTTTTGCACCTACCAGATTACAGCTATGGTGCTTGGCCTGCATCTTTGCCAATTCATTAGAAAAGCCTACAACCATCAAGGGTGTAAAATGAATCTTCTGCTATTGTGCAGCCTGGCTTTTCCACAGATGTGTGGCTTTTGCTCACAGTCCTTGCCTCGCAATAAAATGCAAACACTGACTGGAAGTTTCCCCAGGAGTGGGGCTGGTGGAGGGCAGAGGTTTAATAGGGGAGTGGCGTCCCCTCCCTCCTGGCTCTGTTGGGGTCTGTGGGGAGGCAGATACATGAGCACTAGCCAAGCACTGATACAGGCTGCTTCTCCTCCGCCAGGTCTGATGCCAGCTCCCCACAGGTCTCAAGAACTGTGGTTGGAGGCCACCGTACTAAACCATAATTGTACAAGCCCATTTCCCTCGGGAAGGCAGACCAAAACCTCAGTGTGGTGCCTCCAAGCATGTGTGTGTGGCTGCAGTTACCTGCTGGCCCTGAGACAGCCCCAGATTCAGCCAGGAATGACCAGCTGGCTGCTTGCTGGCTCTCCGAGGGGATGGACAGCAGTCACTCCCCGTGTCACCAGGGAGTGAAGAGGTGGGGACAGAAGACAAATAGTCAGCCCCTGGTCTGTGCACTGGGCCCAGAAGCTTTTTCCTTCTCAAGAATGTCCCACGGGGTGGCATGGCACAGATCAGCCTTGCAGTGCTCATCCAAGCTGCAGCTCCTTGTAGGGGCCAGTGGGTCAGCCAGGTGGTGGGGGCTGCGGGGCTCACCGACAGTGGCCACAGTCAAGCCAGTGGGGCTGGCAAAGCACGCAGCCTGCTCTGCCAGGGAACAGCAGCCAGCCAAGAGGTTCATAAAACCCCACAAACAGGGATGTGTTCAGTGGAGGTTGACTTTGGTGGTTGGGCCCTGTGCTTTAGACCTAATGTCAAAAAGGTGGGACTGGTTCAAAGATACCAGTAGATTCAATTCCATGCTTATATGCACAGCAGCCACCTCCCTCCCCAGCAGTTGCTTGGGGGCTTTTGTTTTGGTCAGTCAGAATCAGCTGCTGTCTTTTGTTCTGCAAACAGGGTGTAGCTTTCTTCTTAATAGGTTTTACATACCACTCTTTTCTAAAGCCATCCTTGATGTCGGGAAACATACCATCCCTGTTTAACTTCTATATGACCGAATGCATTGCTGCGGATGGGGAGGGTTATAAAGGGTCAGGTTTCGAGCACTTGCCAGCATGCTGTAGGGGAATTCTGATCTAGTAACCTGCTAACAACTCCCTGGAGAAGGCTGCTTTTAATGAGGCAGAAAGCCTGGCTAGCTTTGCCTCAAGCTCCTCCCATGTGCATGGCATTTGGTCTCTGCATGGTGATTGTTTAAATCCAGTGTCAATCTGTGGGTCTCATTTTGCTTTTTAAATTCTCCTGCGTCATCTGTTTGCTTGCTGGTGGCCAGGGGAACCAGTGTGCTTTAACCATGCTAGTCCTGCGGGTTTTTTGGTGCTGATCCAGATCATGTTTAGCTCAGGTTCATTCAGTTGCAAAACCTACACATAAGGAAACTAAAACAATTACATGAACTAAAGCAGGAATGCCATATGGTTCTTCAGAAAAGTGCTTTTACCAAGGCTAAACATCAATATTACACTTTTTTCTAACTACCTGCTTAATACAGATCATTAATGCAGCACATTTAGTTAGTTAAAATGAACAAATTTCATTAAATTTAAATCCAGCAGCATTAAAGCCAGATGGGGTTTATTTTTTATTTATTTTTTTAAAAGATACTTTTAAAGCTAATGTAAATGTAGTGTTATTGTTTTCAGCTACAACCCAATTAAATTGGGCTGGCAGAAGCTGTCACAGAAATGCCCAGCAAGATAACTTGTCTGTAAGGAAAATCCGTTTAAAAGAAACAGTACTTCAGACATTTTCATGGTTCTGTGGCTCACTGAATTACATTCCTGTATAGAAGCCGGAAAGCTGATGTGGGAGAGCCAGTAATAAGACCTTTACTGGTCTCCTTCTTACTGGGAGAAAAAGGACTTAATTTTACAGTGCTTTTTGGAAGTATTGGAGTGTAGAAAAAAATTAACCCAAGAAGACCCATTGCCAAAGGAAGAAAATAACGCATTTCCAAAATCACGACCTGCCTGGGGAGCCCTCACTGCCTCCTCTGCTGTCCCCGGCATCATCAGGAGCCAGGCTGCAATGCCGAGCGCCCTCTAAAACCTTCGGTCGCTGCAAGGCACAGCCCCGTGCCAGTCAGGAGTGCCTTCATGCCACTGCCACTGCAAATAGCATCCACTGGGCTCTCTGACTGCAAGGCAGACGCCTTTGGTTGTGAGGCATGAGCCACAAAATCCAGCTTGGCATTATGCTTCAGTATTTTCAGTGAAGTCACTTAGAGAACTGTGCTATCTGGTGTAGGACTTTCCTATCACTGGGGTATGCAAATGCTGGCCTTCTTGTTTGGTAGGTCTTCAGGGTGTTAAGAAGAGAAAAAAAAATACCCTACATAAGATACCCACACCCACTCCATTTCCCTTTTTAAACAATTGCCCTTTCCAGAAAAGCTGAGACAGTTGCTTGCATGTTAGCTGTGTACCACAGTAAATAGTTGTTTTCTCCCAGAACAGTAAGCAAAGTCTATATAAAGTCTCGCCTACACACGTGATGTATGAGGAGGGAGGGGGTGGGGTGCTGGTCTTAAGCATTCTCAAGCACAGATCCCCCTCACTTAAACTCCTAAAATACAACACAAGATGTCAGAGTCTTTTTTTTCCCCATGAACTGCACAGTAAATATGAACCGCAATCTTGATTCACATATGGTGATAAAACCCAGTGCCTGTAAATTTATGAATGTAGCTGGCAGTCATTAAGTGTGTTATGTGGAGGTCAGGTTGATGGTCCCTTCTTTGTTTATTCCTCTTATTTAATGATCCATTGCTGGAGACATGCTGAAAACTTTCAGAAAGGTTTACAACGTATTTATGTGACTGAGAAGTGTGTCCTGTGCTTTCCATCCCCATTATCCTGACATGCTGAACATAAATCAGACTGCAGTATGCAGAATTAGTGTTTGAGGAAAGCACAGAGCGTTTTAGGTGGCTTTTTTTTTTTTTTAGTGTACACAGAGAAAATACTTGCTCCTTTCTAAAGTATCCCTTAATAGAGATTGCCTTTTGGTTAAGGGATGAAACAGGGCCATCTTCATTTTGTACGGCTGAGTTCTACAAAAGCCAAACGTCTCAGAATGGGATATTACACCTGGATCCCAGAAGACTTCCATTCAATTCAAGACAAAGTGTGGATAAAATCACATTACATTGTCAGGGGTCAGATCCCTGCACCTCAAGCTAATCAAAGCTAATTTTTTCAGAGGTATGGAGACTTAATCCTTGCTCAGCACTCTACTAACTCCTGACCTCACAAGGCAGATCATGTCTATGGACAAGGGCTGGATCAGTTTAAGTAAAATTGTTTATAGAGTGGATGTATTTAGACTCATGCATATCTCTGTATAGATATGTTAAACTGACACAAGTCAGTTAAATGCTGACCCAGGTAAAAAGGTACAAATTTTCTTGTGTGGCCAGCACCACTGAAAACTTTCTCAGTGCACAGATGTTTGCATTAAAAGATCCTATTAATCCTATGAAATTTGTAAAGTCTGAATAGGAGTTCCTGCAGGCACCCTATACAAATCTGGCATTTCCTAATCATACAATAGATATCAGGTGACTTTATAAATATTTTTCTGCATCAAGTTGATGAAGCTAATATAAGATAACTGGATCCACAATTCATGCAAGGCATTGCTTGTTTGTATAAGTTGTCTAGTAACATCAGTTAACTAATGGACCATAACAGCTTATTAAGAAAAATCCATACCCTTTCTGAAGTTATTTTAGGCTTGTCTGTCGATTTTTACATCAAACATAATTTGTCTGACTGGAAGAGCCTTTCTGACTGCAAACCCTTCCAAGTGCCATGACATTATGTACCTCCCAGGTTAATGCTCACTAAAAGCTGAGCCTGTCTAAAGGACAAAAGAAAACCCAGAATGAGGAGCGCAGCCTTCTTCACAGACAGAACTTTTATGTGCATACATCATTAGTCCACTGCTAATAGCCTGATACTGAGCTGCCAAAATGAGACGTCACTCAGCTCCTCTTTGGTGCTGTTCCACTGAAGGCACTACAATGTATTTCACTGACAATCAGTTTTATACTTTATATATTACCAACTGCGCCAACTTGCTGGCGCGGTAAATACCCACAGTACTTCAGCTTGTGTACCGTGATGTCGCCACATAGGAGCTCCAGGTCTCCCTGTTTTCCCTGGCAAGGTACTTGATCAGCATTTCTATCAGCTCACACACCACGCAAGGCCTTGGGCTGTGTATTTTTTACATACATGAAAAATCCCATCCTTACTATAATTGCAAAAAAGCCTTTATGAAAGCTCTCCTACCAACATCAGGCTATGCCCTTTTAGAGAAACAATTTATGCCAAATCATAAAACAGCTGAAAAGAAAGCAATAATCCAGGAAGTTTCCAAGTTTTGAGGGTTACAGCAAAATTCCATGTGCTCGGTCTTACCCAGCTCGCCCTCTTGTGCGTTTTTGATCAGCCCTTTAAAAGCTGGCACATTTTATTACATTAGAATTCAATCTAAGAAACCTGAACACATGTTCATGCTTCACTGCTCGCTGGTTATTGGGATAATCTGCCGGAAACAACATCACAATAGAGCATTGTTTGGGAATGTGAGCAAAAGGTTACAACAACAGCCTGCACCCAGACCTGACTTCTTGCCTCCCATTCCCTTTGCTATGGAGAAAGCACGTTTTGTGTGTGGTAGCTATTTCTGTTATGGTCAAGATCTTTTCTGCCATTTGTTGCAGTCTGGAAGAGAACAGGTTATAGGAGGAGCACATTCACCCTGAGAACACTGAGTAGCTGGAACAGTGTGCTCGATGGGAGGTGACCAGCTATGATGTAAAGCAAATCTCAGGCTCCTCATTATTGCAACGTTTGAGTGCCTTACAGTACCCAGCAAACTGATCTGCTGCAGGCTTCGTCTAGAGTGTGACAGCATAGCTGTGAGAAATTGTTGCCTTTTACAGAAATGTGGTTGGATTCACAAGCACTCAGTTTCACAGTCCTCAACCCCCTCCTTCATTGTTCTCCAACCACACAGGCACCAGAAGTACCCACACATTGAAGCTTTCATCCTTGGTAACTAAACGTCAGCTTAGGGGTACCACCACAGCAGTCCGCACTCTGAGCGCTTAGTGTTGGATAAATGATGTCCAGTCCCTTTCAAAGATTCCTGGAGAGCAGCCTGAAGACTGTGCTTTTTGAGGAGCCTGTACTTTTTCAAGTGATACTGGGCTGCCAAAAGAATGCGTGTTTGGGGAAAAAAGCTTATTCTCTGCTCTTGGGGTCTCCATTGCCAAAAGAAGATCCTAGACAACACAGCACTGGGTAGCAAGGTACTCCCTAGTTTGTATTACAGGGGCTCTCTTTCCAGACCAAATCCCACACAAGACCGGCTTTTAGATGGAGGGGACCCTTTCTGTCCATCCACACAGTACCTTGGGCAGGATGCAGAAGTTGGGGAATCTTGACTCAAGCCTTTTTTCTGCCTGAAGGGATTAATTCCTGCTTCTCTGACCTTCCAATGTCCAAACCAACTGGATCTGTTTGCTGGTATAGTACAAGTATTTGGGGACTTGTGTCCTGCCAGCTGGGTTTTAGGGGGAAACATTGGTGATGCTAAGAATAAAGCAGTGTCAGCACCTCTCTATAGCTCAGTGGCATGGGGCTGAGCTCTTGTTTCTAGTCCTCCTTCAAAAAAAAAAAAAAAAAAAAAGAAGTGCTTCAGCATTTTGAGTAGGTACTGAGTAGGACAGGTGAGTGCCCTAATCGGTAGGCTGTATTATCATACACATAGTCTATTTAAGGCCTAATGAACTGCTTGTTATTTTAGGCACAGTGGAGTTTGCAGATCCTGGCTGCACGCTCCAACGACAGCATTAACCTTCACCACAACCTCCAGCTTCCAGCTGCCTCCAGCTCTTTCATCCTAAGGGGCCTCTCTTAGCAGGGGGTGCCCTGTGGTGTTGAATTCTTAGGTGCCACCAAAAGAAAGACATAAACCGAAGAAGGACAGGACTTAAAGGTTCTTCTTGATGCTTTTTTGAAAAATAAAATTTAAGATATTTAAGAACTATCTATCACTGGAGCGACACTAAGAAAACCATATTGCCTGCATAAAGCAATGGTAGTAAGACTGGAAAGTGTTGCCTTGCAGTACTAAGAGCAGCACCAGTAACTTGCCTCCTGAACAGCCAGGTTCAGCCAGTGAAACCCTTCCTACTAGGCAAAACACCAAAGCAGTTTTTAACATGGTCTTCACTGCAGCCCTGCACGAGTTCCAACTACATTATCAGGCTGACAGCAACACTTAGGAATGAGGATGGTGCCTGATTTCAGAGACACTGGAATAACGCCAAAATCTGCCCTCCATTGGTGCAAGTGGAGATAAATGACTTAATTGGTTCTGGCTTACCCCCACCAGCCTCACTGGCTAGTGCTTAGCACATAAAAGAAACATGAGTTAATGCATTGTACAGGAACTGTGGCCTGTGTCGACTCTGGGATGATGAGAAAGAACTGAGCATCTTTCATTGAACTACATGTGCACTGATAAACAGTATAATGGGCATTATTTCAACAAGCTTTTCTCCTGCTGAGGAGGCAGGGTAGCCAAGGCTTGTATGTGTCAGCGTTGCCATACCGTAGTGTCCGACAGGCAGCAATTAAGGCAGATGCAGCTAGCTCCAGTGGAAACAGAGCCTTTATTAAAACTGGAAGGAGGACCTCTGAGTGTTGATTAGGAAGCATCTTGCTGGAGGCTTTCTAACACCTGGGACCCCTCATTTCCAACCTTTTTAGCAGTCTGTCTGCTTTAAGTTGTGCGGTATTGCTTTGCCCTGGTTCTAGTTAATAGTTACCTTCCTTTTTCTAGATTGAAGTATTTTCAGAATCACCTATTACCACTATATTCATGTTATAAATATATATATATATACCCACATGTAATATATACATAGATTACAGTTCCCAACAATGTACCACCTCTGTAGACAGATCTTGGTGATACATAGTCATAAGTGGGAATGAAGAGGTCCAAACTAGTATTTCCCAGTAAGAAACATTGAGGCGGTTTTCTCTGTAGGATTATTATAGTTAGATGCAAAGGGATTTTCAGGTGAAGGTGCGGTTCAGAATATTAAGAAATTTGCTTTCATCAGTCTTTCACAGTGACTGAGATTGCTTAGTTAGAAGGCTTTCCTGAATCCTCTCCAGATTTTCCTATATCAGGGAAGACGTGGGACACCATAGAATACCTATTTTCCCAGAAAAAGTCACTCCAGTGCTCAAACCTGAGTAAGACAACATCTTTCAGTGTTGCAAAAGACTGCATTAGCTCTCTGGGACAGAGCTCATCAGCTGAACATGTGCTTCCAGCATAATGCTATTATTATGCAAGTATCTTTCAAAATCACTGTTTCTCAACACTGAGTCTCCCAATCTGTAACTATGACCTAATTAATTTCCCCCCTGATTATACGGCCTCTCATTTGTCTGAACACACTAGTTTCTCGCCTAAAAATAGTTCATTGTTTTCTAGCTAGTCAGAGCTAGTAGCACCATACAGCCTGCAGCAAAGAACCAGCTCTTGCTGGATACCTCCTGAATTACACCTGATGGGTGACAATGATTCCCAAAATACACTTGTATTTTGAAGCCTGGCATTTAGGCACAGAGTAACCCATTTGATACATAACATTGATTTTGTATCGTTTTAGGTTCTACACAGTAGAACCAAACCAAACATCTTCTAATGCAGCAAGACAGATGTATGAAATAATTCCCTCAAACCTGGTTTTCCTCCAACTCATATTAATTGGGATTATTTGTATTCAATCTCTCCATTCTTTCTGGCTCCGTCCTGGTATCGTCTGTTCTGTATTTTTGCCTGGGACTGATGTCAGACTCACCAGCTAATGATTACCAGTCTACCTCATTTACTTGCTTTAAAAATTGTTACAATACAGATTAATCGTATTTTTTAAAAAAGCTTGCAATTCTCTCACAAGGCAGACCAAGAGGGTACATTGTGTGCCCTGCCTGGTTACCCTCAGAAGAGGAATGATTGTGAGCCCAGGTAACTCCCTACCTTCCCAGCCCAGAAACAGGGGGCCTGAAAGTTCTGCCAGCTCCATCTCTGGGCTACAAAACAGGCAGCAGCTTTGTGCCTTTGCGTGGCCAACTGTCTGCAGCTCGTCCGTAGCGCTCTCCCGGCCACTACTATACACTAACACATCTTGCAGCAGGCTGGGACCCCCCACCTCCCTACCATACTTGCATCCCTCCTACACGTACAGGAAAGGTCCACTTAGCCCAGCACTCCATCTCCAACAGTGTCCCTAAGCACTGCAGACTTTCCACAGACTCTGCGCTGTAGCTGAGTATCACCCACACAGGTCAGTTCTCCGCGTGTTGAAGAGTATGTTGTTTTGCTTGGGAAACATTTTTGGTCCCATGTGTTTGCAATGCCTCCTGAACTGCATAAAGAATGTGATGCAGCCATCCATAAATATTATGAGAAGACAGCTTGTTCTATAAATGAACACGTAACAGAATTTGATCTAATGTTCACCGAAATGGGAGGAAAAAACCTGGGAGCGAAGCATTGATACGCTTTTTAAGGACAGTAAAAATCTTCAACTGGTCATCTTTGACACAGAAAAATCTGAAACAACCTGGCGACCACTGTGGGAAGTCCTCTCATACCAGTTGTAAAGGTCCTCCCCCTTCTGACATTTGGGTCTAAGCTAGTGTGACCATGGAGCTTGCAAGGAGGGAAATCATGAGGCACATGAAAATCTTCTTTGCTTTTTTCTCTCGCAGCTGAGAAGCAGCCCAGTGTGATACAGTGAGTGTTCTCCTACCATCTTGTTTCTGTGTTTCTAGGAACCAAACTGCTTTTTAGATTTCACCCACTCACCTTTCCAAATAGTATGAGACAGCCAATGGATGACCCATGGTGGACACAGTCAAAACCAGCAATGCATATGCTGTCCTGCCAGTGCTAAAACTGAACTCACAAGACTCGGGCAAACACTGGGGTTGAGCACAGCAACCTACTTTCATGGTATCAGTGGCAGAACTGGAGCTCTGGTGCACAGTGCAGAGCACAACCAGGGGAAGTACAGAAAATATGTACTCTAAATTCCTCTGCAAAGCCACAGGAAAGCTTTATGGTTGCCAAGCTACTAATATTGTCAAAACACTTGTTTTCCTTTTTCATTCTGCCCACAATACACTTGGCTATGAATATGGGCAGAAGGAAAAAAGAAAGAAAAAAAAAAGAAAAGAAACCCAGTGATGCAGGTTTATGCTGAGCATGCAGACCAGCACAGGACCGCAAAAGCAAAGGGGACAACAGGAATTATCAGGACCAGTCCAACACAGCAGCAGGTAATAGATGCTTTGCTGTGGGAAGCACCACTTTTGCATCCTGTGGATGCTTAGGTGCTTCCTGACAGGCTGCAAAAAGGCAAAGGTGCAAAAGACAAGTGTGGTGTGCCAGAAGCAGAGAAAAGGAGCGCTTGAGGTCATACAGCTCCATCTGCAACTTGCTGAGAAGTTTATTTGTGTTGCTTTTTCAGGCAAGCACATATCAGCTGTCTTTCACAATGATGACAACTGTCTTCTTCATTAGCAGTCTGATCTACTATTTGAGGTAGCACTTACTGGTCTTCCCATTCCCATTTTTAAGTCCAAAGCCATCCTTGCTCCTAAATTCTGTGGTGCCTCATGCCTCTTGTAGCCGCACATGCCAAAGTAAACAGCCACTTCAACCTCTTGAGGGCACCGCTCAAAGCCTTAAGCTGTTGTGTAGGAAATGCGTGTTTATGCCTTACAGAAGCTGTATAATATATTACAATCACTGTGCTAAGCGATACAAACTAGGGAATTTAAAAGTTACATTTGGCAACCTGCCCTTACAGTGCTCTAATTATTTCTTAATATCCCAATTTAAGGGCAGTGTATTGGCCCCAATTTTAAATTGTCTGGCATTTATAAGTTTGTGTCACAGAACTAATGTTGAACAGTTTTCAGATTCTTTATTGAAAACTGCTGATTGTGTATTGCCTGACAAAGCAGAATGTCTCCATTAGAATAAAGATTTATTGTAAATATGGTAGTATTAAGGCTGACTATTCTGCGTATTAAAAATGCATGGAAAAAATCCATTGAAAAAAGTGTTATGTGAGCTGTCATAATTTGTCAGTTTAATATCTTGGTCATTTGCATTTCTTTTTAAAATGCCAAGAGCAATTAAATCTTATACCACCACTAGAAGCTGCCAAATTTCACTTGAAATTAAAACAGAATAATGCGTCATGTTAGTTATTTTAATAATATTAAATAACAAAAACAGAAACAGAAAAGATAAGAAAAAGGTGACTTATATAACAACTGCAGCTACAAACAAAGCAGCTAAAATATATAGGCCGTTTCTGTGATACACACACACACGTGAATTCCATAGGGTTCCTATATTAACAAACTATTTCCCTTGATAGTAAGGCCATAGCAACACGTTGCTGGACTATAGTCTAAATCTCAATAAGCTGATCCCAGCAACATGCATTTGCTGCTGGTTTGCGACCACCGTATTTTCACTCGTGTCTCCACATGGTGTCCATGCAAACCTCCATAACAAAATACCCCTTGCTTTTTGGACCAATGCAAGTCCCAGTGAGAAAGACAGAAGGGACTTGTGAGTCAGCAGGAGCTAGAGCTAGCACGAATCAATCACAACGTTGTTCCCTGTGGAAATACCAGCTGCTGTCGTGATTTGTGTTTGAATTACATTGTGCACGGCTTCTCCTAGCAATGGTCAAGCCGTGGATGAAAAAATTGTTTCTGGGATTGTCTTCTACCGTGTCTGCCTCTCTGTAGAGACATAGGACTGTCTTTATCATTATGAAATACCCTGTTGCTATTCAGAAATATATTTTAAGGGATTTTAGCATACACTAAGTTGTGAGATAAGTAATCACAGTAATTTTTGATAGTTACGTTACAGAAATGGTGGTACTGAGCAAACTAAGATCAAGCAAATATTTGGCCCTGGCCAGTTTAGCTTCTCCTGGGCCTCTTGCTTTATTTGAAAATTGGATGTCGTTAGGGACCTAATTCTGCACTCAAGTCCATTATTTGTGCCGTATGATCACAGCAACTCAGTACCCCATGGCTGACAAGTCTGGGTCAAGTTTGTCTCCTCTGGGAGGAAAGCAGCCAGCTATAAACTTCTGTTCCTTGTGAGAAGTCAAACTGCCGGTACCACTGCCCCCACGAGGTGCTTGGAGAGGATGTTTTTGTACTGATACCAGTACAAACCACATTAGTTTGTGCCTCCCAGTATCTGCAGAAGAGGTGGTCATTTTATTCAAATGAATGTGGCTATCTCTTTGTTCTGGCATTGCCAGCAGTAAATGGGACATCCCTTCTAGCGCTGAGCTGTGCCCAGAGCCAAACACAGACAGTTCCTTGGGTGCGAGATAACAAACCTGGGTGATCCATCTCCTCCGATACTCTGCCTCTCCACAGGGTGCTAGTGGGGGGCTTGCTTTGGTCCCGGGCCCCCCATGCTCACCCAGGGGCTGCAGGGCCCCACCTGCCAGAAGCAGCCATCAGAGAGCAACTCAGCTGCTTTATTCAGGATTTACTTCTGTCTGCTGGGAAAAGGTTGCTAGGTATTCTTATAGTCCTAAGCTACTTACATTTTCCAATTATACTTCAGGAAGAAGTCTCGTAAACGTTTTATGTGAAAATATAAAAAATGGTTAAAGAGTGAGACAGACTTAAAAAAAAAAAAAGAAGGGACTTTATGGTAAAATTCCATCCAGTCTACTTTTAGAGTCCAAAGCAATACCCTAGTAAGTCACCCCCTAATTAAGCATTAAATTTCCTAAAAGACTCATAGTTAGAGACCATTACTGATGATTAAACAGCAGCAGACTAGATCCTGATTATCAGCTGCCCATTCTTTGGTCATAGTCTGGCTTCCCCCCTTGCAGCTCACCTCAGCCCGGGGTGTGTGAAGCCCCTGGGTCACAGGCTGCTTTCCTCAGCAGGATTTGTGCCAGTACCTCTCTTAATACAACCTTTCCTCCTCTGGACTGCTCCCTTGTGCAGCTGTGGTCTGCTCCTTGCTAGAAGCATAGGGGGAAGCAATACCTGTCAATTTTGGATTACTGCTTCTGTACACAACACTTTGTTCTCCACCATAGGTGGTAGTGATGACTCAGAGTGCAGAACAGGGGTCCGAGGGCAGTTTGCCAAAAAACCCACACAACCAGCAGATGTAAACATAAGGCACGAACTCAGCACCTGATGGTCTGATGCTAGCTTTTATCAGAAAACAGATTCAGAACCTACTAGAAAATAAAATCTATACTATGCTGCCTCTCCAAACTGGCAGCGTTCACAGTGCTTCTTTGTAAGAAGTACTGTAGTGACTGGAATCATTGCTTAAAATATCATGAGTGTATGTCAGTGCAGTGCAACCACAGCATTTCTAGTTAAAGAGCCATTTGAAGCAGGGTGGGTGGACCACCTCTACATTAGAAGATGCTCATCATCTTTGTATTTGGTTACTTCTAGTGCAAGCTCTGATAGAGTTATTCTGGGTTATGTGGATACAGGCTTGAAAATAGCATTGGAAGCAGCAGCATCACAAGAAAGTTTAATCCTCACAGAAATGTTTTCCAAAATGATGGCTTTATAAACATACTGTTCCAGCTTCTGGGTAAAACAGCACAAACCATGAGTAGTATTCTACAATTACAAGAAGTTCAACTTTCTATCAGACAGTGACCTGTGATACATTGAGCATCTGCTTCAGCTGAGGCCATGAGTATGAACAGGAGACAAATAAAGATGCACATTGTAGTATAAAAGAGTTGATTATTGCTTTGTATTTTGTTGCCCATGTACAAACCATTTTGTGATCTATAGAACACAGCATATGAACCCAATAAAAGTCAACATGGCATCACTGATAGTTGCATTTTGCAAGGACAATGCCTGAACATACACATAAGAGTGGAATGGAGAGAAAGTAGATGCTGTTGTCCTTTCCAAAAGCATCTTCACATTGTTGGGGAAAACATGGGCAAAGTACCAGCAAATATCAAACCAGAAGCTGCCAGCAGGACATGACTGATTTTTGCTGGAGTTTGGAGTTGTCATCACGTCTCAAGGGCTGACAAACCCGCAGTTACACTGTCACTGTCTCCATCGCAAGTGGGTTTATTTCAATAGGTTTCCAAATTGGTAGGGACAATTCAGCCAAGCTTAAGCCTTAGATGGCCAAAGGATTTCAGAGCCCTTTATGGACAACAAGTGAACCTTACAACACACTGAGATTGTTATCTAGCCTAATTCTGCACACAGATCAGCTGGGCCGCATTAGAAGTTTTGGAGCACTGTGAGCTGATGAGAAAACCAGGATCATAATCTGAAGCCCACCTCCCAGCTTGCTCTTCTAACTACCTGCATGTTTTTCTCCCGTACATGCTTTTTAAATAGATGCATCCTGTTTGCCTCAAATTCAGGTAACAGACTATAAAGTATCTGTAAGGTCAGATCCTCAACCAGCATTCAATCCCAGCAGTCTTATATTTCAAGGACGCTAAATAAGTCCTATTGACTTACTGAAAGACAAATATGACCAGTTACCTCAAAAGTAAGAGAATTACTGTCAGCAAACAGCTTCCTGTGTCTCTTACGCTTCCTGTGACATGCGATACCATGCAGAAGGCAGCTAAATTGACACTTGCTATTCACCCCGTCCCACAGCATTTCAGACCTCAGGTTAAATAGTGTTGCTCCAATGGAAAGCTCTAAATTTCACTGCTGGTCAAATATGAAGTTCAATGTGCTACTGCGTATTCCTCAGAGATATGGTATTCAATATGCAAGACCTCCAGTCCCTTTAAAACATTATTTACTGGAAGGCATAGCCTGTAGCCACAGCTGTAGAGCCTACATAATTTAGGGTAACAATTAACCACAGCTAGCTCATTACTGCTGAAATAATATTCCAAGTGCAAAGAAGTCATATAAATCCCAAAGAAACATGAAATAAGGCCTTCCATTTTTGTTCAGTACTGGTATGGTATGCACAACACAGCACCTCGCTATGGTGCCATTCACCCTGATAAGATCCTTCCCCCCAGCTTTTGGCACCTTGCATTGGCATGTTCCTTGGGTATGAATGAGTGTGTGAGACTTGTCCACTTTAAGGTGAAACGCTTGTCCAGGCAGGACACTGATGATTAGGAGCTCTGGGGGAAGAGATGATGTTGATCTCACTCACTCTTACAGGAAATCCCCCCCCCAAAAGCATCACTTGGGAGCATGTCTGTTTCCGCAGCTGCTCCCTTCCTGCTGCTGCAAGTTTCTTGCTACTTTTATATTAGCTTCTTTTCCCATGAGTTATTTCCAGCCCGCCCTTGGTTTTTTTAAATAAGTTCATTACATCATTGCTGTCACCAGGCTTGATATGTCTGGCCTAAAGCAGACGTGTGCAGCAAAACCAGAGCCAGGACCAGGACCTGCTGGTGGAGGCAGGCAGGGGGCTGCTGGCTGCCCTCCCCTGCCATAACAGCCGTCAGTCTTGCAGCTAAATACCTGCAGCCAGCCCATCACAAAGAGCTGATGCCAAAATAAGAAAAAAGAAATTCAACTAGAACTGTCCTGATGTGCCATACAGAGATGGATGAATATTTTATTGTTATTCCAGGAAAGGCTTTTAGAAGAACACACAAGACAACAATTATGTGGAGCTGTCTCACTACACATATTAAAAGTATAGGCAATCTAACATTTAAAGGAAAAGACTTTTAAAATGAAAATATTATTTCTTAAAACCACAAAATAGCATGGACCAAAACAGCTAAAAGGTGCACACAGGTGACCTATTAGCAACACCGATCTTCTTAAATAACAGTTTTGGCCAGAAAATTATTTTAGTGATGGCACAGAAGATGAGTGATGAATTACAGATATTTTTGTTATGCAGAGCAGAAGATGGAGTTTTGCCCAACAATTATCCATGGTCTGACTTTGAAAGTCTCTTTGGCAGCATGATAAATTTAATAACAAAGGCCTGATTCACTGACACCGATAACCAAATTGTTATTTCTAACAGTTAGTGGCTGAAACTCACAGCTTTGCTAACATTCTGCCATTCTGTATTGCCAGAAATAGCATCTCTTTAGGAAGAATTCAGGCAGGTATCCAGTTTGTATACTTTAGCATGTTTACATTTCAGTTGGCAAACAATTATTTTTTTAATTATTTATTATTATATAATTTATTTTTTATTTTATATATAACAATATATATTATATATAAGATTATATAAAATTATATAATTTAATAACAAATTAATTAGGCAGTTAGTTTTATGGTTGCAAATATCCTGCTCCTGTCTGTTTAATCTCGCAAGCACCCAGATTACACTGTGTTGGTTTTCAAGGGTACACGCGCATCCCTGTAGAAGTCAGAGGGCATGGGCCAGATATACAGAGGTATTCAGCTGCACCGTCCCCACATTGGCACCCGACTTGGCTGCAATTAGGGATCAAGAGTCCTAAAAATACCACTGCAGACCCAGCTGTGTTTACCCAGCTCCCGGTAGGCTCTTCGGGGACATGCATTCCCTACACCACTCAAAGCATGGAGGCAGCTAGATGCTTGGAAGAGAGAAGGGAGCGTGCCCATGCCACGGAGGGGGCTGAAGGTCGCTGGGGGTTCAGACAAAGCTGACTGCAGGCAGTGAGAAGCTCACTGGTAACTACAGTGGAAGCTAGAGCATGGGCTTGTGCTCTGCTGTGACATCCTCACTAAGGCTTAATTCCATCTGTTGTTGGGCTGGTTTGGGTTTGTTGTTGGTTTTGGTTGTTTGTTTTGTTTTTTTTTTTACAACTAGCTTTTAATTCTCCTTCCAAAAGGGTTACTTTAACTAATTTCAACTGTCTATAAATTGTTTTCTAAAAAATGTGAAGTACTAGTCACTGTTTCTGCATTAAAAAAAGAGGCTTTGAGAGCAGTTGGTAAAGTTGTATAGAGAGCAAAGCCTTACTTATCTTAACTTCCAAATTTTGCAGATAGCAGCCAAACTGGCATCTTCCTAAGGCAAAAAAATATATGCACACACAGGAAAATCTGTTTCTATGGTTTTCAGATACTAGCTTCCCTCTTCACCCCCCCGCCAAAACTGGCCTTTAAAATAAATGTGACTCATTCCAGAACAGATCTTATAGCTGGATTAAAGTGATAGCTCTGTCAAGACTTCAATAGCATTAGTTATTGATGCTGGGGAGTATAAAAACCTGGAGGAATTAGCAGCTCTGTGTGCCAGGGTATCTCTTGCCCACAGGCGTTCTGTGCCGAAGAATAGGAATCCTTCCCCTCCGACCAGAAAATTCTGCCTCGTCATGGAATATCGAACATCAGTCATTATCATTTATTATGTTAAGGCTTCTTAAAAGCTAGCCAAAGCACCAAGTGCAAAGAGTATTCCTAAATCTATTTATTTCACAAAAATGAACATTATACTAGGACCATGTCAGTTTATAAGCTCATAAGTACTGGCACCGTACTTTTCCACGATACCAACATTTTAATTTCTGGAAAAACTTTTTTTGTTTTTGTCTTGAACTTTATAGAAATAAAAGCAGCAAGACCCTTTAATCTGTTTGTCGCAGAAGTCGACAGCAGTACACTTGAGATGAGATTGACCTGAACAGCTTAGCAGACATAAGCAAAAGTTTTGCTATTAAAACAAAAAAACCCCACACAAAACCCCACAAATATAAGCTACATATATAGTAACATTGCTAAAATCTACCGTAGAATAATTTTTTCCCACACTGTAGAGATGATCGTCACTTTTAAGGTCAACATTAGATAAACCTGATGATTTAAGCAGGGTTCAAAAGGCACTGAATCTACTGCATATTCTGTGTCCTAATATGTATTGCACTAGTGCAAACAAATCAGTGAAACATTGACAAGTTCAAGTTTTATAGTAGTCAAAGAAACATGCAAAATATCCATTCCAAAGAGCTTTCTTTTTGCTCTGCTCAGTGATATAAGGTAATGCAAAAGGGAAATGCAAATAACATATTTTATCACCGATGCAATGTTCGTTTTGTGTGCGCCTCCTTAGAAACTGTCAAGTGTATTATTTGGAATGAAAATGCATGATCTAAAGTTAGAACATCAAAGAAAATAATAAAAAGTGCAAATATATTCATTTTTGTGTATACTAAATATAAAAGAGAACAAGGCATTACAGAGAGAAAATAGAAACAGCTTAAAATAAGGCAGATGAGATATGCATTATCTACTTTTTGTTAGCTTTATTAGTTATGTATCTCCACTTATTGAAATCAGTGAGAGATATTTTCCTACTGAAGTACATGCATTTTCCCTTCCTGCCACATTTCCTGCATATAGCTTCCGAAATAACACTGAAAACCTTAAAAAGGCAGATCCCAAATCACAGTTTAGGTTCACATTTCCAGGAAACACACTTAAACTAGAAAAAAAAACCCCACTGTTAAAGGGTTAACAGTTTAAGTGTGTCACATTTTACACATAGAAATTTGCTTTAATAAAGGACATTGAAAAGGAAGAAGCCACAAAGGCTAAAGAAACACATCTCCTGCAGCAAGTGAGACAGGATACAAACGAACCCCAGAGCTCCACTGAGAATGAAGATCTGTTTTATTTCACTTACCAGCATTATCCATTTTCCCCCCTTGGTATTCAAAAAAGCAGAGTTCCCCAGAAAAGCAGCCGGTACGGTCTCAGTCTCGCTCTCACTAATGAAGCTGACTGCCCTTCTCCTGGTTATTAGACCTTGCTGGCAGTCAGAGCATACTTCATGCACTGACTGCAGTAGACACCACCAGGAAATTTATATCTCCAAGGATGACAAACAGCCATTAGCTCCATTATAGGCTGATTAAGATTGTGTGAGCCTATCAAGTAGATACTTAAATCCCCCAGGGTTTTACGTCTTTGGGGAGAAAACAAAAGAACTCCAAGCCTATAATATTGAATATACGTTTCTGAAAAGTAAAAGGAATGCTGATGAGGAAGGGTTTAATGGGTAGGAAGGCAAAACTTTAAATAAAAAAGGGATATATTACAGAGCAAAGGGCTGTGATTTATCAATGACGCAACAGCAAAAGTTTTAAGGAGAAGAAAAAGGGGGGGGGAATCTATGGCTGAGAAAGTGTTAGGTTAGATTACAATTTGCAGCCATTAGCTTTGGCTGTGCTTCAAATCCAACAGGTTCTGCACCTGATGTTCCCTATCGTTTGTGAGAAACGCAGTAGATGTGCTTATCTGCAAATGCATGTCAATACATTAATTGCCTGGAGACATTCATTATTATGCTGTTCATAGCTAAATGTGAGAAAGGGTAAAAAATAACTACAAGGCTTTACTTCTTCTAAAGTCAAAGTAAAAACACACTGGACACTGGAGGGATTAGACTCAACAAAATCTGAATGACATATGCTGAGATGAACAGGTATTAGTTCTAAATTTTACATACCATCTGAGTCTCTGATTCACAGGCTTTCCCCCACAGAAGTAAGCAAACAAACAAACCCAGTACAGACTCCTAAACATTTCCCTTCCCTACACTTCTAGAGTTTTCTTACAATTGAAAAAATACCTTATTTTCAAAGAAAAGAATCTCTCCCCTGGCAGAGGCAGGTGAGCAGCAGCAGTACATGGAGGGTACCAGGAAATTTGGGTTCCATCCCTCATTTTGGCACTGATTTGCTGTGTAACCCTAAACCAGGCATCTTGTGCCAGTGTTTGCCCACTGGTGAAAGGGAGACCATGACACACACTGCCTTTGGTGAAAGAATATTGCAAAGTACTGACACTACATAAATGCCAAACAGTATCGTCTTAGTATTTTTTCCCTTCTTTTAAATAATTGACTGAGCTTCTCCAATCCTCTTTATTGCAGTGAATAAGAAATACAGATTTTTGTGTCTGTATTATATTGACATGAACACCCCTCAGCCTCATATCATCGCTTGAGCAACAAATACGTTTTCTGTTCATCACCCCTTCACTGCCCCTTTGATCTTATATGTCCTTTTAAAATGTTAAATAAAAAGACAGTTGCAGCACTGATCTATTTACACTGATTAAGAAGTGGAGAGAATCAATGGCTGAGAGTTAAAGTCATCAGCAAGAATGGAGAATATCTAGGGCATACTGGATGTATTCTGTATTTCCAGACAGGAAGTGATTGGATGGCTAAGGAAAGACTAAAGATTAGAAATCTGTCACACTTCATATTAAGCTTCTATTTATAAGTGGCTTATAAAAAGCTTATAAAAAATAGAAGTTATCATAAGCATGTTGCATTAGTGCATGTTACAGACATCTACATCCACACCATTACAAAGGGTTAAAAATGACCAATAAAGAGGTTATTTGTCTGCTAGATTCTGTATCAGTTAATGATAATTAATGTGCCAATTTAGGTAATTAGTTAATGTGCATCTGGTGAAACTAGTTGCATAGGAGCTCTAAACTGGAGGCTGTGAGATGGCCACCTGATAGATGCAGCCAGTTTTGTCTAACTCCTCTGTGGAAGGCAGCTGCCTCGAGAGTGCTGGGTTCCTGGAGAAATGGGGAGAAGGTGAGGATTCTTGGTGGGTCTCCCAAAGCCCCACAGGTCCTGGAGAGAGCTAGGAAATGTACTGCAGCACCGGCAGACTGCTCAGGAGAGAAGATCATGGGATTGTGCCTTTGTGTTATTGCTTAACTATGGAACCAACCAAGGGAAAAGCAAGCTGCCTGCATAAAAGGAAGAGATTCCCTAGTTTGCAGAGCTGCAAAACATACAGGTGTCTGACTGAGCCCAAACAGCACTGAGGGATGGTGACAAAACCACCACAGGGCAGAAGGGCATAAGCATATTTTAAATCCTAGCAAGCATGCAAATGTCTGGTGCTGATTAAAGCTGATGGAAATTGGTTTTTGCATCCAATTTGTTTGCTTTGAGTTTCACTTGGGTTGGGAAAGGGGAGCTATGTGCTTGGGCAGTCACCAGGCAATGGTGCAGCTATAGGAAACCAGTACTGACCCTCGTGGCTGGGGACACAGGTGGGCACCAGCCTGTGCCAAAGGGCCCAAGGGAAGACACAAAGCTGCACCTACTCAGACCTCAGAGGAATGAAGAGCTCCAGATAGTGACTATTTCTACGTGGCAGACAGATCCTAATGTGTGTGCTGTGGCTGAACACCAGCTGCAGGGCAGATGGGCTTCATGGTGTACTGCAGGGTGCTGGTCTCCCAGCCATGCAGATGAGAAAACCAAAGGAAGCATACCACAGCTCTCTTTCCACTCACATGCACAAGTTTCCTTCTAAAGAAGTCCTGGAAGATGGCAATGTGTACCCAGGTCCTGTCCTGAAAGGCAATTCAGATATCGTCACAGCCTCAGGAGAGCTGAGGATCAGGATTGTAAAGTGCTAACTAGAGTATGGGAAGTCCCAATTGCAAGAGCTTGATAAGCATTGAGTTTGAGTGCTTCATCAGGGCTGTGCGACAGGTAACCATTTATTAACTCTTGAAAGCTAACTATAAATGGAAACTTCATATGGTATATGACCTAAATCTCTTCTGTTTGGACAGACAATATCTCACCAGGAACCTTCCAAAAAAAGAAAACTTTACAAAATACATGACTTTTTTTTTTTCTTGTAATTAGGAAATTAGATTATTGCATAGAAATTAAAAAATGTGTATGATCAGATGCCATTATTACAGGATTAAAGCAATATCTCCCTGACTGCACATGGGCAAAAGAAAGATACAGATATTAGGTAGGGTTGAACAGCGGGCTGCAACTCTTATTTAGAAGTTAAACACACATATATTCCAGGCATAAACTTATTTAATTTTGGAGTACAGAGCAACCTCATCACAATCTGTAGTTGCATGACACCAAAATACCTCAGTCTGTTTAAGGACAATTTTGGGTAAGGACTGAGAAGATGAGGTCTGCACAAGTCCAAAGCTCTGTGTTCCCCTTCCCAAAATCTCATGCTCCATCAACCTGTATCCCATTTTTCTTCAGCTCTGAGGTGGTCCTGGCTCACAGTTCATTTCAGTCATAGGCACTTAAGAGCTGGGTTTAATTCCTTGTTCATCTGCAGACTTGCTGAATGATTTTGTGCAAGCTCCCCCAACATCTGACCTCCTACGAGAACATCTTGTACCAAGCTCACTCCCCACACCTCGGCTGTGTGAGGATAAACACAGTGGAGGTTGTGCAAGACCCTGGTGGTACAGCGTTAAGAGCTGATGAAGCAGCTAACTCAGATAATCAGTGCCACATACTAGAGAAGAAAGCATTATGGGGTACATTAGAAGCACTGCTAATGACACAGAACCCTAATGATCCTGTTCTTCAATGTACCTGATGTACACAGCCTGCTGCAGTAATGACATTTCACTCCCAGGAAAATCAATAAGGATTCACGGAGGCACAGCAATCTGCCCAGGTAAGAAGCAAATAGAGAAAGCAGAGTAAACAGAGAGCTTAGCACCCAGCCATCGAAAATGCTTTGAGTTGACAAACCCACAGAATTGATGTACAGCTTCAGCTGCGGTGTTTCCAATCATGACAAAGATGCCTGAGAACACATTTAGAAAATGTGAAATCTGGCTCGGCTCAGTGCAGATTTGACACTTCAAAGATCTGACTCTGTAAGATGCCATTTCAGGCAAAATGTTTTGCTTCCCTTTCACTGTCTGTTTCTTCCCACACAGAAACCATCATGCAGGTGTCTCTGGGAGAAGCTGTACTTGTTTTTAGAGGCTGTGGGTTTGTATAATCAATGCCAACACTCTAAATATACAGCTTCATGCAGTTCTTCTAGGTATCCACCAAGTCCCAGGCCAATAACTGTGCTGAGTACAAGGGATCTGTAGTCCTCCAAAAGTTGGTTTCCTCCTGTGAAGTACATTTCTCTCCACCAGTGGTAAGGTGATTTCACAGGGAGGGAGGGAAGGAAGGATACTCTGAAGGCATGGAAATGGCAGCAAAAGAGCAAAAGGTCTGAGCTCTACTACAGACAAATCCCAATTTTTCAGTCTGTAACAAAGATCACCATTTACTGCAGAAGGATGCTCTATAAACTGCACCAAAATCCTTGATGAGTGACATCTCTATAAATACAAAGTTGTTTAGATGCATGTTCTTCAGGCTTTAGGTATATGAAAACCACCTCTCTGGCATGTTCTTGAAAATTGCTAGGCAAAAGGGAAAACCTCTTGAGGAAATGCTGAACCATATGCCTGGAATAGGTTTCCCTGGGTTAGGGCTGAGGTTCGGCATATGGCAGGATCCACCTCCATCAGAAGCCTTCCCTAAGCCTCAGCAACAATTCCCAGCATCACCAGAAGAAGGTTTTGCCAAATGTCTTTTCCCTACCTCACCGAGGCAGAAGAGTTTGAAAGGAAGACAACAACAAGGATGCTCTTTTCCTGGGAAGAAGCTATGGTTCCACTTGGAAATATGGTTAATATACTGCTATAAGTGCCGAGGATGCTTTATTTTGCTGAGTAAACAACAGGAGCCTTTTGTTCCCTGGGAAGACTTTATCCTTGAACAGCCCAGCCAGATGTAGTAGTTCTGACTCTTGCTGAAAACTGCAGGGAGAGATGCAACACCACTGAAGTCAACGGATCTAAACTGATAGAAAACAAGAAGAGAGTGGCATCCAGACAGCAACGTGTGGTCGTTGTAGGTGGGGAGTTTCACAGCACAGATGGGTTTTCAGAGGGAGCAGGAAGGCGCTGGGCATATGTTGAGTATAGAGCAGAGACATAGGCAGGGCTGGGTGAGAGGAGGCACAGGGGCAGTGGGAGGGGAAAGCAGTGACATGGGAAGATATCAAGAAAGATGTTTCAGCATACCATGTACAGGGGTACTCAGGGGGAGAGAAAAGCTTGGACAAGGAAAACACCTCTAAATGCTCGATTATTTAAGTAAATTCTAACTTGTTTCTGAATCCTGGCTTTTAGTGAACTCATATCTAGAAAGAGGCATGGTATGTGTTTGGCTTGAAACATCTGGAAAAATAAACACAAGTTTTTCCCCTTTAGTTTTCCCACTGATCCCACTATGGAGTCAGGCAGCTTTGCACACGCCTAACTGCCTACCTAGCCCTGGAAATCTTTAGAGGATTTATTGGACTTGGATGTGCTTGAACAATTTATGCCATGCCCTGACATGACCAAAAGTAAATATATATTAAATATTTGCTGGTGTCACTGTGAGCACAGCTGCACAGCTGGCAACGAGAGCCTCAGAAACAAGATGTCTAATGGCTTCCAGCATTTTTACTACTATTTAAACCGGCTCAGAACTATTGGCAGGCCGGCTGCCTTCAGAGTACAATTAAATCTACTCAAGAGTCATGTCTAATTGGCATGCTGGTAGAAATGCCATAAGTCACAGACTCATCTGCACTCCCTCCTCCCTGTTAGACAGCCATTACTTACTTCTGTATTGCTTCCCTTTCTTCCCTTGTCTTGCCCTCTCATGGGCACACGTACATAAACTGGGCTGTGGTTAGTCCTCTGTGTTCTTCTTTTACTGGCTTGTTGTACAGCTCGTACAGCCCTGAGTGGGGCTGCAACAGAGAGGGGGGGTGTGGAGCCGAAACCGCCACACACCTTCCACTCAACTGTCAAGTATTTGCTCTCAGAAACAGAATGTGCCCTTCTGTTTGCTTTTTATGGTCCCCCAAAATTGGAAATTACTTGAAAAAGCAAATGGCTGCTAAAGGGATTAGGGGCTATGATTTGGGAGATTGCAAAAGAGGTATTTTCATCTCTGTCACAGAAAACGGGGTGAGTGTTCCGGGAGAAAGGCTACAGGCCTGGACAGTCATTTACAATCTCTGGCGTGGGTGTTCATGCATTAGTATAACATATTGCTCACATAAGTGAATTCTGTCAAGCAAACTGAAATAACCTCTCTCCTTTTCTCTTTAAATATCACAAACAAGTGTATTGAAATGAGTTACTATTCCTATGGAAACAGATGAGCTCCAACCAAAACCCTATCTCAGAGCATAGCCTTTGCTATCCAGAGTGCCAGGGTAAATCAGGCTTAGGAAATAGGCCAACTCTGTTCAAAATAAGACTTTTGAGTGTAATTGTAAGGTAGCAGGCTGACATAATCCTCAGTATTATACAATAATAACAAGGAATAGAAAATTCTTCTCCATATGTAAATTTTGAAATAAAGTCCCAGACTCAAAACCCATTTTATGGGCTGTGGGCTTCCCACACCTGAGCTAGATAATTACAAAGCCTGTTTATAAAATGTTCTGGCTTTGAAAATCTATGAACATCTTTGAATGTTCTGAAACCATCATGATATTTGGCTAGATGCAGTATTTGCATTTGGACAGATTTTCTATAAAGAGACCAAACTGAAGCTCTGGAAACAAGGACAGCCAGTTTAGATCTCAGTTTGTCCCTGGCTCAGTGATAATGTGGCTGGTGCAGCCAACACCTCACTTTCAGTACTTCACTCAGTGAGGATGGCTAAATAGCATCAAAAAAAGCTTCAGCCTTCCTATTGCAATGTAAAAAGTGGACACACATTTTAGTCATAAGGGACAAGGCACCAAGAAAAACAAAAGGCCTTTTAGTCTGTCAGAGAAGGTTACAGTAATAAACAATGGTTGAAAACTGAGAATAGGCATTTTCAAGTAAAAACAAGTATCTATTGCAACAGCAAATGTGATTAAGCTACCAAGGCTATCAGTGGATATTCTGTCTCTGGAGGTTATCACATCAGGACTGAATGTCTTCCTGGATGACAAGGATCAAATATGTGTCCTGATTTTGGCTAGGGTAGAGTTAATTTTCTTCTTAGTAGCTGGTACAGTGCTGTGGTTTGGATTTAGGATGAGAATAATTTTAATAACACACTGAGCTGTAGTTGCTGCTAAGTAGTGCTTACTCTAAATCAAGGACTTTTCAAGTATCCAGTGCTCTGCCAGTGAGCAGGGGCACAAGAGGGTGGGGGGGAGCACAGCCAGGACAGCTGACCCAAACTGGCCAGTGGAATATTCCATACCATAGAACATCGTGCTCAGTATGTCAGTGATTGCATTGTGCATCACCTGGGTTTTTTGTTTTTCACTTTGGGTTTTATTACCCTCTCTTTCCTTTTCATTACAATTGTTGTTGCTATTGTATTTCAATTATTAAATTGTTCTTATTTCAACCCACGAGTTTTATTTTTTCCCCAATTCTCCTCCCCGTCCTGCATGGTGCTTAGTTGCCAGGTGAGCCCAACAAAAGGGTAAATAAGAGTGATTTAAGGGCTTGTATCACACAAGTCAGACCTAATAACCCCTTTGGCATTAGTGCTATGAATCTATGTAAAAAGGCCAGTCTTGGTTATCCTTGCTGAAGTGAAATACCAGACTTTCACATGCCTTTATAACTGCATATAATAGATTTACAAAACATTTTACCCTGTTCCTTATCTCAGGACCTTATTCTTGCCTTCCTTCCACCACTTTTCCTCTGGTGTGTTCTGCAGATCTCTCTCTTGTAATCTTATGTACAGTAAAAAGAGAGGGAATTTAACCTCACTGAGGGGCGTAAATGTAGCTCCCTTTCGGCTTTCCCATAAAATCTACTAACAGATAATGCAGTAAAGAAAAACCAAGGTGAGACAATATATCCTGGTCTGAGAATCTGAGGTGATACCCCACTCACGGTGAAGCCAACAGTAAATCTTCCATTTCAGTGGCTTCAGGACTTCAACTCTGGACATAAAACATGTGGTCAGGCTTATGTTAAGGACAGGGGAGGTTCTGGGTACATCTGTTTGTTTTAAGCAGTATGAGTAAAAATACATGAAGCAAGACTTAAGCAATGGAATAGAAGAATGCATCTGAGCTACTTATCAGCATTTGTCTTAACCCTCTCTCAGCTGAAATAAAATGTAGGTAAGTGAGAGCTAGATAATTTTCACTTAAATGTCAAATGCCACCCTTAGGAAAATGATCAAATACTAAGAAAGAAGTCTTTCAAACTCTGAAGGCTGATGAACAGCTGCTAGTGCGAAGTTATGTGCTGCACTTGATGCACTGTACATTTAGCCAGATAAACTTGACAGCATCTTTGGAGGTTAGTGTTTTGTAACTTGATTCGTGAGACAGAAATCTGAGCAGAAATAAATTAGGAACAAACAGAGGAGACACTTGACAAGATTCACTAAAGAGAGGTATAACTTCACTTGTTACCTTACTGTCTCTTCCCCTGAGGTTCTGCTTGGTCTCTCAGGTAACCTGTGTTGCTTTTGCACTCCATAGCACACATTAAAAAAGTAAAATCCACCAGCCAGAAGTGACCATTAAGTAAAGGAGCACTGTTAGGTGCTGCCAAATGTTCAGCAACTTTCGGAATGGAGAATGGCAGGAGAATCTAACTAAAGCAGAGTAAAGGACACTGCTTGAGTGTGTTCTTCCAAATGAGTTTCAAAAATATCTATTTATGTATATTTATATATAATTTTACTCTCCATATTACTGTACTGGGACTGCATTCTCACTTAATTGCCACCTCTATTCCCCACAGAAGGGACTCACTTTACCCACATACAGTCCAAGTTATGGTATCCATATGAGCAATTGGTACGTGTATGAGGTCTGATAGAATTATGTCTCCTCTCTTCAAGCTCAGGGCTACTATTGATTCAGCCTCTGAGTTTCCATGCAGTTGCAAGGATTACTTTCCTCCTTCATGGGCAGGAGCTCAAGCTGAATGGGCTGTGTAACACTGAAGCGTAACCAGTGTGTCTAAACTGGGTCCACCTATGCCACGCCAACAGAGGCCCCTGAAACAAAACACTCATCTTTTTCCCTCTGTCTACTTCACCTGCTGTTCCCTGACTCAAAGTGAGGTATTTATGAATGAGAACTTCCTCTGAGTGATCAACCTGCTCAAGGAATCCATCTAGACTAGAATCACAGCTCTGGATATTGCTAGTACCAGATGCTTCATACTTGCACCGAAAGATTTCTTTTTAATGACTAATAGTCAGAGATGAACTTCACTTCCCAAGTGCAGAATGTGTGGTGAATTGATTGTTTGTTGGTATATGTGTAATTTAACTCTCAGTGCCCTCATCAGTCACATGAATGTCTCTGTTCATTTTGACTTCTGCTAAACTCTTGTCCCGAACTGCATTAGGTACCACATAGATAATCACTTTACCTTGTACAGCTCGATGATTTGCTAAAACCAGCCACAAAACAGATGTTCAAATGCATCTCAAAGGTAATGAAAGGACAGGTATATTTTAACTCTTATAAAATATGTATTTGCCCTGAAAGAGGCTAGTGAACAGCACTCGTTAGTTTTATAGTGATTTGACGAATATGTTTGCCAGAATTTACTGCAAAGTGTGTGTGACACACACAGAGCCAAACTGATATCAGCAAAGCACATCAGACAAATTGGCAAGCTGGAGATGTGCCATATGCAGGTGTCAGGGAAATATGCATTAGGGAGAGTTTGGTTTTGCTGAATGAACAGGCAAGGTAAATATTTTCCAGCGCAGGATGCAAACCATAGGCTGTACTTTCATTAGACTAGAGCTGGCCAGTATAGCAGAAGAAAAATGAAACCCAAGTTATTTCAGGTAGTAATGCTGATAATTCAGCAGCCCAAACCTTTTATTCTGAGTGAAACCTCTAACAGTGCTCCACTCCACCACAGAGCCAGAGGGTAAACTGCTGTTAACACAACATAAAAACCTCTACTGCAGAGAGGTGCATTATGATGAACTCAACAACATGTTATAAATGTGGTTCAAATTGCTTGGATGCTTTGCTCAGAAGCATGCATGTCTGGGGAAGGGCAGAAAGACCAGACAGTTTGACTGAGGAGGCAAAAATGAAGTCAGGGAAACTCTAGAAAAACATCCCGAGAAAAAACTAAAGACCAAATACCAGCTGAAAAAGACTGAGCCATAAACAATGAAATTAGGCCCTCTTGTTTGACTCCTGCTGTCTTCAGGAGACAGAACCTGGTGTACAAACAGATGAAGAAATCAAAGACGTTCCTGTTTCTATTATCAATTTCTCCTCCTAAGTACAACACCATATAAGATTGCATAAAAGTTCAAAAGGGGCCAAATAGGCATGACAAGTTGTTTTGCAGTATTTCTTTCCTTCCTTAGCTATTACCCAAAATACCCTGTTTATCGTAACATGCCTTTCACCTGGGCTCCCATTCCCAGGGTGTCATGCGAGGCAGTTTAATCCCTTTTGCGGCAAACAAGTCAGCACTATTTTCCTGGGGTAGTAATCAGACAAAAAAAGAACTCCAAAATGACATTTGTACAGCATTGTTCCTTTCCTTTACAATAGCACCCACTTGCTGTTGCAGTGCTTATTTAGCGTGCAATCTAGGATGCTGTAATTAACTTCTGAACACAGGTCTTTATATTAAAGCATCAACAAAAGTGTAGGAGAGGAAATGATGTACCCTGCTTCGTTTATTTCTAAAAATAACAAAATTTCATCAGGAACATACTGCTTGAATTTGCCCAGAGAGCGTATTTAGAAATGCAGGGAAAGCTGCCCTCTTGAGAGCAATATAAAAAAGCTCATTAAAGCTGTTACAAAAGGCGGTTAGGTATCTTAGAGCTACGTTGCCCTTCTCTTTACATTGCAGGGCAGTGAGAAGGATAAGCTTCTTTGCTTCAATGAGGAAGAGAATATTATAGAAGGACCCTGAAAAAAATATATTTGAAATATTCTTTTTACCTGCATTATTAATAGTGTTTGAATTATTAAAATGTAATGAATTTGAAATGGCTAATTATTTCACTGCTGCTATCTTTTTCTTCTGTCACTGCAGTCAGCCTGGACAATGGGATTACAATGAAGACTGTTTCCTCTTTGATTCCCCATTTTCCATCTTGGTTTTGAAGCACAGGCACACTGTCTTTCAGTAACTCCCTTCCTCAAATTTGCTTTCAGTTTAGCATCATGAGTCAATGGCACAATCATATGCAGCTTGAACCTCCCAAACCTTCTGCTCTCTACTTGCCCTTTCAGGCCACAGTCTTCAAGTCTGACAACCCCCAGACTCCAAGCATTTTGGTGAAAACTTAAAATGGTATGTTTCTATGTGGTAGCTTCAGCATTTCTCCAAAGCATTTTTTCAAACATCTTTATTTTAAATCCTTACAAAACCTTAGCATTGGGCATAAATTACTTGACAGCGATTAACCTCTCAAGTGCTTGGGAATTTAACCTGGATTTCAATAATACTTTCTTTATCTGCCGTAGTTATATGAAAAACAGACCAAAGGAGGGGTATAGCAATTGACAGAAAGCTGTATTACCTCTTTGCTTGAATTTGTGAAGACTGTTTTGACTCCCAGTACTGCACTCGCAAGTGCTTGCAGCTTTTCTGACTTGGTAATAGTTGCAAATTTTGCAAAGCTATTCTGTAAACCTGCATTCAAATCAAAACTTAAGTATTGCTTGGAACTGGGCAAAGGACTGCCCCCTGCAAGATCTGGCTTGAGATGCCCTTTCAGTCTGACAGAAAACTACTGATAAATATTTTTGAGAGCATTTTATCAAACTGTTGGACACCCACTTCGTGGAGATTACATCTAGGCCTTGTCTCCTTAGCTTATGTCTAAAACATAGTTCTATGGAACAGTCTCAAAACCTTTTCCTTCACTAGGCAACTTAGCCCTCCAGAAGCAGAAAATCAAATGGATTTAGCACACACTTTCTCTCATTTAGTTGTTGACTTACTGCCTTCGAAGTACTTGCCCATTGTTCAACATAACTCATCCCAGAACCTTCCTTGGCTGAATTTTAGTCTAACTGATCTCCAACTTCCGTTGTAAAACACCACACTGAGACCAGGATACTGCAAGCAAAAGTTATTTGCAAAACACTCTCCCAAAGAGCCCAGGTCACCCACCAGTGCAGGTACCCTGTGCCCATGCAGCAAGCATGACTCTGCCAGCATGACCATAGCTTGCTCTGGGAAACCCTACGTGGACACAGTAACACAGACGCAGATAATTCATTTTCCTCTTTGGCTTTCAGGGCTGAAGTCAGAGCATGGCATGCTTGCTCATCCCCTCTGGCCAGGCCACTTCCACCCCCTGCCAGCTAATCCTGGGAAAGGGACCCCCAAAGGGTTGTATTGCTACAGCAAAAGGAAAAAGCTTCTTCCACATGTGGCATGGACAATGCAGGCCAAGGGAGCTGCTCGGCTGCGTGAGGGCTATTGGAGGTGACGGAACCCTACAAATGAAGCACAAGAACCCATAGAGAGGCCCAGCAAATACAGGGGAAGAAAACATAAATGAAATAGTTTTGGTAAGCACAAATTAAGATCAGTTAAGGAGGTACATGCTCTCAAGCTGCTGTCATGTGGTTTACAAGATGACATGGCAGAGATGAAGTTGATCTAAAAAGAAGATTGCGCTGGCCCTATGTTTCAATAAGCCTATATAAATTAAAGGAACAATCCTGTCAATGCCTGTCTGTGTGAGAAATCAGCCATGCAGCCCAGTTGTTCTCTGCAGTTATACAAGTCCTATAACGTTTTAGTAATTTAACATTTTTAGTGGCTTTTTGTATTAATTTTGCCATGCGTCTTTTGGAAAAAGATGATGCTTAAAGATAACTAAGCAAATTACATCCGTTTTTGAAATAGGCAAGTTCACAAAGAGATTCTCCTACTACAGAGTTAACAGCAACATTTCTATTTTATAAAAGAAAAGTCAAATGCAACAGGCAAACCTTCTAATGTGCTCAGCCAGAACCTGCAGATTCTCTGCTATACATCTCCCACAGGCTTTTCTGTCCAAATCAAGAACTAAATCACTTTGGAAGTATGCTATGGAACAGTTAACCTAAAAGGAAGCATTCAGATACTACGTTGTCCTAAGGCTGCAACAAGCAGTGAAGTAGGCCACCTTATTTATTGCATCTTTAGGTCAGAGTTGTATCTGAATCCAAAATAGTATCGTGCATAATTTTAAAATTGGTAAGAAAAAAACCAGCTGTGCTTTTCATCCTGACTGAAGGATATTGTTGACTACAAATCTCAAGACCTGGATAGAACTACTCTATGCCTCCTCCCCCAGAGTCCTGGACATGAAGATCTTCCACCACCCTGCTCTAGCAATACTGCTGCCCCAAAGCTTTCAGAAAGCCTGCAGCAGTCCTGGATATTTGTGAGCCACTGGGGCTGAAACGCACCAGGCATTTCTTGTGGGTGCTGTGGAGTGAGGGACCTGTGGCTCCTTAGTCTTGCAGATGCTGCAGTGGCTGCATGGGGGTGGCTGGAAGCATATGACTGCTAGAGGCTGGTACCCAGCTGGGAACTGGCTAATAAGTGGGATTCTAAGGGCCTTTTTTGTTTCAGTTTCTTCCCACCCCACATTATATTGATCTGCACATATATGTGGGAGGTGGCCAGAATTTACAGATGTAATTTCCTGGACTTCAGATTTTGTTTGTACTACTATAGTGCTATAATTTTAAAGGATATGGATTGCATTCTATAAAATGACAGTCATTTTTCACTGAGTCACTTTCCATGATCGTTTCAGGCAGCATTGACTAAATAGTTGAGAAATGTTTTGATAACAGTATGAGTGTTCCATTCATGTTTCGTTTGGAGGATATGTCATGGGAAAACTGCTTTAGCTTACTTTTACTCATATATCTAGTGTCTGTACTTTTATTATTTCATATAGAAAAAAAAATTCTGTTGCACATGTAATAGCCTATGTGAACACTTTGATGTTATCTTTGATACTTATCAATTGTATATAAACCACTTAATATTACTGGGGTGATCTTCATGAAATACAGTCTAAAAGCAAAAATCTAGCCAGTGCCTCCTCCTCCAGGAATAAAGAAAGAAAAAAAGAAAACAAAAGTTTCTTCCTGCCATAAAACTGTTTTGAGGTTAGAAAGTATGAGTGATGTCTCTCTTTTAGGCTTCTGGGGAAAACTTTTCTAATGTTGGAGTTTTCAGGCTGGGAGAAGGAATTCCTGTTTTCAGGCTCTTTCAGACCAGTCAAGGGATTCTGCATCCGCCCTCAGAACTGCATGCATCAAATCTAAACCTCTAGCAGGCCACCAAAAACATCAGGGTAAGCAATAAGTACTTCAATGCACAATGCTGATGGAGGTCTAGGTGTGTAATTCTGCACACATTTTACAGATCCCCTTGAGTTTTGTTTTAGAAAAGACTACTTCAGGTTCAGCACAAACAAAAATTTTAGTCCAATTATTTTAATGGTATCTTTTTCAGAAGACTGCATAATAAATGAACAACCCAGCCCGAGAGTCTGCCTTTATGAACTTGCTGTGGACTGGGGTCAAAGCACTCTGTACAAACACTGGAAAACCTTGTTCTAATTAAAGCCAGCTTCTCTCATAATGAATCAATGTCAAAGTGGGCAACAGGCTGTCAGCAAAGAATAAGAGCTTCTGTTAGTTCCCAAACAACACAGACAACAGATCTTGCTCACCCACTCCTCAGCAGTTTCTTTGACAGATCAATACTAACCCCACGAGCCCTGACCAAAGTACAGCAGAATCAATACTACAAGGAGATCCAATTTCACCAGTACTTTGCAGCATTACCTTGGCTGAGGGAAGAGCAATGGCTGATAATAGCATTTTGTGTTGTTTAAATATATATTCTATGGATTAAAAAAAAAAAAAAAAGGGAGGGTGGTGGTGTTTCAGGAAATTTAAAACGCTGCCGCGACATCGCATCCCACTCCAGTTTTGTGCTTTTTAAAGACACCAAAACTAATGAAGACCCTGCCATGACTTCATCTGGGATGGAGCAGATACAGACAAAACCAGCTGAGGGCAATCTACCAGCTCTGCTGCAGGAGGGCTGCTCGCTTCATATAAAGGAGTCTATATTTAAAATCCTTTGGTCTGAGAGCAGGTGGGTGATCCAGGCAGGAATCCGGAGGCAGAGAGATGGTGTTTGCTGATCAGCATAACAACCGCCCCATCTAGTGTAGCAGCCTCACATGGCAGCATCTCCCTGAGACACAAAATCTCTCACCCACCGAGCTTTTCCCCCAGCAGCGGCCTGGCAGGCAACTGGGCAGCTGGGCAGGTTAAGACTCAAACTGTCTGGAGGTGACAGATAGTGGGAGGTGCAGCAAGTGGGACAGAAGACTGTGGGGGCAGTTGGGAGCAGACGGTATAAAGCATACAAGGCATATGGCTGGGCTCAGGGAAAACTGTTTTAGTGGTGATAAGGCCAGATGCTGCAGTAATCGTAAGGATGCTCTTAGCTCTCAAGTCCTACCAAAAATAGCTAGAGTAACTAAGAGGTAACAAGCAGCTACAAGGCGGTTAATCCTATTTTATGGCTGGGCAAAATATCCCATTTTGACCACATACTGATAAACCTAAGCATCCTTACAAAAGCCAAAAAGCCTGCCTTTTCCAACTGTTTTTCCATTTCCCTCCTCCTGCAGCAGGAAGGCTACCGAAGCTGCTGGGCCTTACAGGACAGGAAATATGAACAAAAGCAAGAGAAAGCTCCATTACCTTATACATTCATTGCACGGGAAAAAATAAAAGAGATTACTCACATGAGCGAGACTTTCTTCAAGAAACTACTATAATGCAAACAAGTTCTTTAAAGGCCCCAACGTGCTCATTTGCTGTTTTCTGTTTTATAGTCTGTGTTTTTAGGCTCCTTCAAAGACCTGTTGGAAAATCTTCTCATCCCCCTGACAGAGCAGAGCTGGAGCTTATAAGGGTGCAGCACATCAGCTCTGCTGACCACCACAGGCAGATGGGCTCCCGCAGTGGTTGATGCTAGATGGAGAGCATCCCCACTTTCCTACACTGGGTGGGTATTGCAGCACAAAAGATCTGGAGAAAAAAGATTTTCCACGGAACAGAAATCAAGGGATCTGAGCGAAAAGTTTGCTGGAGATAAAGTGGAAGAGGCAGAACAGCATCAATGGATTTTCTAGACAAAAAAAATCATTTGCTCTGTTTGTGGATATAATGGTGGGACTAACAAAAAATCAAAATTTTAAATGAAGTAATCACTTCTGTTACTGTTGGGGATCTTTCACATTTTAAACCCTTTCCATTTGCCTTTGCTATCTGAGTCAGTATTTTTTTTTCTCCTAGATTTCCCCTTGCCCTTCCTACTCCTTTTGATACCATAATAAAAGGACTAGCTGCATGGAGGGCGATAATATCCCACACGTCAGAGAAGAAGAGCCAACATGCTCCTCACTCCCACGGACAGACAGAAGAGGTTGGATGGGCTCTGTGCATTACAGACAATCCCCTCCTTTTCTTGTCCTTACGTAAGTAACAAGGAGCCCAGGCAGAACTCTGATCCCCCTAGGAGACCTTTTCCTATGAAGCTGGGCTGCCTGGAGACCCCCACATCATCAAGTGTGTACTTTCATAGGGATTTCACAGGAAAAAGAAGGCACCATATAATGTTGCCTACTATGAAATTGCTGTAGATGCTTTCTACTTGCTCCTTGTTTAATTTCCTTTGGAAAATAATCTCACATTAATTTTGATTATTATTGAGCCTGGGCAATCACAAAACATGTCAATGCATCTCATGCCTGCTTACATCAGGATTTTCTTAAGAGACTGGAACTGAAAAAACCCTCAGTCTGGTCCCAAAGGGACGTTTGCCTTCCACAGGACTGTGATATTTGACTTCAGATCATCTCATCTTGTAAAGTGTTGCAAAGAGCCCTTCCTGGGATAAAAGCTGTAGCGATGTATTTCAACCTGAGCCAAAGCCTTTTGAAGTCAATAGCAATAGCAGCACTGCCAGCCACAAGTGAACCAACATAATGAATCAAGCCTCCAGAAACATAATTTTGAATGAAAAGACAACAGTAGATTTTTCTGTCTCTTTCTCCCAATTTCTGAGTGCCTGGACATGGCAGAATCATGTTTCCAGAAGTTTTCAACATCAAAGAAATCCAGCAGCTGTTCAAAAAAAACCTCACCAACAACCGAGAGTGTAAGAGCCAAACCAAAACAGTATTAAACACTGGAAAGTCACAATGAAATCACAAGCCAGAAACACTGCAGTAGGCTTCAGTGGCAGCGTACTGCTGCGCACCAAAGGAGAGGGCTGCACACAGCTGAAGGTGAAGCTGGGGTGGGTCCAGTCACAGCAATGGCTTGGCTGGACCACACTGGCACAGCCCGAGCTGCATGGTCTGCTGACAGATGCTGGGTCTGCTGGAAGTGCTGGCTCATCTCCCTTTTCTCAAAGCCAATGCCTTTGCTGAGAGATAAAAATGTCTACATTTTTACTACACTACACCAAATACACTTAAATTGGAGGAGAAATGTCAGCACAGACTGGAGGGGGAAAGGAAGGGGATGCCCAGCTCTTTGTCCTTCCCTGTCAGTCTCGAAGCACAGTGACTGAACCCTGCTTCCCTGTTCAGAGCAAGGGTCCACATGGTAGCCTTCAGCCTTCAGCCTTCCTCTTGGAGAGAGATGCCTGATAGCTACCAATTGGTTCCTTCCCTCCCTGTGACTGCGTACCTGTATTTTCTAGCAGAGGAAGCAAGGCTCCAGCAGCCTGATAGCTGGACGCTTACACTTCAGTGGTTTAGAAAAGTATCATTTAAATGAACTGGACTGAACTGAAGGTGGTTAGTTATTTTTTCACATATACACACACCATCATACCCAAGAACCTATCAATGCCTATTGATAGGTCAGGGCATACCTGACATGCTCTTATTCCTTGCATGTTATGAATTCTCAACAGAAGAATCTGTACTGCAATTTTATGCGTAAAATATGCACCCCTACTTAAAACTGCCCTGCAATTCTATAGCAGAGTATTTCAATGACACTACCCACATGGCTCAGCCGATGTTCAGTGCTGTTACAGAAATTCCCAGGCTCAGAGCAATCCACTTAGGGACATTACATCCCCTCAGAGTACCATGGAGGGAAGATATTCCATTAGAAGACAAGCAAGATGTTTCAGTTCCCTGAACCACACCAGCGTTTACTGCAGGCGTCTTCAGCATCAGAGTGAATCCCACAGACATCTGGCATCTATAAAATGCCACTGAACATGGCTTCTGATTTTTCCTCCTATAATTATTACACTGGTCAAATCACTTTCACAGTGATCCCAAATTGCCGCAGAAGATGAAAGCCACTCTTACAACAACTCTGTTTCTAAAAGATTAAGCTCCCATTAACAAATGGAGATTAGAACTACCGAAAAGTGCACATATTTTGATAGCTTTTATTGACATGTAAAAGGATTAGAATCAGAAATCATTTGCATGTATTTTTGAAACTCAGGTCCTTCTTATAAATGTGCATAGTCTGAATCATCTAATCCTGAGTCTGAGAGATGCATACTGCCGTTTACAGAGCTCTTTCTGGATTTTCCCCCCTCTCTTCCATTATTATGGTAATCAGTGTTTGTATAAAAACATTTTGGATCAAATCCCATTTACTTCATATATGATATGCATGAAATTTAGTTTTCTGGGATTTGTTTCCTCTGTGGAGTATATATAACTGAGACAAATTCACTGGAGTAGAAGTACGGAGTTGTATTAAGTATTAGAATTCACTAATTAGTGCCTGAATTAAAATATCCTTGATATAATTTATTTTAGAAATAGCAATGGCCTTAGAAGGTAGACAAAACTTGTTTATTTGATGGACTTCTCACTGTCAAGACCTCATTGCCTAGAATTCATCTAAATATTCACCTAAACTCATCCAAATATATATTTATCTTAAGCCTAGGGTAAAAATGAGTGTAACACGACCACTTTTCAAAACACCAAGGGTGAACGTCCTTTGGTTTTGCTCTTTTGTTTCACTTATCTTACTGTCAGTTATTTCTTTGCTGCTTGGGAGAATTCCTTCCCATCTCTTTTGCTTCTCTCTGCTTCTAACAGAGGTGAAGAGGACACCCTACCACAGATAGGGGGACATAGATGTGGCTCTTCCATCCAGCCAAAATGCCAGACCCATCTCTGTCTCCTTAGCCTAGTGTGTCTGGTGCAGGTGGATGGCTCAGTCCCGTGTCCCCCACTGCCATTTCTGACTTGGCCTAAATGCAGAGCAATAAAAAAAATCCACAACTGCAAAAGACCCTTCTCATTACCACTGCAACAGTTTCTTCTCACATACTTTTTAGTGCATTTCCAGCTCTGGTTGTAAGTGCTTCCAGCAGGGTAGCTTTCACTGTTCCTCTTGAGAGACTATTCCCCAGCTCAATAAATGTCGCTTCCAGCAAACTTCTTTTACACGTGCCCCTCCTGTGCTTGCAGCACTTTTCCAGTCTTGGCCTAGAACAAGGGGAACAAATATCTTTTTCCCCACAGAGTTTACACAATAGCACAATGAAGTTGCAACAGCTGTGCACTCCACCAAGTTATTTTCACTTGCCAGATAGTTATGTGATACCAACTTTGTTGCTTGCCATAGGTAATTTCCAATTTTGCTAAATGATGAAAATTCCACTGAAGGGCAAACCCATGCAAAACAGACAATATTACAAACTTTTTAGAAGATGTAAGAAAAGAAGTATAAAAAAATCTTTATTTAAACTGCTGACCCCAAGACTATGTCTGATGGGTCTTTCTTCCTCTGAATTCACAGACCAGTTACAGGCACTCACTCTGTTGGTGATGTTTCCTTTCTCTTTTCAAAAGACTGGCAACTGTGTTATTTTAGACATTCTAAAAAAAATGCCTTTGCCTGCATTTTTCTTAACCTAACTTGAATTAAGAGTGATTTCAAAGTAACCCTAATTTGCTGTTAGGCAATTACCTTGCTGTTTCGAAATGGTGTGCCACTTTCCCTCACCCAAGGATGGGCAGACCAAGGACCTGGCATGCCTCTGGGACAGGCACTGAGTGAAAGGTTTTATTTGTCCCCATGGAAGCTGCAAGGGGACAAACTTTCTTCCAGTGTCTGGTGATGATCAGGAGAGCTCTTGGACACAGAGCCCAAAAAGGGCAGGCAGCATGTCTGAAGCCCCAAGCTCTCCCCAAAGCCTTTCACCCCTGTAGCTGAAAGCAAGTCATTCATTCTGCTGTTTCTCTCCAGGTCTGGCAGATGCTGCACTGCAAGGGTGTAGCTTTCAGATGCTGTTTCTGATAGACCTCTAAATGCACAAGCTGCAGTACAATGCAGTCATGTACCATGTGCCCAGTGATAAACATCCATATCACGGAGTGAAATGGGTGCTGTTGGCTTGTGAGACTTGAAATCACCTACAAAATCATATATACATTCACCAGCTCATCATATGAAAATCTCATTAGACAAAACTCAAGCTGACTATATAAATAAGAGAAAGCTCTGAAAATTATGGCATCAATCCTTTGGAAATCTTTCTCCAAAATAATTCTTGCTATTTGCAGATCAAAAGCTATTGTTTATCTCAAATTCTAAAGAATGAGGCAAAATTCATAGCAGATGTGTCTCCAAAGACTTAAATAGCTGAGTGGTAGCATATTTTTTGGATTGGCCATTCACTAAAGAAAACACGATGTGAAATATTGCCATTCAGTTTTGTTTGCAGCAAGGCATAACAGGAAGGCACCATTATTTTTAAATGTTCAGGGTGCAAAAAGTCATATGGCTGGAAGAAAGATGCTGTGCCTCTGGGGAGCTCTGACTCTCCCTCTCAGCTCATTTCCAAGGATACAGAGTTGAGACTCAGTAACACAGGCAGAGGTGCCTATAGCCCAAATAACAAAAGCAGCATGCCATACTTCATCCTTGGGGCTAGAGCAGTTTGTATTGTGACTTGGGATGTCTGCTGGTCCCTGATGGATTACGCTTGCTCTGTCTGTGTAAGTAAAACAACTTATTTCAAATCCAACCCTTCTGAGCTTACCAAAACTGCTTTTAATCAGAAAAAAAAAATCAGAATTATGCTTGTAGATGCTGCCTTTTCGGCAGCAAGTGCTTCTTTCAGATAAAAAGTTCACAGTTTCATTGGTGGTTTAAACCACTAACGTTAACTGTCAGCCCTTACACTGGACAACAGAGGAAATAAATTAAAAAGTGGCAAGCAGATGACTGCTAGTTATCTGTTCACTCACAATGTTTAAATACAGCTGCCTGTGAACACAAAGGTCTGCAACTAGGACACATTCAACTGCAAAAGCACCACAAGCTCTTCTTTACTGTGCTTGTAGGTGATACAAAAACATACCTCAACACCAATTCTGCTTGCTGCCTTAATTTTCTCGAGTACTGTGTACATGAGGCACAGGTATCTTAAAAGCTGTGATTCTTCCCCAAAAAACAAGAAAAGCAAACATGTGCTGAAAGGGGAGCTTTGTTCATTGTGCTCTTTAGGGTCTGGTTCTCTGAAGTACTGAACATCCTTATTCCTTCAAGAAGGCATTTGAACCCTTAAAGAATTTGATATCTGACCATTTAGCCATAACCAAGTGGCAGTGGGTACACTTGCCCTGTATAGGTGGATGGGCCCCTTAGGATAATCACATTTCTGTGCCAGGGAAATTCTGACACTTCTTTGCTGCCTTTGCTCCTGTTCCTGCTCCCCAAACTAGAAGAAAAAAACCCCTCTATATCAAATTCTAAAAACCTTAGACTCACTTTTTGAAGTGACAATTTACCATTTTCAAATTCTGTCAGATATTACTCCAGAAAATGCAGAAATGTGCCTGAAATCAGGATTGTTACTACAAAAAGTTGACTTTCACAAAACTCTTATTTGACCAGGATACATTTGTATTCAAATAAACTTTAGCTAACTTAACGACATGAAATGAATTAGGGATTGTGGCAGAGTTCAGCCTTTTCCTGATCCTTGCCACCATGCCAAGTTTTATCTTAAAAAGGCTCTGAGGCACTTCTCTGTTTCTAATATTCAGCAACCCTCTTTTTTTTTTTCATTTTAGAATTTTTTTCTTTTTTTCCCTTCCCGATGAATTCCCAAAATTGAAAAATTCCCTAGTAAGGAAGAGGGGAGCAAAGGAGTGGGGAGAAGGTGAAAGGAAGAAAGAGATGAGTGCCTTTTATTTCCAGTATAGATAGAAACAACTTGGGTAAAGGTACCAAAACTGAGCTACCAACTGATGCATCCAGCCAACAGAAATGGTGTGTGGTACTATGCAGCTGGGCTAATTCCCCAAGTGGGAGCCAACACCATTTGCGTGCGAGACTGAAGTCATGTCTGAAGTTGAAGGGAAAGAAAAAGTAACTGCTTTTAATAGCAGTCCACTCTACCCAGACAAGTTTTTCTGCTGGATACTGTAAATCGTGCAAACGTTACAAAAGCTATAAAATACATATTTAATTTAAAATACCTATTATATTCTACATTTTCTGAAAAAAAAATAAGACACTTAGTACAAAACATGATCATTATTTCAAAGAGAAGCCATTTTCACACAGTGTTTTAGCCTGTGAGGAGTCACCGTGTTCCCATCTCCGGTAGAACACTCCTGCTTCTATGTTTCCCTCCCAGCCCCTGACTGCTCGGCCCTGTATTGGTGTGAATATAGCCAAGGAGTTTTAACAGCGTGAGAAATGGGAAGGGCAATGCAGAATGTGCCAGAAATATAAAAGAAACATGAGAGAGAGAAGAGAGGGTAGAAAAGTGTCTTACCACCAAAACACAGTGGTTTAAGCTGTTCTTTAGCTCCACTTCATTATGAAGTTCTCTATCTGAGGGCACGGTGAACTTGCAAAGTATAGTGGCTGTGAAGCTTCAGGCTGTACTAAAAACAACGCTTCTGACCCCGTTATGCTAAATACTTGATACTGATACAATTTACTAGTATTTTACTACTTCAGCCTTTCAAAACTCAAAAATCATGACAACACCGAAAACACTCGTAGAATCTATACAACACAACACCTTTTAAATCCCAATTCTGCATCAAAACTGCATGATGGGGAGCAAGACTTCTCAGCTCATCACCAAGGGAAGTGCTGACTGCCTACAAACTCTGCTGGTATTTCAGGAAGATCTCTCTGCTTTCCGTATGAATGGAAAGCAAGAGCATCCCTTGTTGTGGTGGGTTTTAAGACCGACAATTTCAAAGATAAAATGAAAAGTGATTGAACTCAGAACACTGAAGTCAGGATTTTCTATTTTCTTCTAGATATTTTTCCTTTTGTGCTGCTTGGTTTGTACCTGAGAAAAACTAACCTCTGAATCTGTTAAAAATAGCAACATGCTAGGTAAAATGCTAGGGGAAAAAAAAAATTTAAAAAGCAAAGATTACCACTGAAGATATCTTTGCCTTATGCTAAAGCCTGTTCAATGAGAACTACTAAAAATTCAGAAGCAAGACTAATGCTGGTATTACTGAAAACTGAAATCCTACAGGATTTCTGGCACTGAAAAGATTATGATTTCAAAAAGCAAAAATAAATAAAAACGTAAATTCTTCACCATCATTTGAAACTATCCCCAGCCCTTTGACCTTAAATAGTGCTTGCTTTTACAGGAAATAACAGCAAAAAGAGGGGGGTGGGAGTGAGGAAGGAAAATGATTTATGCTAACAGTGGATTTGACTGATGAAACATTAGGTTTTCAAACCAAACTTGCTTACGTTCAGTAAGAGAAAAAGTCTTCTTCAACTACTCTTTAGATCATTTCTTCAGGCTTCATACTTGACATGCGGTCTGATATTAAATGGTTACTTGCTAGAAGCCACACACAGCAGGAAGTGCTAAATGCCAAAGGGCCTTGAGAATCGAAAACACAGTAGCAAAATGCTGAACAGATCCCACAGTCAGCTACTGATTAGTTGCTGCAAAATACGCATTAAATCCTACACTGCCAATGTCTGCTGTCCAATTTCTACTTAGCCAACTATGGAGATTATTACTACATTTAGAAAATACTTTTTTTTTTTTTTAAGCATGAGCACAAGTCTGAATATTTGATTCTAAAGTTGTCCCAGAAACTGGGTCATGTGTAAATGACACCCAGTATACATGGTTTGTATGTGTAAACCATCATGTTCCCAATGTTCCCCCTTTCACACTTAGGCTTAATCAGGCTTGCTAATACCAAGAACCTACCCCAGTTATTCTGCAAGAGTTGGTGTGGAATAATAACTTTTAGTCCAGTATAAAACAGGCAGACTCTTATTTCATATGCATTATGGTATAAACTCATATTAGAAATGGCTGACTAAATTCTGTCGCACATTTCTTCCCTGCACACCCATCTAATCTTGTAAAGTAAACAAGTGTTCAGGCAGACTTGAACTTTGTCAATGTATGCAGTACAAAATGTTATAAGGCTCCTGGATTTTTCCCCAGCACCCTTCTGAAACTCCAGGTTACATATACGGATGACCAGAATGGGATTTAACTTTATGGGTCAACGATCTAAGTGTGTTTCCAGGTTATTACAAAGAAGTAGATGCTTCAATTCTATAAGCATATGTCAAATTGCATATGGTTATGTTTGCTGCCTCTTTCTGAGTTTAAATTTTCAATTGATGGGAAAATATTATCCTGGACTTAGTGACAGGATGTACTATCTCTTGAAAATGACATAGTCGTGTTGAGTCTGGTTTCTAAATTCCCCAAAATTATTATTTGTCTTAACTTCTGTAGTTTCCTACGCCAGATTATCTGCTTTGGGCTTCTTGCTAAATTCTGTACTTTGATTTCTATTGTAAACACATCCTGCTTCATACAATGGAGAATCATGTTTTTCCCTGACTCCCATATTTTCATATAATGTGCCAAAACCAGTTGGTTTAGTTATGAGAGTTCTTCCACATGATGAGGCTGCTTCCTCCTCACCCCCATCCTGATGAGTGACCCCCCCCTATCTAAATGACCTCCCAAAGCACATCTGATCTCTTCTTCACAAACACTAATGCAACTCCCATAGACCTTGGTAGAGCTCTAGCTTGGTGCATATGGACATAGATCCAACCAAATGGAATCTGTAGCCATTTTGGGAAATATGAGTACAAGTGCAGAGGGAAAGACAGACAAACTTTAGCAGCTAACTACCTACCCACCCAAAATTTAGCTTTTTCCCGAGAGTCCGTGCCCCTAGATAATCAAGTCAATGTCTAGAGTAAGAGTATTCTCAAATACCTTCAACCATCAAAAACATTTCCTTTGCATTAACCAGAAAATTTCTCGGTTAAGAAGAAAATCTGACATTTGTTAAATTTGCAAAGTAGAGCATTCTAAGCATTAAAAGCTCAAATAAGTCCAAAATTTGTCAGTTTTCTTCCCAACCAACATCAGCCACTCTGATGCTCTGGTCACTATGAAAGCTTCCCCAGTTCTTCACTTAACTGAGGGATTTTAAGCTATCTTTTTACCCACCCTATTCTAAAGTCAGCAGCAAATGGCATCATAGCTGATTCTCATTACCATTTTGAATAAATTAACCTGAAAAGGACCAGTTTGCTAGCCAAAAATTCCCCCCAAAATACTGATATGTATAAGTTTTGAGACAGTACTGGCATTTGCCCTCAGCCTTTCACTCTGCTGCAACCCAGCATCTGGTGTAGAGTCTAAGGTATTGATGAATTGCTGCCTTAATTCTCAGGTAGGGTTTTTTTGTGTGTGTGTCACCAGAAAAGCATGGAAAAAAGCATGAAAAGAACGGAAACATGCATGAGAAGCTCACCTCTCTACCTGAAAGGTGAGCTTCTTAGCAGTGGAACAAATTATCTGAAACTTCTCCTTGCTAAAGAGCAAGACATCAAGAGGAACTGCAGCAATATAACAGTGTCAATCCTAGAGTGGAGAAATGGGTGGGTTTTTTACTTCTGGTCTGAGCAGTAAAGTTCCCTTTTCACCAAGATGTGTCTCACCACAAACCTCACCACCTTCAGAAGAAAATGCAAGGCTGTATAGCAAAACCCACAACACTAAAGAGAGCAAACTGAAAACTGTCTACGTGGACATGCAGATAAAGAACAGGCACCACAGTAGCTCAGGTTGGTGCCTGAGGGTTGTCACAAAGAGAACCACCGCTGCCGTCCTGCAACTGGAGCACAAAGGTGACTGATAGGGAACAGCAACATCCCCTTCCACCCTGCACCCAGGGCTCACTGCCCACGCTAAGAGCTGCCCTCAGCCGCATAGCCACCAAATCTAGATTTTGGAGAAATTCTGGGAAAGTATTTGAACAGGGTCTTTGTTTCAGATGCAGTTCAGTCCTCATCTATGCTGGGCAAATCAAGAAACTTGGCAAACTTGACCCACCTTCTAAGGTTGGTTTAAATCTAGTCACTGAACTTGGAAGGTTGCTTAAAGGTATGTAATGCAAGAAGCTTTCTTGAAGTGGCTCTGGTGTTGCTCTGAAATTTTAGGAGAATGTGTTTTTCTTCTCAAATCTCCTTGAGATGCTCTGGAAAAGTAGCCAGTTGTCAGGTGGGATGTACCACAATGCTGAAGTAATGCACAGCCTACACCTGCCAGAGAGGCTCTGAACTTCACTGATATTACACTTTTCCAGGGTCTAAATCAAAAGTCTAGATTGTGCCACCTTTGCTCATGATGAGTTTATTCCCCCCAGGTTCTTCCCAAAAGTAAAGGAAGAGTTGGAAGGTAAAGGCCTGATACAGCAATGGGTGAGATGCCAGCCCAGAGAGGGGAATTAAGTAATCTTCTACCACTAACCCTACAAGAAAAGGCCAGCTTTAAGAAGAAGAAAAACCTGAAAATACATTCTCCTTTCAAACTGGACTGCAGCAAATGAAGTGAGATGCTGTCAAGTGATACCAGAAAGTGAAAGTTGCTTCTTCCAGCATATGATAACAGCAGAGGAAGGCGTGGGGATAAGAAAGCACAGGTACCATGAACATGGGGACCACCTGACGAGCCTCACTGTACTCTTGAGATATGTACATATCTAGAATAACAAACAGATGCATTTTATAAGCCACTGCCAAAGCTGCTTTTAGAAAGGCTATTATATTTCCCTTAGCCAGATGGGTCTCTACAAATCTTGCCTCTTAACAGATCCTCCATTGAGAACAGTGGATCGGGACGTGGTAAAATAAAGGACAGTGCAAACCCTCTGTAGGGGTACCAACCCATCGCTAATGGAGTGCAAGCAGACAATACCATACAACTGGCATCAAGATCTAGAAAATGAAGACAAATATGCAACAGGAACTGCAACTTGTGACTTCAACAGCTGCAAGTGAATCACTCCAGGAACAGGCAGCAAGCAAACATTTTGCAAGTTATTTAAAATGCAAATTGCTCTTTTCTAAATGAAGCAGCTGGAGCACAGGTAGCATCTCATGTAAATGAGTGACCTACTTTAATCAAATGGTAGAACTAGAGAAAAAGGTAGGAGAAAAAAAAAATAGTAAGGCTCATATTGTTTCTCTAAGTGTTTTACATTTCTGTCCCCATTATGATTGTTCTCCAGGTTAGTAGGGGAATGAAAAAGCAGGTTATTTTAATGGCATCTCAGTATAAAAACAATTCTCTAACCACCACATTAAAAATTAAATAGCTTTGCATCTTTAATGCATACTTTCCTTTTTAAAGAGGGAATCAACAGTTGTGTGGCAGCATGTATTTTTGTTGTGTCCAATGAGCAGCTGGAAAAAAATACAGGAAGCAGCAATAGAGAAAATAAAGAATGAAAGAAAAGATGACAAAAAAATAAAAACCAGAGAAAGAAACTCCTGTCACTTGCTGGCAGGAAGCACATCCTCAAAATTAAAAGAAAAAAATCAAGTAGGGCAACAGGGAGGCCTAAATTTTGTGTGTAAGAAACTACAAATAACAACTCATCTTTGAAAACACCATCATTTTACCTCCACTGGATTTGCCAGTCTCTTGTAATAAACCCAGCTCATTGATAGTAGTCTTTGTAGCTAAGCTAACAACCAACACAGTCTAACACTGACATAGTGGCAATCTTGTCAACCTCTGTGGTGATCCCTCCACACCCAGGTTACACATCAAGCCATAGGGTGTTGTTGATGCAGCACGCTGCCAAGATGGTGCTGAAATACACCTTGAGCCTAAAAGTAGATTTGGACAAACCCCTGGAACCTCCTCCCTATCTCAAATGTCCTTCAATGTAATTTTTAAGTAGACACAGAAAAAGGCAGAGAAAAAAATTATGCAGAAAATGCCACTTAGAGTTGTTTTTGCCTGCAGCTGCTGGCCCCACAAGTTGAATCTACTTGCTCCTATGTGACTAAGCAAGCTTTCACTCCCTCTCTCCTCATCAGGCAGGCGTAGCCGTGCATTTGAGCTTCCTCAAGTAAATGGCCTGCCTCATCTCAACATTCCCTGAGGAACCAACATAAGAGGACATTGTGGTCCATTGCAGGCCCAACCATGCGCCGCGCTGTCCTGCTCGTGCAGCAGCAGAGGGGGTCCCTCAATGCGCACTGGAGCATCCCTGGTGGTGCTGTGGTTCAGGAGTACCTCTGTCCAGCAGAGTGTACCAGTGCATCCAAAACACCCACATCGCCAGGGACGTATGTGCCTGCAGTCTTGTTTTAGTCAACAGAGCAGGGCTGATTTACAACCACACAAGCACACATTTTCAAAACGTGCTCAGCAGTATGGAGACCAGAATTTCATTTTCCTGAATACCTAACTTCAGGAAACAGCCTGAGTAAAGTATAGCCCAACTGAGTATGTATTTTAATTTTGCCACTTTCAAATACCTGCACTGTAAACTAGGACCCTCACTTCCTCCCATTTTACACAGCAAAGCTATCGCAAATCCTGGAGGAAGCGTAGTCTGTCCCAAAAGGGCACTTTCCACACCCAAATCACCTCTACAATACTTCGTATTGCAGTAGTTACCTCCTGAAGGAGGATGGTGGGATACTGACTCACAGGTGGTGGGGGGGGGGGGTGTTTTGTTCTTGGGTATTTTATTTTGCCTCATCTGTTTATGAAAAACCCCAAGGAGCTATAAGTGCATGAGGTAAAATTCTAACATACAATTGAAGTGTAACATGTGAAGTGGCAGAATGTGGAGTTTTGATGTCCCCGCAATACACCCTTGAAGCCTCCCCGGCGCTTTTCTGCCCTTGTAGTCGGCTGCTTTGGTGACGGGATGGGTATCCACGGCTTCACTGGGGTTCATGTAAACCCGGGGACACCGGCATGAAAAGCCAGGAACCTGCCAAACATCATCTCGAGGGGCAGTTCAAGCACCACGTAAACCAGCGACCCACGCTTCGGCCACTGACAGAAGACAGACCTCGGTCTGGGAGGCAGGGCAGGGTGTGGAGGAGGATGTCTTTTCCCACATTCCCCAGCTCAGCTCAGCTCGGCTAGGGGCGGGGGGGGCTCGGACACAAGGACCCTCCCCTCCCTCCCCCTTACCTGAGCCGCCCACGTTGGACCGAAGCAGGCAGGTTCTGCGGGAGAAGGAGAAGGAGGAGATGTCGCTTTGGGAGCGGCCGCGGGGACCGGGCAAGGACCAGAGGGGCGGCGGTGCGGCCCCGGTGCTCCCCGGCCTCTCAGCCATCGCCGTCGGGGAGCCGAGAGGGGCAGGGAGGAGAGCAGAGGAGGGAAAGAGGCGGCGAGGGAGGGGAAAGGGAAAGTTTGCAGAGGAAGAGCCGCCCCCCGCCTCCGACCGCCCCGCCGGAGCGGGGCCGCCCCGCCGGGACAGCGGCGGGGATTTCGGGTCTGTGGGAGCCCAAGTTGTGTGTCTGCACAGGGGCAAAGCAGGGGCTGGGGGTGTGTATGGTGCGTGTATGTGCAGATGCACACACACAAACACCCCCCAGGATGTCTTCGTGCTCCCTGCTCCAGTCATTTCCAACTCTCTGGGGGGAAAAAAAAAAAAAAAAAAAAAAAGAAGCATCAGTTAAAAAAGAGCAGAGCAACCGACATCACCACTTCTGTTTTGTGTAACAGGGTGCCCTCCCTCCTCCTCTGGCCCGGCCCCCGCAAAACCGGGAGGTTGCACAAGGCATCGCAGCCCTGCAGCCGAGCAGAGAGGGCAATGAGTCAAATCTGCTATCCCCCCCCCCACACACACCTTAGACTTTCTTAAGGCTTGGGTTGCAGGCAAAAGGCTTTTCACAACCAGTTTTACGACGGTGTGACTCAGTATTTTGGGAGGAAGGTACTCTTCCTGCCTCCCAGGTCAGAAGCTGGAGTCACACAAACTTTGGCAACAACAAAATCAAGCCCTGTGGTTTCATATTCTGGTGTTTGTTTTACAAATACACTTTTATGACACGATTCATCTTTAAAAGGATTTTTAATGTTTCCACTGCTTTTTACAGGCAAATCATTTTATTGTATGCCTTGAATAAAATCCACACTCCCCTGAAGCCACTGGCACAAAGGCAAAGATAGTCAGGACATCACCCTGGATTTTTAACACATCCAGTGCCATGTTATCTAGCTTTCAAATATGAAAGTCCCATTTAGGCTGTATGAAAACATCTTAGGAACTACCACTCACCAGGTTTGAATCAAATCCTATCGAGTCTGAAACTTGTCCATGTGAAATTCGGTTTCTGTCCTCTGCCTCTACCCAAGGAACCAAGTGCCCTCCTTTCAACACCAAGCCCTGTGCAGCTCCCCAGGTGCAGTGGTTTTGCAGGCTTCCCAGCAGTCATGGGGCTCAGGCACCCTTCATCTTTGTCCAAGCAATCAACCCAGTACATGAGTCTGGTATGTCAGCCATCAGTCAGGTCAAAAGGTCTTTTCTGCACAGCATCTCCCAGGGAATTGCCTTCATTATTTTCCCCTCCTTCTTCCCTCTGCTGACAGACCAGCCTGCTCCTTCCCTAGCTGTGGAGAGCTTTCCCAGTGGGGCTGTGCTGAGATCAAGAGGCAGGGGCTTCTCCTTGTGGGGCACAACAGTGAGCTCCATGCTTATAGACCTTCCTGTGGGGGCCCGGTGGTGCAGGCAGGCACCCTGTACCCCAGTTCAGAGAGCTTTCTGGAGTCACAGGCAGTGGCCTTGCGTTATTCGCAAAATCTTACAGTGTACTATTTTTATTATTTAACCTTTGCAGCTTGCATCATTACAGATGTGTCTGTACACTGAGGACCTTTTCCCTCACTGGAGATTTCAGTAGCTGTGCTTGTGTGGGCTGGTGACATTTTCTGAACCTGTTTATGCTTTAATCAGAAGTGTACTCATGACTGCTGTTTACTGAACTGGTTTCTACTTCTTTTTTCTTTTTTTTAATTTATGGCAGGTCACTGATGTCAGTGGGCTCTGGGTCCGACCCCTGAGCTTTTTTTAAATCATTTTTCCTTCAAAGCATTTGGAACCACAGAGCAGTTGTAAGTTTGGTGTGCTACACACAATAAGGTTCAGAGACTCTGCTTCAGAATTCCCATATTAAGGAGCTGCTCATTGTCTTCAGTCCTTTGTTGTGATCAAAAAGAAAAGAACATGAGAAATCCACAGATAAACCAGAAAAGATACCATAGCAAGAGGTCAAAGCTGTTTAAGTATTCTTTTTGACAAGCAAAGTGACATCTAAAGGGGTGAAGGTAAAAGAAGACATACATAAAGTAGGTCAACACTGAATGTACAAGAGATATGAAGAGGCTCCCGTTGTGATATCAAAGTGCTTTTTAAGTCAGAGTAATGTGAACAGTCAGTCAGAAAGAATAACACCATGGAAGTCACAATGTTTTCTTATCAGCCTGTAACTTAACACACTCATCAAGGAATATAAATGAAAACATTAAAAAAATTAGGTACTTCCTGTTTTCACAGCCCTTTAAATATTTTTGGATTAAATGTTAACAGCTGTGGTTAATGGCTCTGGAAACTGAAATTCTGTTTCCATAGAACAGCAGTAAAGTATACATGCTTCCCAGGTGGAGAGAGATTCATTCATTTACTTGCCTGCTCACTCATTTTTGACTGTTCTGATGAGATTGCCAAAGAAATTTCCATTCGTGGTGATGATTCTGGAGAGTTAGTATTTGCTGATTAAAACAAATTTTCACAAAGGCCATCCCCTGGCTGGTAGGGTCTGATGCAAAAATACACAATTTGGGCATCAGCAAAGACTCGAGAAGCACCAGATGATGCATCTTTAAAAGTTTGTGTCTGCCACCTATTATCCACAGCACACGTGCCAAGTGTCATCTACTGAATTGAGGCAGCTTCAGCACAGGCTCCCTCTGAAGCCATTCTAATAGTCAAAGAAACGTTTCCTTAACAGGCTTTGGGGGATCTTTCTGCCCTGGAAGCCATCATGCACCAGTGGGCTGGAAGGAGCTGCAAAGCAATGCGGGGAAAGGGGAAAGGGAAGCTGTGCCTGTGGTTGTAAGCAGACGGGAAGGGCAAAACCAGCAGGTCACCACTGCAGCAGGCCCTGGCTGCAGATCCAAGACCGTACCCTGGATCGGGCTGCGGGCCCAGCAGACCCCGGCTGGCAGCTTTCAAGCAAGCACTGAAGGAGACGGCCAGTGCTCCCCGGAGGAGGGGGGCAGTGATGGGCCACGCCGGGCCGCGCCGGCAGCGCCTGGGGCGGGAGAAGGACGGTGGGATGTTGGGCCAGGCAGAGATCACTTCCTTCGTTTTCTTAAAACCCTTAAAATCCAGGTGACAACGCGTGATCGAGCAGCCACGGCCGCAAAGGGGACCAGGCCCCCAGCAGCTGGCGCCCCTCTACGCGCCGCGGAGGGGAGGGCCGCGCCCGGGGCGGGGCAGAGCAGAGCGCAGCCGGAGCTCCTCACCTGCAGGCGGCACGGCTGGGCCGCACGGCGGCCGGAGGGCGGCGGGCTCGGGAGGAGCGGGCGGGGCGAGCCCGAGCCCGCCTTGTGCCCCGGCCCGCCCCGCCTGTGTGCCCCCGGCCAGCGGCCTCCGCCGCCGCGGCCTGCAGCGCCGCGACCCCCGCCCTGAAGAGCCGCCTTCCCTCATCCCGCTGCCGCCATGTCGGGCTCGCCTGCCCGCGCCGCGCTGCTGCTGTTGCTGCTGCTGCTGGGGCCGCCCGGGCTCCTGCCGGCGCGGGCGCCAGGACGCGGCGGGCGGCCCCGCTACGAGCCCACCTGGGGCTCGCTGGACGCCCGGCCGCTGCCCGCCTGGTTTGACGAGGCGAAGTTTGGCGTCTTCATCCACTGGGGCGTGTTCTCGGTGCCCAGCTTCGGCAGCGAGTGGTTCTGGTGAGCTCCCCGGCCCGGCCCCGGCGGCGGCGCCTGGCAGGCCGTGGGGCAGCGGGAGGGTCGTGCTGAGGTGGCTGCTGCGGGTGGGGCCTCCTGGGGGTCCGAGGGCACTGCTCGGGCAGCAGCGCTTCGGGCAGGCGGGGCTGGGTTTGGTGTCCCCAACCTGAAGTGGTGGTTGGGTTTAAAGCCCCTCTGCAGAGCTGAGGTGCGTGGGAAGAGGTTTATGGCCACCTGAGGCCATGGACTGCGTGGTGCCGTTAAGGCAGGAAGCAGTTTGATGTGCTTCTGGTATGTCTGACCATCTGTCTGCCCAGCCCTAGAACTTGAATTTGTTGGCTAACGTTAACCAAATTGAGTAGAGAGCTCGTAGAGCTGAAAGATGTGCTTCCCACAGCGCTGGTGAAAGAGGCGGTTGGGTGGCTGGCAGCAGCAGGCCTCTGCAGGGCTTCGATGGAGGGGCTCTCCCCAGGCCCTGTGGGCGCGGGCACGGGCACTGGGTCTCTCCTGGCCTCCGGAGAAGCCTTGCACAGTCCTGCTGAAGTGCTGGGGCACTCTCTGTGGGGAGCGCAGGAGCCCATCACTCCCTCCACTGTTGTCCTTGCTGGGCAAACTGCCTGCACTTTTCTTGTGCACGTTTTGTGCTGTTGGTGGTTTTCTTCTATTTTATTATTATTATTATTGTTATTAAAGAGTACTTTCCACTTTAAAGAGCCTAAACCTCTGATCCTTCAAATAACTTTAATTCAAAGGCTGAATAAAACCTTTAGTTTGTGGGTGCTCACTAGTTCAGACCTTTGGGCTGTCAGCACTTTTTTGCTGTCTCCTTTCCGTGCTCTACCAAATACTTCCTGTACGGCTTCAAGTGAGTCCCGTTATCATTTACAATATGAAGTAACAGCAGCTCTGTGGCAGAGCTATGGTAAACCTTAAATGCAGTATTTGTTAAACAAACCAACATTGATATAAACAAACCACTGTTTTCTGACAACATTTACTCTGTTTTCTTCGCAGTTATGTTCAAGGGTTTCAGCAGTTTTTTAATGTGGGCTCTGTTTACTAATAAATTACTTTCGCAGTGGGGGTGCAGGAGGAAGCTAGCTTTGCGTTCAGGCCTTACTCTGAGTGCTGTTGCTCCAATAGTGGTCACACAGAGTCAGGATCAAGTGTTTATCTGTTGTTCTTCTAAAAAGACCCCAAAACACTCTAATGTTGTTGATGAAGTTTTATATTCCTGTGGCCTCCTATCCTTAGCCACATATGAGTATAGAGCTGCTTCAGGGCCTTCTGGCAGCATGTGCAGTCAGATGATTGAGGTCCTGCATTAGCAGCTTCAAATGAAGGGTCATAAACTCTAGTATCACCTAGCCTGTCCTCCTTTCCCTGGAGCTGCACAGCCTTGGACGGGATGTTTCTAGAATCTAATGATGTCAGAGTAGAAGTGCTCATGCTAGCAAACCATGTGTCAAAGGGAGAGAAGCAAGGATGTTACATACTTAAAAATCAGAATTGTTTTTTTTTTCCCTAGGCTCTTTCAATGAGGAAGGCTGCCTCTGCCTCTTTCTTCTAGATTTTTTCCCTGTTTGCTGCCAGAGATCATATTTGTTTATGTTGAAAGTCTGTTTGGGAAGGTTACAATATCCATACAGTTACTGTGGTCTTACAGAACTGAGGTTGGAGTCCAGCTCAAGACAGCAGAGAGAAACACATTTCAAACATTGAGGTTCTGGCCTGGTTTATTCCTTCACTTTCAGTTTGTTTTCATTTATATCTAAATTTGCCAACAGGATTTTTGCTGCTTCGCTTCATTTATAGAAATGTGAATGCTTTCAGACCCTTTTTTCCGTAAGTTTTAGCGGTCACAACATATGTTGTTGTTAGGAGGTCTCCAGCAGTAAGGCTGTTCATGCACTGAGGGCTGTTAGGTGCTGTTTCTGGAGCTCCTCTTTCATTGCTAGGTAGGGGAGGGATGGAGCGGATTGGGAATAAATAGTACTCTTGGTGATTTATGGTCTCTGCCCATAATGAGGGTAAGAGACCACACTTGGACCACAGCAGAGCTCCAAGCCTTGCTGTGGACTAGACCAGTTGGAATAGTGACAATACTGGTCGCTGTCATGGCAAAACACAGGATAGAAGCTGTCCCTCTCTTTGCTAGGTGGAATGCAAAAAGAGATGTTAGAGCCTATGACAGAGGTGCGTTTGTAAGTATGGGGTTCTTGCAGAGTCAGGTGGTTGTTGGAGGACATGCCTTCTAGTAGGGTGCCTTTGCTTCAGAGCCTCACGTGTGCTGTGGCTGCAGCACTGCTCTCTCCTGCTCTGGGGCCATGGCCATCTGCTCGCACATGAAGTCACTCAGCTGCATTTGACGTAGAGGGGTCTGGACCAGTGGAGAGGTAAAGCTGCTGGCCTGCATGTTTATGGGTTGCAGGAGTTGCAGTGTTGGGGGCAGAGCAGAGGTGCCTGATGGCTGATGTGTGAGACTTGAGGAGGGTGAGTTATGTTAGTCCAGAAAATGTGCACTCATCGTGCTACCTGAGTTGCTTACATGGACTGTTTACCAGTGCTCTCTAGTGTGGTTTTGAGATTTGGGTACTGATCAAGACTGCAGTTTTTTCATTCTCAAAGTGTCGCTGCTTTGATTCATTGTTCCAAATGAAATCCTGGGACCCTTCCAAAGTGGAGTGCTTGAAAGAGGTAGAGCATGGGAAAAGAGGACAGAGAAAAGGAAATCTTTGATAATTAATATTGTTCTGAAGCAATTTTGTCTTACTGCAGGTGTCATGTACCTCCACTGCATGTGCCTCCCAGTGTGAACTCAAATAGCAGCTGCTGACTTCAATTCTCTTTCCTTTGTCTAAAAATACACTGGCAGACATGTTTTGCTCTGTATTTTGTAGGTGGTTCTGGCAGAAGGAGAAGAGAAAGCCTTATGTGAAATTTATGGAGGCAAATTACCCACCTGGGTTCAGTTATGAAGATTTTGGGCCACTGTTTACAGCAGAATTCTTTGATCCCAACCAGTGGGCCGATATTCTGAACGCTTCAGGTGCAAAATATATTGTCTTAACTTCAAAACATCATGAAGGTAAGGGAGAGGTTTGTGAATGTTAGTAATTGTTGCATTTCTGTCAACAGAATAAAAATCCAGGTGAATTTCCCACCGCCGAGAGAGACAGAGAAAGCCAGGCAGGCTTACCTGCCCCAACCCAGCCAGAGAGGAAACAAACCACCCAAGAAATGTGCATGCATTTCCTGACTCTTACACAAAAGCTATGGCCGTGAAGCTTGCATGGAAGGAAAAGTAGATAGTGTTGTAGTTCTGCTGCTGTAGGTAAGAGCGTAAAGCAGTGGTGGCAGCTGAGCTTCTTGCAGCAGCCATATTTTACTTTTTGCTGCTGTGCAATTTATTGCTCAAGGAACCACAGAAGTTAATTTTGCACTGTTTAACATAAGGAGAGCTGCTGTGTACAGGCAGTTAATGAGCTACATAGGTTTCTCCAGGGAATTTAGTACAGGAGTCAACTTCAGAGTTAAAAATGTACAACTTCCTGTTGCAGTGCATAGAAGCCAAAACCTTCAACCAGGTCTGTAACTTCACAGCTATGATTGATTTTTGGCATGGTAATTGTAAGACGCTTTGCAGAGAAAAGTAAAGAAAAAGAAAGCAGTTGGAAGGAGATATGGTAGCAAAGAAAGTATAAAATACTAAGATGTGATATGACAGTACATCTAGTGAATGTTGTTGGTCTTCGGGGAGATGTGGGTTCAAGACTGGCAACTCGTAACTTGTGAATTTTAATCTCAGCTCTGACACACATAAAATCTCGGTCTTGATGATGCCTGTGGCATAATTCCCGGTGACTTCAAAAGGAACATGATTCTTTTAGTCTGTCCTATAGCCTTGGGCATGAATTTTTAGCTTGTTTGTCTAGTTGATACAATTACACATATCCAGTTCACGAAAATATTGCAAGATTTATTAGACAATGTGTATAGAACAGTTTGAAGGTGTGAGTGGAGCTCCTGTGGCAGCAGTCTAAGTCTGCCGTGCAGTAGTGCTTGTAAGTGCTTGTGCTGGAAGTCTGAAATGTTAAATCCCTCCTGATATTTAACGCTAGTATTTTAAAAGCTCTTTCAGGAGTTTTTGCACTTTGCTTGTATACATGTACTGAGTAGCTGATTGAGCTGTTATAAATGTCAAGACAAATGAAAAGTGAATGTTTGCATAAGATGTAAACAGAAGGGAAGAGAATAGTCTTTGAATGCGAAAGATAGCTTGTGTGATCTGCAACTGAGAAAGCATTTTGTCTTCCAGTTGTTGAATGTGTTTTCACAGTTCACATTTGATGCATTCAGCAGAAATGTACATGCCTTGAAAGTTGCTTTATTTTTGGTTAATTTCATTGGGACGTATGAATGGAGAGAATAATAAAGGAAAAGGAATAATTATCCTAAGCATTACAAAACTGAAAAATATAAATGCATATGTCTATGTATAAAAAAAAAATACATAAACATGTCTGGCATGGTGTTTTGATGTTATGACTACTATCATTGTGCATAAATGGATTATAGGCATACTTTATACCATGTTAACAATATTATTACATAGATGACTTTTATGTTTATTTTTTGTGAAACACGTGTACACTGCTTTCCAGAAAGAGGGATTAGAACTTCCCCTCTTCTGCTTCCCTTTCTTATCCTCCCATTTTTCTCTTTTCAGGCTTTACTTTGTGGGGGTCCAAATATTCTTGGAACTGGAATGCTGTTGATGTGGGACCAAAACGAGATCTTGTGGCTGAACTGGCGACGTCTGTTCGAAACAGGACTGACTTGCGTTTTGGGTTGTATCATTCCCTGTTTGAATGGTTTAATCCTCTCTTCCTTGAAGATGCCACCAATGCCTTTAAGACAAGAATGTTTCCAACCAGTAAATCGTTACCAGAACTCTATGAAATTGTGACCAAGTACCAGCCAGAAATAATTTGGTCTGATGGGGATGGAAATGCGCCGGATACTTACTGGAACAGCACTGGTTTCTTGGCCTGGCTGTATAATGATAGGTACATAATGGTGCTGATTTAGCTCCTGATCTGAAATGCTGCTGTGTCTAGTTTGTCTCACTTTCTGTACATTTTGTGGAGCTTACTACCTCTGCTTATGAGGACTTAACTAAATACTAATTTTCCTGAAATGCAGAATCTAGGTCTGTATTTCTTCGAAATATCAAAGCTTGCTTTAGAAAAAACTTTTTTTTTTTTTTACCACATTTGCAAATTACTCAATTAAGATGGTATTGGCTATTCTACCCAATCATATTCTTCCCTAGGTATTGTCTACTGATAGATAGGGATAGCAGGATAATTTAATAACATGGGTACATTGTTGTCATCACAGACTGAACATCTGGCAGGAGATGTCAAGTACTGGCTGACTTCTGGCAGACTTCCTGTGGAAGTCTGGAGCATATTTGCCTAAAAAATGCCAATTCAGACCTCTTACTAGCAAAGAATGAGAACAGGATTCCTGAAATTGCACTTAATTGTAATAAAAGTACAGAAGTCATCCTAAATGTTCGTTTCTGGGAGGGGTGCGTGTGGGAAGGATTACAGTGGCTGTGACTGCGTTTTATAGAATAAAGTTCACAAAAATTTCTGTTTCTAGTCCAGTCCAGGACACAGTTGTGACCAATGACCGTTGGGGAGTTGGCAGCATCTGTACACATGGTGGCTTCTACACTTGTAGTGACCGTTATAACCCTGGCCACCTCCTGCCTCACAAGTGGGAGAACTGTATGACTATTGACAAAAGGTCGTGGGGCTACAGGAGGAACGCACAGCTTGATGATTACCTTACAATCGAGGACTTGGTGAAGGTACAGTGGGGCAAAGGAGTTGCCTGCAACTTCTGATTCTCCCTCCTGATAATTGAAATGTTATATAGCACAATTCAATGATGTATCTATTGTTATAAAAAATATTTTAACTGAATAATGAATCAATGAAATAATAAAGCATTTTGTTCATTTGCAGCCTAACACTGGCAGGATGGAATATCCATGTAGTTCTTATTATTTTCATAGAAATGACTAAGAGAAAAATTATCTAGTAAAAATTAAGTCAGTTTCTTAGAAGCTGTTTCTGCTGTGAGCAACTGGCCAAGGACTGTTCTGGACAGTCCCATAATAACCTTTTCTACTAAGTTTTCCTGGTAACCGCACCTGTAATTGATGAGAAGTAAACAGTTGCAGTTTCACAGCTCCTGTTCAGGAATGCCTAATTGAAGGCTACATCTTTTCTCTCTTCCAGCTACAAACAGTTTATAACTCTTAATAGTCTTTTTACTTTGTAGCAGGAAACTTCCCTTTCATCCTGTTTCATTTAAACAAAAAAACCCTATACACTTATTGCAGACATACTGGTAAACACTAACAGCTGCAAAGAGCTGATGTTAATTAAACACAGATTCCCTTTGCTAGTCTAAAGTATTTCAAAAAGATTTGAAGCTTTGGAAAACTGAATGAAAGGAAGACTGATCAATCTATCTGATAAATGCATTTAAAAGCAAAATTCAGCTAGTAAGGAGAATATTGTTTGTTATTGTTGCTTAATCTGTTCCTAGTACTGTCCTTGAGAAAGATAATTTCAAATTGAAGTAAACTCCTTTTAGAGGCAGAAGGTGTAAATTCATTCAGTAGCTTGTCTTTAGCTGTCTGTTCCTCAGATGTGTGCAGCTCAGTACATGATCTCTGGAGGGCAGTGTGGATGTGAACACAAATATTTATGGACTCTGTAGAAGGCTTCCTTGCCTTTTACAGATGTCTCCGTAAAATAGGGAGAGGAAGAAGGAGGAAGTTGCCTCTCTTAGCTTCAGTGAAAATGAAGTAGCATCTATTAGCCTTATTCTCCTTTTGTGCAGAGAAATCAGCTATCCCATTCTATCACTAAAACCCTCATTAAGTTCCTAGGAAAGTAAAAATGTTAAAAAAGTTGTAGGATTCTTATGTAGGTTCAGCCAGATATATTGCTGCAAAAATGTATTTTGAGCTGTATTCTGCCATTAAAAAAAAATGATAGCAGAGTTTTTGTTTTATGGGAGCTTAAATTTTGTATTGACTCTTGGGATGAACCCCGAAGTCTAACCATGCAGCAGTAACATAACTTGTTCAGTTAATTGTTCTCAAGCAGTATGGCAGACTTTAGAAAGTACTTCAAATGTATGATTTCATTAGCTGTAACCATATGCTCTGTGTATGTGTTTAAAAACATTTCAGCAACTTGTAGAAACAGTGTCTTGTGGAGGAAATCTCTTGATGAATATCGGGCCCACTCACGATGGTCGCATTGCTGTTATATTTGAGGAGCGTCTGAGGCAGATGGGTGCCTGGCTGAAAGTCAACGGGGAAGCCATCTATGGAACGAAACCATGGAGAGCACAGAATGACACGGTCACACCAGAAGTGTGGTAAGGCTATTGAACCCACATCTAGGCTGTGTAAAGCAGCAGCAGGGTATGTGGAACTTCAAAATTCTTAATGAGTTGATGTTACAGGAATCACCAGCTTACTTTTTTCACAGCACACAAAATGAACTCTTTTGTCAGTTTGAGTAACTGCATATAAAAGTGTGTACAAAAATGTAGGTAGGTGATGAGAGACCATAGTTTTGGGATGATGCTGAGGCTGAAGGGAAGGTTGCAAGCATTTCCTTAGTGACCTTGTGCTTCTCAGTGTAGCTGGCAACAGCAACTATAAACAAAAATTATAAATCTGGAAATATAAAACTGCTATGAAGTGTTTATCTGTACTATGGAATACTTGATGTCACTCTAGAAAGAAAGAGGGGAGAGTAAGAAACTAGAAATCAGTCTAGCATATTCTGCATTTCTTTTTAAGGTAAAAATGCTTGGGAAGATAACAGCAATTACTTGGCCGCTAAATTCAGCCAGTCTCTGGACTCTCCTCCTATGAGGCCTTTGTGCCTCATAGCTGCTGTAATGCCTTAATGATCCATCAGGGTTTAGGTCCTGACCCTCTTCTCTGCCTCAGTGGGCCTTTTTACTCCCGTTCCCAGAAAGATTTGGCTATCTGGCTTTAGCCTTGAAATGCTGAACCATTGACGGTTCAGTAAAACCACTTCCAAGAGCAATAAAAAGTTGTAACTAAAGGAAGGAAGGAGAGATGCATGTTTCAAGTGTATGCCACAAGATTTCTAAGGACATACTGTAGATAATGTCTGCTGAAATGAAACTTTTAAAAAACTAGCTATGCAAGGTGCCAGGCTCTATTGTTGTGCATACTCTTTATTTTTTTGGTAGAATGTTTGTGTAGAGATGTGAATTACCATATTGCTCTGAATATAACTCAGAACTATCTGTTAACGATTCCCCCTGCCCTGCAAGTACCTCCTTCCTATATGGCTGCGCAGCAGTGAGTTGTTAGGTGCTTGCTGAAGTTACTACAGATGTTTACCTCTGAATTCAGTTCTTTAATACTCTTGATTACCTCTAGTTTGTTGGAACGTATTTTCAAGGAACAGGACTTTATTAAAGGGTATAAATTGTCTGAAAAGATGGTTATGTGTGCAAAAATGTAATTAATGCCAGCTTTTCAAATCCATTTTTCCAGTCTTGAAAGCACTCTATGTATAACTTCAGAAAATTTACAAAGAAAAACTGACGTGCCTTTCTGTTCCCCATTCCCAACCAGGTATACTTTCAGCCCTAAAGAAGGCAAAGTCAATGCTGTCTTCCTTAACTGGCCAGGCTCTGGGACTCTGGAACTTGGTGAGCCACGGGCTAAGCTTGGCGAAACACAGGTAAAAGACAGCACCCCTCCAGCATCTCCACTTGCCCCCTTTCCCTTCAGAACAATTTAGTTTTTAACACACAGAGTGAGAAATGAACATACCCTGAAGGAAAACGCCTCTAGGACTTACCATGTTCCATCGTGTTTATTTTAGTTTCTGGTATCTTTGGGAATGCATAGCTCTTGGGACAGAGTATGTTGGAAGAGACCCAGCAAAATGTTTGTTTTTGTTCTGGGATGTCCTTGCCATAGTCCTCCCAGTGGGATGTTCTTCTCCAACAAACAAAAGTTAGACTGAATTGTTTGCTGGGCTGTGTTTTAGCTTGCAAACTAAGGATCATAAAAAGAGGCCAAGCAGCCGGGAAAAGAACTGTGCCACCCTGCTTGTTTCCCTATGTAGACTACCTTGGTATGACTGACCTTTCTTTAGAAATAGCCATTCTCACGACTTTGGTGATACTGTAATTGCTGTAACAGTGCAGTAGTTTCAAATCAAAGCCTTGCACAAAGGGAAAGCACACAGTTTTCATTGCCTAGGGAGGCTAAACAGTAAGTCAGTATGACCCTAGGTGTGTGCTTTATAGCAAGTGGTGGTCAGAAGTTGAGGACACAGATGCCACCTGCCCTAGCAAGTAGCGTAACCCCAATGGAGTGGAACAGCTGGTGCTTGGGACTCGATATCCACACTGTGCATTTAAGGTGGGGTTTCACTTTGCCTTAGCTCTGTTCTGGTCTCACGTGTTGGATGTCTACTAGCTGCTGAAATGCATTAAGGGTGTTTCTGGACTGCCTCTTCTGGTCTAGTTCCATATGCAAATTAATTAGTGCCAAGGCAGCTCTGTGATAAGGAAGAAAGAAAAATTTCAGAAGTGGTAAGATGCATCTTGAATTTTGGAGAGGCATCTAGACTGTATGTACACAAGAGAGTAATGTTCATCAGTGGCAGAGACCAGTCTTCAGCTGCTCCACAATTTTCAGCATTTCACCAGCTGGTATAAGAGTCTCACCATAAAACCTATTTGTGTGGTTTTAGTGGAGGGGTTCTTCAGGTCAGCTTTGTTTGAGATCTGGCCGTGCTCTGTAAGAAACAGTGACGCTCATCCTAGACTTCAAGTTCTACTATGGGAAACGGGCATTTCAGAAACAGGTGATACAAAGCTGCATACTGTGGCACCTAGATCCCTGCTTAGGCCCAAATCCTACCCCAAATACTTCTGAAAAGTGTTTATGTGCCTTCTACAGCCCTAAGTACTTCTCCAGACCCAGCTTTATTTACTTACATACCTACTTTGCAAGTATTTTTGCATTACCTTTAACAGTCATTCATTTGGTTGGTTTTTAGCATTCAAGGATAGCTGGATAGTAAGGTAGCTATGGATTGACGTTTCTTTTGTCAGTATTGCACACTTTGAAAAAGAACTGTTCTAATTTTAGTGTATGTTTCTATCTCAGGTGACGCTGGTTGGCTACAAGGAACTGCTGAAATGGGTTGCACTGGGAGAAAAGGGAATTGTTATAGCTCTACCTCAATTAAGTCCTAAGGAATTGCCATGTCAGTGGGGCTGGACTTTACAACTGACTGACATAAACTGAGCCATACACTGCTGGAGCCCTGGGTAGTACGGAACACTGATTTTTTTTGCCCGGTTTCTCACTCTTGCTCGCTTGACTGCGAAATATCAGTAACTTCACATTTTTCATGAAAGGCGGGTTATCGAAGGATGGAATGAACCTCACATGAAATGTAGCACTAGATAGTTCAATTTCTGCATACAGTTTGTTTCTTTGAACTTGTGTGAAAAACTGAGCATTTACCTTGACCTCTCCACTCTTAATCAGCTTCTTGCCAAGTTATGTGATGTGAAGTATGGGGTGGGAAAAAAAGAGGCACTAGATTTTTAAAGCTATGAGAAAAAAAGCTAGCTCATGCCAGTGTCCAAATGCACATAAGTCAGTCAGATTTCTTACGTTAAAAAAGGGATACAACTTCTACAAAACCATACACTAAAACCTGTCAGTTTTAGAGAAAATAATAGACTTTTTCCAGTTGTGTGCAACAACTGGCAGCTTCAGCAGCGTAGGGTAACAGACCTGCAAGAACAGTCTTAGAAAGGTCAGGAATTCATCACAAATGCATGGAGGCAATGCATATGCACATATCTTCATTTCTTATCATGAAAATCATTGTTACATGTTCCTAGTCTTGAGTAATACTATCCATGATTGGGATGCAGGTAAAGTGGGAGGGTGGTTTTGCTGTTTTTGTATAATTTTACATGGTTAAAGCTGACTTTTGTTTACAGCTATTGTTTTTACACAGTTACCAGAGTGCCTTCTGGACTATAAAACAAAACACATACTTCAATGACAACTGTTTGGTTTTTTTTTTTTAAAAAAGTAGACATAATCACGAGTTGCTAGGCATGCTCAACTTTGGCAGAGTGACAATATTTTAAACAGAGGGTAGATGGCATCCAACTTGAAAAATTCCCAAACTCATTGTGTCAGAGTTGTAGGGACAGACCTGCAGCATGAAGTTTGCAAAGAGGTGGTGGTACAGGACAACAAAAAGCATTACTTGTTTCAGTATAGAGACCAAAGGTTTATTTTTCCTGTGTTAGTAAGTGCAAAACAATTACAGTATAAGTTAAACTTGCTATTGAAACTGTGTTGATTTTAAATGATGGAGCAGGTGAGGTTATTGCCTTTCCTGCTAGTAATGTTAACACACACACAAGTTTTACATTAAAATATTTTATTACAATACGGACAACTGGGCTCAAAATTAATACAAATTAAGATAAAATATTTACAAGTTAATGTGTACAGTGTGGCTGTTTGAACAGCATAAACAAGAGAACTTCTAAAAATCCACATTCCTTTAGTATTAAGTGACAGAGAGAGCACACAGCCCCCAGCTTGTACAAGAGGAACGTGCATCAGTTGGCAAAGGCTTTCTGAAGAAAGAGACACTCATTGGAATAACATTTGTAAAATTAAGGAAAAAAAAAGTTTTCCTTTATAAAAAGAAAAATCTGAAAGAAGCCTTACTGCATTTTGCTACTCTGTGCTATTCTTAGATCACCAGCATTAGTTTTTTCCAAAACTTACATGCTCCAGGCAAACAAATGGGCTTTTTTACTAACTTGTTGTAATACTGCCATCAGATGCCTTTCAGATGCAATAAAAACAATCAAATGAATTATGGAAGACTTTAACCACTTTTTTAATAGAAAAGTCTTTACATACAATGATTCTTTCAACAAGAATATTTGTAATAGGCGTTTGAAACAGAATTCTATCAGAACAAATATGGGCTCACTGCCACTTTTTTCAGAGTGTTCTTTCTGCTGGTCTACCACTCCTACATCATTATAAAATTAACCCAAGCTTCATCAGTAGTCACAAGGGATTTGTTATAAATACACGATCTATTTCTATAAATGTACAGGTCACTTCTCTAGCTGCTGAGGGGTACTAAAAGCTTCATAAACATTAGCAGCAAAATCTTTCACTTGTTCCATCATCAACAGGTCCTGGAAGAAATTTTAAAAGTTTGCTTAATCCAATACACCCACCATGATTCTGACTTTGCTGCAGTACATAATTCATCATGAGAAAAGCACCTGGCACTCCCACAGAGCTTGAACTTGAATTTCTTGCTTTAGAAAGGTTTATGAGCAGAACTGCAAGCAGCACCAAGTCAAGAGACCTTTTTGTGCTTCTGCACAGTTTAGCAGAGGAAAGAAATTCTAGATATAGCATTTTTGGAAGATAGAAATTAACAGAAAGTTTAAGTTATGCCAATTGTTTCTCCTTTTTCTTTTAAAGCCCTTAAACAGAATGAAGTATATTATTAAAATTAAATATACAATATTCATTTCAAAATTTTACTTGGGATATTTTAAATAAGCAAGATTCTTACCTGAACGAAGTGACTGGGTGTTTCACTGCATACTGAATGGATCTGTCCATTTATTATTGGAATTATCTTGGCTAAAGGAAGACTGACACTGGAAAGACTAGAAAAGAAGCAAAAAATACTGATCTAGACCTGCTCTGACATTAGTAAAGCTGCTAAGCTGTGATTATTACAGTTCTCAATAATTGCTACTTCAAAAGTAAAGAGTCAAAAGACTGCAAACCAAAATGTACAGATAAGTATTTTTTTCCCTAGCAAGCCTTTCATTTAATATAGAGAAGTACCAAAGCAAATTTCAATTGGTGTTCCTATTACACAGTTTGACACTTGCTTCTCACGCAAGAGAAACATAGTTTAGCCAGAGTCTTTCCATGTGTGTATGTAAACAGTTGTTAGAAGTGCTGGTCTACAATCTCACACAATTTCAGACCCTAAACTAGGCTTAGGACAGGCAGCCAAACTACAGCCTTTGGGATATTTTAAGTGATGTAAATAGTACGTATTTAAATAAAAACATTACTCGCTGAGAACCATCAGTTATTAAAATATCATACATAAAACCAGTTAGTAGTATTCAAGGGTTTAATTTTAATATTTCAGCAATCATATTGCAAGGATTTGAATTCAGCTTTTGGGTTTTTAACATTCTCTCTGCACCATTTAAAACCAAAGTTAACTTCAAAATAAAAGCGTTTTTAAACTGTCTTCCAGGAAAAGGCAGAAGATCCTGATTGTTAATACCTTTTTTTTCAGCATACCAGTGAAGAAAGCTCTGTAGGCCCTCTGGCTACATCTGTTTGGAGAATCACAGTAAAACCCACCTTCCCTGAAAACTAGTCACTGACAGTCAGGGGTGTACAGCGCTTATCTGCTAACTGTAGGGGAATGGCATCTTTATCACAGCCTCACACGGCAGGCACTGCAGCACATACTCCCGTAGTCACCATCCGTGGGGTAAACCCTCCTTAGCTAGAAAGGCAGTCTGCTTGTACAGTGTTCAGGCAAGGAGTGGAAGTATAGGTCTTCTGATTTCTACTTTTAGATCTCCAAGTAACGGTGGGAAAGACACCTCATGTAAATTCTAGCAATTTCATGGGTGGAAAGAAACATGCAATACTCCTAGCTGTCTACTTGACCAGTGAGGAAACCTCATTCATTCTTGAAGAGCAAGAAGCAGAATTATTTCCAGCATGAGAACTTCAAGTAGGCAGGAAAATCAATTGCCTTTTTTGGAATTCACTATGAACCCAAAGCATTATTCACATGAGAACCACAACAAAAGAAAACACTTACCTATTTACAGAGCCATTCTGAGAGAGGTCCTGTTCAGTAGGTCTAAAAAACTCTGCCATATTGTCTAATAGTCGACTGAATCCTCTATTTAAACATGTGCTCAAAACTGTACTGAAGTCTGGACTGGAAAAAAAAAAAAGTTTGATCGCTGGGATTTATTTTTTCCAACTAAAACCCCCGGCAAGTATTCAGTGCTACAGATGTCCCTCTCATACAGGAAGATGTATGACCCAGACAAAAGGCCATTGGTATAGCCACCTCAAGAAAGACCACCTCCCCAGTAACTCCACAGCAAACCAATGAACAACCTAAACTCCACCCTAAGGTTACTAAAACCCAGATAAACCCAAAACATGCCTCACTTTCTTATGAAGTAATGACATAGAAGGGGCTTATCCTTAAAATACCCCAGGTCTCCAGCAGCTAAGTTGTACAAGTAGTTGGGTATTTGGCTCAGTTCCCTCATATTCAGCATTTATTACAGAAGCCTCACTTCAGTAGCTCTCTGGTAAAAGGATGCATACAACCACTCTCAAAACCATGCATTAAAAATCAATTCTGGTAAGTCAAAACTGGCGTTCATTTTATCAAAGCAAGTAAATCCAATAAAATGACTCTCACTTCACCCTGCTTTAGCAGAAGAGTACTCCTTTGTTCCTGCATAACTACAGAAAAGGTGAGGAAGAGATAAGGGGGTCTGACTGGGAAGGACATCCTGGTCATCTCATTAAGGCACGATTATTTCTTACACATAAGTTTCAGAGCTCTCAGATTTTGAAAATCCCAGTCTACAATTAGTGAATATAAAAATTTTATGCAGCAGAGTCGTCATATTTCACAAATGAAAGTTGTCAGCTTTTACATGAAAATAATTGTCTTACATAAACAATACTTGTGAGGAGCTTAATATGAATACAGGATATTTCTGTATACCTTTCTAGCATATCTCTAGTTTCGTTAAGTAATTTAATTGTAGCAATGTCTCTTTCTGTGAGTCCACAGGCCTAGAAAAAGCAAATACAGGAACTATTTAGTAAGAAATCCATTGGCAATCATAAGAATAAGAGTAGAAATAGAAGAGTTTTGTACCATGAAATTAAGATGTGTAGGTCAAATCTATTTAAAAGAAAAGATCTAGTGTTGTAAATCTGATTCTTTTTGATCGGTGTTCTAATTTTCCTTTTAAATGGTCACTGTAGGATATTTTTTTTTTTACCACAACCAGTATTAGCAGGAAACACCATACTGAGCAAAGTATTTTTTCCACTTCTGACCTCCAAAACTGAAATAAACTGCCTATCATCTTAAGTTAAAGGGTCAAGTGCAAGCAGTTGCACACTGAAGCCTAACATTCTTCTTTGTACTACTGTAATACCAAGTTAAGAATGACTTTTCTCCAGCCTGTGGTATGGATGGAGACAAATACCTTTAGAAAATTTAGGAAATTAATGTTACAACTGGGATTAGATTTTTCTAATTTGGGGATGGAATCAAGAAAGATCCCTTTCTCTTGATTTCTGTTCATTTTCCAGCCCAAAGCAACAAAGGACTTCAGCACACCGTCACCTTCTTGTGCATCAGCCAGAACACCACAGCTCCCCATGATCTTTGCTGGTACACAAGTACAAGGTAACACAATTTAGCTTAGGGCTGAGTTAAGCTGCATTGTGTTACAGCATGTATCACAGGCTAGAAGCAGTAACTGGGCTGTGTTTCCACGCTCAAAGCTGACATTCTGAGGATGACACTTGTTTTCAATCAAATCTGCAATAAGTACAACTTTAATTTGCCTAAAGAGATAATTGATTTATGATGGAAGAGGCATCACCATTTCTTAAACACACAGATGCCACAGGCCAACTGGAGGACTGTTATGCATTGTTCCTTCCCTAGAACAAACAAACAAAAAACACAGAATGAAAAAAGGTAGATGAAAGAAACTGCCAGAAGTACCTGGGTAGCCAAGGGGTTTTCTTCATCCGGCATCAGATAATGGCATAAGGGAGAGTAAGATGCAACCTGATTTGAATCTTTATGTTCCACTACTTTCCTGATATCTTTAAGTTTCTGTTCCAGCTCCAGAAGAGACAGGGTGTGCTTAAGGGAAATACTGGAAAGGAGAAAGACTACAGTGTTGACTGCAAAAGGAGTAATGGCACTTTCTCCTCCTCCTGATAACACATTAACAAGTAATGGGATCCCAATCTGCTATATTGGTTTGCACTGGCAGACATAGCCTGCTATAGTAAAACCATTGTTTTGGAAAAAGTCAGTACGCTTTACTTTCTCCTCGTCCCATTTTTTTTTTTTCCCCTAATAAAACTCATTGTTTTGGGAACAGTGATGACAGTAAAAGTTAAAAGCTAACCACAGAGAAATACAGACTCTTACCTTCCAAAAACTTTATGCACAGCTTGTTTAACAATAGTTATTAACTCAGTCAGTCCTAGAAGGAGGAAAGTGTCAAAATTAATCTAATTATTTGCTCAAATCTAGAAAAAAGTAGAATTATATAAGCGTAGTTAGTTCATAGTAAGCACCATACCATCTCCTAAAAGGTGCTGAATACTTGATAAATATTGCTGCTGAACTTCAGGAGGAGCTAGTGGTGTCTGTGGGGAAAACAAATCCAACAGTTCTGTGACATGTCAACAGTAGAGAACAATGCAAAAATAATTTTAAACCCACTGTGATCAATTTCCTTAATCTTTTTAATACCCTGCAATAGATGAATTCTCCCATTCTCGTGCAATTCTGTAACTTCTGACTCTCTTCCTGCCATTGACCCATGGATCTTTCACAAGTCCTCTGGTATTCTTCTCTTCAATACTATACAGATCCCTCTTCCATCTTCAGTGGCACAGTAAAACCTTTCACTTTTCATTCGTGTATAGGAAAGCCTCTTAAAAAACTGCATTGCAGGTGAAACTAGACCCTCCACCTCTCCAAAAATTAAACCCAGTGGAATAGAGTATCTATGCTTAACCCTAACAAAAGCTTTTCTGATAGAAAAGAAGCTTTCAGGAACTGAGATAGGATGTCAGTTTACTCCACCAGAGTGCCTCAGAGATGGCCCTGTCAACCCACTTCTCTACTGGAAAAAAATAACAGAAAGGAAACACATTTCTAGTCCAAACTCATCTTGCCCCTTTTTTTTTAAAAAAAAAAAAAGCAAAAAAAAAGCTTTTTCAGGTTTTACAAAGTGAAGCACAACCTCCATCCATCAGCCCTGGCCTCCCTAATGAAAACTTTTCTTAGACCTGCCTTGACATGCTGTTCCTTGACTTTCAGCAGGAGCTATCACAGGGCGGCACATGAGAACTAATCGAAGTTTGTATCCATTAATTTTAGATAAGCCAGCCAACAATTTGCAGATCTTGCCCTCTACAATAGGTACTTGCTTACTGTGGGACTGACCTATTTTTATTGAGCTGTGATAGATATACTATAATGAACAAAACCCAAGTCTTCTACCTCCTTTGGCCCCACCAACAGACATTTAGGTAGGTGGCCTTTTGGAGTTAAACAAAATAGTCAAAATTTCAAAAGTAACATTTTTCTCCTTTAATCCTAAGAAAATGTAACTGGGGGAATGAATGTATGTGCTAGGAAGACCTAAACATTTATATACATTTGAATACATATCTTGGATCACTCACACAGTATTACTGTTTCACAAAAAATTAAAGCAAAGGAACTATGTTATGGTAGTGTTTAGATACGAGGTAACCTTTTTTGAGCAATACAAATGCCGACAAAAGGTATTCTTCAATATTGCTAGTATTCTGTTAAGCAATAGTATCACCAAATCACCCAAATTTAGAGGCTATTAAAACACATCAATATATCTTACTTCCAGCAATGCTTCCACATCTCCCACTCTTACAAGAACCCTTGGTTTCATTCTAATACTCCTGAGCTATGCCCTTTTTATCTTTCACTTTCAAGGAAGTGGAAGTTCTGCCTTTGAAACAAAACAAGAAACTTACTGTGCCATTTTTGCAGAGTGCAGCATTATCTAGGTAGATGTAACCGCCAATAATATTTAACTGGACTCGCAAAAGAACTACTAGCATACAGGTACTATATACAGCTACGATGCTTCTTGTGAAACCTTGAAAAGAGACAACAAAATAACATCAAAGTCAAAGAAATAAGGGAGAGTCAAGGAAAGAGAGTGCTCTCCAAGATTCAAGTGCTGCTGATTTTTGAATAGTCACATTGCTCTCATTGGTTGTCATAGCCTGTTTCCACAACACATACCCAAGATGGTCATAAGTCTAGTATGTGCTGGAGCTACACCTAAAGTGTCCCATTTAAAGTCCTATTTTGCATCTTACACAAGTTATTTTGGGAAAAAAAATAAAAATTATACAAGTTGTTCCAGAAGGAAAATGGATGTATTGTCAAGTTATCGTTATTCATTATGCCAGAAAATACCCACGGTATGTTAGCCCTCACCACGCAACTAAGACACAGAACGTCGAACAGCAGCGTGGGAACAAAAAGTTACCTAAGGCAGGAGCAGCTAATACCTAAAGGAGGTAAGTTAAAATGAGCATCAGCTACCAGCCACTAGGCAGCATAGGATGTGTGGAAGAAGTGACATGAATAAATACAGATGAATATTGAGCAGCAAGGACACAGGAAGAAAGGAGCCAAATCAGATGTAGGATCTGTAAAGGTTTTATGAAAAGGAGAAACAAAACCAAAAGGAAGAAAAGACAAAACCAGCGAGGTAGTAGAGATAACAAATGGTACCAAGGAATAAAAAATAGTAAAAAAATCTCAGTAATATTCACTACATAATTGGCTGACTTCACTGTTCTTCCTTCCCTTCCACTGCTTCCATCAGCCAATAAATAATAATTAAAAAAAAAAAAAAGAGATGAACCAAAGAGTTCATAACCACTGCTATGGTGGTTCTCTCCAACAGGCTTGAAAAGAGGAAATTGCTGGCCACGTAAGGGCTCGCCTACATTTCTGATTGATGTTTTCTGTTAGGTTCAGCATGGAACTTTCTGAAAAACTAGTCTGAATTTTCTGTGATGGCATAGAAATTTTTCACAAAGTTTTCTTTACTGGGGTTACATGAAGGCCAATAAAATTTTTCACCTTTGTCTCTGAACTTCCAACTTCCCCTGGGGCTAAGAAAAATTCCTTCATGAGGAGCTTTTGAGAGGGGGGGCACGGAGGAAGTTTGCCATGTCGTGTGTTACACTATCTTAATACCTACTGAAACAACAACCTAGCATAAACATTTTAAAGGGTGTGCAAGACATTTTGAATTTATGCTAAATATTATGCAGATGGAATCTTTCATTTCCACTTACTTATTATCTTTAAATCCTCCCATATTTCTAACTTGTTTGCTGGCCTGTAGGAAACATAAATGGAAACATTAAACATTAAAAAGTATATATTCCTTAGAAATTCATATATTAAATGAAATAGCAGTGCTCTAAGGTGAGCTCATTTAACTACTATACTTGTTCAGACCAGACTCATGTCTACATTGATTTGTCTCATTCAAGAAAGCAGTATATAAACAATACACTATGAAGTTGCAGAAAAGATACTCAAACTTCAATGTATAAATGGAGTATTTAGTGATGTCAATCATACACTTATATTACCAATTTTGAGTGGCTACACGAAGCAGTCAGGAAAAGCCCACTGATGGTACAAAGTGGTCTTTTCTGGGGCCTCAATCCTGTATCCATTTAACATATATCTCAGTTCAGTAGGGCTTCCTGGGTCCACTTTTGCATACTAAGCACAGGATCAGAATTTCTGTATCCTACCTTCTTGCAAGATTTACCATTGCCTGACTGAGTTTTAAAGTTTAGATTTAATCACAAAAACCCAAAGAGATCATGACCATCTGTGGAAAAGTTTTGCGCCATGCACACAAATGCAAGTTGATCTTTCTGCATTTGTTGAGGTGTGTTTACTTTTCTGACCTGACCGATTCCTAGAAGTTTACGTATTCTGCAGTCAAAAGAGCAACACTGTAGATTTTACAGATACACCCGAACTGCCTGTGGTACACCGCAGATTTATAACTACTATCCAGAGGTAATGTTAGCCACACAGCAGCAGCAGCAGTGATAAGAGCACGCTAACCATCCCCAAAGTGTCATCATTCTTCTTGCCTTTTAAGCAGCGTCAATAAAGATTGCCTACTGTATATCTATATCATGAAAGACATATATTGTGAAAGCCACTTAGAGAAACATTTGGTAATTTCTTAGGATCAGAATTAACACTTCAATATTGATGACAGATAGTTTAGATTAACCTAGACTTTACATTTTGTAGATTTACATTTACATTACAAAAAGACCTAGTTTTATATAAAAAAAATACACTTTTCACCAGAAATAATTTTTCTTTACAGGCACAACACATGCGCTTTGGCATTACTTTGACCATTATTTAAGCTCACTGCTATCAAATAATGTAAATCAACTGATACAATAAACAACTAAGTCTACAACTCCAAAAAGCAAAGAGACAGATTAAAGAAAGGATAGCTGGAAGAAATACAGGGACCATGGCACATACAAAACCAGTTTATACACTTTTTTTTTGCAATCTAGATCTACAGTTTTAAAAGCTATTCTAAAGCAAAACAAAGGGAAGACTGTTAAAAAAGTACAGTAATATTTCTATAGATAAGACGTGTAACAGGACTCAAAACCACATTTATTACTGAGTGGTAAGTTTTCCATGCCAACTGAAGAGAGAAAGAGAAGCCAATACATCAACGTCAGCCGACTATATTTGCACCTATTACGTCAAAACATTTTCTAGAGCTCATGCTTACAAAGTTTCTCCTCACAACACAAAGCAACAGCCAGGTAACAGCTCAAGTCTGCCAGTATTAAGCCTAACAATGGAAATGGATTTTTCAGTCTTCATCTGCTGCAATTTACTCAAGACACAGCTGCTACTCAAAACTCAACTCTTATTTCACATTTATTTATTTGGAAAACCATTACCTGCTATGGAAGCAAAAAGCAATGCAAACAAAACACCAGAGGTTTGGAATAAGCTAAGTGCTGAATAGGTGGGAGGTAGGCAACACCTGCAAGGCTACAGCAGCAGGTACTTCACCTTATATCATTGAATCATATTCCTTTGAAAAGAGGACAAAGTAAGAACATCTGCGGTCTTGTGTGCCTCTCCCTCTTTAAAAATTTCTCTGGAAGACTGAAGATTTCAGCTGGCTTACACCCCCAACCTACCACTGGCTGCCCCGAATTACTAAAACGATATTAAAAGGGTTTGAATTTAAGCAAGTGAATGGATTTTAAGTTAAAGGAGTTTACCTATGCCATAACACAATCTGTAACATATGGTAACATAGATTTGTAACATGTTAAGCCATAACACAGACTGTGTGAGAAGGAAAACACGTCTTCAGGGACATTAAGAAAGGTCAGTCTCCACATCTACTCTACTGTATATTCAACAACGGCACTCAAAGGTCCAGAGCCATTTGATCAATCTTCTCAAATGGAAGTTAAACAAATCTGTAGCGTAAGAATGCAGAGCTTCTTCAAAGAATTACTTCGAAGTGGCATGAGTCCTGATGGCTGATTCCATGATCCATGTCTTCCCAACCCCTTCTCTACCTTTTCAGTTCAAAATGTTCAAGCATCTAGTTAAAACTTGCTCAGCATAAGTCAAAAAAGGAAGCATTAAGACATAACTCCACTGTGGACATCAATGCTTACAGGACATTGCTGTAACCAGCATTTAAAAAAATCTTTGTTTTCAAAAATGCATAATAATACTATCAAAGTCTCAACTCTATTTTCACTGGAATTATTGGAATTCAGCAAGTGTCACCATACCTGTAAACTGTTTCAACAGGCGAACAAGTTAGACACACCAGATGTATTACGACAAAAGAACACAGACTACAGAGAACAAACTAAGGCATTGTATGTCTTCATAGGATTCAAAGATTACAGGCTGTTATAGCTGCACAGTCCAGAAGACAAATCTGGTGATCCGCAAGATCTCCTGTCCATTCAGGTTAATTTTGTGCTGAGTAAAACTCTTATTATGAAAAAGATATTAGGTATTCCCTTAAAATTAACTTTTCCTAATTTTTGTTGTTTAGAGTAAATAATATTAAATTACAATCACAAATTCTCAGATAATCTATTACAAAAACATTGTTCAGGCTGTAATCCCCACTTGAAATAGCACATTCTGTTGCCTTGTGGGAGCTTTTTGACTGAAAAAAAGACAATGACTGGATAGGTAATCTACTAAATGCTGGACAGCTGAAGTTATAGTTATATAAATAAGCTAGTGGGAGGTAAACTAGAAAGGCAGTCTAGAGTGAGTCAGAAACCCTGTGTTAACTGCCTACATAACACTTCTACTCCATGCCAAACGCCAAGTAACTTACTCTACTTTCAAGGTATGCTATCACGCACTTTATGTATTTAAAAATATGTTATTTGTTCCTGCAGTTGTAAGGAAACCAAAGGTGTTTTCTGACAGGGAACTGTTCCTCTTAATGTACGACAAGCCCCTATTTGTTCAACTTCAAAAAAAAAAGAAAAAAAAAGTATTGCTTCTCACAGATTACATCCATTTGCAATCTCATCTTGGATACTTTCTACTGCTACTCACACCCAACCTTGATAAGATTACATAAACATTTTTACAAACACATCATCAACAACTCAGTCAAGATACTCTGTCCTGTTTAACAGAGGACTAGATCTTCTAAGTACTTTTATCTGCCTATCTTACAGGCGCTTCAACAAAAAACTCCCACTGCAGCATCTTAAAGGAGGTATTTTTTCTTGTAATGCTTGGAAAATGTCAGCCATACCTATCAAAATACATCTAACCTGACACAAAATATTTACATAGTGATTTCAAAATACTTTAAAGACTAGTGACTCATTGGGACACAAAATCAAAATTCTGCATGCTCTCTACATCATAAATATATAATTTGAAATATATAATTTGAAAAAAAACCCTTATCACAAAACAGGTGATCTTTAACACAATTAACAAAACAGTCTTACCTATTTTTAAGAAGAGATGTGAGACTCTCAGAATTTAATTGATGCATTAAGGCATCCCTCAGTGTTGGAAGCATTGATAGCACTGTTATTTAAAGAAAAAAAAAAGAAAAAACCCTGTCAACATAAAAAAAAAATCATCATAAACCTATTCCCAGCTCTCACTCAATAGCTGCTATACAACGTAAATCCCATTTCTCAACAGGCAAAGCTGGGAGGATAAGCAAAATACAGAACTCCGAGAGTAGTCGGAAATGCAACTACCTGTGCGCCTCTCTGAGACTGGGCACAATGCTCCCCCCACGCGGCTACATGCCTTTGTTGGCTCTAGCTGTGGATGTGTACTCACACCCTGCATATTTGCATATACGTGTCTTCAACTCCCCAGAAGAAAAACTGGTGAAAATCTACACTGCTGCATTTCTCCAGATGAAAAGAAAAAGATCTGAGGTTTGGTTTTTTTTTTTTTCCAACAAGAAAACCAAAGAAAGGTACATGATGGGAACCGGAAATGGAAAACAAGCGTGCACAGAACACCATAAATACTAAAAAAAAGGTATGAAAAATCTTGACAAGAATGCATGATGCCATACAGAAGGTACTTCATACAAAGAGGGCAAAGAAAAACTTAGTCCTAGCAGTAAAATTAAAGCCAGCACTACAAAATGGAAAAGATGAAAATGAGGTACCAATCGGTCAGGGTAAACAAGGCGCACAGAAAACATCTGCAGCCACCCAAAAATCTAATACAAATTTCAACAGGAAAATGTAGCCTGATTCATTTTATAGAACTAGTTTTGAATGGCCTGTATCTACAACAATAGCAAGGATTTTGTTAAATTCTGCTCTACCATCTCCTCTTCAAAAATCCAAAGACCAGTGCTGTAAGATGAATAGTTGTACTTTCTGCTTCCCAGCTAGTCGGGTACCTTTTAAATGTTGCATGTTAAAACACAGGGAACTAACAGGCTGACATGCTTATTTGTAAATAAAAATTACTCACCAAACTCTGTGTAGCTTACTAACAACATGCTAGAATGAGTAAAGTAATCCTGCTGTAGATTCAGTATTGTTTGAATCTAGCTGCTGTTTCATACCTCAATACCACATGCAGTTTAGGGCAACACACAAATGATTCTGAAGTAACAAACAATTGTAACCTGCGAGTATATCTGTATGCATTATAGATGGACAAGTATTCAGATAACCCCTGGAAATCCCTTCAATACTCTGTTCTTCAGATTGTTTTTTATTATGCAAATGACTATTTATGCACTAGCATTTAATTAAGATTTTGAATGCACCTACATTTCTTATTCTTCTTCCATCCTGCCAACATGTAGTATAAATCTCCAAATAATTCCACCTATCACAAACAGCAGCTATTTCCTTATCTTACCTGTCATATTGCATGTCCTCTGATTACTTTCAAAATGATACTGCCTTCGTGCTTGGGCAATGTATTCGGCTGCCTCTCGTTCTTGGATTTCTCTGATTTTCTTCTGCCCATATTTTCCCAGTAAATAGACTCCTACAGAGAGATTTGCATATTACAAGCTGTTTTGAAAATGCGAGAAAGGCCCCTTCAGCCCCCTCCTTGGATTTTAAACCATAAGGGTGCAATAGTGGGTTTTCTGGGTATATGTGGGTCTTCAGTATTTTAATACTGATTGACAAAATAATACTTAATTAATTAATTTTGAAAAAATTATTTCTAAAGTATCAAGGGTAATGACTTGAATCAGCATAAGAAACTTTCCTGACAAGATATATCTTGCCTTTCAAAGAAGGCATTTTTAGTACTACTGCAATGTGAACAACTAGTACTGAAGAGACTAAAGCACATATTGGGAAGAAAAAACAATGTAGAGTAACAAAATCAAAAAATAGAGAAAATAAACGGAAATGCATAGGTATGGAGATGGATGAAAATTTAAATTTTTAGAAAAGGTATATTTCTAAAATTAGCAGAAGTTAGAGGTAAACCCCAAGTCTTAAAAATCACGTAAGAGAAAAACGTTACAGACCCAACAGATCCTTTGTTTGATCCTAAAACTTCTGTGAGAAGAACCTTGGCTTTGGTGGGGCTTGGCTGTCGCCCTCATTTCTTACCATGCCTGGTTCCTACTCTCCAGATCCCCTCTTCTACCCTTGAAGATCCGATAATCCCTCATCAGTTTCACTACAAATCTCCATTTCTGCGAAGACCCACCAAAATTTTTTCTCTACATTTCCTCCTCTCCCAGCATAAATCCCCTTGAAGTTTCCCCCAACTGCTCTTCCCATACCATCAGGGGTTCAGATCTCTCTCCATGCTGCCTGCAGTCCTCTTCTCATCCTTCCTTATCTCCACCCTGCTTTCTAAGCCACTCCTCAAGATACCACTACATCTTCTAGAGCAGGGATCCTCAAACTACGGCCTGTGGGTTGGATACGGCCCCCCAGGGTCCTCAATCCGGCCCCCCGTATTTACAGACCCCCCTGCCGGGGGTTGGGGGGGGGGGAACCAAGCAGCCGCAGATGACTGCCTGCCACTGCATCCGCGCGCCGGCCCCCTGGTTAAAAAGTTTGAGGACACCTGGTCTAGATTACCCCCAGTCCTTTTGCCCACTGCAAGCTGCTTTGTATGGATTTCTCCCCCTCCACCGATACCGTCTTACAACACACCCTGTGTACCAAGTTCATTTGCGGTCTCCTGTGTGCACTAGTAGCAGCAGTTCCCTGTTTAGGTGCATAACCAGCCCTTCCCATGTTCTCTCATGAAAAAACTGACAGGGAAGGTGGGGATTGTATAAGGTAGGCCAGACCCAAGCAGAAAAAGACTGTTGTACAAGATGATCATCTTCTGTCCACTGCAGAACAATTCCCTAAGTACTGAAACTGCTCTACAGACCGTCAGCTCCAACTCTGTCAAGTCAATAACGGCACACAGGAGAAACGTGAATATCAAACCTTTATTTACTTCCACCAAGTACTTCCACTTCAAAGGCTGTAAACACAGAGCCACAGTTTTCTTCAAAGTTCTATTTTCACATTTCAAAGTTAGTATCTGAATGAATGAGGCATTTAACAGTTGCTGAATGATGGAAGTTTTAAAACTATTTTTATAAGCCAGATCGATAAAAACTACAAAAAACCCACAAACAAACCCCACATTCCCCAAGACTTTGAATTCCGCTACATTTGTTGGGTCATTAAAACCTTTCAATACATTCTTCAAAACTATCATTAGTATGTCAAAAGGCTTGTCAACTTTGTGCCCCAGCATTCATGACTGCAAAAAAACCCTGGCTATTCATATTGGTTTTCTAATAGGCAACTACAGGCTAGACCGGTTCGGAACACCCACAGTCACTTCCATTTATTTCCCAAAAGCCTCATAAAATAAAAATGGGGAAGTCACTCTCTCTTGCTTCAGACTTTAGGCACACTGATCACTTGCCATGTGGAAGATGCACCCGATTAGATGCAAATTTTAATATATATATTTCCATATACAAAAAATGCAATTTGACAACTAAATTATCATCAAAATCAGACTTCATAAATAACAATTAGATTATTTTTCTCTAAAAATTATCGATCCCTGCCAAGAATATCTATTTAGAACACAACTGTGACGGTACTGATTTATTTTATCTTTTATTTTGCAGCTAACATACTGAAACAGCAACAGGTTTTTTTGTATTAGCAAATAATTTTTGAACGCAAGATTTTTCCAATTGTTTTATCCCACCACATCTCTCACATTACATTAACATACAGTCATTTGTCCCCATGTCTACTTTTGTAGTCACACAGAGTCAAGGTCTTTTCTGCTTCTCACACTGTACCAGCAGTGAGCAGACCGAGGTGGCACAAGAAGCTGGGAGGGGACACAGCCAGGACAGCTGACCCCAACTGACCAAAGGGATATTCTATACCATGGGACATCATGTCAGCAATAAAACTAGGGTGGAGGTTGGCAGCGGGGGGCACTGCTGCTCGGGGACTGGCTGGGCATCAGTCAGTTCATGGCACGCAACTGTTTTCACTTGCATCACTTGTCTTCCTTGGGTTTTATTTTTCTCTCTCATTTATTCTTCCCCCTTTTCCTTATAATTTATTAGTACTAATAATTTAAAAAAGAAATTACAATAATAAACTGGTTTTATCTCAACCTGTGAGTTTTCTCACTTTTACTTTTCTGATTCTCTTCCCCATCCCACTGGCGGTGGGGGCAGGGGGCAGCACATGATAAGGAGTGGAGAGTGTGAGTGAGCGGCTGAGTTTAAACCAGTGTCCTACAACATCCATATCCTGTGGGAGCAACGCTTTGGTTCATCTGTTAACAGTGAATTGAGACAGATATGTTCTAATTTGTCTCCGTAGCTCTCTTCAGCACTGTACAGTCTTTTCCCATCTAAATGTAAGTAATGGAAGTAAGCGAACAAAATCTGCAGGCTCTTACACATTCATGCCAGTGGCCTCAAACAGGTAGGATATTTCTCACATCACTTAAGTTACGGCTTACCTCTCCCTCAGCTCTTTCCTTTCTTCACAGGTGGGATAGAGAGAGAAAAAGGGTGGGATAGGTAACTAGAAGGCATTAGTTTTCAGGAAACCTCTTTACAACCCTATGTGACCTGGTTTACCCTCATTGCTATATTTCCCTCAGAAAATAAAACTAAAGGCAAATTTTCATTTTAAAAAATTTTATTATGTAGAAATTGCTCTGACACACAGAAGCCTGTACCCTTCCAGAATACTGACAGCTATGTAAGTTGTGGTTTGTCCTTATGTACAAGCAAGCCATGCATCAGGTGACACACAATTGTCCCATTATGGTTGAAAACCATATTTAAAATAAGAAGGCCTTATTCTCTTGGCACCTTCGAGCCCCACCAAAACGTTCTTAACACCCCTGCACACACAAGCCAAAAAAACCTGTGATACGCAGACAGATTTCTGAACTGCAATGTTCTTCACCTGCTGCAACCTTCAGCTTGCAGAAAATTGAGCAACAGTTCACCACTGAAATCAGAACCATACGTTGCAGACACACCCAGAACTTGCTCTTCTACTGCAGCAAGAGAATTTCAACAGCAAGTAAGTTTGTAATATCCATTGAAATCCACCTTTAACTGAGCACTGAGACAGGCAGTCACCTTAAAGTGGTAAAGTCGTTTCTACTTAATAAGAACAAGTGAAGGTAACATGTCCTTGCAGCTCTGTCATGCCAGCATTCTCTCTAAATATCTCTAGTGGGTTTAACCCCAGAACACTAGATCTTCCTTGCCTGAAGAGATTTCAATCTTTTTAGTATGCAATTTACTTTATATTGCTAAAAGAACAGACTTCTGAAGAAATGGTTTGTACTGGGTCTTTGCTAAGTTGAGGTCTTCTCAACCTTGCTCTATCGTTAAGGGATAATTACATCCATTTCAGTTGCTTTTCCCTCTATTTGAGCTCCTACTTTATGAGTTGTGTATCTTTGTTAGCAGAAAAACCCGTTGCAGTTTTGGGATTGACAGAAATTACACTAAGAATAACAGCCACTGATAGTGCACAAGGAATCCATCTCAGTAAACAGAAGAAAGGCTACCAATCAACTTGAATTGTGGTGCAATAATTCTTCAGTAACACAACACCGATAAAACACTATATTGTCTAACAAATCATTAAATATTCACATTAATGTATGACCATGTGCCAGTTAAAGACTTAAAATCATTAAACCTTGTGATGTCCCATTTTCTTTGTTAAATCATCCTCCTCAGAAAATGCACCTACAGCTCTTAAAAAAGCAAACATACACCAGAGAGATGCAGATTCTAGTCTCTGGCATTAACTCAGCAGATTTGGATGCTTTTCTTAAATCATTCAGCCACTTCCAAATATTCTGCCTTCAAGTAAGAGCAGCTGCGTGAAGTTGCATTGTACCTTTCAAAGTCAAGCAGTATTTTTTGGAATGAGTTTATTGTGGATCTTGGAGTTCTGATTAATTGGTGGTGGCATTACCATAGCTTCTGGAGTTATTTTAAGGTCTGATCCATAACTAGTATGCAGATGGACAAAGCACTCACAATTCAGCTGCTGAACAGCTGTAATTCAGCATTCTGCAGTAAATCCCTCCATCTCCCGAGCTGCCTCAAAATACCATGGTGTAAGTTGCAGCTGGTGGCAGCTAATGATGCTCTCCTGCTTGTGGATGCCCTGATTTACTACCAAGGATCAAATTCAAAAAAGTAATTCTCTACAGAGACCTCAAATACAACATGGCCTGAGGAAAAAGGTACTAATGCTTTAGGCAACAACTGCATAGTTCAGTATTTCCAGTCAGAACTTGAAAAGCTTGTTAGAAGAGGAGCATCTTGGGGGTTTCATGGATTGGTCATACTTTAATTAACTTTATTTTAGTCCCTGATATTTATTTAAGTGCACCTTATCCAGTCAGTAATGTTTCAGTGAAAGTGACACTGAACTGTACATAAACAGCACCAATTATAAGGAAAAAGCTTATTCAGTGATATTAGGATGGTTTGCAGGCTGGCAGAGAGCTGTTTATACACGATGAATTTATGATTTCAGGCTACGAAGACTACCAAGAGCCAGAAGGCCCCCAATATCTGCTTTCCCACTTGGACATTAATCCATGTTTACTAGTGGAAACTGGGACAACCGATGATTTTACTATTCCCGTTTGCCTGCCCACCATTCTCACAAAGACAACTGAAGGGGAACAGCTTGCAGGTTACAACCCGATAAAGTAAATCTGTTAACTTGGTGGGCTGTAAGTGTGGTGGCTCAGAAACTGGTAAACATTATATTCTGCTGTACTCGCAGAGTCAGGAAACCTGCAGGTGAGGGGGTAAGCCAGAGAATAGGCCCGACAAGTACTTCAGTTACCATAATCTAACCTATTATCAAGTATTAATATGCGAAAAATGCAGAAGGAATTAATGCTGAAAGGATGCAGAGGGCACAACAACCAAGGCAAGTCAGAAGTATATACAATTTACCTTCACAAGAGACCTCACCTGAATATGAGACAAAATGTACTGCAAAACCCCTGTAGCTCTCAAAATATTTAACTGTTCAGGCAAGTTCTAGTGCGTATAAAGAAATACAAACTTTCTTTAACAACTCTGTAATATTTAATTCTGTGTCATTTGCATAAGACACATCTGATGATTGAGCATGCAAAGGCACGGCTGTACCTTTTGAGGACTATCTAATCTCCACCTGCACAGATATGTACTTTATTATTAATTATTAAACAGATAAATATCCAAGGTGTTCTTTTAAATCCAGTTCCAACTAAAAATAACCCTATAATAACTCCAAGGAAAGGAGGAGCTTACCAAATCATAACCACCCTACAGGTTAGACAAGCACCTTAAGGAAGAAAGAACAGCTTGAATAATTAACGTAAATCCTCCTCTCCCGTAAAGTTTTGTGTCTGCAGTTGTTTATACTTGACAATTCACCTGAACGCACGAATCGCTTTTAGAAGTACAGGCGTTCAACCTCCGTCCTAAGAACTACAATGTAAGCGGCACCCGCGCCTTGCGCAGCTGGATGCTGTTGGGAACCCCCCAGACACCCGCCGTAAGCACACCCGGGCAGCCCGAAAGGACGACGCGTAGATTCTCCTCTCTGCCTAGGAGAGGCCTCCCCCTGCCACCCCACTGTCCCACGGGCGGGCGGTGGGCGCCTTCTGCTGTCCCCAGCGAGGCGCAGGGCTGCAGGCCACGGCGGAGTCCCCTGCGCCACGGCCCGCAGCGGTGCGGGGCCGAGGCCGGCCAGCCCCGCGGCACCGCGGGGGGTCACGCCAGCGGCCGGCACCGGGCGGGCGCGGGGGCTGCTAGGCCTGCCCGCCAGCCGGGAACCCGCCTGACCGCAGGGGGCCGGCCGGGCGTAGCGGCCGAGCGCCGCCTCCCGGGGCGCCTCCCCAGCGGGAGCCGGGAGCACCTCAGCGACAGCGCGGCGGGGGAGGCCCCGCGGTCGGCACGGAGTCGGCCCGTGCTACCGCTCACCGCGGCCCCTGGGCCCGGCTACCGGGCACTCACCGCCGAGGAAGGTGCCGAGGACGAGGCACTTCTTCTTGTGCCGCTTGAGGAAACTCCAGAGCGAGCGCAGCATCCTGCGCGCCCGGCCCGGCCGCCCCTCACCTCCCCGCGTCAGCGGAAGAGGCGGTGGCAGCGCCCCGCCCGCGGTGCCCCGCCGCCCGGCCCCCCGGAAACGCCGCCCGCGCCCCGCCGGTGCCGGCCATGGAGGAGGAGGCGGCAGCGGTGGCCTGGATGGACCGGGCCCTCGACGTGGTCAGTGCCGGCGCGGGGGCTCCCGCCTCCCCCGGCCCGCGAGGGGTGCGGGTGGCCGGGCTCCGCTGCCCCGCGGGGGGAAGCCTCGCAGGAGGCGGGAGGGGAGCAGGGAGCCCCGGAGCGGGCTGGCCGGGGCCTCCCGGTGGGGGCGGGAGGTCGGGGGCTGGCTGAAGCCCGGCTCGTGGCTGGGGCAGGTAACGCCGTCCCGTTCCCTGTGTGTGCCCTGCAGGCCAAAGAGGCGCTGGAGAACGGGGAGGTGCCCGTCGGTTGTCTGCTGGTGCACAACGGCGAGGTCATCGGCAGGGGCAGGAACGAGGTCAACGAGACGAAGAACGTGAGTCCGGGCTCGGGCCCCTGCCGTGTTGGAGGCCCTGCCTTGTCCTGCCCCGCTGCGCCGGGCGCGGCTCCCTCACCGGCACCGGCGGGGCTGGGGCTTGAGCGCGGCTCTCAGGGCGCGGCGGGGCCGCAGTCGGGGCAGGGGAGGCCGCCCCGTGGCCGTGTGAGGTGGCGGCTGCCGCCCCCGCAGGCTGCCCGCCCCGGGGCGCTCCGGAGGCCTTTGCCGTCGCCTGCGGGTTAAGAGCGGGAAGGGAGCGGCCTGTGCAGCCCTCCCGTCGGTGTTCTTCCCACGGGCGCTGCAGGAACAGTTCACGTCGTTAGCAAAGCACTGTTTCCCCCTTACCTGAAAAGTACTGCACTATAAATCGGAAATGCAAGCCTGTTGCCCTTCTAGGAAAAACTCCGTACAAATAAAGGAATAAATAATTACCAGTCTCTTTTTACAAGAGATGGGGGAGCACAAGGAGTTGGGAAGTTGCGTAGTTACAGTATACATAGGGTAACAACATCTCATGTCTAGTTTACAAAGATTCTTCCTTTAGCAAAATTGTTCTTTCTAAAAAGTACTGCCTGTAAATTTTAGACCTGATGCTTGTGATTTCAGCCATCAAATTAGATCTTCTACACTCTGGCAGACCAATTAAAGCCAACAGAGATTTTGTACAACTGGAAGTTTTGTATAAATGAATCTGATTGCAGGATCTGGTTGTAATTTATATTAGTTGTCTCAAATCTGGGAACATAATAAAAGGTGAAAATGAGGCTTCTAAGCTCAAAAATGTAACAGTAGAGATGAATCATTATACTAATTTGTGCTACAGGACAATCCATAATGTATTAAGATAATTCTAATACAACTCAAGAAAGCCAGATGACAGAGAAGCTAAGTATCTCAAGTTAAATCAGCATAAACACTGTGGGGAAGCAGGCACTTCTTGGGAAAATTGTGCCAGAGATATTAATGCTGTGTAAAAATCACGTTAATAAATGGGCAGAACGTAACTGACGAGACTGCAAAAATCAGAATCAATTTTAAAATGTTAGGGAAACTAGGACTTTTTTGGCTTTAATGTTAGGGTTGTCTGAAGGTAGGTACTTAAATCCAAGTAGTCTGATTTAAAAAATTTGGCTGCATTTTAGAAACAGTAAACTGTTAATAACTTTGAAAGCCAACCCTTTTTTCAATTTCTGTTTAGCTCAAGTTTCAGTTCTTTTGTGGCTTAATTTTCATAAATGCTTATATTACGGTGATTGGAAATGCTGGTACTCAGTGCTTCTAAATTTTGTATCAGTTACCTAATTGCTCTATATAGTCTAGAAGAAAATGTAAGCTTGAAGGAGGCACTTGTTGGGAAATGTGAATGCAGGAAATTGTTTTCAGTTTTCTCCTAACAATTGCTGGCATTATTTAGGAATGATCCTGGGGAAAAAAGAAACGCTCTTGAAACACTGGGGCGGTTCCGGCAGACATCTTACATTTTATCAAAGTCTATTCTAAAACTAATTGCTCGTCCCACCTCAAGTTGGAGGACTTCTCCAGAACATCATTCCTCAGACAGCTAGAAAACATCTGATTTCCAGTTTTCAACATTTTATGGTCTGTTTATATCTCCCTATTATTGTGCCAGCATCAACCATTATTTTACATAGCTTGGATGTTTCTGAAGTCGTATTCCCTTCTGGCTTTTTGTTTTCCCTATTTTCCCCAAGCCAGCTGTTTAATTTCCTCTCAGAAGATAGGCTTTCTTTCTGTGTTCATTCTAATAATTCTTATATACATTCATTCCAGCTTTGATTCATCTTGAATTCACTTAACCAGAACTATACGCTTTATTCCAGATGGACTTCCTCTTGCGCCTTGTTTGATAACAATACTTCTTCCCATTCTCCCCAGAAGTAAGTCCACCCATCTTTTCTGAAGCTTCCTTGGTCCTTTGTGGTGTTTTGTTATTCTTCATTTGTTGTTTTGATTATTTTTTTCTCCTATCTATAAGGCCATCCACCTCTCGAGTGACACACTGACCCTGTCTCTTCTGATGATGTCTTTCATGAGATGAAAGACATCACATTGTTAGTTGTTTTTTCTAGATGTTTCTCCCATTAATGCCAATGTCACAACTGAAAACATTTAAGCAAAATGATCTTTGAGCATTGTTGCTAATTGGTTCCCTCTGGACAAATATTTCCACTTTTGATGCAACTTCTCTTCTTTGCTTGCTTACCTTAAGTTTCTTGTGCTATGGTGTTTTCCCCAGACTGACAATAATTTCACGTCTTGTGCTGTGCCAGATGCGTTGTAGAAGTCCAGAGAGATGAGATTGGTGTTTCTTTGCCTAGAAAAAACGTTTGTCACGGAAAGTTACTAGGTTAATTTTCTGTCAACTATCTTTATGTAAATCCACGTTGTATTTTGTTTTGTTTTCCTTTTATAGACTTAGTCCTTAGAATATTACCTTCAAAGTGTGTTATGTTGCCTGTTTTGCTTTTGAGACTATCCTGGATCTGTAGATGTCAGGATTGTATGTCCTTCCTATTTTTCATTACAGTGACTCTGTTTGCTCTTATAGGTTTCAGTCATGTGATAACTCTCCCTTGATGTATTAAAAGCATTGCTATGTGACTGTCAGCCTCATGCATGAGTTCTTTAGCAGTTTTCTGATGGAGATGAGTTTGGGGTTTTGCCCTTTATCCCTTTTCCATGCCCTTAAAGTTCTAATTCTGTATGTCATATACTGTAATTTGTGGTGTCATACTATTATTCTGCCTTTTGGCCATATTCTCCACGTCATTTTTATTGAAAAGGCAAAATACTAATTTTGTCTTGGAGTAGTGCTATAATTATATTTCAGCCTCATCTTATGGTCACTGTAGTAGTTCTAACTCCTTTTTCACATGTTTTGTCTTCAAGGTATTTTTACTTTTTATGTAATTTGTTTTGCAGGGTTGATGTTTGGTGACTCTTCCTTTAGCCTTTGCTTTCTGACCTCCAAAATGTAGCTTTATAATATATTGGCCTTTTTTCACTCCTTGAAAACTTTTTTCCCAGCTTTTAAAAAATTATTGTTTATCCAGTTAAATCTGCAGTTCTTCCCTGCAGTTCTCCCCTTGCTTGGAAACCAGCTGGTCACAAGGCTTCATGTCAAATAAATTCCGTCTTATCCTTAAGTAAGTCTCTGCATCCTCTGATCTAACTGACTGGAGTTAGGAGCAGGTAGTGTCTTCTTTATGCCCTCTTTCATTCTTGTTCCCAAACTGCTCATTTTGGCAAAAAGATTTAGTTGCTGAAAGCTCTCCCATTTTTTTAAGCCTGTCTCCTGTCACTCTCCATACTTTTGTTTCTGCCCTGCATGTCCTTAGCAGAACACATTAATGTCAGGAGTACTGCCACTTACTCTGTGGAAGTTATTTGTGAAATTATTGATCATCACCACATTCTCCTGGAAAAATTTGCTGTTGGAAGAAAAGAGTATTTTTTTTAGGAGTGTGGTTGTGGCATCAGCATGTCAAAATAGTTAGGCATGTAATTACTTGTATTCATTGGGCAATAGTGCAACAATTTTCTGTGCAAGACGTTTGTTTTCAACAGCCTGGCAATACATTCACAAGATTGTGCTAGTACTGTGTTGCCTCTGGCAGGTCCCACACTTGCGCCTCAGAAACTTGTCTTCCTTATAATATATGTGACCCTTTCTGACCAGAATCCTTTTTTTTTCCTCTGGCATCTTTATTCCCATGTGTGATGCAATCATTTGCTTCCCACTAAAATGCTCTCTGTCTTAGGCTCTTTGTTGATACATGCCGACTTCTCTTTGTTATCTCCTGCTGGGTCATTGTAGTGCGTGTCTTTGCCCAGATCATCTTGCAAGTACAGTATGCAATAATTGAAAATGAAGTATTGTTTGCACTCTTAAATTGCTAATGAAGCCACAAGATAATATAGAACTTTGACCTTTGATCCCCTTTACTCTTGCTTGTTAATTCTGGTCTAAGATTTGGAAGGTAAGCTTTTCGGGGCACTGCTGGTATCTTTAACATTTGCCACAGTTTGGGGCGCTATTTTAAGGCTTTGTCAAGGCTTTTTACCCACTGACATCAGCTTCAAATAATTTCTCCTTGGAACGCCATTTGCTACTCTCTAAGAATTCTCTTTTTCCCTTGCTACTCGTACCTGCTTTTGTTTTCTTGGCTTTAAAATAGTGTATAATATTAGGAAGATAAAAAACATTAGGGGTTTGTAGAAGCTTAGGAATTGAGTCAGTGACTCAAAATGAACATCATCTTTTTTGTATGTTACTTTACACACAGCAAGTCAATAAAAAAGACTATCTAGTCATAGCTCAATACAAAATAAAATCCTAAGGCAGACCTAGAAGGTCAGTTTTCCCCACCATATCTTGTCTTTAAGAGGGGCCTTTAGCAGATGCTTAAGAAAGAAGCTCAAGAAACAAGAAATTAGTAGTGTACACCTTTGCCTTATGTAACCTTCCCACTTCAGAAAGAGGATAGCTTAGGGACTTCCAAAGCACAAGGCTGTATCTGGATCATTGTTTCTGATAGCTGTCTCTGCACATATCCTCCACGAATTTGTCTAAACCTTTTTTGAACTCATTTATGTTTTTGGCTTCCATAGCATCCTGTAGCAATGAGTTCCACAATTTAATTATGTGCTTTGTGAAAGAGTACTTCCTTTTGTTTGTTTTAAATCTGCTGCCTGATAATTTCATTGGGTGCCTGCTTGTTATGAAAAATAATAAATCACAATTTACTGTTCGCTTTTCCACATTTTTTTTGATTTTTATAAATGTCTACTGTAGTCATCTTAACTTGGAAAACTAATGACTATTTGGTGAGTTAAGAGCTGTAGTCTAGTGTCGTGGTTTAACCCCAGCTGGCCACCAAGCACCACACAGCTGCTCGCTCACTCCCCCCTCACCCAGAGGGATGGGAAGGAGAATCAGAAAGGAATGTAAAACTTGAGGGTTGAGACAAGAACGATTTAATGGGCAAAGCAAAAGCTGCGCACACAAGCAAAGCAAAGCAAGGAATTCATTCACCAATTCATTCACTGGGCAGGCAGGTGTTCGGCCATCCCCAGGACAGCCGGGCTCCATCACGCGTAACGGTTACTTGGGAAGACAAACGCCATAACACCAAGTGTTCCCCCCTCCCTTCCTTCTTCCCTTAGTTTATACTCAGCATGACGTCATATGGTATGGAATATCCCTTTGGCTAGTTGGGGTCACCTGTCCTGGCTGTGTCCCCTCCCAACTTCCCGTGCCCCTCCAGCCCTCTCTCTGGCAGGGCCCAAGAAACCAAAAAGTCCTTGACTTGGTATAAACATCACCCAGCAACAACCAAAACCATCAGTGTGCTATCAGCATTTTTCTCATACCAAATCCAAATCACAACACTGCACCAGCTAATGAGAAGAAAACTATCTCAGCTGAAACCAGGACATCATTAGTCTTTATACAGAGACTGTTCTGTAACTTGGATAATCCTTTCTCACCCTGTGGTGGATTTTTCCTGGTGTTCCCATGTCTTCGTGAGGTGAGATGACCAAACCAGTGTGCGTTACTTAAGATGTGGATGCACTGGGACCTAGTAATGTTCTATATTAGCATAATCTCTTTTGTGTAGCTGTCTTCTATTACTGTAGAAGCCAGTATGACTTAGAACAGCTGCATGACTTCTCTTAACTTCTACTCCCAAGAGCAGCAGAGGCCTAAAAGCCACTTGGTGTACTCGGTGTAAAGTAGTGTCATAGGTCAGAGGCATGTTTTCCTCCAGTCATGCAGGCTTATTGCTTATATGCTTTCAATTCGTGCTCAGGAGTTAGAAAGCCAATGTGGTATTCATGTGTCTTGTGGTCTGAGGGGCACAAAACTAGGATAGCCACAACTTAATAATTTTCTGTTACGGTAGCTGTAGTAGGTCTGAGGGATCTTTCTGCTGGAGGGTGTTGCACTTGGTGTTTCCACTGAGATTTCAGCTGATGTGATTGCATTTATTCAACTAGGGAACCTTCATGGCAACATTTCACTGGTAGGTCTGGAGGAATCGTGCCTGCATATTGATTCAGATCCATGTTTTTATTCTGAGTGGGTTCATTACTATGTTATTTCAGATCACAAGTGCACTATGGAATAAATTTCTTGTGTCTGCTTACCATGCTTTGGTCTGTGTCTCAGAGATGGCAAGCTGTCTTCCTTTCAGATGGAACTATACTGGAAAAATGCGCTCAGGGAGCATACCTAATGCACGACAGCTGTTGCTGGGAAGGTACCGTCCATGGGACTGAACTGGAGCTAGGCCAGTGTGAACTCTCCTCAGTAGGCGTTGGGTCCTTAGCACTGTTTTGCCCTACGGATACAGTCCTCTTGCACTGCACTATTTGCTAATGTAGGCTTAGGCAATGTAGATCTCTGTAGGCGTTTTAAAACATTTTTAAACTGTATTAAACCTACCACTGATTTATACGTGAGTCCTGTGCCATATATTGTAGACCAGGAGTCCTCAAACTATGGCCCGTGGGCCGGATACGGCCCTCCAGGGTCCTCAATCTGGCCCCCGGTATTTACAGACACCACCTCCCCCTCCCGCTGGGGGTTGGGGGGGAACCAAGCAGCCGCAGATGACTGCCTGCCACTGCATCCGTGCACCGGCCCCCTGGTTAAAAAGTTTGAGGACCCCTGTTGTAGAGCATCTCAGAGTTACCACCACAGATCTTCACAGTAGTAGAACATTAACCCAAGTTCATGTGTTGAGAGGAAGTTACCTAAGGTCACATAAAGACATGTGTAGCAGAGGTAGAAGTATAATTTGGGTTGATTAGGTCTTAGCCTAATGCCTGTGTCAAAAACATCCTTTTTCTAGAGTAGATTAGAAGGAAGGGAAGTACTTACAGCCTTCATTCAAATGAGCATCAGGCTTTGTAACTGGACAGTCCTTTCAAAACTAGTACTTTGTGATATTTTTGCTGTGACATTTGATTGGCAAAACACACCACTGCAGACATTCCGGAGCGATAGTGGGACATTACTGATCGGTTTTGTCTCTGCAATTAAAGTCAGCATTTCTTCTGTTCAGGTTTTTGTGCCATAACTATTGCTGTGACCTCTGAGATACTCATCATTCAGTTATCTTGGATTAAAAAAAGATAAATCAATATTATTATGTCTTTTTGTAATCAGGCGTATGCTGCAATCCCTGCCTATTACTTGAGGAACTTACTGTACGTGTTACGTATTCCCAGGCAGCATTAAACCTGACGCAAACTGAAAATACTGTGTTTATGCAGTAGGCTAAGCAGTTCCAGAAACATACTGAAATCACTGCACGTTCATTCCATGCAGGCATAGTAACATCGGCAGAGGGAGGAAGAGGTACCAGCTAGGAGCAGTTTCTTAAGATTTCCAGAGAAAGTATCCCTGCCTGCTCTTGGAAGCACAGTGGGCTAGATCAGTTGTTCTAATGGGCTTTGTGTGTCACTTAAGCCTCAAGCAGAGCTTTCATGTCTTACTATGCTGACATGACAGAGAGGGGTAATGAAGAACTTCTGAGCAGGCTCCTCTGCCTAGGAACAGGTAGAAGAAAAAACTGTTTTGCACTTGTGGGTCTTCTGTGTGTTGCATATGAGACTGAGGTTGAACATGTTTTCTTCGGCTGAATATTTCCTGCAGTTTGGGCTGCAGGAAATTCCTTCTGCAACTTGAACCAGCAAAGAGGTGCGCTGAAAACATACTTCTCAAGAAAGCATTGTATTACTTCAAGAGAAGTGAAAATAATTGCATTATTAATAAATTAGATGTCAGGTGATTATGCCCTTGACTTGAAAGAGTAGTTTTATGATGTTACATTTTATTTCATTTGTATTTGTACAAGTGAGAACCTTAAAGCTGTGAATCAATGCAAACTTTATGAAAATGTTTATTTTTATCTCCTAGGCTACTCGACACGCAGAAATGGTGGCAATCGATCAGGTCCTTGACTGGTGCAAGCAACGCAACAGAGATTATAACGAAGTATTTGCACACTCGATATTGTACGTAACTGTAGAGCCTTGCATCATGTGTGCAGCTGCCGTGCGCTTGATGAGTATCCTTTCATGCTTCTTCATGCTGGGAGACCATATATCAAACTGTTAAGTCTTTTGGCACTGAGCCCACAAAGAAGGGCTTGACAATGTCAGGCAGAGCCAACAGGGGTACCATCTTATGGTCTGAGAGTCTGCACCCACCTCCATTTACTACGTGGTAAATAGTGGGAGACTCAAGAATGAAAGAGAAGTGGTGCAATTATGACCAGCAATGATTTCTCTTAGGGATGTGAAAATACATTTTAGACATGTCTGTTATTATGTAAATGAACTAATCTCAGTTTAGTGTTCAGTTTTGAATGTTGTAACAATCTGTAAACCGTGTCTTTGTATGCCTCTGCTTTGGGATTCTTGCTTATCCTTTTCTGAGAAAGGCTGGATGTGCATCTTCAGCAATAGATCTTATATTACTCAGAAGTAAATTTTGATTTTATGAGGGAGGAATTATAGTGCAAGCTAGTTTGAAAAGTACAAGCACATTTTTGTGAAATTTAATGACTACTTAAATCCAGCTACTGTACTTCCTGCTTGCCTTTCATTTTAACTTAATACCTTAACTCATTCATATAAATTCCGCGGGTCGTATATGGCTGTCGAAATGAGCGATTTGGAGGCTGTGGCTCAGTTTTAAGCATCTCATCTGATGATATGGTTGACACAGGAGAACCATTTGAAGTAAGCAGTAAAATGTTTTCCTCTATATTTCAGCTAGGGTACTGTGCCTAGCTTCGCTACCCTGCTTTGAGAATGTTATGCATCCGTTTAAGAGGATGTAGATAAAGGATGATCAAAGTAAACTTGATTTAACAAAAAAATAATGATAAAAGATTAAGTCCTTAGAGAAAATAAAATTGAGGAAAAGCCTGATGACAGTTTTAAAATTATTTAAAAGGATGCATCAAAGTGGAAAGGAAAGAATTATACTTGTGGAACAAAGTAAGGAATAAATATATCTAAAAGATGTGTAATACTTAGAACAGCAAGTGTATGCTGTGGGATGACATGAGAGAAAATATTTTTTAAACGGTAGAATATACAGACACATAATCAATAAAGATCAAGTAACAGCAGCTTACTAAGTTACTGATTTTTAGCTGAGCCACTGGAAATGATTGTATTTTTGCTCCCAGTCTATCTATATATGAGGCAAAATGCATTAGCATAGACTTCATATAGTTCAAATCACCAAAAAAATACAGACTGGAAAAGTAGCAGAGGAGATTTACTGTAGATAGCAGGAAACTTTCTGGATAGTAACAATACTGAAGGACTGGAACAGAGTGGGGAGAATGACATCTTCGTCATTTAAGAACGGCTGGACAAGCGTTCAGTGGAGGTACAGTATACATCAATACAGATGCTTTACAGCATTATTCTAGTATACCTATAAGTATAGGTATCTATACATCTGTATAGATAAAGCATTTATAGCATTACATTTATCACATTATACACAGTTGTAAATGGTCCTGTTTTATACAAGGATACTGATTAGGGTTCTTAGAAGTCTCTTCTTCACACTTAACATTTATAATTTAATGAATGTAAAAACCAAGTAGTATATTTCAGCATTGTAAATAAGCACTGAAGGCTCAAGGCTCAGAAAGAATTTCCGTCAGCAAGCTGACTCTATTTGGCAGTCCAGTGTAACCATATTAAGCATCTTTCTGTCAGGGTGTTTGTGAGGCTAGCATCTGAATTAATTTGTATGGTCAGTACTAGAAGAGTGTTCATTTGGTAACGTTGGCATACGGTATTTAATTTTGCTATATGTTTGGAAGAAAGAAAGGAGAAGATTCTTACTACCACAAATCCTTTCTTTGTTTCTGTAGGCAATTGCAGTGGGATTATTTATTATAATTAATTGTATTAATTATAATATAATTATTATTTCCTATAATTATTTCCTAGGGTGGGTGGAGATTCATTTAGTGTTAGTGACATTTATACACTTTGTTATTAATGTTTACAGCCTGGAAAAATATTTTAGGAGGACCAAAAAGGTCTGAGAGGTGACTGTTAGGAATAAAGACCGGGTGTGTGGACAAATGCTTTCTGGTAGGAATCTTATCTACAAATACCTAGGTGTGTATCCCTTAGATTTCCAAGTGCTTGAGGAACATATGAAGTAAGTTGGAAACACATTAATAAGAAAGAAATTGGAGATTGAATAAAAATTTTATGTAAGTTAGTAACAAAGTTTGTTTTACCGAACTTTTAAGTTATTAGGGAAATTATTTAGTAAGCCTCAACATAGTATTTTTCAAATGTATAAGGTATTCAGCCTGAAAAGGAGATTTTCTGACCCTCAAATAGACAATACAGTTTTTTACAATTATTCTGTACTTAAGGCATTATTGTGAAGCATGGAGCACGTTATTCTCAGATGTACTCACGAGCATCATTCTAACTTGAACAGTGCATTTCTGGCTATCGTGCCAAAGAAGCAGTGGAAATGTTAAAAGCTTTCTACAGACAAGAAAATCCCAATGGTAGGTTTCACATTAATGGATCCATTTTGATCCCAACCTAATTTAAAAGAATGCTGGCACTAGTATTACTGTAATTCACTTCTGATGTTTTTTTCTCCCTTTCTGTTTCTTCTCGGCAGCACCAAAATCAAAAGTACGGAAAAAGGACAATCGTAATTAGCCTTACACTGATGGGAGACAGAAACTTACCAAAAATATGCAAAGAATTCTTCAGCATCCCTGCTTTTTAAAATGTACAGTCCAATTAAACTATGTCTAATGTTCTGTACAGAGTTTTTACTAACAGGATACTTAGTACCTATGCCTGTGTTTCTGTGTATTGATTTCTTGTTATACATGACCAAACAGAAAATTAAGTGGCTGTTTTTAGAAAGAGGAAAATTTATGGTTCAGGTTCACTTGTTTAAAGCCAGATGGATCCATTAAAATGATGCCATTCTGTACAGCCCGTTCTAGAATATTTTCTTTCTTTCTTTCTGTCTGTGGAGAAGCGTCTTGCTTTTCAGTAGTAAATGTTTGCTTAGGCAAGTAAGGAAATCTATTGGAAGGTTACATCTGTGAGAACTTCACAGTCCTTGTGCATATATTTAATCCAGAGGCATGTAAGGAATTGTACAGTCCTTGAAGACTTGAGATAAGATCATTGTAATGGTTCTTCATTGTTTTTTTACAGATGCCAAATTTTCAGACATAACTTCTGAAGTCACATATGTATGTAGACAGGTATATATGCGGAATCACGTCTCAGTTTGTGTATGCTATTGCTTAATAAGCATAAGCGAGCATCACTTGGCTGGACAGAATCTTCATACGGAGTTGTGGAGAAACTCCACAACTCTTTAGATTGTCCTCTCCTCTTGTGACTATTAGCATAAGAAATACTTTATCATTAAGAATCTGCTAAGAAGTTGTTCTCAGCTACTCAATTATAGTACCTGAGATGGGCAGGTACATGTAAAACCAGGAAATGAAACTGGTAATAGTATGAAGAAAATATATTAAGGTATTTATCTTTTCATAGTGTTTTCATGGCTGACTTTGTCATTTCAATGTACTTTCCTTGGCTGTGCAGTAATTTGTAATCCAGAAGAGGGCCTTACAGTTCCACTAATGAATTAAGAATACAAGCACAGTTCAATCTTGATTATATACCTCTTAGTGGATACTTACCTTAAGCATGAAACTGTGTTTTATTCAGCTGATATTCAGGAATTTGAGAAATGCCCGAACTTTTTTTTTTTTTTAAATGTAAAAGAGCCATTAGAATTCTATGACTATAAAAATTGAATACAATTAAACTTTTTAGATTGTTCAAATAAATACTTTCAAAAGTGTTTTTTAAAAGAGCATTAAAAGCATTACTTTGCCATCATTGCTCCCAATAGCTTAGAATTTGTATTTTGTGCATTTACTTATTGTTTATGAACTGACATGGGAAACAAGCATTTTTACCATAATGGCTATTTTCAGAGTTTAGAAATAGTATTCCTTTAACTGCTGTCTGTGACCTACCTGTTCTCCTCACTGTTACTTACAGCACTCTTTGAGTCTTTTCCTTTCTATAAGCAAAAGAAGTTATGACTGCATTTGTAAGGTTTCAACAGTTTCAGCACTTCAAGGGCTCGTGAACCAGACAGCTGAGCTGGAAAAGCTATTTAGGAAAAGACCACTTTTTAATGACTGCAGTGGCTTTAAGGAAAGAAACAGTCCCACCTGTGGTTACGGTATTTGGCTGGTGATACAAGTTAGCCATTTGTCTATACAGATACATACATACAGTCCTCAACTGGAACGTAATTTTCTTACACATTGAAGAAGTCATGAAAGTCCAAGTTAAAGGAAGGTGTTAGACTTCTGGCTTGTCACTGACATCGGTGACAGTAGGAATTGGAGCCTACATACTGTTTTGGACCAGGACCTAAATCTCTCGGCACCTGTTCTTCTGCAGAGGGGCTAAGAATGCTTTCATTCCCCACTGCTTTCTTTCAAAAAAGAATTCTGTTAGCATTTGGGTAGTGTGACAGCAGGAGCCACGTAAATAGTAGGATAAAACACACTTTAAAAGGTGTGCCCAATTCTGAACCCTTAAAAGTGGAACAGAACTATTTTGTAACAGGAGTCAGTGACAGCCTGTCACTTAAAACAACAGTTTAAGCGCTGCTCAAATCCAAAAGAGACTGGAGAGAGTGACAAAAAAATTCTCATAAGAGTGATCAAGGGTAATGTACATCTTAGAAAAAGGACATGAAAGAGGAATAGCATAGCAAGCTAAAAACTAGTGTATTCCAGAAAGCTTACAAAAGATGCTTCTGTTCACTGTTCAGTTTAACATGTGAGCAAAAAACCCCAACGGTGTAGTATTAAGAGGCACATTTGGATGTGTGGTTTTCGTTTGTTTTGGTTTTAAGTATAATAATTAGCTTGGGGAACAAACTGCTAAAAGATTACACCGAAAGCAAAAATGTAGCCCATTCTCCTTAAAATCCTGTTACTTACCTGAGTAAGAACAAATGCAGATACACAGGTATTTTTATAAAAAAAGACATTAACTCCTGTTTGAAGACAAGCTGCTCATCGCAGCCGTAGCATGACATCTCCACAACTGGTAGGTGTCTGTCTCCTCCTGTCTCCCCGCAGGCAGCGCTCTCCTCCCTCCCTGCAATGACTGGTCTCCCACCAGTGTAGCAGCAGCTCTGGTGGCAGGAGCCCACTGAGGTGGGTCCTGTTGGCCTCCACTTGCCACTGCCCCCAGAGGTGTGCCTAGGGCAGCTGTCCCTGGCTGATGTGCTGCGGCTCTTCCTAACCATGAGTTATAAGTTAGTTTGTTAGTGTTGTTTAGAGTTGGATTCACAAAACTGAGCGCTCCACAAAAAGTTATGGAGATCCTGGGCAGAAGGCTCTAGGTTCAGGCTGAGAGAAACATCTCCATGGCTAAGCTCAGCACAGGGGCTGGAAGAAGGCAGGAGATGGCCACAACAGTTACAACCCGATGAACTGACCAGTTTCAGTGCTCCAGATCAGAAAATGAACTTGACAAAATAAGAGTATTGGAGAATACAGAAAGAAGAATGTCAGAAAAAGACTTGAACGATTCTTGGAATGCTTATTTAGCAAGGAGGAGACTGTTGCTCATGGCTGCAGAAGCATAGGCTTGGTTTGTAACTTGCTACCAAATAAAATCCTGCAGCAGATCGCACCAGAGGCACCCGGGAATCAGGATCTGATGGGTTGGTTCCACAGCCTGCAAGAAGCGTTGCTGTCTGCTTGCTGGGGACCTAGGTCTCAGGCTTTTGCTCTAGCCCTAAAAGAGTGTCAAAGGCAACAACTTTGTTACTGCCACCAGGAAAACTCAGAGCAGTGGCTTATAAATTATTCTATTCATTTTCACAGTGCTTTTACTTCTGTTTATCTATTTGTGTCTAGATTGCCACATAGGAGGCCTCAAGAGCAGCAGTAAACATATTTAACTGGTTCATTTAAAGAAGTTTAAATGCTTCATGTCACTACTTTTCCCCTTGCTGCATGATTGATAAATACATAGGCTTCAGCATTATATTTACCTTGGACTGCATTTTTGCCAGTTCATCACAGATAAATATGATTTTATTTCAGCCTTTGTTTGCTTGTCAGTAGTCTGACATCAAAATATATTGAACTGGCTAGGAGGGCAAGGAAACAAAACAACATGGCTTTGTCTCTGCTAAACCGATTACAATTGACAATTCAAGGCTATAATAAATATGTCTTGTGACTTGCACGCTAGAGGAGAGCCTGAATTTAAATTATAGCTTTGGGTTTTGAAATGCTCACTGATCCATTCCATTCCCATTAAGAGTGCCTTCCGCTTTGCAAAATTAAGTGGTATCTTTACATGACAGTTTAATTAATTTATTTTTCAATATGTACATTTATGGAGTTTCTCCATTAAGCTTTTGAAATGTCTGTAGATCCTATGCATTAATGTAAATGTGCCATGGCCCATAATTACCTTTGGCAGGCTTAGGGCACTGATAAAAAGATTATATTTTTAAAAACTGAAGTCTTCAAACTTCCCCAGTGCTTGGCAGGAAATCTATTTCTGTGTTTTATTTGGAGCAAGGCTGGGGAGCCTGCAGCCAACAACTCCAGTGTAGGCAGTAACTGTTACATTCTAGAAGAAAATACATTTGACGCTAAATGAGAGAAGGGGAGAGGAAGACAATTAGGGGGAGAGTACTAGAAGCAGCTGTTTATTTGTTTTGCCTTGTGGCTGCCAATATATACTCTTATCATTAAAGTGCATCTAGAAACAGGGTATTTTCTATGAAATTACTTTGCAAAACATGGATCTTTGTCTTTTTAAGGGGCTGCCCCAAAGTGAGTTTATCTTCCTCTTTCACAATAGCTCCACACTAGCCAAGAATGCTGGATTCTCCCTTTGCCTCCTCCTCCCTCTTTTCTAAAAATGAACTTTTCAGGGAAATATGGAATTCAGAGAAGTTTGAAGGAGAGCAGATGGCCAAACAGTGATCCAATAGGATGTAAAACTTCAGTTAGGTAGTTGCTTGGCAGGCAAGTACAAGTGAGCCCGTGATGTTTCCATAGCAATGTTTTCACATGGTGCCTTCCTTTTGTCTTTTAAAAATCTTAAGAGATGATAAAAAAAAGGGGGAGGGGGGGATAAAATAAAATAAGGTCTCTGCATACCTGAGCATTTAGCATGGTGTAATTAACTCTGCCCTTCTCAGGGGCAGTGACTTGAGCTCATTGCTGCTTTCTGGCTGAAAAGCCATGCACTGACCTCAGCTACGGCCATGCTCACCAGCCTCAATTGCTGTGGTGCTTGTGGGGGCTGCCCATGTTGCTGGAAAAAGCAGGAACAGTTTCTGTAATTAAGATATGACTCAGACTGTAGTGCTTTTGGAGGGGCAAATTGCTTGGGCACTGATTCTTGTGGTGTCAGGATTTCACATTTATGCATGGGGGAAGGTTTGCCGTGGCACTTCTCTAACCTTCAGAGCTTTCTCTGCCAGCAAGGAGGCAGCGTAATAAAAATTGACGCTTCCCATGACTTCGATTCCTATGTTCTCTTTTGAAGTCTGAGAGTTAGCCATTACAGTCACATTAATTTGTGAGGATATAAACAACTGCCATTATCTGTGCAGCCATATTGCACAAGAGAAAAAAAGATTTGTAGGGAGCAGCAGTATCTTTTATTAAGCCAAATGGTAGTCAGAAAAAACAGGCAAGCTTTTCAACCACCAGCCATAGGGACAGCAAGTTCAAAAGCTTACCAGCTTTTTCCACACACCCAATGAAAGTAAACCAAAAATAAGCTAAGTACTTTTTTGTATATATCATCTCCCTGCAAACCTTGCTTTTCTTGAAAAAAATCTGGACAAATTGGGCTATCAGCTGGTTTGAGCAGGAAAAGAGATCACAGGAGACTGGACTCTTGGTAAACTGTTCCTGGCTCCCCAGGAGACCCTTCCCTGCCTCCGCATGGACATATCAGCAGGTGCCAGCACTTTGTGAGGACCCACTGCTATTTTCCCTTCCCAAAAGCCTCCCAGTGAGGTGCTGAACGCAGCAGCTTATTTATTGAGCTCCTTGCACTCAAGCAGGGAGACTCTCACAAAGAGAAGCAGCTTCCTAGCAGGACTGCTGTGAGACGGGGGACAGTAGTTCACATTGCCTGTGGTTTATGAATTGCAGCATGAAACTGCTTTGAATACGGTGGTATAAGCAAATTAAGTCAGTTTAGCCTGGGAACAAAGCTACCTAGCTGCCCTTCTGTGCTCTGGCCTCATATACGTGGAGCTCCCCATCAAGGAAACCCTCCGCTTGTCTAGTGGCCAGGCTGTTATTCCTAAAACTGACCCTGGAGACAGCAAATACTTGCTTTTTAAATAAATTAATTTTCTTACCCTCTGCCACTTCTTTCCAGTCATGCTGTGCAGCACTTACCTGGCAGCACTGGCAGCAGCCTAAATGAATCATTCAAAACTATTCCTGTTCAGTGCACTTTTTAATATTTAAATGTGTTTATCTCGTCAGGGAGCTCCATCAGGATGCTCAAGCTGCCAGCGACAATAGGGAGGGCTGAAAGCTCTCAGCCACAGTTGCAACAAAACCTTGATTACTTACAACATAGGACACTTCAGTAGCATTTCCACCACAGGGGAGATTTGGCAACTTCAGTGCAGGCAGCTGCAGCTTGAGGAGGTTCAACCTATGGATTTACCTATAGATTTGCAGAGTCCTTGCAGTGCTGCAGAGGGCAGTTAGGGAATCGCATGGCAATGGGTTGGAGCTGGGCAAAGTGGAGGCTCAGACTCCTTCCCATCTTTACCTTAACCCTGTGCCATGGCTGTTTCCTCAGTGCTCACTCACTTCAATATGTTGTACTGAAAGTTTATTTGGTTCTTTCCTGCAGGTCTTAGTCAAGGTAGGGCAAGGCTTTGATCTTCCTTTACACCCTGTGGCAGAGCCACAGAGCGCTCCCATTTGGAGCCACCTGCCTGTTCATTTCAGATTTCAGACAACCATCACTGCGGCACTATTCAGCAGCCATCAGAACTTGCCTGCTTGCTGAGGCTGTAGCTACAAACCTAACTCCAAAATATCTTTGCTGACAGTGGTCCCGTGCCAAGCTTGACCAAGCTGTATTGAGGAATGTGCCTCCCTATTGATCTCATCCATTCATTTTCATCCTCTCTCCTCTCCTGCTGCTCCCCGCCCCCCCCCCCCCCCCCCCAAAAAAAAAAGCAGCCCAGAGCTGCGCTGCCTATCTGGGGAGCAGCAGAGATGAGGAGCCTCTGCCCTCCTGCCTTTCTGCCACTCCAGCTAGAATAATGCCAGCTACCAAGAAGGAATAGCAGCCTAATGAAATGGCAATCTGGCATTAAGATGTGTATATAGTTGCCATTTGTTAAACTGACAGATGACATTTGGAGCATGCAGCCCCTATTCATTTTTTAAAGCTAAATACTCTCTTGAAATAAAGTCTTTGCTGTTAGTCTTAAAGCTGATTTCCAGCCCAGACAGGGCCAGCTGTGCTTTAACACATTTCTGGGCACAAGGTCAGATTCCTAGCAGCTATAAGATTTTTTATTATTTTTTTAAATTTTTTTTTGCAATGAACTGGACAATTCATGAAGAATAAACACGTTACCTGCCTCCCAGGTTACCTTGGATTCTACCTTTTTTTTTTTCCCTGCTACCTTTCCATGTAGAATTCTTTATGCAACAAAAAAAACGCCAGTTCTGACAAACAGCATTTAACCAACCTGAATTTCATCATCTGCTACCTAGTCCCACTTGTCTACATTTTTATGTACCTACAATAACAAGGTGCCAAAAGGAAGCTCCAAACACCTTCAGCAATAGTTTAAAATGTATTCATGAGCAACAAAGACTCAGCTTTCTTAGAGACAAATACCTCAGACGTTATATTTTAAGAACAGTTAAGAGTGTGAAGGGACTCGGCTCATCCAACTCAAAAGCATAGAAATCATGGTAAAAACGCGATATTCCTTTACACCTTCAAATTGCTGTCAACACTTTCAATAGCATACTTATGATAGCTTCCACTTCCAGCTCCAGAAATACTCAGAAGAAATAGGTGCCCAAACTTTATCGAAGTTGTACTCTTAGACAAGTACTTGGCTGTTACCTCATATGCTTCTTCATCAATTTTATTGATAAAGGTCCAGAAAACTCATCTGACTGTTGTTTATTTAATGTCTTTTCAAAGTCATTCCGTTTTAACACTAGGATGTCATTCCTCTATGGCTGTGCTGCCAGTTTAGCTTATTTTTGCATGTAAAAGAGCAAAAATTAAGCCTTCCAATATACAAAGAATTTGATAAGTAGATGGCTGCTATTGACTGAAGGGAGGGAGCACCTTCCATGGGTGTACACCAGGCACAAGCGTGTAGAAGATAGCATAGTTTCATCTGACATCCTTTCAACGACTAAATCAAGGCCGGCAAAAAGTAAAGTCTTACTCCAGCAGCTAAGGCAAGAGAAGCCCAGTGTGGCCAGCAACCTTCTCGCTCTGCATCAAATTTGCCAGGAGTCACAGCCACACGGGAGCCACTAGAGGAGCAAGAGCCTGCAGAATGAGTCACAGGGAGGCTTGCTTTCTTTAAGTTAAAAAGAAAAAAAAAGAAAGAAGAAATCTTAAGTGATTTACATATGAATTGCTTCTAATGAGGACACACAAGCTCAGTTTTCCAGCAGACTTTCAACAAGGCCAAAATTAAAGATACAATTACATGGCAGAATCTAGACTGAGATCTTCATGATTTTTATGTCAACAGTGAAGTCAGCCACTGCTGGTGGGTGGGAAGCAGCTCTCTTTAGGGATGTTGAGCTGGTTGATTTTCTGATTACTTCAGAGAATTTTAAAAATAGCAAATTATAATAACAGGTCTATAGACTCTGTAGCAGCTTTCTGATTAATGTGAACCTCAAGCTATATGCTAAGTTCTTGCCCATAAGGTATGCCGTTCAGACATTTTCTAGATGCTATTTTAACCTGTGTCTTCTGAGTCACATTAGTCAAAAGAATTGGGCTATAATTTAATTATTGCAAATGGTGCATCAGTGAGTTATTTCCTAGGAAAGAGAGTTAAGAAAACCCAACACTGCAATTAATGCTGAAATGGAACCCTTTTGCTTTGGCCTTTTGAAAAATTTTCCGTATGACAGGAGCCAAGTGAGACTGAAAGAGTTTAGAAAATTCTATTAGAAAGTCATCTACACCCAGAGCTTTCCCAGAGACCAGAGGTTTTATGACTCCTTTTTATTTCTTCCTCTGCTTTGGGACTACCTAATATTCCCTAATTTCCTGCAGAATTATAGGTATTGCCAATTCGCTTAAGAGGCCTTGAGTCTGTTCAGCTGTGCAAATGACTCAGATTAGTTAAAGGATTTTAAAACTCAAAAGAGATGTCCTTTAGGTCAACAGGGTTTGTAGCTTGTATAGCAGATGACCATGCACAGGAATTGCATAACACCCTGTGCTTGCTTTCCTTCCTGAACAGTACTGCCAGCAGCTCCCAGACATTTCCTCATGGCTCTTAATTTCTGTTTTTCCACCATTTTTTAGACAAAAGAGTCTCCACTTTTACTTCACATAGAAGTGTAAGTAAGATGCAGTTGTGCATCTGAGTCCCATTAAGCAAAAGACCCTCGCTCTATTGCTTCTTCATAACCACACAGCCTGATGATTTAGAATAGTAACATTTAGGGCCTGAGCAGATTGATCAACAAAATGAGCAGCATAAAGGATTCTCAGTGGGATTCAGAGACTCCCAAACTGAGGCAAGGAGCCTGGAAAAGTTTTTTAAGCCTTGTTATGCCGTGAGCTGAAGAACATAGCAAGCTCTGTGATGCACCTCTCCAATCTTCCATCTATACTGTCCTCTTTGAACTCCACCATCTATCTTGTGGGTACTTGGGGCCATCCACATGCTACTGATGAAGAGCAGGACTTGCTGCACCTGCTAGAGGGCTGAAATATAATCTGCCCATGCCTGACTCATCCAGAACATCTTGAACACACATCAAGGTGGTGAGCATGCCTGGACTTTTCCCTTCAGAGATCTCCAGAATATAGCCTGTGGCCATGCAGTGGAGGTGCCGTAAGGTGTGCAGATGGCATACAAGGGTTGAACTTGTGAATGAACTTAAGACCTCTCTTACAGACACTTGAGCTATACTGTATGTGAGGAGTCTGCCACTTAGCAGCTTGGCTGGACTAGGCTACCATTGCCTTAACACGTTCCAAGTAGTGCCCTCGAGGGACAGTATTTTGTGCAATCCATGATATATTCAAGTGGTATTTCAGTTTGGCCTATAGAGTGTGCTTATTTTCTGCCTGACAAAATAAAAAGATCAGAAATAGAGGGGAATAGGAAAAAAAGGCACAGAAAGGGAAAATTCAAGTAAACACAAAAAATATGGCAAGTCAGAGTGCTACAAATACAAAATGCTAATATGCAAAATGATCAGCGCCTTGATCCTGTGAAATACATAGGGCACACATGGGAGCCTGGTTTACTTACAAGGAAAGAAAACAGTCCTATTTTGAATACATTTATCTTCTAACTTCCTTTCACTGAAAACATGTTTGTTTTTAAATTAATTACTTGGGAAAAAGCAAGAGAAATGGGTGTGGTGGAGTTGGAGGAAAAATAAATACTAATTAAAAAGCATGACCCATGGAACATGGTGGAGACCAGGTTTTTGCTCTCCAGCTGTTTCTGAAGGCTGAAGGAAAACAAATGGACTGGTTCAACTCTCCAGAGCACGTTGCATCAGAAGATCTGCACCCTTTGTCCTTCAAGGTAGAGGGCAAGATGCAAGGAGTTGTAATCATGAAGAGCCACACAATCTATGTACACCAGGTTTTTACAGCATGTATTAAAAATTAAGTATTTGGGGAGACTCAAAGTCTGGTATGCCAAAGCTTGGGATTGGACTGGATGCAAAACCTATTTCTAGTAGACTCTGCTCTCCACCATTTACAGACGCTGTCTAGAAACCTGTAAACCGATGCTTGTGTTGGCAAATGGTTCTGCTATTCCAGGTAGACTCCTAGTGGGAAACCCCATCAGCTATTAAAATCACTTCTCTCTGCCCACCCTCCCATTCCCTCTACCCCTAGAAGTCCTACTGGCTCAATATATCTACATCCCTTGGAGTCAGAGACTACATTTATTTGGCTGCACACCCCTGCTCCCTACAGTGAGCGTACAGCAGCTAAGCTGGGCTTTGGTGATCACACCACCCTTGTTCTGTCCAGCAAGCTCAGAGCCTCAAAGTTTCTGTCCACCACAGGATGCATATGTTAATGCATCATGCATGTGTTTAGTTTTAAAAGCGATTCAGACTTGTACTTGACTGACTGATAGAGCAGACGTACCTTTTGTTTCCAGGGTATGGATTTTCAGTGTGTCCTAACTGGCCACAGTTTTCAGGTCCCGTGGCTGTTCCTGTGTTGCAGTATAATAAACGAAGGCAGATGATCCAGTTCTCAGTGTCTTTGCCTGAAGAGATATAAATCACATTGTAGGTATTATTTCTTTATGTGTTATGTTATTTGCTGAACAATTAAGTGTGCACTACTGAAGGATTAATAAGTGAGCCAAGGCTACAGAACATAATGCAACTTCACAGCAAGAAGTGACAATGCAATTCTTTAATACTGTAATATTATTTCATGTAAAACCAGCTGACGTAAAATCAATTCCATGCTAAATTGTGTTTTCCCCTGCAGTCCTTTTGAACTTAAAAAAAAAATAGTGAGAAAGATACCAACAGCCCATAAATAATCTCTAAATCACATGTTACAGACTGATGGTAAGCAGCACTCTCACAAATCCATATTTATATTAAAAAAACTCATATGTGTACATTATATAGACTATCAATTATTACAGCTGAAAGTAAAATAAATGTGATGAGCGTACATCTACTTTGCCATCCGTTACATCTCATCTTTGTGAGAAAATGCTACTTTTAGTCCAAGCTATATATCTTATGAATTTAACACAAACAATATGTTCTAGCTATATAAAAATCTAAATATCTACATCCAAGACATGCGTGATTACATATAAGCATATTATAAACTATACATGAGTAATAAACCACAAGTTTTAGGTTTTTTCTCTGTGAAGTTCAATTTGTCATGCTTTGGCAGGTTACATTAATAGATTTATCCTTGCAAAATTGCACTTCTTTCAATAAACGCGACTGTGGGAAGTGATTTTGGACAGTATCTTCACAACTGAGGACAGCTCAACGTTCAGATCACTGGGACCCAGAGCAGGTCAAAAAGCAGCCAGCCAGTTCAAAGGTTTTCACTTTTGGCTGTCTCTTTGATAATTGCTTGAGGGGCAAAGGGTGCTGGTTCCCTCTCAAAGTAGTATCGCAAAAATGATACTGGGGTGAAAAATCTGCAGTGAGTGCTGGCTCCAGCAGCTGTTGCTTGAGAGGAGTGAACAAACCACCCTCCCCTCCCAGCAGAGCATGTTGCTCCCCTGCCCTATGGAAAACACTCGGCTGTTGCTAGCACAGCAATTACACTGCAGGAAAATCTGCTTCCAAACGATTTAGTCTTTATTTACTCAGGGGTGGGGGAGTGGAGAAGCTAAAAGGTAAAGGCTAATGAGATGCTGGCATGGGAATTATTTTACAGTAATAAAATACTTCATACGTTCCTGAGGGCACATCACACACAAGCCCGCAGAGAGTCCTTCAGAGTGAGATTTCATGAAGACCTTGCACCTGTAAACATAACTTGTTAGTGGGAAAGCTGCTGCTACATCAGCCTGTCCCATTGTCCCATCACACTAAGATAGCAGGGTACAAGTTAATTGGAAGGACTAGGGGTAGCACAGGCAACCAGGGAAAGCAAGCAAACAACGCACAGTCGTTTTCTGAAAGTGCCCTTTCTTTGTACGTTCACTTTACATGCAAAGGTTTTTATAGTGTTTTTTGAACCAGCTCTGTTGTCCCACTGTTTATCTAGTGCATAAAGCTCCTTCTCATGTATATGCAATGTTTCTCTTTGGGCTGCTTTTTGAATTAGTATGTAGATAAACTAAACTAGGATATGCCTTAGTGTAACTGGCAAAATGGGCAATAAGAGCGCTTGCCAGATTGTACCAGGAGCACCATTCAGGCTCCTGGTAACAAAAAGACTTTTGCTATTAATTTTGATAACACCTAGGAAAGGAACAATGCAACACAGAGCTTGAGGCTTCACCTCTTGCCTCTGGCACTGACCCACACAGACAGGGTGAGAGCTGCTCAGTGTCTCCATTTGCTCCTCTAAATTACAGCACACTCAGCAATGCATCAGCTAGGGGGTTTGAGGCTAAAATCTTGTAAACCAATTTTGATTCCTTCCATCATGTCTCTCATTAAGTGCTAAGTGCCTCCAGGGAAAGGCAGCTGATTAAACAGATTCCTCAGTGACATAATGAATTTACAAAACCCCTCTGTTTTCACTGGGGATGTTTGGGGAAAAATATCTTCAGTCACCAAGGGCAAAGTCCACTGAGAGGGAGAATCACTCCATTTCCTCTGCCTTGGAGCCTGACAAACCTTTGCCACCCACCCTGGGAGGCTGAGAGGAGATCCCTGCTGAGCACTGGGAGGGAGGGAAGAGGCAGGGACACAGCCATCCATCCATCCATCCAGGGCACCAGCACAGCAGCCTACTGCGCCCACACCAAAGCATGCAGGTCACAGCCTCTTTTCTTTCCTTGGCAGCTGTAGCCCAGCCAGCTTCCTCACAGCAAAGTTCTCCGAGGCAAGCTCTGGGTACTGCCTCTCAGCACAGGAAAGAAGTATGAGACTTTTTCCAGCATTCAAATCCTGTTTTTAATATGACTCAGCTCTGCAGAGTCCATAAGGATGACATGGGTTGTGCTTTATTAACAGTTAGGTTAATGTTTGGAAATAAAAAGACTGATTGTTTTATCTGTTTAATCATTTGGTTCTGCCAAGAGCAACCATAAGCACAGCTCGGTGGTGCATGAAGACAGTACAGCCTGACATTCGTTTCCCACCACTAAAATCCAAACATTAGCATACAAGTTGTGTAGCGGGCTGGCAGGGGCAGGCAGCCAGGATGGCAGCTATTGGAGTGAAGAAAAATTATGATCATTGAGTCATGGAGATTTTCAACCTCCCCGCAATGGAAGGAAAGATAGATGGATGAGGTGGGCTAATTCTGAAGTTTGGCAGTTCATTTGTGTTTGCCCAGCTTTCCTATGCCTTCAGCTGAACTAGACTACAGACCTGAGGACTAAAAACTGCTCCAGTTTTTCCTCAGTATTATTTCACTTGTGTGTGTGCACCCCCCTCTCTTTTTCCTTAAGTCTCCTCTTCTCAGCTACATCCTTCAGCAAACAGTAGCTGCAATGCAGATTCACCGCAGGTAACCAGGCAATGCTACTGACCTGCCATATGCAGCCAGCAGCAGCTATAGCAATTCATCATTGAAAAGCAATTGGATGGCTAGATCATGCGGTCACCTGGCACCCAAACAGCGCTGGATGTGCAGATGCCATTAGTGCAAAGAGCAGAATAAGAGACAACAGGAGCCAACAGACACAGGAATATTTCTTAACAGACTATAGCTACCTCAGCTAACGTTTATCACTATCACAAAGTGCAGCTGTTAGACTCATTGATCCTTTGAAATGTACACAGAGCAGAGTTTGGTGATTTTGGGCTGAGCTACACAGAACACCTCTCATTCTGTACACAAAGTCAAGGGGCAGAGAAGCCACTGAAACAATCACAGTGAAGTTGCACTCCAAGCAAAGTTTCCTTGGACATGCAAACACATGCCTTACCCACTTCTGGGAAGGCACGTGGCTGTATACACAGTGGTCCAGCTGGCCCAACAATTCCAGTAAGTAAGTATTCTGCTGTTGTAAGAACACTGAAGAGCTTATAACTGGCCATAAAGCACATTTTGTAAAAGCTTCTTAGCAGCCACACAAGTGGGCTCTCACATAGGGGACTGGCTAATGACATTAAATGAGACAGAGCTTCTGCAGGGTTAGCAGACCTGAAACACAAAGTCTTGAGACCCTTAAAGCCTCTGCAATTGTCCTCCATCTAATTTCTTTCTCCTGTTTGCATTCTGTTGTTATCTACTCTTTCCAGTCAAAAGGGCAGTGGGCCCTATTGCTGACCACTTTCTCATATCTGTGATATTTCTAAAAGAGAAGATGCTGTCAGGAGCTGCCCATAGCTTTAATGTGGCAGCTCAACACATGAAATCTTTCTTCCTCTGCCAAAGCTATGCTGTTTGCTAGTGCAAAAATAAGCAGAGTCTAAGCACTGCCCACTCTCCCTGCCTTTCCTCATATACTCACTAAAAAAATAGCAGGAGCACAACTCCCACACATTGCACAAGATCCAGACTCAAGAAACCCTAAGCCAGGCTTTTTCCTGTCCCAAGTCTCTGTTAGAACTAGTCAAAATGTAACACTTGTAAAATTGTAACATCCTTAGAGCAGGGGAGGGGGGGAAGGGGGGAATCCAAACAAACCTGAACCCACCCAAAATGTGCTGCCACTTCCATAACTAACTGAACCCCACAATGCTAAGCTAAAATAAAATAAGTAAAAAAAAAAAAAAAAAAAAAAAGTCTTACCACCACCTCTTTAACCCCAGCCTCCAGGCCACCTCTACTTCAGAACCACATTATTTCCCTCCAGCTTCACATTTTCAGCCTTGCCATCCTAATGAGAAACCTTTGCCAGCTGGATCCAGCTCCCTAAACAATCTCTGTAATGAGGACAGGCACCTGGGGACCTACCTGCCTAGGTCAGGAGCAGAATTTAGTTTGTTTTTCCAGTCCCCCATACTGCAGAGTCCTTTGAGGCTGTGATAAGGGAATGCCAGACCACCTGGCAGCAAGAGCAGATGAAGAGGGAGGGGACTGATGAAGAGCTGAGATGTGGGTGGTAGCCAGAGTGGGAGGAAAGGGTTAGAATCATAGAATCACAGAATCGTTTAGGTTGGAAAAGACCTTTAAGATCCAACTTTAAATCCAACCGCTAACCCAGCACTGCCAAATCCACCACTAAACCATGTCCCTAAGCACCACAGCTACACATCTTTTAAATACCTCCAGGGATGGTGATTCCACCATGTCCCTGGGCAGCTTGTTCCAATGCTTGGCCATCCTTTCAGTGAAGATATTTTCCCTAATACCAATCTAAACCTCCCCTGGCACAACCTGAGGCCATCTCCTCTTGTCCTGTTGCTTATTACTCGGGAGAAGACACCTACCCCCACCTGCCTACAGCCTCCTTTCAGGGAGTTGCAGACAGCAATAAGGTCCCCCCTGAGCCTCCTCTTCTCCAGGCTAAGCAGCCCCAGCTCCCTCAGCCGCTCCTTGTAAGACTTGTTCTCCAGACCCTTCACCAGCCTCTTTGCCCTTCCCTGGACGCGCTCCAGCACCTCTACGTCCCTCTTGCAGTGAGGGGCCCAAAACTGAACACGGGGTTCAAGGAGCGGCCTCCCCAGTGCCGAGTACAGAGGGATGACCACTTGCCTTGTCCAGCTGGCCACACTGCTTCAGATACAAGCCCAGATGCTGTTGGCCCTCTTGGCCACCTGGGCACACTGCTGGCTCACGTTCAGCCGGCTGCCAGCCAGCACCCCCAGGCCCTTTCCTCCAGGCCCTTTCCAGCCGCCCTTCCCCCAGCCTGTAGCGCTGTGTGGGGCTGGTGTGACCCAGGTGCAGGGCCCAGCACTGAGCCCTGTTGAACTCAGTTGGCCTTGGCCCACTGATCCAGCCTGCTCAGATCCCTCTGCAGAGCCTTCCTGCCCTCCAGCAGATCAACACTCTCCCCCAAGCTGGTGTTGCCTGCAGAGTACTGAGGGTGCACTTGATCGCCTCATCCAGATCATTGATAAAGATATCAAACAGAACTGGCCCCAGTGCTGAGCCCTGGGGAACACCATTTGTAACAGGTTGCCAGCTGGATGTAACTCCATTCACCACCATGCTTTGGGCCCAGCCACCCAGCCAGTTTTTTTACCAAGTGAAGAGGCTACCCGTCCAAGCCATGAGGAGCCAGTTCATCCGGACAATGCAGTGGGAAACAGTTTCAGGATTTACTGAAGTCTAGGTAGACAACATCCACAGCCCTTCCCTCATCCACTGAGTCACCTCGTTACAGAAGGAGATCAGGTCCATCAGGAAGGACCTGTCTTTCATAACCCCATGCTGGCTGGGCCTGATCCCCTGATTGTCCTGCATGTGCCACGTTATGCCCCTCAGGGTGATCTGCTCCATAACCTTCCCTGGCACCGAAGTCAGGCTGAAAGATCTGTAGTTTCCTGGATCCTCCTTCCTGCCCTTCTTGTACATGAGTGTCACATCGGCCAACCTCCAGTCTGCTGGGACCTCCCTGGTCAGCCAGGACTGCTGATAAATGGTTGAAGGTGGCTCAGTGAGCACCTCTGCCAGCTCCCTCAGTACCCTTGGGTGGATCCCATCTGGTCCCATAGACCTGTGAGTATCTAGCTGGTGTAGCAGGTGCTAACCATTTCCCCCTGGATTATGGGGCTTCATTCTGCTCCCCGTCCCTGTCTTCCAGCTCAGGGGGCTGGGTACTCAGAGAACAACAGGTCTTACTATTAAAGACTGAGGCAAAGAAGGCATTAAGTACCTCAGGGTCTTCCTCATCCTTTGTCACTACGTTTTCCCCTGTGCCCTGGTTTAACCCCAGCCGGCAACCAAGCACCACGCAGCCGCTTGCTCGCTCCCCCACCCAGAGGGGTGGGGAGGAGAATTGAAAAGGAATGTAAATCTCGAGGGTTGACATAAGAACAGTTCAATAATTTAAACAGATTAAAAAGGAAATAATAATAATCACAACAACAACAGTTATAATGGAAAAGGCGAGGGAAAGAATAAAATCCAAAGGGAAAGGGAGAAAGGAAAACAAGTGATGCACAGCACAACTGCTCACCACCTGCTGACGGATGCCCAGCTGGTCCCTGAGCAACGATCTGCAGGCCCCAGCTAACCTCCCAAGTTTATATACCAAGCATGACGTCCCATGGTATGGAATACCTCTTTGGCTGGTTCAGGTCAGCTGTCCTGGCTGTGTCCCCTCCCAATTCTTTGCGCCCCTCCAGCCTTATTGCTGGCAAAGCCCAAGAAACCAAAAAGTCCTTGACTTAGTATAAACATCACCCAGCAACGACTGAAAACATCAGTGTGCTATCAACATTGTTCTCACATCAGAGCCAAAACACAGCACTGTACTAGCTACTAAGAAGAAATTAACTCCATCCCAGCTGAAAACAGGACACCCCCACATCCAGTAAAGGATGAAGATTCTCCTTAGCCCTCCTTTTGTTGCTAATGTATTTATAGAAACATTTATTATTGTCTTTTATGGCCATAGCCAGATTAAGTTCTAGCTGGGCTGTGGCCCTTCTAATTTTCTCCCTGCATAACCTCACAACATCCTTGTAGTCCTCCTGAGTTGCCTGCTCTTTCTTCCAACGGTCATAAACTCTTTTTTTCCTGAGCTCCAGCCACAGCTCTCTGTTCAACCAGAGCAGTCTTCTTCCCTGAGGGTGCATCTTTCAGCACATGGGGGTGGCTTGCTCCTGTGCCTTTAGGATATCCTTCTCAAATAGTGTCCAGCCTTCCTGGACTCCTTGGCCCTTCAGGACTGCCTCCCAAGGGACTCTGTCAACCAGGCTCCTCAACAGGCCAAAGTCTGCCCTCCGGAAGGCCAAGGCAGCAGTTCTGCTGACCCCACTCCTTACTTCTCCAGGAATTGAAAACTCTTATCATTTCATGTTTGCTGTGCCCAAGACGGCCTCCAGCCATCACATCACCCACAGGTCCTTCTCTGTTCACAAACAACAGGCCCAGCGGGGTGCCTTCCCTCGTGGCTCACTCACCAGCTGTGTCAGGAAGGGACCTGCCACACACTCCAGGAGCCTCCTAGGCTGTTCCCTCCCTGCTGTGTTGTGTTTCCAGCCGGCATCTGGTGGGTTGAAGTCACCCACAAGAACAAGGTCTAATGATTGTGAGACTTCTCCCAGCTGCTCATAGAATATTTCATCTACCTCTTCATCCTGGTTGGGTGGCCTCTAACAGACTCCCACCAGGATATCTGCCTGGTTGGCCTTCCCCCTGATTCTTGCCCATTAACACTCAGCCCTACGGTCACCATCATTAGGCTCTAGCCAACCAGAGCACCCCCTAACATACAGGGCTACCCCCCCGCCTCTCCTTCCTTGCCTGTCTCTTCTGATCAAAGCCATTGGGTATGAGCACCCAGATTTGATCCCAAGCCTAGATATCTTCTTTGAAGAAATTACACTTTCTGTGTAGGGTGCAGGTGCACATCTGGCAAAACTGCCTTTTTGTTTTATGGCTTTGTTTCTTCGTTATACCTTCCCCTTCCCCTTCCCCATTCTGTTTGGTGTATTTCAGTCACAGCTAGTTGGGAAGGGAAGGCTTCACTTTCTCATGAAGTTACTGTTCCGTCAAAGCCCAACTTTAAAAATACATTTTCTAAATATGCACTATTCAGTCTTGTCCTCGGTAATTTGATTGGCAGAAATAAGAGCTGCAAAAGTAGATCTTGTCAGTCATTCTTAAGCCTTCCTTAATACGGGAACAATCACCTGCCATTTCAACCATATTTTTAAAGGGGCACAATGTACTTAATAAGTTGAACACAACTGCAGTCTCAACTTTTATTTTTTTGGTAAAAAACCTTCCAGGTGGCACCTGAAACCACATCCTGGCCTATTTTATTTTCTATCATTTTCTGTAAATACACTGCTCGTATGTGTACATCTGCATGTACATCCCATAGACACCCACTGGCACAGCTCTGAGCAGCTGCCTCATGAAATTCAAAGGCCAAGCGCATGCTCGTGTGCAGGGGAGGCACCGTACAGCACCTTGCGGCTGTGGGACATGCAAGGCACAGGTGTTTGCTCCATAACAGGTCACGCTGGCTCTGTGGCACAAGGTGGGCCCAATGTGGAGGAGATTTTACTATTTGCTATTTTTAGGCTCAGCTTTTTTTTTTTTTTTTTACAGCAGAGGATTAGGATTGATTCACATATGGTCATCATTTGCGTGTTGTGGACACAGACCCTATGTCACGCAGCACCCACTCATTTCAGACTGCTTTTTCAGAAGCTGTGAGTACCTGTGGCACTAGCTGTACTCTAAAAGGCACAGAGACACTCAGCAACTTTAAAAGACCAAGGAAACTTGATGCTGGGGTCCCAGGTTATGTTTGGAGAATGGTTCCACAACAAGCAAAACATTTATTTTGCATTAGAAAACCTCCTAAGAATTAAACTGGAATTATTCTATGGTAAATTTAGCTACAGTGTTTCTGGGACAGTGTGTCCAGAGAACAAGCATCCTTCATCTTATCACCAGAATGTAGTTCTGACCTAAAATACAGATTTGGTGCCAGGTGTAGTACTGTGTTTGTGGTCTGTTGCAAATGCCAGCCAGCGAGGGAATGTGTTGGTTTATGGCACACAAGTAAAAAGCACACAGCTAAGTTCAGTTGCATTTGCCTTTGCTGGGAAAGGCAATAATTATTCTGTTTTGCTTCCAAGATAGGAATAGCAAATGTCTCTCTCACCTCACCAAGAGGAGAAAATCACACCCAATATGGTTAAGGTGCACCCCTTTTTACAGAGCAGTGTGACAACCTTGCAATTTGAACAGAATTTTTTTTTTTTTTTGGCTGCTACCTTCTGGGGGTTTTGTTTGGTTTTTTTTTTTTTCCCTTTACTGTGGTTTATCCTTGAGAGATGTCTCACGCACGAACATCTTGGATTGTTTCATACAAAATGGCAGAGCTCATAAATAAAAGGAATGGGTAGAGCAGAAGTGAAGCTCATTTCATATATGTTTTTACAGAAGCTGATTTTACTGCAAACTGGAGGCAAATACTTGCCCATAGAAGAAAAAAAAGACATCTTAAAAAGAATCATGCCAGTCTGTCACCAGGAGTGGGCAGATTGGTCCTTCCTAGGGTCCTGTGGTGATTCTTGGAGGATGTGAGCTGTGATACCGCTTTTGTTTGCTTTTGCAGCAAACATGCTGCAGCTGAGATCTCCTTTTCCAGAGCTCAGATACACTTTCTGGAAAGCCAGCAGCCAGATGAGCATTTTGATATTTGTGTCCCATGATCAAGGGCAGGGCTTTGGGAGAAAAACGGGAGCACAGCAGATGTTTTGACTGGGAATGTCCCCAGCACTGCTGCTTTTTGACCCACCACATGACCCTTTTGGGGACCTTCCTTCATTTTTCAGCCACTGGATGCTACGACACAGATTTCTTGACGTGCAGCGTGGCTTCCCCTGACTGAAGGCCCTGTGAAAGGGGAGCCCTTTGGCACAGCTTGTGCACAAGTTCCCCTCCCCCCCTCAGCTCTGGTGACAGCAACCTGTGTCCCCGCATTACTTCTTGGCCTCAGTTCCCTTGCAGTAAGGCAATCCAAAAAGTCAACCTTAGAAGGTGCTTTCTGAGCCAAGGATTTTCCCCCAGCAGGTTTCAGAAAGGCCCTTCTGCTTCTCTCGGGGCTGGTGCTACCCCCAGCCAGCCATCGCGGCCGAGCCCCCAGCACAAGCTGGCAGCCGCTGCCCTGGCTGCATTTCATTCTGGCTGCGGTACCTTGATCAATCAAAGCAAATCAAGGGCAGGTCAAAGCAAGGAACCATGTGGATTTTCTTGTCTGGCTCATGTCTTACCTCTGACCACACGCCGGACAAATTCCTCCTCAGCCTGTGTTGCTTTCTTAGCAGTTTTTGCTCTGACCATGGTGATGCTGGTGACACGGGAGGAACCCAGCTCTGTAAGTAAAGACGCACAGAAAAGAGCTGCATTACACTGAAGTCCCAAACCTTGTCCGACTGGATGAGAGCTCCATGGCACAAAGACAGGCCATTGCTCCCCAAGGGTGGTGGGACTGTGGTTGAGGTGCAGCCCTGTTTCCTCCCTGGAAAAGGAGGGAGCACGGCTCAGCAGGAGGCAGCCGGGGCTGCAGCTGGTGGGCCTGACATACCATCTGAGCTGTGGTACCAGCCACGCGGTGGGTGAGCTAAGGACATACTTTCAGCCTTAATTCTGAGTTTCCTAGGTTTTGTCAGTTTAAGCCAGATTCCTAATGTTATTTTAATGCAGTTGTTTTGTGTGTGAATAATATGCTTTCTATGCCAAACCACAAGCCCTGGAACTAATATCTCATAAAAATGCCTAGAGTCCAAAGCTAATAGCTGTTATTCAGCTGATCAAGTGATGCCTAAAAAGTTACAGATTAACACTATTCCCCAGGGGAAGGTAAAATTAAACTCTACTTCTGATGGGGCTGGGTGCTATTCCGCACAGTGTCTGAGCCCAGGCTGGGGGATGCAGCTCGCTGCAGACCCTGCGTGCCCTGCAGCAGGGCTCAGTGCTGTGAATGTGTGCGGCAAGTGCCGTCTGGGCTCCACCTGGAGTCCTGGTGGGCAGATGTTGGGGGTGTGTGAAGCATCCTCATCAGTTTTCCCTTAAAAAAGCCCCTGCCCTGCCAGCAACACCCCCACCTAGCGATGGGTCACTACAGCTCATCCTTGCCCTGCTCAGCTGGGCAGTGATCCCAGGGATGCCAAAAAGGCCGGGGGGAGATGGTCACTGGCTCCCCAGGCTGGCATTGTCTGGGTGAGGTGACAGCTGCGGTGAGACCAGGTCCAGTGTCCAGCAGCCTGGTACAGCGGGCAGGAGCCGGTGCTGGACTCAGCAAGAGGGCAAGTGCCCCTTCCTGTCCCAGAGGGTTTGGATGGGGCATCAGTGACCCACAGGGAGCAGAGGGGGGACATGGAGGGGTCTGGCAACAGGGGTGAAGCTGTCCCTTCGTGCTCCTTCCAGGCAGGGAAATCGAGCCACAGGATGTCAGTGCAGCCTATGTGAACGCCACGCTTGCAGAAAGAAATGACTGTCTCCTGAGCACACAGGAAGATCTCTTTCCCAGAACATCATCTTATTTAGGAAACTCGCATCATGGCAGCAAAGCAGTATGCTTATTTGGGAATAAGAAAATGAGATGTGGCCCCAAGTCAGTGCTTGCATGTAGGCACCACTGCAGAAAGTTTGAGGACACACAAGAGGCAGCTGCTGGCTCACAGTAACAAACACAGAGCTGGATGGGCTGGAGGCCCGGACAGCTGGTGTTTGCTGCCTGAGTCCTCCGATACTGGCTTCAGAGTTGTAAGCTGTCGATTATTTTCCTGTTAGAACACAAAGGGATTAGCTAGATCAGCTTCTGCAGAGGTGAGAAAGAAATGTGTCGTGTAGACTGTTTATTTTGCTCTAATTGGATTCATACCCTCTTTCTGAATAAATCTCATTTTTCTCCAGCTCTTGTGGTTTTTCATGGCTGTGAATGCTGAGGAGCGCTTCCAGGGGCAGGCAAGCGATTCTCAGCTACAGTGGTGAAAGTGAAGGGGTCGTGCTGTGGTCACTAGAAGCAGATAGCCTGCAAACAGCGCAGCCAAGGAAGCTCTCCTGGTCACATCCAAGACGATGCTTCACGGTCATGGACAGCTTTTGGCAGCATGAGGCAAAAGCCACTATTTGAACAGGGAAATCTAAGCTTTGCAGTCCTTCCAGACATGACATCCACACCTGCTCTAGGTAAGCTGCAGTACAACAACTTGACCTGGAGGCACAGCAATGCTGGTACAATGTACGTTGGTCCCCCTTCAGCAGGGTGAGCTGCTCTGTATGCTAAAATGGTCAGCGAATTTTCTGCTGCTGTTCATCACCTTTTCTAGCTGGTGCGGACACTAGGAAAATTACCTTCGTTTGCTGTTTTTCTTGGCCTGCTCACTCAGAAACATGGAAAGTACCTGCAGCAGAGGTGGCTTCTCAAGTTTGTCCTTTAAATCTCTGGGGAAAAAAAAAAAGAGTTCAAATGGAAAAGAAAGAAGAAAGAGCATAGTTTAAGAATCCTAGGTATGGGTGGTTGCAAACTGCTAAGTGTCCTCTCTGTGTTACGCCTGCTAACCAAGTAAATGCTTTTCACTCCTGTGTCCTTTGCACTGTGAAAACATCTGATGTCTCTGTACTGAACACTGTGGTTTGAAGCTCTGCCTCTGAGTCAGATGGGTATCAAAAACCTCAGAGCAGCTGGACTGAGCAATGCTCTTTTGGTGAGCGCATTAGAAACCAGACACAAAATAAATAATTAAGTCAATAAGGTTTTTTTGGGGTGTCCAAATTATGCCTGCATATGCATTACAGAGTTAAGCCTTAAATTTAAAATTCTTCCATCAATTTCTTGTTCCTACAGAGAACACATGAATGCTACATCAGGAAGGCACATGTTTCTCTGGAAAGCACCTGTTCCCGAAGTTTCCAAAGATGTCCTGTATTTGCAGACGCCTCTTCACCTACACCAACCCGTGACTTGTCTGAGAGAGTTCAGTAGTCTTATTGGAATCTGTGCACACATAAACTGGACATAAAATTTCTCTTTTATTGCTGTTTTGGTCATGTTTCTCCCCATGACAGATTGTTGTATTTTCTGTTGGCTGTTACTCTATAACTGAGCACTGAAGCATCAGATAAATCCATATGCTGGGTACGTTCTCTGTTTGAGGTGGGTATTGGAGTGATTTGGTATATAGATTGCCATAATTTTCAATGATACCTATTGCCTTGCTCATTTGCTCTTCCAGAACTCATTTATTTTGCTACTTTTAGAGCCTATGGGAGGTGCTAAATAAACATTTCAAACTATAAAAAAAGTTAACGGCCAACTGTGAAGTGGTAAAATTAAGTAACTTGCCCAACATCACATATGTAAGCAGAGCATCCAGTTCTGCAAAGCAGTCTTCAGATTCCCCTTTCTCTTCCTGTGCTGTCCTGCCTCATTTAAGGCACATCAGATGAGGCTTTTAAATCCTCCCTCCCTGCACAGTTCCACAGTTCCCTAAAGCAGCATCCATCTTGACCAAAAAAAAGAAGAAAAAAAAAAAAAAGGAAAAAAGCCCCAAATAAAAACAATGTGATCAACTAATTTGATGGAACTTTTTTTTTAATATGGACAATTCAGTCTATTTTTCCTTATCTTCATTTTTGGAGTGCCTGAGCCATCTTAGAAAATTTCCTCCCAGTATTTAGCCTGAATCAAACATGTAGAATTTTCCTAGCAGGGAATATTCCAGTCTACACAATGAAAATTAGGTAAAAGGAAAATAACTGAAATCAGAGCCTGCTGGTAGGAAACATGATACAATCTGGGCAATGGGGAAACACCATAATACAGGAATCACTGCATCTACTGAAGTTTGCCACCTCTGCAATGGAGCTGCCAGTTGCTTTGTGTCCACAAAGCAGTACTATACAGATTTTTAGGGCAGGGAATGAAACAGAATATTATTTCTAAGGGAAATCAAAGGTGCAATTAGCAGAGCCGGTAGTAAAGGCATTACTTTCCCATCACAGTACCCTCACAGCACGGTGGGAAAGGCTCAACAGTACAAGCAAGGACAGGATGGGCTCTAAGGGTTGCCCAGCTAAAAGGTAGGTAGGGGGAACCAACAGGCTTCCAGTCCCTCTCTCGCTGTCCTGCCGGGGGAAACATAAATGGGAACAGGCTACTCCTCTGCAGACTGAAAGTAAAGATTTATGGATTACTTAATCCAGAACTTCATAAAACAGCAAGATGGCTTTTGGAAATGCAGAGAGACTCATCTGTCTGTTGCCTTCTTAGCAAGCTAGAAATTGAAGGACACTGTATAAGCTAAGGGAAAACCCCAACAGCCTTCAGCACAAAATTCAGTTAAATCTCTGTCTTCAGCTTCCATATCACAAAAACCTTGGGAATATAGGAGGAATGGGGTGCAGGGCCATGAGAGGCCAGGGCAGAAAACAATGTTGTCTCCTTTCAAGAGAAACTATAAATAGTGTTTAGCATCTCCGAGCAGGCAAGTTCATAAATGAGCCTGCCTGATTGTGGACTGGCTTCTTCGTCAACTTAGTATTCAGGAGAGGGAAGAATTGCCATAGCAACATTCCCATCTTCTGACATGTATCATGCAGATCATGTAGTCAAGGCAGCGCAGCACCTTCTCACACATGTGCTCTGTGAACTTTTGTATTCCTGACAATATTAAATAGACAACTATGTCTCATGATTGACACACTTGCCTGTGTGTCTTTATGATTCCTTAAAAAAATATGGAAATGCTTCCCTTCCCCCATCCTCCTCCTTTGAACTGTTTTCTCTTCTCCATCCCACTGAAACGATGAGAAACAGCTTATGCCCCAGATCTGCAGATATATGTTCCTGACAGTAGTCCTACGCTATGCAAATGTGTAAACTGCAAAATGTAGAGGGTTTTAAAAAATTAAGTATATCCAGCAGAATCTAAAAGCCAAGTGAAAGTGCTGAAAGGAACTAGAAATCTTCCAGTACCTGCATAATTAACGCTCTATTAAACAAAGCCTTACATCTTTTTTTTTTTTTTCCTTCGAGTTAGTCTGAAATCTCCAGACACACACCCCAAACATACCTATGCCACATGCTAATGTACGTCGCCCTATAGGAGCTGAGTTTACAAGCAGAGCAGAGTACGTGTTTGCAGCCCAGACCTGGCTAGCTCCTGGGATGGCCTGGGCTACAGGGACTTCCTGCTGAAGGAAAAGTACCACACGTTACAGAGCTCAGCTGTGGGCCGGTACAAATGGTGTGCTCCCACACTGTGCAGTAAACCCACCTCCGTAACCCCGACAGCAGTGGCAGCCAGGTACTTGACTTTTTAAGTGTTCCTGATGTGAATGTATCATAGGCCACCCAGCGGACCCCTTTCTAAGCTTACCACCTATTCAGTATTGTGGCTCTCTCCAAAAACTCCGTAACACCAGAAACAGCTAGAATATAATTATACCACTATATATATATATATGCATCTAACTATGCCTATCCCAACAGTGGTTCTGACATTAGAAGTATCACAATACAGTGTCACATGTCTACGTATTTTTTGCTTAGACCTGGGATTTTACACACTGTGCTGTCCTTGGCAGGATGCCTATGGCACCATTTCTACATAAGGGTTGGCCTCAGTAGCTCCTCCCCTGAGGAATGAGCTCAAAATCCTGCCTAACTGTATGGCCTCAGCAGAGAGAGAGGCCCGACCCCACCGTGACTGAGTGCTGGACTGGAGGTGTACCTAGCTGTAGGCTACACCTAACTGAGGTGATTTTTCTAACCAGGTTAGTTTATCTTCTCTTACACAGGTCCCCAGAGCTGCCTCATGAGTGCTCACTGCAAAACGTTCCTGCTGGATGGCAGAAGCTCCCACTGTCTGTGCCAAGGGAGCTCCTTCGTGGAACAGTTTGCTGGAGGCAAGTCACCTCCAGATGGTGACAGTTTTTTACATCTTTCCCCCCACCCACATTCCTGTCCTCCCCACCACTCCTCTCCAACGTTTAGGGTCACTGTACAAAGCCTTGGTACCTTCCCTTCCTCAGGCAGGGTGACTGTAATCATGTTGTGGTCAGTATTGCTTAATGGTTCAGCTGGGATCATGTCTCCAACGAGCTCCTGAGCTTCACCCAGGTTTGAGAGCCCTCCCTGCCTTTGTGTACGCCACAGCCACTTGTTTCAAGAACCAATCATTCAAGAAATTCCTTCTTTGTAACTTGTTCCATGGTGACTCTTGGCCAGACTACACACAGGTAGCTGAGGTCCTCTGTTATCACACTTTTGCTGCCTAAGTGTGTGCTTAATTGCCTCTTCCCACTCTGTGACTAACGACATTCCTGTTAAGCCATCTCTAGAGAAAATGGTTTGCAGCTTAATACCAGTAGCAGAAAAGGAGTGACCTCCCTCTCTTTTATCCCATTACACCTGTCAGATGTAAACTTAGAAGTCAAATTAGGAACCATTATTGAGTAAGAACAATTTATTCTATTTTACATAGTAAAGAAGTTAAGACGATTATATGTAGAAAACTAGCCAGGCATGGCTCTGCCTGCAAAATTAAACATCCAGAAATGCAGTACTGCAGAGTACTGCAGCCGCACATCATCCCTATTGCTATGTCATGGTGGAATTACTGCCCAGGTCAGGAATGACACCTTTCACAGTGCCTGGTTCCTTTCCAGCTAACGGCCATTTAACATCTGACTCTACAGGAGATCATGTGTGTCCATGTGTATACATGTCTGTGTGTATATATGTATCTGTATGCATGTGCACGTTTAACTTCTATGTAAACAACATACATAAAGTGGGGACGATCTGCATATTAAAAAAGCACTGAGATATTATGTCCTAGTACTGACTGTACCATAGCAATCTCTATAATTAGAATGCACACTGTGGAGATACTTCTCCAGCCTAATGGTAGATGTTTACTTTTTAATACCCAGGCTATATATAAAATGGTGAACTTGGACATGATGACTAACTACAACATGAATTATATGAAAAAGATGCTATTTTACTTCTGCTTTATTTTACTCAGCTCTAAGGAACAGCAGATGCCTCCTCTGGTGGGCCACGAAGTCTGTGGCCTACCTTTCAAATTTCCGTGCTGGCATGTATTGTATTGAGGTTCCAATCCCTTTACAGCTGCGGTCTGAACAAGAAAAGGGCACTTAGGGGAATAAAACTACAACTGCCTCTTCTGAGTTACACTAAAATCCATTGATTTCCATCTGTTACTTGAACAGAACAGAGTGCATTTTGATAAAAATAAAATTGCTTATTTTGGAGAATATATGTTAAATATATTTGATGTTTATGGTCTGTAAATTGGACAGTTCTGTTCTTAAAGTTACTTAATAGTACAAGAGGAAGTCACTATGCTCAAAAGACCTATTTTCACTCTAAGTACAAAAAGCTCTTTCAGTTCATTATGTCATTAAAAGCACTACAGAAAGCATCGCACCTGCAAGTCCACTTGCCTCTCATTCAGCAAAGCCCCTGCACTGAAAAGCATCTATGCATGCACTTTTAAGTTCAGCAAGCACCTAAGTACTACTCTACACAGATGTTAACAGCTAGTTCTTTTTACTTTCAACGCTAATTTCCTTTCCCCTTTGCTCCTCTTGCTTCAGAAAGAGGAGAGATGACCGCCATTGTAGAAAGGCAAACCTGCAGCTGCTTTTTTTTCCTGGGACCTCTGCAATAGTCAAACCTCAGGTTTAATACTGCAGACAAGACGCATGGAAGACACCTGCACTTCTACAACACATGTTCATACATGTTGGGGCAAACATAATGGCCCAAATATATGATAACACTCCCAGGTTTCTTTCCTTCCCTGCAAGACCTGTGTGCAGTTTAAGCAGCTGGGTAGACCAGCAGGTGAAGCTCTGAACAGGAGCAGAGCAACTGGAATACCGTAGTGGAGCTGACTTCTTCTACTAGGATGCACGGTGCTTTGATTAGGAGCTGTCCTTTGCTGCTGCAGATGGAAAATGCCAGCATTTGCCCCTGTTCACATGAAAAACAGGCGCATTAAAAGACAGGATTAGTAGTGTCAGTTCTCCAAGGCTGCATTCAGAGGCAACCTCACCTACACATCTCCTACTGCTTGCTCCTTTACTCCCAGGGCAGGAACACCAAACCTACCTCAGTGATGCTAACCTCAGGTTGATGGTCTCTTCAGGACTATAACTCAAATTTTAGGTTATAAACCCTTTCAGTGCTCAGTCTAATGGTCTTCAAAGGCTACCAGAGTGTTTATCAGAGCCCTGTATATTGACCAACCTTTACAGAAACAAAACATGAAGAAGAAATTGTTGTTTAGGATTTGAAATAGTCTTTGAAAAGCAAATTCAATAGGGAAAACTAAGAAGTGTATGCCTCATACACTGTCACTACAAGCTGCCACATGGGAGCCTGCAGAATAGATAGCCATTTTTCAGTCTACTCACAGTGTCCAAGTACTTGACATGCACTGGTGGTAATTTAGCTGTTACTCATGTAGGCAGAGAAACAAAGTATCAGCTTACAAATAGTGAAAAATATTTGTCATTTTCCTTTAAAATTAGGCAACAGTAGCTACAGAGAGACAGCAAACAACAGTTTTACCACACACAAGCCAAACTGCAGATTAAAATAATTTAATTTTGAAATTATGGTGAAAGATTGCAAATTATGGCAACCCCTTTGTAACAGAGTGGTATAGGAACTGTGCATATAAGTTTTGGGGTAGCTAAATTCATGCAGGAAGCGAGTATGAGCTTTCTGAAGCCAAACGGGGGATAGGTTCATGCTGAAATTCATGGCAACTCTGTGGCTAGACTTTGTAACTGGACTTAAAAAAAATCTCCCTCTTTTTTTGTGTTCTATACTAAGTCAAGAGAGTATTATTAAGATTGCAAAGCCAGGCATTCAAGAGTGAGGTAATGTCAGAATGAAGGCAACCAGTTCAACATTAATTTGGCCCCTTGTGAGTATGAAGTATGATACTGCCTTTAATTAGATGATCACACAATATTTTTTCCTTTGCCTCATTCATACCACATGATGGATGGTGCCCACTGAATGATGAAACTGTATTTTGTTTTTTCCTCGTGGTTCAAGGTGTGGCAGCCTGCCTTATTTACTGCATGCTATATTATTCTCTTGACAACAAAACTAATGATTCTTTCACAGGCTTGTCTATGTTTTCTATGTGGTTTATCATTACAGCTATGACATACTCAATAAACATTACTAAGTTAACTTTACTGCAGTCCTCAAGGGAAAAGCTGGAGTTTTTTCACTTAGTTTATCCATCTAAAACCTATTCTCGTCACTCAGGTTTTCATCAAAGCTTTGCTTCCTTCATACATGTTCTAGGCAGCTTTGGGGAGGTTTTGACAATACATGGGAACCAAAGTTGGGGAGTCCCCATTCTGGTGTGCGTCTTGGGTAGTCAGACCTGGAGAAGGACCACAGATCAGGGATGGTAGGAAAAATCCTGTTCAGCCACAAGATGGATGATTCCCCAAAGTTGATAAACACTTTGGAGAATTACCTGTGCATGCATATGTTCAAGCATATTTTTTCTAAAACTTTGACAAAGACAAATATATTTTCCCCATAAATTCAGAAGTGTTACTAACATAGATGCTATCCTTCTTCCAAAGACCCAACTCCACAGCAAGAGAAGAATAAAGTTTTCCAGACATGATTTTTTTTTCATAGACTTGCACTTTGAAATAGATGACTTGTTCTGACAAAAAGTTTTCCACCAAAAAAATAGTTCCCCCAAGAGAAATACCTTTCAGGGACAATTTCAGCCAAGATGGTTGAAATTTGGCAAGCTTACAAGTGACTTTTACTTTAGTCATCATTCATCCATCATCTTTCTTAAGAATGATGGATTGTGTAATTCTAAAGGGAATGAACACAGTCTAGAAGAGTGCTCTCTGGGTACACAGGCCCCGAAGTTATTTATATCATGGTTCATACATCATAGGCTGGATTTAATGCTCTAAAATGTTTTTGACTTTAAATATGATGATTCAAAGCTCATCGTTCTCAGGTGGAGGACTTTTTGAGATCTGAGAAGACAAACTGAGTTCAAACCTTCTTGGAATAGTACAAATTTCCTCAAACCAAATGAAACCCACCACATTTTGTGGCACATACAGTGCCTTTGGCTAACATTGCTAACCTCAGGGGCTTAAGCAAGATCTAAGATTGGTAGTCTTTTTTTTTTTTTTTTTGAGGTGCTGAATATTCACAAATTCACAGATACGAAGGATGACAATTTAAAGTGTCCCTATGCTGTACCTCTGAAAGGGAGTCTTCTTTTACTTGCACACCTACCTATGGATTCAGCTATGCAATTTTGGTCTCCGATGTTTCTGTTCTCTTTATATTCTTATTACATTTCCAATATCACCTAAACCAATATGTTATTAGAAGAAAAACTTATCTTGAGCAGATGCAAAACTTGCTGAGAAAGAGGAATCTTTCCATCAACAGCCAGTTTTTGAGGTCTCAGCCATTCAGTTGTGCAATAAATACAGCAGAGATGTTCAGAGTGTTCTAGCAGAGTGTGTACAGCTGTGTGGCATTTCAGCATTTATTTTTATTTAACACAATCCTTCCATCAGAATGAATTCTTGAATGCAGTGAAGGAAACAATCCCCATGAAAAAAACTGCAAAAATGTACTAGACTTAACAGCAGAGTACAAGTCATTCAAGTTCTTCAAATGACAAACAAGTCGACAGGGTTTGTGCTTTGGGCTTCCCACCCTAAGCTGCAGTTGATAATCTGTCACAAGGGGATGTCCGTCACTGCTGCTGCTGCTGTTGGAAAGTACAGCCAGATTCCTTAGCACATTCACTGCCCACCAGTACTTCCATGTGCCACCACAGCTTTCAGAAGCAGTGACTTTAAACATTCCATAAGTTCCTAGCTCACTACGCATGACTGAATCCATGTTTTCTTTCCTTCCTGAGTTTGGAAAACCTGTTGCATATAACAGACATCTTACCGCCTCCAATAACAACCATCTATTAAAATCAAGTCCTAGCTACCTGTGGAAAGAGTAACCATACTGCAGGATGACTGCATATGTAATGTACAGCTCAGGACCAGAATATAATATCCCTAACACAAGGCCACACGGCTACAGCTAATTTGCTTCCAAATTCTGCTGGTTTTGTGTGTCCTGTCCTCTCCCTCTGTGGGACCATCAGATGAGGTCCTCCTTCTTTATCTGGCAACTTATTTCCATGAACTTTCTAGTAACTTGCCTAGCTTTGAAATCTTTGCAATTCTGATCAACAAGTTAAAAATTATTGAGGACAGGCAGACAGTCACAAAGACAATATAATCACAGAAGCCTTAATTTTGAAGGAAACCAACCAAAACCAACATTGTTGAACTTGTGCACTTTTTACTATGTACATAAGTACATGTACATTAGTGTGTACATAAATACATGTACATATAAAAAAATACTGTGGAGGCATGTCATGAGTTGCATGAGACCAGGTTCCTCCAGAACTGTTCCAGAGCAGAAACATGGTTAAGTAATATTAAAACTCTGCAGAAATCCCTTTAATAAAAATCACACATTAACATCATGCATCTTTGAAGTACTTTGTATGTGTTAAAATAAATACATATAAATATGCTAATGAATAAATGTGTGATGTGAATACCAAGAGATTTGGATCTTAAAGTTACTTTTTTATAAAAAATTTTTTGCTGAAAAATATTCCTTTCACTTTTTAAATTCTAGACAATTTTTCTGCCTACTAGAGTTCTTTCTTGATTGTCTGATAACTAAACAGAATCTTGTCAAGTTTAAATGATCACTAGTATTTTGCAACTGAATTCCTAATACAAACAGGCAACTGTTTAACTTTAAATATTTGCTTACGTGCCTTCCTGAAGTAAGACTTAAATGTTCTCTGGTACAACACTAATGGCTCAGCCCATCTACTGAGAACTTACAACTTGAAAATGCAGGATCAGGTCTTGTACTAGGAAAACAAGAAGAAAAATCCTCATGTAGAAATATCATCTACAGTTGATGCTGGAAAACCTGAAAATGTATTATTCAAATGTCATCAATCCATTTGGAATTTCAAGAATTAGCATGAAGAAACAGAAACAGAGGGATAATTTGATCTTTATTTAGGTCTGTTTAAGAAAAGTTGCATCGTATTTAGGTAGTCTAACACTGCAAATAAGGATTTACTGGACCGATAAAATTGTTAACATCACTGATTTAAGGCAGCTGTTACATAGTGTTACGTTAATATTTCAGTCAGATTGAATTCTTCTTCAGATACATTCATGCAATTAACTTCTATTGTATTTTCACACTGTACTTTGAAATATATAGGATTGTTTTGTTTCTCCATATTAGATCTATCTGATTAGGCTTTTCTCAAACAATACAGAGGATGGACTCATTGTTCTTGGTGGAAAAGTTCTAATGATTTAATGGTTTAATGACTTATTTGATGCAAGAAATGCTCATTGAGAGTGCCGTGGAGATAAATATACATCTTATATATGTATGTCACATGCAAGCATGAAGAAATAGGAATGTAGATTGAAACATCATTATTCTTAACTAAAATCATTTTCCCTCCATATAAAACCCCAAAATATCCTTGCACTGAGCAGAGGGCCCATTTAACTTCCTCCTTTCCAAAAGATTCCTCTCCACGCCAACCTCTGTTGGGGATGAGAAATCTTCCATGCAGCCAGAAACAATCCTCCATGTTGCCTCTGTTGTTCAGTCCAATTTTGGCTTTTCTTTTCCTTCTTCAATACCTGAAAATGTATGGAGAACAGCTTTTAACAATCTCTCAATGAATAAAAATGAAGAGTTTACTTAGAGAGGTTCTTCCAATGCATTAATCTTTCTTTCCCTTTATTGCTCCTGTTTCTTCCCTACTTGCTCCCATGCTCTCACATGTTAACTCACCTGCTGTGAAGGAAAAGAGTATCTGCACACCTGATGGCAGTGGTTGTCCAGTAATGAACCGCACAATCCTCCCTCCCTCTGGACCATTTTCAAACCAGCCTAACCCCCTGCTGCACGCTCAGCCTTTGACGGCTGCAGGGGTCTGGGAACAGTTAGTTCCCTCACCTCCTCTGCTTACCTACAAGCAAATTAAAGTAGATGTTATTATAGCTGAAGTGAAGCAGCTGACTTTATTTGAAAGGAAGTTTTAAAAAATATGTTTCAGAATTCAATAGCTTTAAGGCCCCCTCCATTTCAACATCGGATTTTTAAATATTTGCAAGTACATCTCCCTTTTTTGAGAGTACAAGAATGAAGAGTCAATTACTCTTGACAGGGCGCCTCTCTTCTTGTAGCAGCCACGTCCTTCAGTAATGCCAGGAGGGCCGAGTATAGAGCTTCTCAAAAAGCTTATCCTTGCTGCAGGACTTGTCTCTTTTCTATGCTGAGCAAAGTCTGGGCCGGGCAGCAGATTGTGTTTTTTCTGGCAATGAAAACATTCAGCTATTTCATATGCCTGTTCCTGGACAATGAATTGCTATTGGTATCTGACACAAGTATTGTTCTTCTGACTAAGCCCTCTCTGCCAGACATCTCAAATACAAATATTTCTTTTGGAGGTTTTCGGGCCTGCTGCATGCTGGAAAAGAAAGACTTCTGAGGACTGAAGGCAAAAGAAAAGCAATGTTTGAGAATGCTGAGAGGAGAAGCAATGTTTGAGAATTCTGAGAGGAAAATCCAGTCACAAGTAGGATCACCTGCTAATGCAATACACGCACAGATGGTACATACACCAAAAGTCACTTTAAAAACATAGTTAATTAATATCAATATGGGAAACAAGAAGACCCACCTGCAGTTAAAAAGTACAGCTACAGAGCTGTCTTGCTGAAAGAAGCAACACGGAAACAAATGGGTCTGCGCATTGCTGGCGGCCCAAGCACAACGGCCCTGGCTGATGCTGGCAAACCAACGTAATGGAAGAGCCACAGCTGAAGGTTTAACAACCAAAACAAGAGGCTGGGTCCAAAAGATTACAGTGGGTTTACAAGGCTTCTCCAGAGCCAATCCTGAGTCTTCTGCTTTCTGCTGGAAGGAACTTTTCCAATAGTTTTAAATGAGCTGTTTTATTTGCCTTTTAGAAGAGCCTCTTTCCTGTCTTCTGAAGCACTCTACTGCAGATGCATAAAATAGTTTGGCAGAAATGCAGATACCCTCAAAACTGTGGACAGACACTGGCTTGTACAAAGGGCAAATTTTTCCTTGCCTACCATGTTTGTGGTTTAACTTGGAAAAACTAACTGCAAATCATTTTGTCAGTAGTGAGGTTTTATTTAATACATCTCCAGAGGAAAAGGAAAAAACTCAAAACCCAAACCAACCCTTCTCACCCCTGAAGTCTTCTCATGGCAGACTGCTTTGATTTGCGATCTTACGGCTCAAAAGCCCCTTTTAAATGTACAGTTTTCTAATAGTATTTTCCCAAGTCTTGCACAGTGACAGACTGGCATTATTTAACATCTCTGCTGCTTGTGGTGTGCCTGCCATACGTTTCAGGTTAGGTTTATGCAAAGTGTTTCAAGCACAGCAAAATGCCAGGTGACTCATGGCTTTCTGGTTTGAGCCACAAAGGACTTTGGATCAATATTCTTTAATCAAATCAAGGAAATGATGGAGAGGATAGTAAGGCCATTCACCAAACCTTGGAAGAGGTTGGAAGAATGACCTGATTGACGTTAGCTCCTCTAGGGTGGAGGGCCACAAGAACCAGGGATTTTGGTATGCCTACTGTGGAATAGTGACGGATTTACCACCATTTACTTATTCATGAACTCAGTAAGAACATGTGATTCTTCACCACATACAGTTCTTCATACAGGACTTAGGTCAAGCAAAATTATTCCTTGTGGCTGCCTTTTTAAGAAACTTTTTTCCTGAATTAAATTAAATAAGTTAAATAGATGTGAATGTGGCATCAGACTGAGGACTGAAAACCAGACTTGAACACCGTGACCAATGATTGCTGGTTCCAGAGGAAAAAAAAAGAAAGATGCTTTATACCTGAGTGCTAATATGAGCAAACGGCAAGTAAAACTGCTTTGAGCTTCTGGTGTTAGGCTCTACCTAGTACTGGAGGACTTGTTAAAAGAATTTGTGCGTGCAATAAACTAGCACGTGAATTGATGTTGTATCAACCAGTGCACACTAAGTTTCCCAGAAGGGGATACAGGCTGTTCGTACAGGCCCAATGTGTTATGGGCCCAATGCATGCAATGGCAGAATTCCCACGGAGCATGGATTTCAGTCAAGATGTGATTTGCCACTGCAGCGAACATGAATATTGTTTGCTTATTTCAGGCAACTTGATAAATGAAAAATGTCTTTCATAGATTAAAGGGACCTACTTTTAATCTTGTGTTTGTCTTATTTTCACTTTTCCTCTACTCAGCAACGGATGGCCTAGGTAGGGTAGATGATGTAGAGTCTGCACAGTTATGTTTACCCGGCACTAAGGCGATCTTTCATTCCTATTATTTTACTGACATGAAGGTATTAATTTTCCTTGAGTAAATGTATAAGCAGAAAACAACTTATATCTGAAAATACTGAAAGAATATATTTTATTTCTAAGTATACCATTAACAGCATTCCCACAGAATGATACTTTATTCTAGCTACCTTTAATGGGTTCGTCAGCTAATAAGTGGGTTGTAATCCTCTCAGGTAATTGCCAATAGCTCTTAAATCAGTATTGGAAGTTATAAAAAAGAATACATATTCATAGCTCATCATGCTTCCCAGCAGCCATTCTGTTCATCTGGCTGCTTTTAAGAGCAAGCAGGCAAGACGTTTCAGCGGAACTTCTGTCATTCCCCTGTGTTTTAGCCAGCTTAAAACCGTTCCCAACTTTCAGGGGAGCAGACTCTAGTCCTGACAGTGTTAATGAGGTAATATTCCTAAATCAATACTCACATTTTTGGGTATCCCAGATGTAGTTGTTCAGGACCTCTCCCACCAAGTAGAATATGTTAATTATTACAGTAACAGCTGCAAAAAAGATTATTTTGACGCCTGGGCTGAGGTGCTCAAGAAGTGGGTACACCCACACTCCTGTAACATGGTGAATCCAGCACACCCTGAAACAAAACAAAAATAACAAGTATTGACTCTTACAGCCCTGTTTTTCAGAAGTAGCTTGGGCTATAGGCTTTGCTACTGTAACCTGAAAAGCAATTATTTAACAGGACTGCAAGCTTCAATGGAACTGGAGCACCTGGATGACATCTACCCAGGCCAGGCATCACAAATGATGAAACTATGACTGATTTCCCACATTCTTCCTGCTTTGTTTTAAATGTAATATGAGCAGTTGGCCAGTTTTTGTGTTCTGATGTAGACGGGTATTTCCTTGCTGCATTTGTATTTACGAGGAATACACACCACTGTTTTGTGCAGCCATCTCTGTTCCAAGCAGGTTCTTTACCCAAAGAGCAGTTAGGGTTCTCCAGGCTCTCCTACACAGCCCAACTCTCTGCTTTCTGTAGTGTTCTTTCATTTTGTACACATTTGTGTGTTTCTGCTGCTCTCCTCGCTACACCTGGCAAGTGCATCAGTTTCAGAGTTTGTTCATATGAACATATGGTTCAGCTTCATTTTGAAAGAATAATTTCTTCTGCACCTGTGTTTTAGATTTCTCCTCCTTTTCTTTCCATTACCTGGTATCATTTGGGATCTAACAATTTTTCTCCAGGTAGGATAAACATTTAAAAAAAAACCCCAAACAATCAAAAACCCCACCTCATCAGTGAAATTCTGCCCAGCTCCACGCTCAATATACAGTAAAGGAAAAGGAATGATGGTAGTTTGCTGGTGACACAGAGATTTTTAGTGTTCAGTTACAGTGGAGATTGTTGGTACACTAACTCAAGAGACAGGGTGTCAGCTTTAAAGCAGAGCAGCCTGAAGAAGCCCTCCAGGTACGTGGTTTCACTGTGTGTGACTGCCGTGGACACCTGTACCCTCTGAAGGACAGCTTTTGCGTTGGGATCTGACGTGGTGAGTGGTGAAGTCAGAGGGAGCAGAGCAAGTCCATACATTCCAGTAGGTGGAAGCTAAAAAAGGCAAATGCTGCCAAACAACCGAGCAAACATCACAGAGGCTAACCGGGACAAGTGCTCAGTGGAGAGATGCTGGGGCCTGAGAACTGCTGGGCTCTCTTCCAGAATGTAAATCTCTGCCTCTCTGAGACTTCTGTTTGTTTAAGAAAGACTTCCAATCACTAGATCAACAGTCATAGGTTCCTGAAGGACAGAGACACAGAAGTCCACCCAAAACTGTGATCATAAATGCCTGTCGCACAGAGAATACAGAATCTCTGTTTAATGATTCTCTAACACCCTGGAAAATGTACATGGTTGTCATAGCTTCCCTCCTCCTTAGAAAAGCTTTTATTGCAGCCAAACCCTTAACAGTTGGACACTTCATGTAGGAATTTACATGTGTCAGTAAATTAATCTGCATGATCTAAATGCAAATTAAAAACCCTTTCTCCAAATGAGTTCACATATGGAAAATGATCTCTGTACTTTACATTTATTTTTCACAACAGTCTTCTGTTCCAGAATTAACCTGACAAGACAGAGGTATCTGTGAAAAAAATAAAGGATTCCTGTGTAACCCATGGTAACCGGGGATACCATGCTCCTCTTGATAAAATACGAAGATGGGGCAGTTGGGTAGAGGGTAATGGGAGGATCTCCACTCCTGGGCTGGCTTAGCAGGGAGTGTCTGTTATTGCCTAACCTTTTCCAGTTTCATTTGCCTGTGTTTTATGATCATTCTGTGAAAAACAAGCTCCAAGGAAAAAACTTGGAAAAAAGCCAGTGCTTCTTTTCCACTTATTTTCTGTGGTGTGATAAAACTGCCCAGCACTATAAAACACCTCTAAGAGGGACTTTTCAAGGGACATTCTAAACTGCACCTACCCAGCCAACTTCATGAACCAAGCAGAAGAGGCATTTACTAGAATGCATTTATGCTGGAAAGAGGAAATATTTTCTCAATCCAACCAATGAGTCACTGATGAGCTCCCGAATGTCGGTGATCTTGGGTTAGTTCAGAGTCTTTGAGTACAGCTCAGGCACTCCGTTCTCTGCCACCCAGCGCAGGAGACCACTCATGGCTTGGTGACACTGCTCCTGAGTTCATCGTAGCTGTCATACGCCTGCCCCTGGTGCAGTCACACCGCAGGAACTCATGCTTTGAGCACAAGAGGCACCGAGTGCCATTTGGGAAACAATGGTCACAAACCCACCTGAGCAGCCACCCTGATCTTTCTTAAAATGAGCTGTACCACACCGCTCACTACTTTGGGATGGAGTAATGTTAGCCTTCTCTCTGCTGAGCAGTGACACACTGGCTATTCCTGCATTGTCTATACCACAAACGGGAACAACAAAGGGATGGCTGCTGCCATGGAAACCTCACCTGATGGCCTTTCTTAGGTTCCTGCTTGAATACAAGCTATCTTGATGCCGCACAATAAAGGTCTGATCAACGCAGGCATAAAGCTTCCACACAAGATTGCTGATTACTGATGTTAATGAATGCCTTCAACATTGCAATTCTAGTAGTCATTGTTCCTGTCTAACCTCATTATTAGACAAGCACAGGGGAGCATGCATTAAGATTTACTTAGGAGTGCAAATCTAGATCCAATTTAAGACTCTGTTATTGAACAGGTATAAAAAATAGGTCATTTAGACAAAAATAAACTGAGGAGAAAAAGTTTAAGCTAAAACTGGACCGGCTACTTTTCAGAAGTTAAAATTATCTTGAACCTCCCTGTGTTTTGGTTCCATGGCAGTCCATATAGACATAACTGTGTGTTTTCAAAGATGAATGTGTTGCACATCATCGAGCTCATCTAGCCATTTGTTATAACTGGTAAGAAAAGAAGGAACGGAAATATTCGCACATTGTATTCAAATTAAAATGTCTGTTAAAAGAAGCAGTGATTTTGGGAAATTTTCAACCAGCTGGTGTAGAAATCAGAAAAAGCTATTTTAAAACACACAATATTGCTTCTTTTTAACAAATCTGTCAAAAATTTGACTTTGTAGCTGTTTTTCACTTCTAGTATACAGTAGATGTTGCATATCTCTCCTATCAAATTAATCAGGAGGAAATGAAAACTATGCAGAAAAGATACATGTACATTTATTCTTTGGCCATAGACCTTTTGTTAATGAGGAAAAGTAACTACAAAAAATTTTCAGAGCCTTGTGGTTTATAAGTGCTCTACCTGTTGCTTTGAATAATGCAGCTGTTACAACAGCATGTGTGAAATTTAGTCCTGGTAGAAGCAAGACCGACACGTGGACATCATGGCAAATCACCATAACACCCGAAGGATTTTGCAGTGGGGGGCATGCTGCAGAAAATGGTTGTTCCTTCGTGATGGCTGCCCTCAGCTACAGGAGTTTGAACGTACTTGCACAGGCATCACAGTCTGGCAGTATGTTGTGGGCTGAACTCCGAAAGTCTCTGCTCATTTCCTGCCCCAGCTGAGCTCTTCAGTGAAGTCCACAGCCAAACAACAATCAGTGCTGTGTTCTGGAAACAGAAACTATTAGATGAGGGGCTGTGTAATGTTTCAAGAGCAGTGAATGAGAGGACACAGAACAACAATGCATGTCATAAAATGGCTGAAGAGGTCCCAGGGCTCATTCTCATAACAGAAGAGGCACCTCAACAGAACTCAGAGACCAGAAATTAAAATCTGATAATGGAAATATCATTCTGAATGATACCTAATTAACCTCTGGAATGCTTTATCTTTCTGTGATACATCACTGAAATGAAGATACTCAAAAAAGTTTTGAAGTGTACAATTTTGGAAATCTACATAGTCCACTCTTCTTAGTCCACTCCTCTTCTTTGGGCCGTACCATGCAACTCTAGCAAGCTTCTGAAATCAGGAGACTGTATAAGCAATAAGAATGTGTACAGTATGTTTAAGTTCAAAGAGTACAAGGTATATAAACCACCAAGACTGAAGGATCCAATCATCTGCTTTTTGATATAGGTTTTGGAAGAAAACTTACAGGCTGGTTACTCCAAAATGGCCTGCTAAATCTTCTCCTGAAGCATCTGACATTGGCTACACCTACAGCCTGGATACATGACTGCTCTGACCTACTACGGCAGTTCCCTTCTGGTTATTTCTTCCAGCAGCAAATCCTTTCCCACATCTTCTGTGCTGTTCGTGTTTCCAGTGACTGGCAGAAAGGAAGGCTGAATCTTTGCTCCCAAACAAATCCTAGGCCAGTTCCCATTGCGTTACTCTTTACCAAACAACAGAACGTGGGTATTTGCTGTGCTTTTATTTCATGATCTACCCTAGCATCACTCTTTTTGTTTTCCACAAAAGGTGAGAACTTTACCCAGAACTATTAAATTGTGGAATGTCTCCCAAAGGAGATGACAGGCTTATAGCAGCTGAGTCATTCAAAACTTGAATGAACACATCATTTGTGGTTATAGAGTAGGGACCAACCTTGTGCTTTCAGAGGCAGGAGCACAATGACCCACACTAAATCTGTTCTACTTTTGGTTTCTAATACTGACTGATGTGAGCCACATTTCATAAATCTTTATGATTGTTCTCCCCTGCCCCACAAACATAGGACAACTTGTTCTGCATCTAATCAGAATTACTAAGATCTCAGCCACATTAAGATTCTGGGCTTCTTATGACACCAGCCAGCCAGGCCTAAGTCACCTACACTACGAATGTACATTCTTTAGAAATTTTAAAGACCTGAAAATAACTTCAATAAACAGACATCAGTTAGGAAAAACCAGCAATCACCCCCTCTTGACCCAGTTTCTTACACTGGATTCTTCTCCATTGAGCTGGCTGGTGCTGGACAGTACGTGGGTCATAGGACTGTGCTACTGGTATGGAGTAGTTATGCCTTCAGAAGAAGACAAGTCCTGGAAAACTGCAGCTGCAAATAATGTCACATGCAAAACATACCCAGCATGACTGTGGTCATCCTCTGAGATGAAAAAAACTTTAGCAAAAATTTGTGTTTATGTACAGGTAGCTAGAAAGACGAAAACTCCACAGATTCATGATTTGCTGCAAGGTGTTGTCATCTTTGCAAGTGATCTATTTCGATAAATAATATTTCATTTTAAATTTAGTAATAGTTGCTATGCCTTCTTGAGCTATATTTTAAGGAGCTGCATAAGCAAGTGAGAATGTATTATCCATGCATGTCATCTGTGATTGTACTGTTGCTTTGACTGAAACATTTGAGGATGTGGAGGTGGAGGGGAGCCAGAATGTAACAGTCCATAATGGCTATGTCAGACCTAACAGGCTGAGGATCCAGGCAGCCTTCTCTTGCTGAAAGCACTTCTGCTCTCCCACCCTCCTTCTGGGTCAGGTACAGGGGACGCTAATCTTCTCTTGGCCTATTTCTGCTGCTTCTACTTCTTCCTACTCTTTCCTGTTCTGAGTAGCTCTGGCTGCAACTCTTTTCTCCTCCTCTGCATTGTCTCATCTATCACCCACCTCTCCATCAGCCTTCCACTCCGATTTCAAAGCCTGTCTCTCTCTCCCCCTCCCAGTCGTTCCTACTGATTTGCATGATTTCTGCTTTCAAGCTGCTGACCTGTGAGCTGCACATCTCCTCACCCATTTCTCTTCGAACCCATGGTTCAGCTCTTTTACTTGCCTTAAGGACTTTTCCCTTGCTTTTTCTCCAGCCACTGATTCCTCTGTTCTCTACCGAACTTCTGTCCCCAGTGATCACTTCCAAATGCATTCATGACACCCCCCACATACAGACCCTCAGCACACGCTAGTACAGCTGTGCTGTGTCTCTCTGGCTCCATCGGCACCAGCAACCTCAGAAATCCTTCTGGTTTCTCAGTCTTGCCCTTCTTTATCAATATGGCTGCCAATTCCCACCAAGTTTCACGCCCTGCCTCTCCACCCCTCTTTTCTCAATGTCAAGGTTTGTCCTAGCAGTTATCCCTTATCCCTTTGCCAGCATCCACTCCTTCTGATCTTCCTCTCCTTCTATAGAGAATTGCTAGTGGAAATCCTACAGCAAGGCTGACAGCATCCATCTCAAATGCATTCCAAATTCTCAGTGGACATTCCTTTCTTAAATTCATTCCAGAAGAATTCAGCAAATTACCCTGCCTAAACGCCTCCCTCAGCAAATCTACAGAACTCTCCTAAAGTCACCTCAGGAGAAACTTTATTTTGAAATGAAAGCTTAAAGGTGCCTAAGCTCTTTAATTAGATTTATCAAAGAATGAAAGAATGAAGCAAGTCCGAGCTTGGCACATGTGGAGGCAGCTCCTAGTGGATTTGAGATAGCAGCAAGAGAGCAGCATCAAGTCTTTTGCTCCCAAACACGTAGCCCAGCATGGCTAGAACAGTGGAGTCAGGTTCTTAGGGTCTGTTTTTTTGGCATCCTCAAGCACTCTAATGCAGAGGGAACAAGAAAACCAACTAAAATAAACGTATTTGTCTCAGTTTATTTTAGGGACCTATTAGACTCTGATATTACTTACCATGAGGTCATTCTTATTACAGGGAGCAACACATTTCTGGCTCTTTTCTGTTCCTTGACAACCAACTCCATACACCCATTGGCAGTATTTTCTAGTAGTACTGGCAAGCTCTTGGGCTTTCTTAGCACTGTCTAGATTTAACAATTCAATACAACTTGTGACCTTTTCAAGCCATACTAAATAAAACTAACTGGCCTTCCCCATCTTAGCCCATGGCCTTGATCCTGAAAGTCCATGTATGGTCTGCAACAGGCAATGCAAATCTGTGAATGCTCTGCCTGAGCACAGTTCCTTAAGAGCAAGGGAGAGCTCCCCCTCACAGAGAGCACATGAGCTAAGTGTGCCTACTCAAATGCTCTCTGACTGAAGGGAGAGAATGCAAAAAAAAAAAAAAAAAAAAGTTTTACTCTTCAGGAAAGGAAGTTTCTCAGATAACGTCTCTGAATAATGCTCAGGGGCTATCAAGTTTTTCAGCTATGTTCTTCCAACTTCAGCAATTCTATCAGAATTGTTTGCCTGTTTTCTCATTTATAACAGAAGCTCTCCTCTACGTGGAGTTGAAAAAAATGCGTTAACAGAATCAAACCTAATCAATATCTTCCTGTATGCTCCTTTACAGTACAAAGTGAGATGTGATACATAAATCATGTAGCACGGGTTGAAGGTTTCAGCTCAGGTGGAGAGAGAGTTCAAAATACAAGGGCAAAACACAGAGAACATCTGATTAGCAACTGTCTCCACTTTATACTGAGAGAGGTGCAGTGAAAACACTTCTGGTGAGGAAAAAACGCTGTAGGAGAAGGACAAATTCTGAAGCAGCAGATCCCTAACTTCTTAGCAAAAAACCATAAACCAAGAACTGAGCCCCAGCAGGGGACCCATGGACAACCAAAGGTACAAAGGAAGGAAATTCCACCAGGCTATATGTAACTAGGTCATTTGCAGGTCTCATTTTGATGCACTGTGCTACCCTTGAGGTGTCTAAATGGTACACCAAGGGCAGTAAATTGGACATAAGTAATTCGAAACCCACTGAGTGATTAAGGTCTTTACTTCAATGTGGTCACTTAGCAGCAGGAAGATAGTGGACTTCATCTATGAAAGGCAGGCATGCTCCGAGTGAGAAGGATGAGAAAACTCTCACTTTTCACACTTTCTGATAGATTTTTCCAACCTGTGAACTTGAGATACACCGTACTGGTAACTTCAATAACACTTGCAGGCTGAAGACATGCAGAACTTGCAGATGATGGCACAGTGTAGCTTGTGTCTGCCTCCAGTCTTCCACAAAGGCCTTCTTTCACAGAAGTAGCCAGAGAAATGGGCTACAAGTGCAAAATTTAGCAAGATGACCTTTAGGCTGAACAAACAAATGTCTCAGACCATCTTTAGAGAAATCACAATTTGGAAGAAGGTGAGTCCACTTGAGATTAGCCCAATCCAGTTTGGAAATAATGTACATGCAGACAAAACCAATAAATCAGCGAAGGGAGATGATCACAGGCTGTAATTGAGTATCTGCTTAGTAGTTAATTTCTTAATACAGAATATTCTTCCCCTGCTTCACTTGTCCTACAATTTCCTTTTACCTTGCACTTGCAGCTGTAGGATGCAGATGCACTGTAGTAGGCAGGATCATGCCATAGGAGTATCACACTGATACTGTAACAGATTCTTAAAACATCTCATCTTATTTCACTTGCAGAACTGGACTGTTTCAATTTGCTGTTCCTATTGAATACTAATGCATCTGTCTACTCAGATCATTTTGAGAAAAGAAGGATTTGCCATAGGAGGTCAGATCACAGGTACAGTAACTCTGCCAGCCCGTCTCCAGGTACCCTTCAGAGGAAGGTTGTGAAGTATCACACTTACGTATTATTATATATGGGGTAAAAAAAACCCCAAACTACTTTCTCCTGAAGGAATCACTACGTGCCTTTTTGCATGAGGCTGTCCTTATGTTACAATTACAAATATTACTCCTTTTTAAGAAGAATATGTATGTTTATAAAAGCAAATGGCAGAATGTGACTGTTGTCCTGGGACAAAACATCCCACTTCAGCTGGATTACTAGCATTTTATGATCACTCAGTGTGCGTGGCTGTGTATGAGTAATGGCCTCTGTTTCATTGGACCGAAGGGGTAAGCTGCATTGTTGAAGCAGTACGACAGTACTGCCTTGAGCCTGTGTGCCTCTCATTAGTTTCATCTCACTTGACTGGTGGAAAAAGCAGTATTATCCAAAATTTTGGAAAATACCCCCTTAGCTGAGGGAAGGGTGTTGTGAGGTGAGAAGAAATCATATGAGAAGTGAACATGTCGTCATGAAATGTTTGCAGAAAGGATAAAGGATAGATGGTATCAAAGAAGCATTGTAAATAAAAGGTTTCATGAAAAATAAAATGCTAGAATGACCAAAGTAAATTAATTCTGTCCCTTAAGTCAGGTGTTTGAATAGAAACTGCCCAAAGACTTAATTTAATGTTGTATAAGAAAGGTTATTTCTGTTTTAGTTTTATTTTTCACAAACATTTGCATTTTTTAAAACAAACTTCAGAGTGTTTGGATTACTGGCTTATTCTGTAATCAATTTTACAGAAAGAATTTATGAAGTAGTAAAGAAGAAAATATTCTATCTTTTCTGTTGCCACTTAAATAGTGATACAGGAAATCATTTGCCTATTCTCAACTTTATTTGATAGAACAAAAACCCTAAGCAATAAAACTAAGGTCCAAGAAAAACATTTAGCTTAAAAAAAGCTTGAAAAATGTACCCTTGGAAAGACCACTGCTTACATGGGATTGTTCAACAAATTCCTGTTGTGTGAGGTTTGGCATATACTTTCTAAAAATATAAGCATCTGGGGAAACCAGACAAAGCCCAGGTCTTGGACCAAACGAGGCATGCAGCGTGAATCTGTTAGCGATTATATCCATAATGAAATATGTGCCCAAATTTAGCAGTACAAAACCCCCAATACGATATGAAAACACAGTGTGTATAGTCCTTACCATAAAATATAGCCAACAGCGAAGGTGCACACTGCAGCCAGTCCACAGCTCCTGCTGGGATACTGATGATGTGTTGTTCTCATCTCGATTAATACAAAGGGCAAAACTGTTGTATGCTGAAAAAAACAAAACAACAGGGGGAAACCAGGTGATACAAATGATTCTCACTGCATTTCCATGCTAGATCTACAATAAGAATCTTCGTCACAAAAATCTGAAGACAATTTCTTGCAGGTTAGAAAGACAAGGTAAAATGACTCTACATAAAGTTGATCAATAACCCAAACAATATCATAGCTATAACGTCCAATTGTTTGAGAGAGCAGAGGAAAACTGAGTGCGCAGAACGTGCTTTTCCTTTTGTCCAGGAATCCAAAGCAGATAGTCAGTGAGTGAAAATGGGATGTGGCATGAGGGTCCCAGTCCCAGTCTGGCCTTGCAGTTTGCCACATCACCTTGGTTATTTTGACCAGTCAAGTTAGGAGGCAATGCATCTGATTTTCAGAGACTCTAAGCACAAACAATGCCAAATGAATGAATATAAATGGAGGTGTTTAATGCTTCTGAGAATTAGGTTTAAATGTATCTCAATCTAGGGACTTGAAAATAGGGGACATATTTTCAAATGATAGCCTCAATACCTCTGTTCCTCCGTCTGTAAGACAGGAGCAATTATCTTCTTCAGAAAGGTGTTGTGAATCTTAATTTCCTAGTTGCTGTGCAAAATGGTTTTAGATTCCCAAATGAAACATATGAAAGCCAAAGCTGTAAAAACCATTTCCAGCCACTTGTCTTTATTTAGCTGTGAAACTCCTTATTTTGTCATTTTCCCATACACATTCCTACACTGCCCCTTCTGAGAAGGTCTGTTCATCCAATTAATGTCAGCAGCATGAAAAATTGCAGCTAGCCTGCCCCCAACACTTGATGTCTAGATTTCAGAGTGCTGGCAGGCATGAAATATACATAAGTGAAAAACAAATGTGCCGGAAAATAAACCCCATCATTTCTGGATACCCAGCTCACCTAGGACGAGCATTACTGGTGACTCCAGAAACATACTCTGCCTTGCCACCATGGGGCCAAGTTATCGCTGGTGTCTAAAGGGAATTACTTTGGTTGAGAGCTTGGCTCTGGGGCTTGGCGTGACTGTGAACTCTCCTGCCCAGTCCACAGGGAGTCTGCAGGTGCAAGGATTGCAAGGGTAGCCTAAGCCCTAAACCAGGTTCCATCCTTCCCCAAGCACTTGATCACCAACTGGAAAAGAAGGTTATGGCTTATGCTGGCCAAGCTCTGCCATCAGATGTGCACAATTAGTTCTGGGGGGAGCTAGAAGGCTGGATTTGCAAGTTTGTAATAATTATCCTGTAAACCCACACTGATTTTCACCAATGTGAAGACAGGACAGGCATGGAGTAGAAATACCCTTGCGTGGATAACAGGTCCAAATGAGAGGAAACAAGAGTGGGGTCTGAGCCTTTAAGAACTGTGGAGAAGTAAGAATTGTTTGAATGGGAGATGATAAGATAATGGAAATGCTCTGGCTCAGAGATGTAACATAATTTGAATTGGGTAACTGCTCCGATTTTCAAGGCATTAGTAATTAATGACTAGCATTTGGAGAATGTCAGGTGGATAATACAGCAGTCAGGGGAGCTTTCAATTTCTTCATCTTCTAACAACTTGTTCCACCCCCATCCCTTAAACAGTATAAATCAGCTTCAAGGGAATGCAAAGATGTTTTACATGTGGTCTGCGATGTGAAGTGCCCACTATTAGATGAGAGGTCTACAAACTGTGCAGGACTTTCATAGTCCATTAATAGGGACTGACAGCAAAGCAAGCCCTGGAGATTCACCTGCATGTCTTGCATCTGTATGGAAAAGGTACCTCACTCGGCACAGCCGCCAAAGCAGGGCGGCTGGAGGCTGCCTTCTGCCCTGCCTCCATAAATTCTTCAGAGAAAAAAACAGAAGACAACAAAGACTATTAACTCCAACCCCCACCCCTGATATTCCTTGTACGATGTATTCTTGTGATCCAGTCACTTAATCTTAAATCTTCACTATATGAATGACGGTTACAGAGCTTCTGAGCTCTGCTTCTCAGCTGAAATGTTTACCACTTTAGATACTGCTTGCTGATGCGCTCTTTATTGATGATAACAACTCAACAGCTTGCCAATTAAAAAGTAGTTTAAATAATTTCAGCAATCAACCCGTAATCTAGAGTCTTCTCCTTTCCCTCCTCCCAGTTCCTGTGGTAATATAATAAAATAGATCATTATTTTCCTGAATTCTCCCTTCTGCTCTTTTCTAAAGGTAAGTGGAGGGGTTGGGGGAAGAGGATAATGAGCTGTATCACTAAAGAGTTTGTGTCCAAAATCCTCTTAGAAGTAAAGTGTAAGGAGAAAATCAGAGATGTGTATTTTTAATCTTTGCCTGTTATGGCAAATGGCGATGCTACCTGCAATCACTGCAGTTTTACAAATCCAGAGTATGAACTTCGGTTCCAAACGTTCTAGTGAAACTGCCACTCTAAAAAGCTGTTTCAGATGTTTGACCCAAACTACAACCAAGATAAAATTTCCCTTTCCTACACTTCAGCCTCTCCAAGAACCTTAATTTAAAAAACATGAAAATTTGTAGGCAGGGATACCTTCTGTCAAACAGTGCCAATTAAAACTCTGGAACTAAAAATACCAAATTTTAATCAGATTGGCACCTGGACTGAAGCCTAGTGAAGGTGAGCAGGGGTCAAATGTGCTTGCAGTGGGATCCATCAGGGCTGGGAAAGCTGCAGGTGGCCAGAAATTTCACACCCCTTGACGTGTTTGCCACCTGATTTCTGAATAAACTTGGGCCAATGGGAAGCTGAGGCTTAGAGAGAAAATACCATTGATGCCGCCTTGATCTGTTCATTAAAGATCACGCTGTGCCAATCAAAGATGCCTGAGTGGTATCTCTGGGACTGCTCCCTTTTACTTAACTGGCAGGCAGGAGGACAACACAACATGTCTCACCTTGTTTGTCAAGGTATCTCCAGGGCCTTATTTGACAGAAGACTGAGGAATGAGGAACTTTAAGTAACAAGAGGTTTAAATGGCAAGGATGATTAGCTGCTGTAACAGCTTTCCAGTCACTGTTATTTTGCATCATTTAAAGTCTTTAAGAAAAGGGCAAATTTATAATCAGAGTACAATGACTAGTATCGTATTATCATAGTAGTAAACTATGCTAGCACTAGTAATCAACGCTATATACTTTTTTTATGGATTAAGTACTTCTAAGCAAAGCTGCATTTTTACCTGGACATTTTGTTCTGCTCCCACTGAGACCAGCTACTCCTGTGAGACAGTTCTGCCTGTATGACTGTGCTGACACCAGAGATTTGTGCTGAGCAATACTGTGGGTACGTCAGGGAGCACCATCTCCACCAGCTGGGATGGCACCACTCTGCTTGTGAGCCCCGCGGTGTCCGCAGGCTCAGGGGTAGCCCTCAGCCCTGCCCGGGCAGCAGTGAGGGAGCTAATGAACTCTGTCGTTAGCAGTAGCTCTTAGCCTGGGCTCAGTAACTGCATCTACCTGAAAGAAAACGTACCCCGACAGCTTCTCCTGGTGCGACTGCGGTGCCACCCACCAAGGTGCCCTCCCAGCCACAAATGCCTTTTTCTCTGAAGTGCCAAGGCAGTGACCCTCAGACCTATTGTTAACCCCTTCCTGAAGGATCCATCTACCACAACCACCTTGTGAGTTGAAGCATGGCCATAAGCCCCATTACCCAGCCACAGCATCATCCTGCTCAAGACCCCTCCCGCCCTGTCCCTGCCTGTCCCTGCCACTGCCCTTTGCTTTGACAGATCTTTACACTTGCTAGGTCTGCTAGCAAGTGCTGGTCTCTGCAGAGCAGCAAGCTGAAATTTCCTCCCCATTTTGTATCCACCACACGGCACTGCTTCCCAAGGTCCCATCATCTACAAGCGGGGAAGAAATTTGGCTTGCTAAGTCTTCAACTGCTTGTAATGATGCATGAAAACAGAGAGGAACCGAGGGTGGAATTTGCAGGAAGGTTATCATATGGAGAATTTAATCCAGAAAACACTCTGGAGACTGACTCCAAAGCAACAGCCTTCAAGTGAAGCTGAATTAGTACACACTGCAAAAAAAGCCACCCCAAGGGCTACAGGTGGATTAACTCCTGGAACCACCGCCACTGCTTCCTGAGAGAAACTCTGCTCATTAGTAACTCTTCAAAAGATACTCTTAAAATACATAGCAAGCCCCCTACATGGTATATATGTGCCTAAAGACATTTGAGACTGGAAAGTCACATTACAAGTAGGCAGTGCATTGTAGTGTTGGCTTAAGAAACTGAGCTTTGATGGAGGACTGTGCTTCCCCATTTTATGTGTGTGCTGCAACAGGTAGCTGGAAAAAAAGATTTTATGCAAATCAGGTACATTAAAAATGAGTTCTGTAATAGCCTTTAGGCAAATTAAGTGCTCATTCTTGAAAGCCTGGTTATATATTTTATCTTCCAACCAGTAAGTGCTGTTTTTTTTAACACTGTTTTTATCAAAACCTTCCTTGGCCTTTTCTCCTCCCCTAACTGTGTTTTAAATGGAATGTTAAAGCTTTTCAAAAGGTGCTAAACAGTACCTTTGACAGCTTTGTGTATCAGTATCTTCTGTCCTTAGCATAAACACGGCAGTGTTTTCTTCCCAAGTCAGTCCTGATCTGCAGAGACTCTTCAAAGCTACCTTTACAACAAGGAGTCCAATGTAAAAAAAGCATCTGCTTCCTCAGATACCCAGTCAGTATGCAGAAGTTCTGCAGGGTGGTGAAACCATTTGGGGATCGTGTAAGTTGTGATTATAGTTCATTTCAACCAACAGAAGACTGTGACTTGTTACTCAATCAGACTGAAAACTATAGGGTATAGGATATTTTAGTACAAAGGAAATACCATGGACCTCTGTTGAGAGGCCTTCGGCATGACATTCAGCCCACGCTCTTAAGGGGCAGCGAAAGCCTGGTGATAAGCAAAAGGGCCTCGCAGCTTTGCTGTCACCAGCATTTTAACTGATGGACTGGGAGGGTCCTGTAAGTGCTGGTGCTCCCTGGGAACAAGAAGGCTGCAGGTGGGTCTTCACCCACAGAACTGGTGCAGCCCGGGACCTGGAGGGTTGCATCAGCCACCCAAAGCTGTGTCTGTGACCAAGCCTCTGCCCTGGCAGGGGCAGCTGCTCCAGCATCTGCTGGGGAAAGTGCCCTGCAGCACACTGCCACTGTGCCCTGGGCTGGCACTGGTACAAATGTGATGGAAACCCCCTCACTTGCACCCTGCTGTGCAAACTGCTGCGTCTGCCGGCTGCCTCTGCTTTCTGTCTTTCTCAATTCCTCTATAAAACCTAGTTTCCATCAGCAGGGTGTTACCCTTCACTTTTTTTTTTTTTTTTTTTTTCCCTGAGCTCAAAACCAGATTACATGTTGTTAAACAGCTGCTGCGTATCAGAACGAGTGAAGCAATCTGGCTGCATCTCCTTCTTACCTCTCGGGGGTTTGTGCAGCACCTTGAGATTAAAGGTTTTACAGAAACGACCAGTAAAATGACCTATGCCGGTTCCTCTTGATTTAAAACCACTACTGGTGTATCCACCTTCGAAACCAATAATAATAGGCCTAAAAATCCCTACAGTTGTAGACAGCGCCACTTGTAGAGTAACAGCAGTAATAAAGCTCCATTTTCTGCATGCTCCTAGCAGACTAATGTGGATAACCAGACCAGAAACTAGTAAAACAAGGGGCATGATTATGATTTACTCGTCGAGAAACTTCTGAGAAAGGAACAGCTGGCAAGAGAGTATTTATGTGTCATCTGAAGGATGATACCTTCCACCAAGGCAGCCTAATCCATAAAGAGAGCAGCAGGATATCAGAGCTGGGTGCATAATAAATTGGAAACCTTGAGTGAGTCTGAGCCCTTGTGAGACTGAAAGCGCTGGTAGCACTTTTCCTCTTACAAATGAGAAATTATGACTATTAACTGAGACACACTGATGCACAAGATGCACTCCAAGGCAGCCACAGACAGCTCGTTAATTGTTATTGTAGGTTGGAAGGAGGAAGAAGTATTGTATGATCTAAACAAAGACTGATACCCAATAACACCACAAAACAAACACAAGCCAAACACTTTCAATCAGTATAAGAGTGTAGAGTTCTTAGAAAAGAAAATTAACACTTCCTCTTTAAGGTTACCCCCTCTTTTCCTCTTTTCTGCCGATAAACACAGTGGCCTGGCATATCCGACTTAACAGGAGTTGTATCACTTTCTCCATGCACACCTCATGTTGATGGATTTGTTCCCGTTGTTTCTGACACGTGCAGTACATACTATATATTGAAATAGCAGTGTCAACGTGATCTCACTCCTGTGACTGTACTAGTTTCAAGGAGGTTATATATAGGTGTTTATCTATAGAATTTCCACAGTGCCGATCACTGAAGCACTTCAGCACCTCAGATGTGTTACTAAACATACCCTCACAGCAGCCCCGATCTGCAGGGGCAGGATATCCTATCCCCATTTTGCAAGAGGGCAAGATGGACATGGCATGCCTCACTCGAGGTCATGTAGGGTAGCTGTGGAGGAATGAAGGACCACATCGTATTCCTCAGTTACGTTCCTGGGTGTCAGCCTAAGATAAGTAAGCACGTATAGAGAAGTAATAAAAATTTGGTATGAAAGCCAATATACTCATTCAAGTTCTGAGACACCTTGGCCTTTTTCAGCATCTCTCAGTTGTTACCTTGATCTGTCCTGGTTCTGCTTTTGAAGGCTTCTTCAAATGCCTCCCTCTGGCTGTCTGCCTGTCTCCCATCTCACCTCCTGCTACTTCAAGCTCCTTCCCACCCTATCAGCCCAAGTTACCCCTCTGTGCCTTCCTGGCCCTGATTCAGCAGCTCCCCAGGTGACGCATCTTCACTTCTGACTTGGTCTCTTTCAGTCACCACAGGTCCATATTGAAACATCACCACCATACTGAAGCATCAATATGTTTGGCAGGCACAGATAATGCCTTAACTCGACACATCAAAATCTTGGTCACTTGGACTTGGAACAAGATGATGACAGGGACGAGACAGGACAGGACATGGCACATCTGGTATATAAAAATTCGCAAAAACAGTGCCATGTTGCCAAATGGAACAGCATTGCTACATGATTGATTTTCTTTACCTTTGTATAATTCAATATAACCACTTCAAATGCATGTCATGTATCCAGGCATCATTAAACACATGCAAAGTGCAGTGTCACGTAAGTCACCTCTCTCCTTCTGCTGGGATCAGTTAGCTAGTCTTTCTGTTCTTTCCGTGCTGTGCCCAGACTCCCCAGTCAGCTCCTGGCAATACACACTGCACTACCATCAGGAGACTTTGTTAAAATACAAGGGAATCGACATAGCCCAGGTTCTCTGCACTCAGCCACGGCTGAGCAAATCCTGCAAACCCCAATTTACTTTCAACTTCAAATCCTTATTTCTGCCACTAAATCCTTGGAAAAATCACACCACTAACAGTGTGGAACATACACACACATACATCCTGTGCAAGGATCACTCGTTAATCACAATGTTATGCAAAGTAATTTTTCTACATGTTTTGTTCAACCTATTTGCCTCTTACAAGTTAAAACACTTGCCCTAGAATTTCTTCAACTACTATTTGCAAAAAGTTTTATCTAGGCAAAGAAATATACTCTTGTCTCTTACAATTATCCTTAAAACCAATGTTTATGCACACACACACATACTTAGATGTATCATCAAGATTTAATTTGCATGAATGAATGTTGACTGCTTATGCAGGTCATGCTGAAAAAGTGCTAGTAAAGTCATTGAACCTCATGTATTCTTAGCACAAAAATCACAAAAAAAACCCTTGCAGATGTAATTTAGCAATGCTTTAAAATAATTTTACTCCAATGGAAAATAGTATTCCTCCCCTTGAAAAGCCAAATCCTTCCATAACATGAGTCTAACTGCAGAGGCCCCAAAAGGAGAAAATAATGCGTATCAATACATTTTCTAAATCTCTTTGACTTGAAAAGTTTATCTGTACATAAAATGTGCCATGTTAAATTCTAATATCTGGCAGTCTCCCAGGGATAGCACTAAGGCTTTCATAGAAGGATATTTTTGGCTTCATGATAGCCAAAGTATCCTCTTTCTAACCTGAAGACATTGGACCCTCAATCTGTCACTGGTCCAGGGCTGAATATTGCTTGTCCCGGGCTTTGAGCCAGTATAACTTGGGGAAAGAAATTCCACATTTGGGAAAATCAAGAAACCATTATTTGGCAGTTTCTTTTTCAAATGGTGGCTCTTTGACGCTTTTCGGAAATTTAAAATCTTGGAAAAGGTTACTGAGGAGGTGGATTTATTGGGTGTTGTGCATGTGAGGTAGCCAAAGGTCAAACTCTGGCCTACCACATGGTAACTGCAACTATCTGCAACTCGGTTTGAACAAGTTATCTCACAGTCATTGTCATTATCTTTGTTTAATTAGTTCTTTATATTACACATGTAAACTCCTCTAATAAATAACTCTAGAGGACGTAACCTCCTAAGCTTTTTGTTTTCATATTACAGAAAGCAGCGGCAGACTAATGCGAGTGTGCTCTCATTACTGCAGCCAGCCATCTGTCTGTAACCAGTTCTGCTTCATGTGCATTGCCCTGCATCTTCTGAAGCGCATGTACTCCACTGTGAGGCAGAGGTGCATGAGGAAGAGCTGCTTGGGTAACGGTGCCCCATGCCCCTGGCCAAAGTGCTGCGCTAGCATCAGCTCTGCGTTCCTCCAGCCTGTGCAATGGCACGGGGCCAGGCTGTGCAGCAGCCACTGGACACTGGCAGCTACTGCCGAGAGACCCGATGACCAGTGATAAGCCATGGCCAGGCACCAAGGCGGCCCCCCAGCTCTGCACCCAGCTTTGCTGACAGCACCTGCTGCAGGAAAAAGAAAAGAAGAGGTCTTGCACTCTGTGCTCAGGATGCAGCAGCCAGGCCAAGGCAGGGTCTAGAGGCACCACACGGTTAGTAAGACCAAGAGTGAGAGCACTCAGTGGGTGTGTAAGGCACCAGCATGTGTTGGGGTGCAGGGACAACAGGGTATGTGGTATGGGTGTAGGCAAGGCAGCAGGCACGAGCTGGGGTCTTGCATTGGTTGCCAGACAGACGGGACAGCATACGTTCCATGACTGGAAAACTTGTTGTGGGGGGAACACGAGTTTGTGCAGGAAGGCAGGGGAAGAAAGATGGAAGTGCAGCCTTGCTCATGTGTCTCCCGGAGCTGCTTCTCTGCAAAGAAGGCACACAAGCAAACAAGCTTGGGGAACATCCTGAACTAGGGTCTTCTGTCATGAAAACACACTGACATTCCCTACTTGTTTTACATACTTTATTTAGGAGAATCGTTCTGCTTCATATGCAATTAGTCCTAAATGCTATTGTTCATGTTAAAACAATTGTTATTTTGATTGATAGCAAAAGCCTACACACCACTGTAAAGGCAGCAATGTCGGACACAAAGACATTACAAAATCTATAACCTGACCCTTTAAAACCTGACTTGAACCATCAGATTTGACTTATGAGACTAGTTACAATAGTGCTTCATGCAAAAGGCATTAGGTTAATGCTGGATCAGGCAAAGTTGCCAAACACACCCTGGCATAATTAATCAAGAATATTTCAAAAACAGATCGCCTCCAAGAGGTTATTGATTTCCTGTCACGACACGTTTTCCTCATGAGGTGCTACAATGCTATGTATCTTGAGATGTGCTGGCATGTATTTTTCAGTGACTAAGCCTTGATCTATCTTTCTGGATTCCTGCCACTGGTGCACTGACATCTGCAACTACTCATGTTTGACAGCCTCATGCATGAGCTATGTGGCTTCCAACTTGGATGGGATTAGTATAGGAGACTTTCGGAATACTTCAAATGTAATTGAAAGCAGATAACTACAAGGGTCTCAAGAGGGTGGCATACTTTTTACAAATGGAATCACATTAAATCACGTGTATACATGCTTAGACTGAGAAAGATCTCAGTGTTAACCAGTTTAGTATGCAAGAAAGTGTTTGCCCTTGTTCTTAAATACATATGAATCCTGATAACGTCACATCTTTCTAAAACCCAAATAAGCTGCATGGCTAAAGTGTGGTTTAGACAAGCACGAAAAGGTACACATGTGGGGAGAAGGGTGGGGGAAGAGGAATGTATTCAGAGACTGGCAGGTGTTTTGCCTTTCATCCATGCTTGAACTAAGGCATTCACATCTTCTGTGAACCAACCCTGCCAAGTGATGAGATGTGAAGACAAACTATACATCATGTAACTCATATAGTTATGGTCTCAAGTGTCAGCAAACAAGAAACAATGTTTTCATTTACAGCAAAATTCAATCGCATTCATTACATAGAACACATTTCTATTTACCTGTTTTTCTTGGTAAATATGAACATTGATATCATACAGAAATGTACTTCTGTACATATTTAATGAATACTGTAAAGCAGAGGATGTAAACAAAACTGATGTTAACACTGCTGTAGAGTTTATCTTTCACATTTCCTTACTATTTTTGACTTCTGAACTCTGCAAACATAAGTAATCTTACTTTAATGCAGATAGTGCACAGCTCAATAAATCTTTTAATGGGAATTGGCCTCCTATTTCCTGCTGTCAAGCACCTGTTTGAGGACTGCTGTGATGGGCAATATATGAGCATCACAAGAGGACAGTGATACTGAATGCATGTGGGATCAAAGGGCTCCAAGGCGATCAGGTTGCAGTGGAGCTGTGATATCCATAGTATTAATGCTATGGGCTTCTCTGGGTTGTCTTGCAGAGTTTGTCCTGATTTTTTCTGTTCAGCTTAACCTTGATATGCCTGTCTCCGCTTCCCTCACTAACAGCTCTGTCCCCAGCCAGGCTGATCTCCTTGAGCTGTCAGTGACCTGCATGGCTTTTCTATTTCAGATGTGAAAAAGGAACAGCTGGAGATGAGATATGATTCTTCTTACCACATGGTAGCATTCTTCCAGGCAAGGAAGGGAGCAGAACTATTGCATGTGTAAGGTGATGGTTCCTGGGAGGGCAGCAGGTGAGCGGGAGGGCTGCGATAGGATGCGTGGTCTCATGTCTCAGACTCTGGAGAGCCCTGGAGGAAGGAGGACTTCTTACTCGGCCTGGTGTTGCAGGTCCTGTCACAGAATAAGAGTCTCAAGGACTTCTCCTCCAGCTTCCCAGCAATATACTGAGGTCCAAAGTAGTTAATGTGAGGTACCCCTTGGTCTCCTTCCCAGGACCCTGCTGAATGTGGTCTGAGAAGTTTGGTGAGACTTGTAGTATCATAATGCATTTTTCTGGTACTAGAAAATGTATCTGTATTCCCCTATTGTCAAAGGGATTCAAGGCAGAACTTCCTTTGTAGCACCTGCTCATAAAGCTGTACAATCAGTCATCTGTAAAGTTTTGCTATGTATCCTTCTGCGCTGGGGGATGGTGCTGGTTTTGGGACTGAGGTCGCCCACAGATGCAAGTCATTCATGAAACTTTTTCTTTAAACATAACAGATATCTTTTTTAACTGTTTGGGTGATCAGACACTGAAAGTGGTTGCCCAGAGAGATCGTGGAGTTTCCATCCTTGGTGATATTCAAAACCTGACCAGACACAGTCCTAGGCCATCGGCTCTAGCTGACCCTGCTTGGGCAGGGGGCTTGGAAAAGTGTTGTGGATGGAGTGATGCACTTCACTCTGAACACAGAACTAGCAATGTGTTTATCAATATAAAACAGCGATTTAACAAAGTTTGATAGCAGATGTGACAGCAGTTTAACAAGATTCAATGGCAAGGTATACTTGATAATTTACTGCATAGAGAAGATGGGGTCAGACAAAATTGTCAGGGAGCACCTCCCATTGAGTCATGAGGTTCAGAAATTACACTTCATTCCGAAGCTTGCATTCTAAACTACTTCTCAGAGGGGAGATTGGATGTGACTGGAACCAGACTTAGTCCCAGACTTGATCAACTGTTTAAGTCTAGAGGATTATATGTGCACAATCAACCTTTTATATGACTTAGCTAAGATTTCAAAGTTTAGCACACTATTAATCACTACTGAGAATCTGGCAGCAAGGAATCTCTCAACCTTGAGGAGTAACCTTGAGGGGTGTCCCTACTCAAAGGAGGATCCTGGTGTGCAGCCCGCTGCCACGCAGGAGAGCTCAGTGGGCCCTGGGCTGTCCAACACTTACGGAGTGAAGTAACTGATTTACAGTAATATTATCATACATACTACTGAAGTCAGTTTCTTTCAAACCTGGCTTGAGTTGGACCTTGACCAGCACTGTAGTTAGGTGGGTGTATCACTCAAAGTAGCCCTTGGCTATTGTGGTGTTATCCCCTGAGTCAGATGCATCCTCATCATGGACAGACGTATCTGTTACGACCACTGCTGGTGGTCAGCACTTGAGCAGAGTTACAGGCAAATAAAAGTTCAGGCTGATGGGTGCAGGGTGGGGAGGGTGGGAAGCACACGGTCACACCAAGATGATCTCCACAGTTGCCTTCACACCTCAGCAGCTCTGTGGTTCTGTGACCGTATGTCTCTAATTGCCTGGCTGTTATGGTCACTGGCCTTTATATCCAGTCCTGTCAGTCCTCAGTACTTCTCCTTCCATCTCCTCTCCCTGGCTAAGGCTGGGTCTGTAAGAAGTTGCTGTATTTTGTATGTGGTCATTGCTATCATCCCCTTGGCCCCCCATGGTGAGAGCAGAAAAGTAGAGCTGAACCACCCTGACCTGCATTATTTCCACCCTGTGCATTTCAGAAGTCTCTCTTGTTCAGACTCTCAGAGTATTTCCTAAATAGCCCTGTAACTGTCACCGTTTTGTAGCTGAGGAAACAGAGAGATGACAGGCAGGTCCCTGTTCTACATGTGGTTTCCTCATTGTTAATGAACCCATTGTGTGTGAACATGTGTTTGAGGTGGAAAATTATGGAAATGCCTTTCAGATGGCAACAGACTGGCCAGTTGCTAGACTCATTTCATAATGTTAGCTATAACATTGATCTGTTGCAACTAAAATTCTCAGAGACCACAAGTGCCAGAATCGCAGAGTAAATCCTTACTAACAAGGAACATCACTGCAAATGTGTCACTGACGAGGGGTAACAGGGATTCCGAGCTGCCTAAGACTATCTGATTGACAGAGGTCTTTAACTGGAGAATGGCATCTGTTGGGAAGGGGAAAATGCACATTTAACTAAGAGCACTTCAGCTGCACAGCAGTGATATTTTCCACAGGGAGGGGGCAATAGGGGCAACCTTGCTGCTCAGAGGAAGACCGGAGAACTGCCTCGAGCGCATCTGGCCGCAGCGTGGCTGTGGGAGCCAGCACGGCGGGCGCAGGAAGCTGGGTGACAGAAGGAGACCTCTTGCAATCAGCAGGTTAGCCGAGATGGGCTGGTTAGGGACTCCATCTCCAGAACCGGAGACGTAGCCACCTCGGCTGCGCCGGCTGAAAGACAGACTTGCTCAGATTGGGGTCTGCACCGAGCCAGGACAGCAAGGCATGAGGAGCCCATGGTGGGGACAGCAAGGACGGCAGCTACTCGCCCGGGCCTGGGTCGCCCAGGCCTGAGGAGGCCTGAGTTACAAGCACTGCAAAGGCATGCCAGAAGGAGAAGAGACTTACTTAACACTGTTGGTTTATTCACCGTGGGCTTCCCCATGGTAATCCCCCCGCCCCCCCCCCCCCCCCCCTGCCCCCCCCGTAAGGTTGTCTCTGCTTTAAGCCCTTGGAGCTCTGGTTGCTCAGGGGCACCCACGTGGGTAATTCTCTTCTGCAGGTTTCTAGGCAGGATCTTGTGCCAGTGTTATTTTCAGCAGGAATACCTAAGGGGTTGAACCCATCCCATCTGACTGGCAGCAGCGCCGTGCAGAGAGGGCACATAACGTACACCCACGCCGGACTGCGCCCTCGGCGCTCTGGCTGCTCCCCCACTGCTGCTGCTGCACTGCCTTCTCAGTGGGTTGATAAACTTTGCATTGGCATTTCTGCAGAAGGTACCTGGCAGCAGACTCCTATCAGTATTTTAATTACTTGCCCTATTGGGCTACCTTGTTGAGCAGTCTTCTTCAGCCCTATAACCAACTTCTTAATACTCCCCGCCATGGAACAATACTAAAATGTAAGGAAAAGCTTGCTGCACTGATGCAATGTCCAAGAGCAGTGGAACTACTATAAGAAGACTTGAAACTGTATTGTGGTCCTTAGATAAATCCCACAGTTTAAACAGCAATCTCCAGTACATTCTCCAGTGCGTGACACTGCCTTCTCACCTTAGTAAAAAAAAATAGCAAAATAGAACCAAAACTTCAGACTTTTTAGCAAACCGGGACAAAAAGTACATAAAGAGACCCCTGACAACCCAGACTCACTATAGGATCAGCAGGTATCACCACAGTATAATTCCTTGTGATGATGGTATATCATTAGTCTTATTAATAATTAAAAAAACCTCCTGTCAGTATGCTTTATAAATACTGCAATTAACCCTTATAACATTTCTGTGAGACAGCGGGGGGAAAAAAATCAAAGCACTTTATCAGTGAAGAAACGCACACAAAGAAAGAAAATGCATTTTGTCTAAACCAAGGCGATAAGCAATCAGTGATGGATTTTGTACTGGAATGTGGGTGTTGGCGATGCCTTCGACTGGGCTCAGCCCACATCACCACACTGCTCCCCTGTCAGGAGGTCAGAGTTGGAACAGTGCTGGTGGGAAATCCACAGCTACTTAAGGGCTTGAATGTACTGACCCCATACGTTCACGGCAGCAGAAGAAAATCACATGGATAAAATCCAATAGCTTAGGCACCCAATCAAAGCAGATTTTTTAAAAACTTTTTATTAAATGTGAGCCCATCTGCCTCCCTAAATGTCAACGCAGACATGCTAGAGGGAAGACAAAAAGGCCAGAGGAATACTTGGGCTGTTGCCTGTGAAATTTATTCTTGTTCTGATCCCTCTCTGCTGGTGAAAGCAGAGAGCAACTGGGGGCTTAAAACTAATGGACTTCAGCTTCAGAGCAACTTTAGACAGGGTCCATGAATTTGAGCCCCGGCTTAGCAGCATGCAATCCAGTGACTCATACAGTCGAGATTCAAGGATTCACGGCATGCCTTCAGCTAGGCATATCCTGGGAAGGAGAAAGGATGCAGTAGTAGGTTAGGGAGTCAGGAACATCACAATAATGTTTTGAAAGGAGTTCCTGTACTGTTTCCAATCTCCCCTTCAAGTCAACAACACATTTAGGAATAACCACAACGTTAAAGAAGCTGATAAATACTGCACTTCACTCTCCTCCTCAGGCTGGCCTTCAGACGGGATCAAGAGGCTGAAATGACTCTAGCAACATTAGTGGATGACCTCATGGTGGCTAATGGACATTGTACAAACCTCTGTGCCACAATCCCTGTCTAAACAAGTACTCACTTTGCCTCTCCCACACAACAGCTGGGAACCTGGCAAACACCAGCCAGCCTCCGGCACTCCTGTGAAGCAGGCAAGCACTGTCCGTGTTTTAAAAAGAGAACCGAGTTATCATAACAGTCGATTATTTGCACCCAGTACCTAAGTGGCTGCACTAAGAACTGTGCCTTGACCCTTCAGGAAACCTTTTCTGATGATCCTTCTACTGGTAGCCGAGACACAAGCTCTTTCCCCGAGGCAGAAGGTTCTCTGTGCTGGGGAGGATGAGGTGGCGGTGGGGCACAAGGGCACTGAGCTGAGCACTGCTGCACGGCTGGATGCTGGTGACAGTGGGGGCACAATGCTGCAGCTGCCTCCATCGCCCCAGCAGGACTTAAGGAGCTCTCTACTGTACTTCCCCAGTGTACTTTACAGATGATGGACTGTTTTGGCCAAGAAGGGGAGAGACCTTCTCACTCTGCATCTAGGAGAGGTCAACAGCGCCTCTAACCAGTAAATCCTTGTCTGAGAGCTGAGACTTGTGCATATGGTATTAAAACAACTGTTTACAGCTGCTTTTGTGGGGGAAGGGTTAATACAAAAATCTTTTATTTTTGAGAAAGTAATATGGATTTTGGCTTCTTTTTTTTATCTTTAAAGAAAAAAACAATTCTACTTTTTCCCCTTAAAAATAAAAAATAAATGAAGTATTAATTTGATTCAATCAGAAAAGCCATTTTTCATTAAAAAGTAGTCTGAATTTATCATGTGACCAGCTCTGGTGGTAAAGTAATTGACCAGTGATGTTGACAAAATATCCCAATGACTACTAGAATTCCTTTGCAAAGAACAGATACAGCTAGTGGGACTGAAATGTAGTTGGAATAGAAGAAAATATTTGGAAGATCTTGCTAAAAGTAATTTTTCATCAAAGACATTAGCACTCTATTTGTCAAAGCATTCAGAAAGCTTCTTAATTCTGCTGGTCTCATTGCTAATGCTGCTGCTTATGTTGGGACAGTAATAATCTCCCATTTAATAGGAAGCCACATTCTTTCCTTTTGGGTGAGGATTTGCAAATGGCAGTCTATTCATTCATTTATCAATTCCAGATGCATTTAATAGTCTTTCAAACTGAAAGTGGGGAAACAAAAATTAGATTAATTGTAATATGGCAACAGTCTTCAGTACATTATACCATGTTTTCTGCCCTCTAAGGACTCCTAAATCACTTCAACTACCATTTTGGTGCCTTGGTTGTATTGAGAGCAGGGAAACCTCCAGCCCTGACTTAATTTGGGATGAGCCACCAGCACGTGAAGTGTTCTTTCTCCTCCTATCTTTCACCTGTCTTTTCTCTATAAAATCCCTCTTTCCCTTTCTGCTTCCAGCCTCACATTACCTGGATGCTGCTCTGCTCCTCCACTATCTCTCCACTTGTGCTGCACAGTGGATGTCCTGTCTGGCCTTTGGCAGGGAGGAAATTCCCTGGCCTGGCCTGTCTTTCCTTGTTGTGCTCTAGTCCAGTACCAGACACAAGAGAAGCTACTACTTCATTCATAGCCACAGCAAGAGGCAGTCTTTCTGGAGGGAGTGCAGCTATGAAGTCCTCCAAGGAGGATAGCTCATGGAAGTTGGAGAAAAAGCATTCTTGGTTAAGGATGCTCAAGTTTAAAATGTGGAGTGGAAGAAAAGTAAATGAACCACATCAATGGTATTTTTAACACTGTGAAAGGCAGTATTTTCCCAGTCTTGCAAGGACAGAAAAAACAGAACAGAACCAACCAAGCACTCAGAGCTCAGGGAACGTAGAGGGCAGGCAAAGTGCAGAAGCCTCTAGGGACAATGCATTGCACATCACAAGTGCCAGTTCTTGCTATTAATACAGCACAAACTGTTTATGCTCCCTGCTTCCTTCTCAGTGAGAGATGGGCAACTTACCTTGCGTCTGGAGCAGGCGTGTGCAAAGCAAAAGCATACAGATAGGCATAACAGAGCAGATGGAGAACATATGAGTCAAAGCATGCTCTGTAAACAGAAGTTATAGAAGAGGACAGGTGGAAGAAGACTTTTCTATTAAGTGCTCTTAATAGCATTTCCTTAGCAGCCTATTCCTTTAGCATAAGAAAGCAGTCCTTCTTGTAAGGAACTGGAAAATATTTGTTTTACTGATTGCTTTGGGAGAGAATAAGTTTTGGGAATCTGAACTATGAGATGAAAGCTCAGCACTGCTAATGATATTTGTGTAGGATGTACATATCTTAGCCTGGAGGCTCACACAGGCTGAGTATGTAACCTACAAGCTGTATATTTCAAAGAGAAGACATACAGCTTTCCAGCATTTTCTCATTTCCGTTTCAGGTCTTCATTCTATCTTAATCTTTTTTAAGAAAGAATGAAAGATGAGGAAAGTTTCTGGATATCACTCTTTATTTTGCATTTGCTGACATAAAAAAGGGAAAATAATGGGAAAATGGATAAATTGGGAGGAAGAAAATCCATAATGGTAAAAATCCAAACCATTGCAGGTTAATTTTTGATGAAAAAAACAGATTTATCCAAAAATTATGAAAAAGAAGGTTCTACCTAAAGACAAAGGTTTATTTTTTGTTGGAAATAGCTTTTAGTTATTATATTCAGGTTTTGATACCTTCCACCTATAAAGTGCTAGTAAGTACAAAATTTTAAAAATCCACCACAAGTTACATAATGTACTTTAATTATACACCTTATTCATGTACTTTATTAACATCCACACATAGATACATCTGCATATCTTGTATATATAAAACTCTTACTATTTTAAATCTAAGTTATCAGCAAACTTAAAATATCCGCAAAATAACATAAGTTCCTGTCTTCACCATAAGAATGTAAGTATGAGAGCTACATGGATCTTCTTAAGATCCTGATGAAGTATTTTGGCTTCTTGAGGCACACCACCTCTTTGTAGTATTTTCAGAAAGAAATCTGCTGTTTTTGTTAAAGCCTACATGCAACCACCCAGTAAATAAATGCATGTGTCTCCTGGCAGGTCAATTATTCTCAAGGTTTCCACTCAAAGATGAAGTCCTCTTTCCCTCCTCTCTCTGCCGTGTTTGAATTCTGACATTTGCTTGCTGAAGGGATGAATTAACTCAGAGGCAATATTTCTGTATTTTAACTGCCTAAAGAATGTCCAGGAAGGAGAGCTTGTTTTATTTCCCTCAAAGTCATGTTGCCATAATACCGTATTTCACTTGACATAGGTAACTCTTACAGTCCACATACAAACAGAAATGATGTTGCCACTTCTGTGTCTCAAACAATCTTTTTCACGATGTCTGGATTACCTAAAACCACTTTGATAACCTTGGTGCAGTTTAGATATACAAGAGAATTTAGCACAACCAGTGTGGTTTTTTGCCAAATGTTATTTTTTAACACTTCCTCCTATGAATCCTAAACCACTTTTTGTTATTCATCTCACTAACCATTCATGGATGAATGGCAATTGCTGAATATCTTAGAAACAACACCTTGAAAATGTCATTCAAATCAATTTTTCAACAGCATGAGAGGCTAGGAGGTAATTCACACTTCTTTTATAATAATATTCTATAAGAGGTACTGTAGTCATCTGCCTTGCCGCCACCCCCCTCCAAAAGCAAAGGATTAGAAATTCACTCTGATTTAGTGCAGCTAAATGTACCAGGCAGAGAAAAACAGTGCAGAAAGAATATGCTATTAAGACTGGTAAATCATGAGAAAAGCCACCTCCATTATTGCTGCAAAACTAACCTGTTTCTCCCAGCTCAGCAAAAGCATGGGAGAAGAATTCTGCAAGCCAAATCTGGAAAATGTCTTTCCTTCTGTAAAGAGCATTAATCCATGGCCAGCAACTCCTGAAGCATCCAAGCCTGGCATCTTGAACACTGCCACCTTCTAATAAGAGAAGCTCAGAACCGGCTTTTGCCTCCTAAATATCAGCTACTTATTGACAACTACAGAGTCCCTCCTCCTGAAGTGGTGACACCTTAGGGCTGCACTGAACCTCTCCTGATCCTAAGATGTCAAGAGAGCATTATTCCAGCATTTGCTCATATCCAGCTCTGCCATGACTCTAAAACCAGCAGCAGCTCAAGCCCCAAGCTGGGACAGGGACCTAGAGACCCCCTGTGGCTAAAAGGCCATTTCATCCTTTCAAGAGGCGACTGGTGAACGAGGAGATACCAGCTAAGAAGTTCAGGCCACAAGACTTGTCCTGCATCTGACACTTCAGATCAGTTTCTGTTGTCACCATGTTCCCGGAGCACCTTAAATAAAGCAACAGCAGATTTGGACCATGGCTGAGGAATGCATGAAGCAACCAAACCCAAACCATCCCTTTTCAAAGTCTTGTTGTATTACTGAAAGCAGATGTAGAAAAGCACCAGCACTGCTATTGCTAAGCTAATTTCCACGGTGTATTCTACGTACACAGACTAAACCAAAGGAACACAAAAAAGAGGGGGAAATATTGCCTCTTTCCTCTAATCAGACATGCAGACCAGGCATCTTCCTGTAAGTCAGTTCCTTTCAGGCAAAACCTCTGATAAATCTTACAGCTAAGGGTGAACCCACTTTTTAGCATAACATTTGAACCTAAGCTCATTGCTTCTGGTGACTTCATATGAAGGATGCTGGCACCACACAGTCAAGGACGCTGTAGCTTAAACTCCTCAAGGTGCATGCTGCGTAATCATTCTTTCATTTGACATACAGAACTGCATGTACTTGCCATGAGCCTCAGCCTTACAGGGCTGCTGGGGAGGCTGCACATATTCTGCTCTATTTAGGGCCTTCTCCAGCTCTCCTGGTCAGAACAGTTTACCACTCTGTCAGTCTGACCAGTGCCTCACATACGGAAAGATTTCTCTTCCCTTCCATCACACCTGCAAGCAACAAAGCTGACCTGCAGGCCAAAAAACCCCACCTAACCCATTTGAATCCTTCTGATTTTCAGCACGTTCCAGGATGATTCCCACAGTCTCCATCATGGGGCTGAGGAGCTCATCTCATGCCCATGTGATAAGATATCCTCTTCCCCATAGCTCACCTGCAAGCACTGCTGAGCATGACCACCATTCTGCGCAGCACCTCCCACGTGGTGGAAGACATACCCTGAGAGAGAAGAGGAACTTCTATGGTGACGTTTCTGGGCTGCTGAAGGGCCGAACAGGTCCCTCAGGTAGGTCAGGGGAGCTTCAGAGACTCACCAGCCTGGAAGTAAAGCTGTGATGTCTCAGGAATAATTTTAAAGCGAATTCCTTACATTGCTTACAGGTTTGGACCTTCCCATTTTTGAAGCAGTTGAAGATTTGACCTTCCCGTTACGCTCCCTACCAGCACTGCAGCTACTGAGCTGCTCGCACGTTGCCTGTCTGTCCATCCCATCGGAGAACATTTCCTGTTAAAAGAATTTTTGGCACAGCTGCTTCATTCTGCTCAGGGAGCAAAAGTCCATGCACTGATTAGCAATTGATTTTCTAAGAAGTACCCTACAAATCAGGTCTCCTCTCTCTGTTTGCCTTCACATTTCTGCCGGAGCCTCTATAACTAATTTAAACAGACACAAGCACTTCTCCTCCTCTCCTTTTTGATGCGAGCTGTTCCAACAGACTGTGTAGCGAAGCTGCAGCAATTTCAAAGGCTTCCGCTCCCTGCGCAGAAGGGAGCAGCTGCAGGAATAGCTCTTTGAAGAGGAAATGGCACCCAATGGGACTGGCAGGCAGCGCCGAGCTGAGCTCAAACAGCCCCCGAAGTCCTTGGGAGCATCTGAGGACATCAAAAGAGGAAAGATCTAGGCTGGGAGAAGCCTGAAGAATTAATTTAAAAGACTTCCCCCCCATCCCTGCAGCTTTC